>NC_090936.1:753562386-754177870 GCF_040938575.1 Ambystoma mexicanum
AAGCGTCATAAATGATGTTCAAATATGTTGTGTGCCCCATCCCCTGCAAACTGCTGTCACAAAAGAACTGATGTTGCTGATTTAGCACCAGCCAAAAAAGGAAGTAGGTGTAGAGAATTAATCTCACAAAATAATTTTAGCTGAAAATATTTCTCACAATCCAATTACTTCCAGGTCAAAAAGATGATAGAGAGGAGTATGCCGTGCACGGCACACACCAAGCAGTATAGACAGAATACCACTTTCACTTACTGTATTTCACTCATGGATGCCCTGGTATTGTAATGTTCTAGCTCCTCTTGAGTGGAGGAATCTTAATGCATGTTTTAGCTTACTTTGCAATCCTTATATTGTTTCATACTTAAACACAGGTAATCCCTAATTACATTTAATAGACAAATTAGTTTGTTATTGATGAACTTTATTTTACTTTTTATAAAAACGTTTTTGAGAGGGGATGATGGTGGGGATAGAGGATATTGGACCCAAAAACATGTTGATTTAATTGTTTCTTGTCTTTGCAGTGCATGGTTTGTTTGTGGGTGCACAATGTACTATTCACAAAGCACAACTTATGATGCAGAGGAAGGAGGCAATGGCATGCCCGGCCTAGGCCCCAGAGTGGGATGCCAGGGTGAAGAGGCAGATGGTGATTTTACTGGAGTTACTTGAACTGGACAACTGTTTGTGTGCTAAGCCATGCTCATTGCTCAGTGTGTTGGCAGGCTATCCACTGCCAGGCCCTTTTGTTTTGCATTTGGGGAGGATGGGACGGATTGGGGTGATTCTAAATTAAAGTTAAACAGTGTTAGAAGTTGTCTAGCAATGAAACAATTAATAATACATGTTTAATCCATGTCTCATGCCCATTTAGGATTCTTAACAATGTAAAAGGAACACATGTAGGCCATTTACTTTGCATTTCAATTGTGCACGTGTCAAAACATGTTTATAAACCATGTATAATACATCTGACGTTTTACACTCTGCATTTTTTTTGCAGTTTGACTTTCAGTGAGCTTTTGGACCCCAAAGGATTTCACAGTAACAGTAACCCGATTGCACATACGTTTCCACAATTGCAATGTCTGCTTTTCACAGAACACTTTTAGCCACAATTGGAAACACACTGATGGATTGTATCTGCTGCCAAAACAATTCATGAGATACGGACGTGAAAACAAGTGGATGTGTAAACTAGTGGACATGCAATCGACTGAGATTCTTTTAAGGAAATGCACAAAATCCTCTAACTACCACTAACTAAACTGCCATATCACAAAATCTTCTCCATCAAGCAACTCTTTCCATATTTTCCTTGGAGCAGTAACACGCAGCAGGCAACATCCTGGCAATATCCTGGCAGTATTTAACGCAGCGCAAAGCTAGGAACGATTATATGATGTAAATCAAAGGTGAAGCTGAATCATTCATGCTTTTTGCTACATGTATTTTCTTTATCACCAACGATATTATATGATGTGTCATTTATAACGCGCCTATACACAAGTGTTTCAAGGTGCTACAAGGCAAGGAAGGGGGAACAGGGGGAAGACAGACAACAATCTTACTAGGCCAGGTGTCATTTAGATTGCGCAAGTGCAAGGGAAGGGGGAAAGAGAAAAGTGCAGGGGCGAGGGGGAGGGGAAAGTGCAGTACATGGGATAATAAAATAACGAGATACATAAAAAAAACGGCCAGCTGGTGGCAAGTGCAGGGTGAGTGCAGACTTAAGTGCTGGTGAGGGGGACTGTAGGGATACAGAAAACAGTCCCCGGGTGCAGGGGTTGCCAGGGAGGCAGTGCTGGTGTGCAACAGGCAGGGCTGGGCCCGGGAACAGAAGGGTGGCCAGGTAACCAGTACAGTCTCAGTATCAGCCAGGAATTCAGCAGGGGAGAGGGGGACAGAAAGCAGAAGCAAAGAGGAAGGTTTTAAGGTGCTTCCAGAACCGAAGATGGTTCTCCTCAAGTTTCAGGGAGGCAGGGAGGCTGCTCCAGAGGGAGGCCCCAACTGAAGAGGGAGATCTACCACCAACTTGTTGCTTGGAGAAGCGGCTGACCCTGAGGGAGTTGGAGGTGGACGAGCGAAGCGCTTGAGAAAGAAGATATTTAGGAAGGGAGAGTTGAAGGTATTGAGGCCACAACCCCCAGAAGGGCTTGTGGACAATGCAGAGGGTTTTGAACTTAATCCTCACAGCCACTGGAAGCCTTGCAGGTGGGAGCAGGAAGAGGACCAAGAGAGTCCGGCCAAAGAGCTACAGGAAAAGAGAGAGTGGGTGAGCCGTTGAGGAGAATCTCAGTATTACTGGCATTAAGAAAGAAGTCATTGGCGGCACACCATTCCTGGATAGCAGACAGATGGTCAGAGACGAGGGGCGGAGAGGAGGTGGCCGAAGGTAGCCTGAAAATTTGCTGAGTGTCTTCCGAATAGCACTGAAAGTTGGGGCAGAGAGCGGCAATGCGGTGGGCAAGGAGTGCCAGGTATTGGTTGAACAGCCAGGGAGGGAGGTTAGACCCCTGCGGGACACCACAGGTAGAGAAAAAGATAGCAGAGAGGAAGGACCTAAGTTGGACCTGCGAGGGTCTGTCTGAGAGGAAGGAAGTCAGCCACGCCAGGGCCTGACCGGTGATGCCCAGATTATAACAGAGACAATTTAGCAGGATGGCATGGTTGACAGCGTCAAAGGCAGAAGAGAGATCAAGTAAGATGAGGACACAGGGGGTGTTGGAATCAAGGTTAGAGAGCAAGCCTTCACGGATATTCAGGTGAGCGGTTTCTGTGCTTCTGGCAGCTCTGAAGCAAGACTGATGGTCACGAAGACAACCAACAGATTCAGTGTGGAGATTAAGCTGGGAGATGGCCAGTTTCTCCAGGAGCTTGCCCAGGAAGGGAGTGATGGAGATTGGGCGATAGTTAGCTGGGCAGGAGGGATCGGCAGATGGTTTCTTAAGAAGAGGGTGCACAAGGGAGTGCTTCAGGGGGGATGGGAAGACTCCAGTCAGTGGTGAAAGAGTTGTTGCAGAAGTCAGCCAGGGCAGGGGCAGCGTGTCAATGTGGTCCTTGATGGTTTTGGAGTAACAGGGGTGGACCTGTTTTGATGAGACTTTCATAGATCGGACTTGTCTAGAAACCTCATCAGTGGAGATCAGGGGAAAGGCAGAGAAGGAGGGGGGAGAGGTGGCTGCAGAAGGGCCAGAGGAAGAGCAGGGAATAGAGGGAGGGAGGGGGGAGGAGGAAAGCGAGGACAGGATGTCCTGAGTTTTAGAGATGAAGTGAGAAGCCAGTGCCATGCAGAGGGCCTGGGAAGGGACAGGAGAGCTAGAGACTGTGGCAGGATTGACCAGTTCCTTGCAGATTTTAAAGAGTTCAGCCGAATTGTTAGATGGCGCCGAGATGCAGGCTTGGATAAGAGCTCTCTTCTTGGTGAGGACAGAGAGCCGGTATTGCCTTTGGAGCAGGCGGCAGGCCAGTTTGTCAGTGGATGTACAAGAAGCACACCATTTGCTCTCACCCACCCTGCACTTGCGTTTAAGGATGACGAGGTCTGAGTCGTACTAGGAGTTGCAATTGGCTTTGGGCTTCAGGTGGATTCTCATGACAGGGGCAAGGATATCAAGAGTATCAGAAATAGCAGAGTGGAGCATGGAGAGGGCTGTGTCAGGGTGAGAATCAGCCAAAGAGGGAGGGAGTGGGAGAGAAAGTGGCGGCGAAATCCTGAACTGATACGCGCTTCATGGGTCGGAGTACCGAGAAGGTGGGTGGCAGTGATGGAAATGGCTTGGCCTGTGGGGTAGAGAGGGTGAGATGGGAGGAGAGGGGAAGGTGATCACTCCAGGAGAGAGGAGTGGTGAGAGGGACAGAAAGGGGAAGGTCTGAGGAGATCAGAACATCCAGAGTGTGCCCTGCAGAGTGAGTCGGGCCAGAGGGGAGAATAGTGAGTGAGAGAGAGTTACAGAGGTCGCAAAAGAGTCCAGAGGGAGGACAGGAGGCATCCAGGTGGATGTTGAAGTCTCCAAGAAGGAGAAGTTGCGTGGTTGAGGCTAGGTGTGAGGAGGAGAGGTCCACCCACTCAGAGAGGAAGGAGGAAATCTGACCAGGTGGCCGATAGATAGTAGCCACAGTAAGGGAATGGCTAGGAGAGAGAGAGAGTCTCAGGATGAGGCATTCAAAAGAGGAGTAGGCCTGCGTAGGAATGACAGAGGCAGGAATCCACTCAGGGAAGATCAGGGCTACACCCACTCCGGAGCAGTTGGACCTGGGTGCGGAGAGGATCTTATAGCCGTCAATGCTTCTCAGAGACCCCCTCAATCACAAATGGCACTGCCACATGCTGTTTGCACATTTACTCTGGTAGGTTTTTAGGACATCCTCAATGTTGATTTTAACATGGGTTGTTATTCAATATGTGTGTTTGTTTTTTAATATTGTATTTGCTTTTGGTTTCCATATTGCTGACAAGTTATTTTTTTTCATAAATGTGCTAGTAATGCTTGCATACTCACTGTATGCTTGAGAAGCAATTATATTAAAAATGCAGTTTTGGACTTGATGACTCAAGTTTAGTTTTTCATGTCATTTTAGTGATGATAAGTAGCAGTGTATTGTAGGCTACCTTCCTCAAATCAGCTGTTGTATAATGACTGTAGGGGGCCTATACATAAACATCAGCTGTCACAGTGCAACCAAAGTAATATTGTTTTTATTGTAAGGAAGGCATGGTATCAACAGTACGACAGACACAGTTCAAGGGTGTATATTGAACATTCACAAGGGGGTGATAAACGCCTATTTAAACCTAAATCTACAGATGGGAGCAAACAATAACAATTCAATCCTAGTCTTGTCAAAATGAAAGGGCCTATACTAAATCAAAAACATTGCCAATCCTTACTGCTAATTTACAAATAGTTGAGGGAATGTCAATGAAAAGGAAAGAAGTGTTCACACAATTATATCTCAGGATGCTCAGGCCGTTGGCCTACCTCCCCCACATTTTCAGCCTGGGGCAAAGTGCTTTACTCAAGCAAAGCACACACTCTGGCTTCTTCGATACGAGGATACAGTTCTATTTCCAGCAAGAGGACCTTATGTGTCAAAGTCTCTTTTCTCATCAAAGTCTCTTGCTTCAGAGGGCCTGATATGCAAACAAAATTACAATATACAGTTATTTCCTTCTTACAAATACTTCACCCTGGAACCCCCTCTGCCGGGCCCAGATCCCTGTTTTTACAAAGTTGAAAGAATATTTGTTTTCTCGGGTGATTCACGGTTCATCCTGGATCCCTCTCAGCCGGGCTCAGATCCTTCTCCTTTTCTATTAGTCTCCCTCAGCCGGGCTCGGACCAGTTGGTTTATCGAAGACTTTTGAATGTACACAGGATTTAACTTGACCTGTTGCAGGACCACTTTGATACAAAACCTCCACTTTACAATACAGTTGCCATTCAGTTACCTAACAGAGACCTTAGAATGAGCACCCAGGTGTTGCCGGACCACTCTGCATACAGTATTTCACTTGGCCTCCCAGAGTTCATTCACTCCTTTGGTTTCCAATTATATTTGCATTGCTCATCACATGTGTTTCACACACTGTCCTCTTTGGATTTCCTCATACAATGTTGCTGCTTGCAACCTTGGTTCAAACACAAGCTGGTGTGGTATCAGTCTCTCCGACTCACCGACTGTGCTGTCTTTACTGGCGCTGCTTTGTTGTAGCAGCCAAGGGCAGTACCACTGCAGCAATTGCTCCTCCCCACCTTGGTTATCGATGCAGGAGAGCCCTGGGTGCTAACTATGCACAGTGTAAGGTTTGTTCAGCTTTAATTCCCAGCCTTAGGCTTCTTACTTTCCAAGGTTTGCGAAAGTAATGGTCTTTACAGGTCAAGGGAACTTCCCTCTTTGACATCCTCTCTGTTCTTGCCGTCTTTCTTCTTGCATTAAACTGCCATCTTGGAACTGCTGTTTCCTCATGTGCTTTTCCTCGCTCAGAGTGTGCTTTCATGCTCTGCCTTTTATCCATGTGGGGAAGTATAATGGAAGTCAGGTGTGTGTACTGATTTGCCTGACCATGGTTTTGGAACATGTCAAGTATACGGCTCTGGTGTTAGTCTGTTGTCGTTCACGGTGAATTGTCTATGAGAAAGTGGTTGTGTCGGAAAAGGGGGGGGGTGAGTTCCTAGGGATCCTACCTGGTCGGATGTGGAAAAGGTGTTATAGGAAAGGGCATACAGCGTCTCACCATCCGGTGCCCCACTTCCACTCCCTGAAGAACTCTCATCCAGGTGATCCTCCTGCACTGGTCCACCTCCTGGAACTGGATCCAATAGTGATGGCTGTGTCCTGACCCGGATGTCAGATCCCTAGGGACTAGCGGGTGAGATACCTTCAGATTTCTCACATAATCAACAAGGTTTGTGTAAGGTGTGGTATGCAAACTCAGACCAGCACTCACTCATTCAGGGTGTGCCACTGGTAGCTTACACCAATCTATGATTCTTTTTGAAGGTAGCCAGAAACTGCTGGTACTGATGGAGGTGCAGTCCCGGACTTTGAAGTAGAAAACCCTATATGATTATATCAAGTCTATGGTCCAGAATGTGAAAAATCAAATGTGCCTCCAACTTATGGAGAGGCCTTATTTACAAGCAACGGTACTTCTGGTGTGAAGCAGCTCAATCACTGCTGAGAGATTACCCCCACACTTTTCTTTTTTATTCCCCTAACTATGTCTTCTCTCACAGAAGATATTGTGAAGGAAAATGGGCAGCAGTTTTAGAAACAGAGTTCCCCATAGAGAAGATGATTGAACTGTGTGCAATTCTTTGCTAAAATGCCTATGTTGGAGAATCGATGCCTCAAGGGAGATGTGCAGAAATATAACTGTAACTCAGCACACAAATAAAATGTCAGCCTTTAAGAGTGATAGAATAGACCATCATGCACCACTACTACAGCCCAATAGCCACCTTCGCTTATGCCCAACATCACCCATATATCCTGCCACCACTCTTTTCGGCAGCTTGGCCCAGATCTAGTGGTTCCAGTAAGCAGAAACACAGAACATAAGATGGCAAATGTCTCAAAGGAGTGTGCCCACTTTTGTATCATGATAAACATATGCTGTTACTTGACAGCAACACAAAAAGTGAAAGCAAAACAAAAAAGGGTGTCCTACTGTCCAGTCATAAATAAATATTGAAAACAGTATCGAATAGAACAAGGGAGATATATAAGGTCGCCCCCATGAAGACCCTGTCTAGCCTCTTCTGAAAATATTCAATCATGGACTCTATACTCTCCAGCTGAACCAGAACATGCCATTTATCTTCTTCAAATGTGCCTACAGGGTGTGTTGGCAGAAGCAAACCTGACAGATTGGTGGTGCAATGTGGCTTCTCTTTCTCCTTCTCGATGGATCACTGCAGAATGCTCACTCTTCTTCAATTAACCCAACCCTCTGTGTAAACATCATCAGTCACAATGACATCCACGTTCCACTGGAAGGTTCAAACTGTGCTCCTGCTATTTCTATTTTCTGCCTGCTATATAATATGAATAGAGAATAAAGTATATTGTAGCATGGTATACAGTTATGTTATATTTTAGGAGCTGTATAAAGCATGTAATATTACCTGAAGTTGTCAATGCGCTATTGAGGTAGCTTGTGGGCAAATACTCATCTATTTTGGAAGCAGTCCACTGAGCAATAAATGAAATAGGTACGTTTTAAGCAGTTTCTGAAATGAGAGGAATTTGGATGTATTTTGAAGTGTGTCTGGTAGGCCGTTCCATAGTCTGGAGGCCTGGAGCAAGAACGTACGACCGCCCTGACTCTCCTTCCTGTACTTCGGGATGATATGTTTCTTGTCCAAAGTAGATCTAAGAAGGGGTGTGGTCTGTATAAAAGGAATTTGAATGCCAGAAAGGTGGCCTTGGGCTAATGGAGGCTTTTATGGACAATACACATTCTTTTGAAGATGATCCGTTTCTGGATCATCAACCAGTGCAGTCATCATAAGTCTTGTGGCTGAGTTTTGTTCTCTCTGTAGCCAAGGGAGCCCAAGGTAGCAACAGTTTCCATAGTCCCGTCATGACAATATAATAGAGTTAACGACTGTTACCTGCTGAGGTAAAGAGAGGAACTGGAGAGTGTGTCTAATTTTCTTAGTAGCATGAAGCAGGTTTTCGTCACTAAGGAGATTTGATTTTGAGTAAGTTCATGATCTGGGTGAAAACCCAGATTTCTGTCAGCAGGCTTGGGGGCTGGGCTTGTGCTGGAAGAGGTTAACCTGCAGAGATTTCACTAGGTAGTGGGTTTTTTATTTATCAGCAGTATTTTGGTTTTGCTTGGATTGATTTTTAGGAAGTTCAAGTATGTTCAGTCATTGATGGAAATCAGGAAATGTTTTATTTTTTCAGGTCTATTCAGGTCATCTCCTGAAAAGTCCATCACGATGTGTGTGTCATCAGCAGAGTTAAAAAAAGAAGACCTTAGTTTGATGTAAAAAGTTCATTAAAGTTTGTACGTAAATATTAAAAAGAAATGGGGAGAGGGGCAATCCCTGATCAACAATGCATTTCAGTGGTTGGGCTTGAGATGTAAAGGGACCCATGCTGACTTGTTGTGAATGGTTAGAGAGAAGAAAATCAATCCATCTGATGACCGCCTCTTTGAGGCCAAAGGTGGATCGTGTGTTGATGAATATTTGATGGTCAATGGTATTGAATGCCACAGAGATGTCTAAAAGAAGTATGGCGCTCATTCTGTCTTTATCCATTGACTCTATCAGGTGGTCTAAGATGGAAATAGGGACTAGTACAGTGTCTGTGTTTTATCTGTCGTTGTGGGGCCAGCTTACTAGCTCTCCCATAGTTACATTTATCATTTCCAAAGAATCGTCAAGATTCAAAATACGGTCAGAGGCGGGAGCTCTGGGAGGCTAAATTGTGTGACTTGTGTGACTGAGGGCCTCATTACGACCCAGGCGGTAAGTTACCGCCTGGGTCGTACCTTTACCACCATGGCGTAAACGTAGTTTACGCCATGGTGGTTGGCGGACTTACCGCCCCATTCCAAGGTTGGCGGGGCGGTAAGTCCCCAATCCCCATTTACCCTTCCCCATTCCCATTTTTGCACCATAGGGCATAATGGGAGTGGGGAAGGCGTTAATTACGCCACCGTAAATTACGGTGGCGTAATTAACAACATGGTCCCTTAGCGCCATGGATTTTAACACCTGCTAAAAGCAGGTGTTAAATCCTTCATGGCGCTAAGGGACCTCGGAATCAGGCGGTAAGGGTCGGCGCTGTTTACGCCGCCGTAAACCCCTTACCGCCTGGGTCCTAATGAGGCCCAGAGTCTTTGGTAATACAGTGCCAAGTTCCTGTAACTTAGATCTCAGTATAAGGGGGGAGATGTATGTGTTATAGTGAAATAGGAAGCAGTAAGGGGGATGCCATAGTTATCTAACCATGTAAATTTGATTGGTGCTCCAATTTGGTAATATTAAGAGTTTAGAGTTAGACTATTTAAGAGTTTACAGGCTACAGTTAGTGTCTAGTTTAGCATTTAGACTTCACAGATTGGAGTGTAAGGTGTTTATAGGTAAGGGAGACACATGTTTCACACATTTCCTGCTTCCACTTACTGCTCTCTTCTGCTGTTGTTGCAGGCATAGCATTCACAGCCTCCCTTATTTGCAACCCAGGTGCATAGGTAGCTGATGCTCATAATACAACACAATGTCCTTGTGATGCCAGACACCAATTCTCAGCTCCACATTAATGACTTCCTACTTGCACAAGCCTTTTATTTCTTGGGTATTTCTTGGGTAGGTTATGCAGGTCCACCCCACTCCAACCTTCTGCGCATGTACCATACCACAAAGCATATGAAGAGAGAGTAGTATAAAACAAGATGATCTGAGACTTGCATGTGTTGTGTGTGTCCATGGACTTCTGCTTCCACATATGCCATGCGCACTACGCTTAAATAAACTTTTGCAAATGGGACTGAGTGTATTTTATTCAATGGTAACTGTACTTTAGCCAGAAACAAGCTTCCAAATGGGATCATGCTTCTCAGTTCTTCAACATAACTGTAGTCGTTTGGCCTACCTCATGCACATACATGCATACAATGATTTTTAGTCACAAAGGAAGATGATGGGTAATTGCATCTGCTAAATCAATACCATGGGTAATAACGTTGCTGCCAGTGTTGGCGAAAGAAAAGTGCACACTTCACAACTTCACGTAGTCTCAAAGTTGGAAATTTCGCAAAATCACAAAAGTGGGGACAATTGTTTAAATCCAGAATATTTTGTAGTAAATGGTCAATTGTTCTGATATTGGACTTTGCCCTGAAATAAGACACAGCAACATTTGACTGCGAATTAGAAAAAGTAGGTTGTTTTAGTTATTTCGTTCCATCAACCCATTTCAGAAATTGCTTGGACTATTTCAGAATCAAATCATTATATAAGAATATCCTGATCCATTCCAAACAGTATTCTGTCGGACACTGAACATTTATACTGTATCAAATAGTGCGACTTGGCGAGATCCCAATAAAACCAATGTAAAGTTTTCACAGTTTAAAACAAGACCACATCATCTCAGACGTTTCATTTTACTGTGGAAAATTCACAAAACCAATTGGGCTTTGGAAAGCACATGGCTGAGTAGATGAAGCTCCTAAATACTAATACTCCTACCTACACTTTTATTTCATAGACAGATGATCGAGTAGAGCAGGGCTAACCTTCAAGGCTATCTTATTTACAGTATGTCGGTTCATTATGTCATTGTTATTTATATTATTCAGTTTAGATTCATTATCACATTGTTAAACTCAGTTTTAAATGCCCTCTATCAGTTTACTGAAATGTTAAGATGATTTCTTCTCCCAAGCTCTTTATAGCCTTAATAAACTTCTAAACACTTCCCTCCATTGTGTTTACCCAAGCAATAGATAGGTTTCCTAACATATTCATTTGCAATGAAATGATTTAATTTTCCCATTGATAGTCTCGATATGAAATTCTAGATTTGGATTTAT
The DNA here is from genome assembly GCF_040938575.1 of Ambystoma mexicanum. Classification (NCBI taxonomy): domain Eukaryota; kingdom Metazoa; phylum Chordata; class Amphibia; order Caudata; family Ambystomatidae; genus Ambystoma; species Ambystoma mexicanum. The sequence continues at coordinate 753,573,446 of NC_090936.1, forward strand.
AGCAAACATTTTCTAATATGGGTCATGAAAACAGTAGTTTGACTGCAGTTGCTTCATCAGAACAAACTGATTGCCTTTCTGCATTCAAAATTTAAATTAGACGAATGCTGAATACAGGAGAGCAAAGAATGTGTGTGTGTATATTCTATGCAGCCATTCATTCAAAATCCTGGAGCACGATGATTACTAACACATGCCTGTGCAATAAATCTTCATTCAGTTGGCAATTGGAATTCTAGTTGCCCTAAAATGCAATGATGTGCATAGAATGAACATACTGTTCTAGTGCTTGCCAAAACAAGGTGCATTATGTGTAAATGCATTTGGGAATACTGCTAGACATATTTTGCACCAGATGAATGTTGTGGCAACCCAGGTTTCCAAAATATCTAGCACACAACAATGGTCAATCACTGAACCCTTTTCACTTTCTACAAAGACAGATGAAAATCACAGGTAGGAAACCAACTGCGGGGAGACACAAATATTGGTCACTTTCATGTATTTTTTAAGAGTTTATTGAAATGAGCCTCTTGGAGATCTGGAATCCATCCTTACTGAATTAATTTTTCTCCATTATTTACTGACTTTCGTCAGTGTCTCAGAAACTGATGCGTATAGATAAGTAAGTATTGCTAAAGTCTACTGACTATGATTCAACGTGTTAAGTTTATATTGAATAGTGAATGTTTTTGGTGCTTATGGTTGCAGAGAAGAATTATTTGACTTGATCAGCTCCTAACTGGGAGCTTTGTTATGCTGTATTTCAGCCCTAAAATACAGATAAGTAGTTAGTGTACACGGATGTTCCTCTTTCCTTGATCGGTGGAACCCAGAAAAAAACAAAAATACTTTCTTGTCTTACTCCCTTGAGATAAATGCAGAACTTCAGTGTACCTCTTTGAAGAATAAAATGACAAATGTAGAAGCTCTGGTTTTCTAAAATAGGTCTATAATTATCCTTATATCAGAAGGACATGGGTATGGTGAATCTATATAGTGCAAAACTAGCCGTAATGAAACATGTCAGTTTAGTTATACTGAGAAAGAAATATGAGTATCTCTATGCACATAAGTAAGGAATGTTCATATACATTACATGGCCTGCGGTAGCGGCCATGCAGTTATGGTTAAGTTGCTAAACCCATAGGAAGATCACTTTTTGAGCAGCTTATAACTTTGCTCCCCCTGGACGATTCCTCACCAAACATTGCAATAAAACTATATGACCCACTCTGATTTTTTTTTTCTGCAAAGTTTGGTGAGGTTTGGTCAGGGGGGGGGCCAAAGTTAGAGGGGGGTCCCAAAATTTATTTTTTTTCTCATAGAGTGAATGGAGAAAAGATTTTTCTCACGCCTACAACCCAATCCGCCAGACGGATTTTCACCAAATTTGCGGCAGGAGTGGCGGCTTGGTCCTGAAAAAGGCATGCTTTTGTAAATTTGGTGAAAATCCGTCCAGTTGTTTTTTTTAAAATGACCAAAAAGTAGGTCTAAAAAAATTAGTGATATCTATGTCCGCTCCACGGACACACTTCCCTGTTCACTCCGAGGACAGGACACCGATTGGATAATCGGCTTACGTCGTGTCCGCAGACATGTGATGTGTTGGCTGATTGGTTGGGGTGAAGCGTGAGGTGCATCACATTCTTTCGATGCGCCCACCATATTGGATCCACGGAGCACCGCGGACAGCGCAGTGTGGAAGTGAGCATAAATCCAATTTTGGGGAGTGTGTTGGTGTGAAGGAGTGGTTGGAGAGGGTGGGGGAGTGAGAGATGGGTCAAATGCTGTATTTGTTTAGGTGGGAGAAGGCTGTGATGTGTTTGCAGTGTCCACGGTCACTGCGGTTGTCTGCGGACATACTAAACACTTGTCTGCACTACTGGCAATTTTACTTTACTATGTTGTTGGTTTTGGGTCATTAGTAGAGCATTAGGTGAAGAGGGTATGTATTGAAGAGTTAGTGAGTTGGTTGTTATTATTATTTTAGAATGTTAATTGAAGTGGATAGGTCTTGAGGTGGATGTGTTATGTTTTTGGGCTGTGGTCATTCGGTAGGTGTATGCTTCTATGGGTGTGTTATGCTGCGGTGGTTGTGGCCAGGGCCTAGAGTCTTGGGTGCATTCGGCCATGCCCCTAAATCTCTAGGTCCTGGCCACAACCACAGCAGCATAACACATCCATACTACCAAACATTTTGACTGTGGTATGTGGGCTGCTTAGGTAATATGTTTTCAAAAATGTGAGTAATGATTGGCAGTAGTGTAATAGTGTTTATAGGATAGTGAGATGATGTGTGCTAGCTTCTTTGTTGGATTGTGTTCAGAATGTTGGTATTGAAGACTGTAGGCATTTTGGGTTGTATTTATTGGTGAGGTGTTTGTTTGCATGGCTGTGTTATGTTGCGGTGTGTGTGAGTCTAATTATTATATACTTGCTGTTTCCTTTGTTGAGGCTGTATGTAGAGTTTTGGCCAGGCCAAAGATTTTAGGGTTTGGCCACACACACTGCAGCATAAGATACCCATGGAAGCAAACATTTTGGATTGTGGTCTACAGTCATGTGTTTGTTTTAATGGGTGTGTTATGCTGTGGAGTTTGTGAGCCCAATCATTATACACTTAGTGTTTGACTTTTTGTGGTTGTATGCAGTATTTTCATGACATAGGTAGTTGGAGCAGACATTCTTTTTCAATCTCAGTGATAAAAGAAAAGATCACATGTTAGTGTAGGTAGTTTCTAATGAGTATTGCATTGCATAGTAGACATTTCTGTATTTTGTCAACCCCCATAGTTCGTACTTTAGAAGTACTATAGTTCAAACCACTGTACTGTGCAATTTGTTCAGTTCCTGGGTTTGTTCATTAAATCATTGGGCCTCTGGGAAAAGAATCCATGCTGGATTAAAAAAAAAACGTTCTACGTTGTGATACAATATCTTTCTTTCATTGATTTCAATAGGAGGAATTGAATAGGTGTATGATATTTGATTTGGAAGTGGTGGTAGTATTGTTGTAATTAGATAGCAGTTGGTGTATTCTAATTGTTTATTTCGTGTTCCATTTTTGTGGTATTCATCTATCTGTTTGCTTGTTGCAGATGTTTTGGGCAGTTAGATACCTGTTGGCATACTCAAACTGTTTCTTTTTGTTGCTTTTTAGTAGTATTTTTTTTATGTGTTTGCTTGTTGAGAATTTTGGGGCAGTTAGATACCTGTTGGCGTATTCTAACTTTTTATTTCTTGTTTCATTTGGGTGGTATTCATTTATCTGTTTGCTTGTTGAATAATCTTGGGGCAGTTAGATACCTGTTGGCATATTCTAAGTGTTCATAGTTTTGAAGTTGAAGTTTTGTTGATGTTAATACACAGATTAGTTATAAGATTTTGGTTTGAGGATATTAAGTAAGAGTTTATAAAATGTGCTGGTCATCTCTGTTTTAGAGTAATGGTAGTATCATTACATTTGAACCACCCACAACTCTTTGGTATATATAGTTAGTGACCTGCATTGGTTGTGGCTCCTGCGTGGTAGATTATACCTATTGTTGTGAAGGTTTTCTTACCAAGTGATACTTGTCCATGTGTGAATCCAGTCAGCTTGCAGTTGTTTTTGGTACCATCTGCCTTGTAACGTAAAAGTATTACTATTACATTTTTACTATGTGTCTGTATTTGTAAAATGGAGTGATTATCTGAATTGCAGGTACTACATAATCTGCCATGGTTTGCATGTTGTACAAGTTGCTGAAATGGAATGGATTCACAGTTAGGAATGGCTACATACACAAAGCGTTCATTAGGAACTTCTTCTTGTGCGACATGGCTGCAAAGAGTGCATGTATGTTTCGATATGTATGAAATCTGGAAGATTTCATTTATAGGTATGATTTTGTTTTCTAGTACTTGTAGTACGTACTTTAGAAATTCTTGTGGATCTTCTTGTGTGATTATAGTGAATTTGAACATTCCAGCACAGTAGTCCAATTCCTGCCTTATTCCAGAAACACTGTAAGTGTTGTCAGGATTGTTGGTTGCATTTCTGTGAAGGACTAACATTTTTAAACACAATTGGTCTGTCCCGTGTAAGTAAATGTTGTCAATGATTGGTGGCAATTGGAGGAGAATATTGACTGCTACATTTGCATAGCAATGTATACCAGTTATGTTTGAAAATTTGAATGGATGTGACAGTTCTTTGTCCAAGTCATTTGTTCGGAGTGCACATTGTTTCTTTGCAGAGGTAGTTGACTTTGTTTGTGCAGTAGATCCTTCTTTGGTTTTGGTCCTTGATGAAGTATTAGCTTATTTTAATTTCTTTGGAGGAATTGTTGGAGGAAGTGCTGTGAGATCTTGCATAATTTGAGTCTGAAAGTAGTTTTCTTTTACAACGTTTTGCTTTTTGAGGAACAGGATAGGTTTTTAGATGGGGCGTAGAGTGAATGTAGTCTATTGTATTCTAGAATGCAAGGAATATCAGCATTTACTTTACTTGCATCACAGTTGATTAGAAAAAGCCTGTCAAGTGTACATAAGCATGATAGTGCTACATAGCTCATACCTTCTTTAAACATTATGCTACCAATATCTATCAATGCTTTATCTAGGGTAAAAACTTGTGATTTGTGAATAGTGACTGCGTATGCTAGAGTTAGAGAAAATTGTTCTCTGCGTACATACATGTCTTTGAAAAGAAGGAAGCAGGCTTTTGAGCGTCCTATCCTTTTAACTTCTGATAGTTTGTCAAAGAGAATATTGACAAACTGAATGTTGTTGTCACGTGGGTATGTTTGAAAGCCAGTTAGAGATAGAGTTTTCTAAGGTATGTAGCCTTGTTGTGGCTTGTTGACACATGGGTAGTGTCATACCATGTATGTCCAGTTTGTCTGTGGAGCAAATTTGAAGTATTGGTTGCCTTACATTGTTTCATTAAGTTTGAACAGCTTGCAAGAGTTGGCATCAAGGGCATACAGTTTACATTTTTGCTAATTGTTCCATGACATCAGTAGCACATGACTTATGGCCATAGAGTGCTTGAATGTGCCTGGTTTGTAATATAGATTGTGCTTCTTGAGATAGGACACCAACTCTAATACTTTTTAAAATGGGGGCGTATGTGAGGTCTGCAGACTGATGCATGTTTTTAGTTAATCCTTTGTATTGGAAATGTTGCCAAAGGTTGATATTCCCTATGCTGCCAAGTTTTTTACGGCATAGTTTGTGCCATAAGGTTTTAAAAATAGGTTCACCTTTAACTGGTGTTAATTGAAGAAGATCTCCGAAAACTATAATGTTTTTTCCTCCAAAGAGTTCTTCATAGTCTCTGTTCACGACCTCTTGTAATCTGAGGTGAATGAAGGCTAACATTAGATTGGAAACCATGCTTACATCATCTATTAGCAGCATTTTCATTTGTTTGAAAACTCTGCATAGTTCAATTGCACCTTCAGGAGAAAAATTGTAATAATCTAATTTGTTTCAGTGTAAAGTGACCCTGCCTATGTTGAAGGCAGCTTAACACATGGGGGCAGTTACACCAGCTGACAGTTTGTTGTCTGTCAAGTGTTGGAGGAACTTGCTGGTGATTTTGATTAAGAACATTTTGCCTGAACCAGTGTGACCACTCACGTATAGCAATATAGGTTTGTAGTCTTGGCAGGTACAATTTTTAGTTTCATGCTGCACAACATGTTCAATTTGTTTTGGTTTGTCTTGGAAAATGCTACGCTGCTCATTGTTTAGTTGTGATTTTAGTAGAGCAAATACTTCTGTAGATTGCTCATACTGACACATGGTGTTTTCTACTTCAGTCATGGCTAATTCTGCCTCATTTGCTATTAGTGGCTGTCCAAGTGGTTCTTGGATTCCTGTTACAGAAGGTTGACTACTGTCAGGAGTGTCCACATCTAGTTGCGCCTGGAGTATTTCTTCTTGTTGCTGTTCATTGTGCAACATTGTTTTGTACTGTGTAAAGTTTACGTCTGTTATAGTGCTTTCATTTGATTTGAAAGCGTCTTCATAGGAGTCATAGATATATATTAAATCTTCTTTTCTCCATGGTTTAAAATGTTGTAGCAGGGACATGTAATACAGTTCTTTATGTTGAGGAGTTTTTAATGCCAATTTGATATGATTAATTAAGCTTTGTTTGGTAAGTTTCAATAAGCTGCCTTTACAATTTTCCACTCTGTATCTACCTTTCTTCTCATTTGGTTTAATATTATTTTTGTATGTGAAGTTTTGGGCTATGTGGTATAGACGCATGGTTTCCAAAGTGGTACCTCTGTTTGGGTATCATGTGTCTACTAAGTTGTTTTTCAAAATGTCTTGGCTGTTGGGATCATTGTTGGCTATTGTTTCTATGTCTTCATATGATTTGAGAACTCTTTTTCTAGATTTAGCAGGACCAAGGCTTAGGCATACTATATTTTCATATTTTCCACACAAGGCAGTACCGGTTAAATGGTCTGTAGCTTCATAGCAGCCACATTCTCTATGGGAGAGTATGTTTATGCCCAAGCTGTACAATTTCTGTGATAGTGTTTTGTCAGATGATATGTCATTCCAGAGGTCTTGGAGCTATGTTTTTTCTGCTTTGGTTAAGTAGGCTGTGAAATATAGTGCAACTGCAGTGGAATTGTCTGAAATGTACTGCACATCTATATGTGCATTCCATAGGAGGGCAATGATTGCATTGTAATCATTGATATATTTTGATCCTTCTGTTCCTTTTATGTAATATGTGTTCTTAGGTGATTTACCTTTGACACCATGTCTAACTGAAGACATGAAGTTGTTTACTTGACCTGTTGTTGAAACTGGTCTAGGGAAACCAAAGCAGCATTTGGTGTAGTAGTTCCTTTTGTTTTTATATTTGTGATGGAAATACTTCCCACATTTGTGTCTTTGAAATTGTACAATTTGTGCATGAAGTATGTCGTTTGTGAAGGGATTTCACAAATGACATATTTTTGGATGAACTGCAAAACAGTGGCATCACTGTCCTGACCAAACCTAGGAGCATCTTTAATCCACAAAAGCATGTGGATGTGTGGTGCTCCTCTGTCTTGGTATTCTTTTCTCCAAAAGAAGTGTTGTACTTCTCAGAGGGGCGGAACAGTTTTATAACAAACAAAGTGTAGCATAGCAATGAAGCGATGATGGAAATATCTTGATACATTTACAGGATCTAGAGAGCAGAGTTCTCCTGGTGTTTTAATATCTATATTTGTTTTGTTTTTGTTTGCTATGCGTAGGAAATCGTGTAAACCTTCCCATGCATATTCTGCACAACTTAATGTCACACAGCAAGTGGGTGGGCCAAGGTTTCTTATCATACAGTGTACATCTCTGTGATGTCGGAACCAGTATTCTTTTGTACCATGCATGTTTGCTAAAAGTTTTGTAATGCTTGCCTGTAAAACTTCATCTATTTCTTGCACTTTTTGTAGTAATTGCATTGCTGACATATTTTGAAAATTGGTACCTGATTTTAATGTGTGTGCAACTCCGTAGCATAGAGTTGCTAGTTCACTTTCAAAGAGGTGAAATATGTATTCCACATTTTGTCTGAATCTGGGGTCTTCAGAATACATTTGTAAAGAGCGGTATTCTGATACTGTTATTTGTGTGGGTCTTTCATCATACCTTCCTCCTTTTCCAGTAGGAAAGAGTAGAGGAAAGGCTTGTGCTTCTATAATTTTTCCCCATATGCTGATTGGAGATCCTTTGGCTTGTCCCATTTGGTAAGTTTCCGGTACATCATATATGGGGTCTTTACAGTGTAATGGGTGAATTGTATAATGGTCTAAAATATCGGATTCTGGAGCCGGATCTAGAAGTTGAAATTGACCAGTTTCTGACAAGTCTTGAATTATTTCGGTGGTTTCCCTCAGGTTTTCTTCAATATTTGTTTCTTTGTAGTATTCATTGTTGTCTTTTAGATATTGCAGGGCTTGTCTAACTTTTTGTAAATCCATGAGGTGTTGCCAAATTTATTTGTCTTTTGTAGGTACACCATTTACTAAAATAATGAACGATTGATCTATTGGACGTTGCACTCCCAGAGTGTGTACATTTTTTTTTAGATCTAATGGCAAATAAACTACTTTGCCACAAATGCCTTTCAGTAATTCAGAGGGATGTAGTTTTGCTGTTTTTGTTTGAAGGCATATTATTGCTTGAAATGGGTGCACTGTTTGAATGATGATGCTCTCATACAAGTTAGGTTGTTGCAAGGGTTTTGGTAGTGGGAATAATTCCAAGTTATTTGTGATAGCACGTGAAGGTATTTGGTTGTTGTCAAGTTTTGCAGTGCAGTAACTGAAAAGTATTAAGGGGTCAGTAATTTCGTATTTGTTTTCAGCTATAAGACAGAGAGCTAATTAGAACCACTTGGAATCTTCATTGTCTTCTATTTTGTACATTATGTCTACAGTTTTTTATGCTATTCCTATAATAAGTTCTGCAACAACACACACACACATGGCTTGGTACTTCAGCAGATGTACTTTTAAACTTTAGTATTTCTTTTTTGTGTGTGTGTGTAATAGAAGGTTGCCATCTGTAAAGTTGTTGCTAGTCTGTTGTGAAGCTATTCTATTTTGTAAGTGAATTTCACTTCCAAAATATTTTCTCTGGATATGCTCTATTTCTTCGAGTAGTTCCTTGGCTGTACCATGTAGAAGATTGTTATTTAAATTGGCTAGTGCTAAAGCAGGACTTTTGGCATAGTACAGTTTATGAACCAGATTTCTTATAGTTGAATGGTGTGTTGATATCATTTTGGTATGATGGAAGGTGCTTTTGCAAATAGGTCCAGAAATGCAGGCTAATGAATGTCCTTGTAGTCCTGTGTATTTGCGCACTGGACAGGAGTCCATACTTTGTAATCTTTCACATACTGATTGAGGAACTGGCGTAAAGATGTCAAAGATTTTTTGCCTATGTTACACATTGGTGTGCACGGCCATTTGTATACTAGACGCATTGGTTCAGTTGAATGGAGAGTTGATACTAACAGGCCGATTCATGGAATAGTTAGCACGGCGCAAGTGGCCAAAAACGTGCGATTCGCAGTGGAATAGCGAAAATCGCAGCGTAAGTGCGAAAATCGCACGAAATGCAGCGCACATCAATTCATGGAAGGCCGTGCGCGAGAAAACCATCGGATGTGCGCAAAAAAAGTGCGCAGCGCACGTTGGCGCACAGGCCATCTAACGGCGTGCGCCAGGTCACAGCGAAAATCGCACAGGCCACAGCGAAAATCGCACATAGCGCAGCGCACACAACAAAAGTAGGCGGAACACGGGGCGGAACACTCGGAATGGGGAACAACTTGCCAAAATGTGGGCGTCACGGGGGAAGTACAGGGTGCAAGTGCGCGGAACGCCCACACGCTCGCCTACAACCCGTATTCATGGAATTGAATAGGGCAAAAAAGCACTTGGTCAAACCAGCGCACAGGCACAAACACGACCGCCACAAGAAAGCAGGCGGTAGCGTCTCTGCACCTGTAATAAATGTACGCCAAAAGGTGCGCCAACAAATAGCACCTATATACAGCCATGATGAATGTCCTATACTGTGGCCCTCCAGGACAAATGACGTGCAAAGGGGTACCCACAAACACAGACACCCGCTGACTGAAAAATAACGTGTGCGTGTATTCCGGGGTGCGCGGGAAGTCTCACACGCGATTTGGCAGGGTACGTGGATTTCAGGGGTGCGCGGGAAGTTCCACACGCGATTTGGCCGGGTACGTGCGTCGGAATTTCCACACGCAATTTGTCTGGGTACGTGGACCTCAGGGGTGCGCGGGAAGTCTCACACGCGATTTGGCAGGGTATATGGATTTCAGGGGTGCGCGGGAAGTTCCACACGCATTTTGGCCGGGTACGTGTGCGGGAGTTTCCACACGCGATTTGTCTGGGTACGTGGATCTCAGGGGTGCGTGGGAAGTCTCACACGCGATTTGGCAGGGGACGTGGATTTCAGGGGTGCGCGGGAAGTTCCACACGCGATTTGGCCGGGTACGTGTGCGGGAATTTCCACACGCGATTTGTCTGGGTACGTGGATCTCAGGGGTGCGTGGGAAGTCTCACACGCGATTTGGCAGGGTACGTGGATTTCAGGGGTGCGCGGGAAGTACCACACACGATTTGGCTGGGTACGTGCCCGGGAATTTCCACACGTGACTTGGCTGGGCACGTGGATCTCAGGGGTGCGCGGGAAGTCCCACACGCGATTTGGCAGGGTACGTGCGCATGAATTTCCACACGCGATTTGGCTGGGTATGTGTATGACAGGGGTACGCGGGAAATTCTACACGCGATTTGGCTTTGTGCTCCCAGGTATTCCCTGTACACCTTCCACGGCCGCTGCAGGCAGCCGACACCACAGGGGACTACCCTGCACACCTGCTCATGTCACCCAGCACCCCCACCCCCCAGCAGTGCAGAGGCAGCCTCCACCAGGCCCCCACTCATGTGTCCCACCACCCCCACCCCCCTGCATCCAGGGGCAGCATCCACCAGGCCCCCACTCATGTCTCCCACCACCGCCACCCCCCCAGCATCCAGGGGCAGCCTCCACCAGGCCCCCACTCATGTCCCCCTGCACCCCCACCCCCCAGCAGTGCAGGGGCACCCTCCACCAGGCCCCCACTCATGTCTCCCACCCACCCCCACCCTCCAGCCACCATGGGCAGCCCCCGCCAGGCCCCCACTCATGTCTCCCACCACCCCCACCCCCCAGCAGTGTGGGGCACCCTCCACCAGGCCCCCACTCATGTCCCCTTGCACCACCACCCCCCAGCCACCAGGGGCAGCCTCCAACAGGCCCCCACTCATGTCTCCCACCACCCCCAACCCCCAGCAGTGCAGGGGCAGCCTCCACCAGGCCCCCACTCATGTCCCCTTGCACCCTCACCCCCCAGCAGTGCAGGGGCAGCCTCCACCAGGCCCCCACTCATGTCCCCCTGCACCCCCACCCCTCAGCAGTGCAGGGGCACCCTCCACCAGGCCCCCACTCATGTCCCCCTGCACCCCCACCCCCCAGCATCCAGGGGCACCCTCCACCAGGCCCCCACTCATGTCCCCCTGCACCCCCACCCCCCAGCAGTGCAGGGGCACCCTCCACCAGGCCCCCACTCATGTCTCCCACCACCCCCACCCCCCAGCCACCAGGGGCAGCCTCCACCAGGCCCCCACTCATGTCCCCTTGCACCCCCACCCCCAGCATTCATGGGGCACCCTCCACCAGGCCCCCACTCATGTCCCCCTGCACCCCCACCCCCCAGCATCCAGGGGCACCCTCCACCAGGCCCCCACTCATGTCCCCCTGCACCTCCACCCCCAGCAGTGCAGGGGCATCCTCCACCAGGCCCCCACCCATGTCTCCCACCACCCCCACCCCACACCCACCGTGGGCAGCCTTCGCCAGGCCCCCACTCATGTCTCCCACCCACCCCCACCCCCCAGCAGTGTGTGGGGCACCCTCCACCAGGCTCCCACCCAGGTCTACCACCACCCCCACCCCCCAGCCACCATGGGCAGCCCCCACCAGGCCCCCACTCATGTCCAACTCATGTCTCCCACCACCCCCACCCCCCAGCAGTGCAGGGGCACCATCCACCAGGCCCCCACTCATGTCTCCCACCACCCCCACTCCCCAGCATCCAGGGGCACCCTCCACCAGGCCCCCAATCATGTCTCCCACCACCCCCACCCCCCAGCATCCAGGGGCACCCTCCACTAGGCCCCCACTCATGTCTCCCACCCACCCCACCCCCCCAGCAGTGTGGGGCACCCTCCACCAAGCTCCCACCCATGTCTACCACCACCCCCACCCCCCAGCCACCATGGGCAGCCCCCACCAGGCCCCCACTCATGTCCAACTCATGTCTCCCACCACCCCCACCCCCAGCAGTGCAGGGGCACCCTCCACCAGGCCCCCACACATGTCCTCCTGCACCCCCACCCCCCAGCAGTGTGGGGCACCCTCCACCAGGCCCCCGCTCATGTCTCCCACCACCCCCACCCCCCAGCGTCCAGGGGCACCCTCCACCAGGCACCCACCCATGTCTCCCACCACCCCCACCCCCCACCCACCATGGGCAGCCTCCGCCAGGCCCCCACTCATGTCTCCCACCCACCCCCACCGCCCCAGCAGTGTGGGGCACCCTCCACCAGGCTCCCACCCAAGTCTACCACCACCCCCACCCCCCAGCCACCATGGGCTGCCCCCACCAGGCCCCCACTCATGTCCAACTCATGTCTCCCACCACCCCCACCCCCCAGCAGTGCAGGGGCACCATCCACCAGGCCCCCACTCATGTCTCCCACCACCCCCACCCCCCAGCATCCAGGGGCACCCTCCACCAGGCCCCCACTCATGTCTCCCACCACCCCCACCCATCAGCATCCAGGGGCACCCTCCACCAGGCCCCCACTCATGTCTCCCACCCACCCCCACCCCCCAGCAGTGTGGGGCACCCTATACCAGGCTCCCACCCATGTCTACCACCACCCCCACCCCCCAGCCACCAAGGGCAGCCCCCACCAGGCCCCCACTCATGTCCAACTCATGTCTCCCACCACCCCCACCCCCCAGCCACCAGGGGCAGCCTCCACCAGGCCCCCACTCATGTCTCCCACCATCCCCACCCCCCAGCAGTGCAGGGGCAGCCTCCACCAGGCCCCCACTCATGTCCCCCTGCACCCCCACCCCTCAGCAGTGCAGGGGCACCCTCCACCAGGCCCCCACTCATGTCCCCCTGCACCCCCACCCCCCAGCATCCAGGGGCACCCTCCACCAGGCCCCCACTCATGTCCCCCTGCACCCCCACCCCCCAGCAGTGCAGGGGCACCCTCCACCAGGCCCCCACTCATGTCTCCCACCACCCCCACCCCCCAGCCACCAGGGTCAGCCTCCACCAGGCCCCCACTCATGTCCCCTTGCACCCCCACCCCCAGCAGTCATGGGGCAGCCTCCACCAGGCCCCCACTCATGTCTGCTTGCACCCCCACCCCCCAGCAGTCATGGGGCACCCTCCACCAGGCCCCCACTCATGTCCCCCTGCACCCCCACCCCCCAGCAGTCCAGGGGCACCCTCTACGAGGCCCCCACCCATGTCTCCCACCACCCCCACCCCCCACCCACCGTGGGCAGCCTTCGCCAGGCCCCCACTCAAGTCTCCCACCCACCCCCACCCCCCAGCAGTGTGGGGCACCCTCCACCAGGCTCCCACCCAAGTCTACCACCACCCCCACCCCCCAGCCACCATGGGCAGCCCCCACCAGGCCCCCACTCATGTCCAACTCATGTCTACCACCACCCCCACCCCCCAGCAGTGCAGGGGCACCATCCACCAGGCCCCCACTCATGTCTCCCACCACCCCCACCCCCCAGCATCCAGGGGCACCCTCCACCAGGCCCCCACTCATGTCTCCCACCACCCCCACCCCCCAGCATCCAGGGGCACCCTCCACCAGGCCCCCACTCATGTCTCCCACCCACCCCACCCCCCCAGCAGTGTGGGGCACCCTCCACCAGGCTCCCACCCATGTCTACCACCAGCCCCACCCCACAGCCACCATGGGCAGCCCCCACCAGGCCCCCACTCATGTCCAACTCATGTCTCCCACCACCCCCATCCCCATCAGTGCAGTGGCACCCTCCACCAGGCCCCCACTCATGTCCTCCTGCACCCCCACCCCCCAGCAGTGCGTGGCACCCTCCACCAGGCCCCCACTCATGTCTCCCACCACCCCCACCCCCCAGCGTCCAGGGGCACCCTCCACCAGGCACCCACCCATGTCTCCCACCACCCCCACCCTCCACCCACCATGGGCAGCCTCTGCCAGGCCCCCACTCATGTCTCCCACCCACCCCCACCGCCCCAGCAGTGTGGGGCACCCTCCACCAGGCTCCCACCCAAGTCTACCACCACCCCCACCCCCCAGCCACCATGGGCAGCCCCCACCAGGCCCCCACTCATGTCCAACTCATGTCTCCCACCACCCCCACCCCCCAGCAGTGCAGGGGCACCATCCACCAGGCCCCCACTCATGTCTCCCACCACCCCCACCCCCCAGCATCCAGGGGCACCCTCCACCAGGCCCCCACTCATGTCTCCTACCACCCCCACCCCCCAGCATCCAGGGGCACCCTCCACCAGGCCCCCACTCATTTCTCCCACCCACCCCCACCCCCCAGCAGTGTGGGGCACCCTCCACCAGGCTCCCACCCATGTCTACCACCACCCCCACCCCCCAGCCACCATGGGCTGCCCCCACCAGGCCCCCACTCATGTCCAACTCATGTCTCCCACCACCCCCACCCCCCAGCAGTGCAGGGGCACCCTCCACCAGGCCCCCACTCTTGTCCCCCTGCACCCCCACCCCCCAGCATCCAGGGGCACCCTCCACCAGGCCCCCACTCATGTCTCCCACCACCCCCACCCCCCAGCATCCAGGGGCACGCTCCACCAGGCCCCCACTCATGTCCCCCTGCACCCCCAGCATCCAGGGGCACCCTCCACCAGGCCCCCACTCATGTCCCCCTGCACCCCCACCCCCAGCAGTGCAGGGGCACCCTCCACGAGGCCCCCACTCATGTCTCCCACCACCCCCACCCCCCAGCATCCAGGGGCAGCCTCCACCAGGCCCCCACTCATGTCTCCCACCATCCCCACCCCCAGCATCCAGGGGCACCCTCCACCAGGCCCCCACTCATGTCTCCCACCCACCCCACCCCAAAGCAGTCATGGGGCACCCTCCACCAGGCCCCCACTCATGTCTACCACCACCACCACCCCCCAGCCACCATGGGCACCCTCCACCAGGCCCCCACTCATGTCCCCCTGCACCCCGACCTCCCAGCAGTGCAGGGGCCCCTCCACCAGGCTTCCACTCATGTCCCCTTGCACCCCCACCCCCCAGCAGTCATGGGGCAGCCTCCACCAGGCCCCCACTCATGTCCCCTTGCACCCCCACCCCCCAGCAGTCATGGGGCACCCTCCACCAGGCCCCCACTCATGTCTACCACTACCCCCACCCCCCAGCCACCATGGGCAGCCCCCACCAGGCCCCCACTCATGTCCAACTCATGTCTCCCACCACCCCCACCCCCCAGCAGTGCAGGGGCACCCTCCACCAGGCCCCCACTCATGTCCCCCTGCACCCCCACCCCCCAGCATCCAGGGGCACCCTCCACCAGGCCCCCACTCATGTCCCCCTGCACCCCCACCCCCCAGCATCCAGGGGCACCCTCCACCAGGCCCCCACTCATGTCTCCCACCACCCCCACCCCCCAGCATCCAGGGGTACCCTCCACCTGCCCCCCACTCATGTCCCCCTGCACCCCCACCCCCCAGCATCCAGGGGCACCCTCCACCAGGCCGCCACTCATGTCCCCCTGCACCCCCACCCCCCATCAGTGCAGGGGCACCCTCCACCAGGCCCCCACTCATGTCTCCCACCCCCCCCCACCCCGCAGCATCCAGGGGCAGCCTCCACCAGGCCCCCACTCATGTCTCCCACCACCCCCACCCCCCAGCATCCAGGGGCACCCTCCACCAGGCCCCCACTCATGTCTCCCACCACCCCCACCCCCCAGCCACCAGGGGCAGCCTCCACCAGGCCCCCACTCATGTCTCCCGCCACCCCCACCCCCCAGCAGTGCAGGGGCAGCCTCCACCAGGCCCCCACTCATGTCTCCCACCACCCCCACCCCCAGCATCCAGGGGCACCCTCCACCAGGCCCCCACTCATGTCCTCCTGCACCCCCACCCCCCAGCTGTGCAGGGGCACCCTCCACCAGGCCCCCACTCATGTCTCCCACCACCCCCACCCCCCAGCCACCAGGGGCAGCCTCCACCAGGCCCCCACTCATATCTCCCACCACCCCCACCCCCCAGCAGTGCAGGGACAGCCTCCACCAGGCCCCCACTCATGTCTCCCACCACCCCCACCCCCCAGCATCCAGGGGCACCCTCCACCAGGCCCCCACTCATGTCTCCCACCACACCCACCCCCCAGCAGTGCAGGGGCACCCTCCACCAGCCCCCCACTCATGTCTCCCACCACCCCCACCCCCCAGCATCCAGGGGCACCCTCCACCAAGCCCCCACCCATGTCTGCCACCACCCCCAACCCCCACCCACCATGGGCAGCCTCCGCCAGGCCCCCACTCATGTCTCCCACCCACCCCCACCCCCCAGCAGTGTGGGGCACCCTCCACCAAGCTCCCACCCAAGTCTACCACCACCCCCATCCCCCAGCCACCATGGGCAGCCCCCACCAGGCCCCCACTCATGTCCAACTCATGTCTCCCACCACCCCCACCCCCCAGCAGTGCAGGGGCACCATCCACCAGGCCCCCACTCATGTCTCCCACCACCCCCACCCCCCAGCGTCCAGGGGCACCCTCCACCAGGCACCCACCCATGTCTCCCACCACCCCCACCCACCATGGGCAGCCTCCGCCAGGCCCCCACTCATGTCTCCCACCCACCCCCACCCCCCAGCCACCAGGGGCAGCCTCCACCAAGCCCCCACTCATGTCTACCACCACCCCCACCCCCCAGCCACCAGGGGCATCCTCCTCCAGGCCCCCACTCATGTCCCCTTGCACCCCCACCCCCAGCAGTCATGGGGCAGCCTCCACCAGGCCCGCACTCATGTCCCCTTGCACCCCCACCCCCCAGCAGTCATGGGGCACCCTCCACCAGGCCCCCACTCATGTCTACCACCACCCCCACCCCCCAGCCACCATGGGCAGCCCCCACCAGGCCCCCACTCATGTCCAACTCATGTCTCCCACCACCCCCACCCCCCAGCAGTGCAGGGGCACCCTCCACCAGGCCCCCACTCATGTCCCCCTGCACTCCCACCCCCCAGCATCCAGGGGCACCATCTACCAGGCCCCCACTCATGTCCCCCTGCACCCCCACCCCCCCAGCATCCAGGGGCACCCTCCACCAGGCCCCCACTCATGTCTCCCACCACCCCCACCCCCCAGCATCCAGGGGCACCCTCCACCAGGCCCCCACTCATGTCTCCCACCACCCCCACCCCCCAGCATCCAGGGGCACCATCCACCTGGCCCCAACTCATGTCCCCCTGCACCCCCACCCCCCAGCATCCCGGGGTACCCTCCACCAGGCCCCCACTCATGTCCCCCTGCACCCCCACCCCCATCAGTGCAGGGGCACCCTCCACCAGGCCGCCACTCATGTCTCCCACCCCCCCCACCCCGCAACATCCAGGGGCAGCCTCCACCAGGCCCCCACTCATGTCTCCCACCACCCCCATCCCCCAGCATCCAGGGGCAGCCTCCACCAGGCCCCCACTCATGTCCCCCTGCACCCCCAACCCCCAGCAGTGCAGGGGCACCCTCCACCAGGCCCCCACTCATGTATCCCACCACCCCCACCCCCCAGCCACCAGGGGCAGCCTCCACCAGGCCCCTACTCATGTCTCCCGCCACCCCCACCCCCCAGCAGTGCAGGGGCAGCCTCCACCAGGCCCCCACTCATGTCTCCCACCACCCCCACCCCCAGCGTCCAGGGGCACCCTCCACCAGGCCCCCACTCATGTCCTCCTGCACCCCCACCCCCCAGCAGTGCAGGGGCACCCTCCACCAGGCCCCCACTCATGTCTCCCACCACCCCCACCCCCCAGCCACCAGGGGCAGCCTCCACCGGGCAGCCTCCACCAGGCCCCCACTCATGTCTCCCACCACCCCCACCCCCCCAGCAGTGCAGGGACAGCCTCCACCAGGCCCCCACTCATGTCTCCCACCACCCCCACCCCCCAGCATCCAGGGGCACCCTCCACCAGGCCCCCACTCATGTCTCCCACCACCCCCACCCCCCAGCAGTGCAGGGGCACCATCCACCAGCCCCCCACTCATGTCTCCCACCACCCCCACCCCCCAGCATCCAGGGGCACCCTCCACCAAGCCCCCACCCATGTCTGCCACCACCCCCCACCCACCATGGGCAGCCTCCGCCAGGCCCCCACTCATGTCTCCCACCCTCCCCCACCCTCCAGCAGTGTGGGGCACCCTCCACCAAGCTCCCACCCAAGTCTACCACCACCCCCACCCCCCAGCCACCATGGGCAGCCCCCACCAGGCCCCCACTCATGTCCAACTCATGTCTCCCACCACCCCCACCCCCCAGCAGTGCAGGGGCACCCTCCACCAGGCCCCCACTCATGTCCCCTTGCACCCCCATCCCCCAGCATCCAGGGGCACCCTACACCAGGCCCCCACTCATGTCTCCCACCACCACCACCGCCCAGCATCCAGGGGCACCCTCCACCAGGCACCCCCTCATGTCCTCCTGCACCCCCACCCCCCAGCAGAGCAGGGGCACCCTCTACCAGGCCCCCACTCATGTCTCCCACCATCCCCACCCCCCAGCATCCAGGGGCACCCTCCGCCAGGCCCCCACTCATGTCCCCCTGCACCCCCACCCCCCAGGAGTGCAGGGGCACCCTCCACCAGGCCCCACTCATGTCTCCCACCACCCCCACCCCCCAGCCACCAGGGGCAGCCTCCACCCGGCCCCCACTCATGTCTCCCACCACCCCCACCCCCCAGCAGTGCAGGGGCAGCCTCCACCAGGCCCCCACTCATGTCCCCTTGCACCCCCACCCCCCAGCAGTCATGGGGCAGCCTCCACCAGGCTCCCACCCATGTCTACCACCACCCCCACCCCCCAGCCACCATGGGCAGCCCCCACCAGGCCCCCACTCATGTCCAACTCATGTCTCCCACCACCCCCACCCCCCAGCAGTGCAGGGGCACCCTTGACCAGGCCCCCACTCATGTCCCCCTGCACCCACACCCCCCAGCCACCATGGGCAGCCCCCACCAGGCCCCCATCCATGTCCAACTCATGTCTCCCACCACCCCACCCCCCAGCAGTGCAGGGGCACCCTCCTCCAGGCCCCCACTCATGTCCCCCTGCACCCCCACCCCCCAGCATCCAGGGGCACCCTCCACCAGGCCCCCACTCATGTCTCCCACCACCCCCACCCCCCAGCATCCAGGGGCACCTTCCACCAGGCCCCCACTCATGTCCCCCTGCACCCAGGTCCTCACGATCCCCAATCATGTGCGTTATGGTCAGCCTCCACAGCCAAAAGGCCCTACCAAGTAACCCATTCACCCACATGGAAATGGAAATTACATGTTACACCCCCAATGTTCATAAAGCAAATGAACCCATGTCCGTCACACACAATGGTTGCAAATGAATGGGAAAACACCCAACATGACATGCATGAAACCAATGAGATGATACCACACAGTGAAGTATGAAAACAAAATTGTATTAAAAAAAATTGAATGCAAATGAAATGACACAAACTACAATGGCAATGAAAAAAAGATAAGCTGCATGTCCGTCCAAAAAAATCAAAACTACAAATCCAAATCCAAAAAAATGTTGTTCAAAGTCAAATTAAAAATAAAATCAATCCGAGAGATAAAAATAAATGCTAAGACCATTGCTCCATGGAGAATAAATCAAAAATAAAAAAATAAAACAATCCAATGAAGAACTATGTACAACACATCCAAGGGTCCATGAGCCCAACTGAACAAAGGAAACCTACAAAAAACCCTAACTAAAATGCAACTATATACAAAAAGTGGAGCAGTGTCCGTCGACTCCAAATCATAAGAAGAAACAAATGAAACCTAAAACTAAAGAACTATATACAAAGGCGGCGGGCAAGTCCAGCGGCTCACTCCGTGGTGTTCCGGCCCAGGGCATCATCAAACTCCTCGTCTATGTCCCGGAGGCGGGCCTGTTCCATGGCCCCGAGGGTCTGCAGGGATGACGCCATCTGCTCCTCCAACCCCCTGCGGATTGCCTCGAGGCACTCGGCCCGCCTCAGGGCCCTCCGCATGGAGTTCTCCGCCCTGACCATCGTGAGCCGCGCCTCTTCCACCTGCCGCCGCTCCGCACCTATCTGCTGGCCCAACCGCAGCCACACGGAAGACACTTCCTGTCCTGGGTCCTCCTGCCCTCCGGCCGATGCCTGCCCCTCCGATGTTGATGGCCCCGAGCCATGATGCCTCCCACGTTGACTCTGCTGCTGTCTCCGACGCAACTGCCTCTGCCAGCACGACGGCATCCAGGCTGATGGAATCCACCGACGCCATCGTGCACGTGGCCTGCCTGATGATGCCGGCACATCCTCCATCTGCTGGGGTCCAGTTGCTGTGGTGTCCACCCCTGCTGGACCTCCAACTCCCGACTCTGGCAGGGATGGGATCCCCACCGAGCTGGCTGCATTGGTCAGGGCAGGTCCACAGGGGGCCCTGGTGGCATCTGGGCCGGAAGACGGCAAGGAGAACGACCGGCGTATAGCCTCCACAGAGGAGGAGAGGGCCGCCAGATTGGCCGACACATGCAGGAAACCCCCGAACATGGAAGATCCCAATTGGGCCACGTCGGCATGGTGCTCTTCGTGATGATGTGCGCTCCTCCCGGGAAGCTCGCACGTCATCACGAATTGCACCCGCGCACATCGTGACCCCAATCAGGACCTTCTCCATACGGACACGGGTCCCCTCGTCCGCAGGTGGAGGGGAGTCAGGTGACATGGACATCCCCTCTACCTGCGGACGGGCCTGGGACGGGGCATCCCTGCTGGTGCATGGTGGTGCACTCACAGGGTCAGGGACAGCGACATGCACAGGCCCCTCCACGGTGACCTGTGCTGCCTCCTGCCCCTGCCCCTGGACTGCACCACTTGCACCAGCAGGGATGCCCCCACCAGGCCCCATGTGTGCCTCAGTGGCGGCCTCCTCCTCCTCTGTGGAAACCACTAACCTGGATGGCTCCTCACCGTCTTCCGCCATAGCAGGCCCCTGTGGGGGCTCCCCCATCCCTTCCGCTGCAGCCGTGGGGGCATCCCCGCCGCCTTGCTCCACAGCGCCGTCTCCGCCCTCTTCTTCACTAGCCGCTGCGTAGGGGGAGACATAGAACACAAGCATCAGGGTACTGTTCAATGGTCCCCTAGACAGGAAGCAATAGCAGATGAGTACCACTGTCAAAATACACTTCCATCATGTCCCTCCACAACACATGGGTCAGTCCAGGCAAAACACACACAGTAACAGGCATGGTGCATGCCATGGACATTTCCATACATGTCCAATGGACTCTTGAAACATACAATGATATGGAACTCACATGCATCATGGGTCATGCCTATCACATGCACACACTTCACCTCAGTCACATCCATCTGGCCTCATACACCCCAAACACAGCTGATACAAGGGTAACTAGGCTGCATCAGTGAATCTGTGCATTGTCACACACATGTGTCATGCATCCATGGCATTCACAAGTCACAGACACGCAGATCAGGCACACAGACATGGCTACCATATATGTACCTGGCATCAGCACCCATCCCTCACCCCCACCCATGTCCAGGAACAGAGACCGGCATGCTCTCATGTGTAAAATCTGCATAGGGCTCCCCATGTGGCATTTAAACACATGCAACAACCATGTGGTTCACACATCACTGGTCCACATGCATTACCATGATGTCCCTGCACACATGCATGCACACATGGCCTATGTCACACATACAGGCAAGTATCAGACAACCAGCACACCGCAACATGCCCTGTCTCACACAGCAATGCTTGGACACTTACCGCTCAACTCCAGACGGGTCTCCCTCTCAAGGATCTGGGCGTGGAGCGCTGGGCGTACGCGTTCCAGGACCCTCATCTGGATGGAACTCATGCGGCCCCGGCCCCCCTCCACGAGGCGCCGGGCCTTCATGAGGGTCCTGGACCTCAAGTCCTCCCAGCGCTTCTTGATCTTCTGGACGTCGCGGGTTGCCACCCCCTCCGCGTTGATGGCAACCACACAGTCGGCCCAGATCCTCTCCCGTCCTTCCTTGCTGGCGCGGGATGATCCAAAGAGGGCATCATACTGCCCCAGGACATGCTCCACCAGGACACCAACTTCGGTGGCAGTGAAGCTGGTGCCCCTCTGCCCCTCTGGCCTGGGGTTGCCACTGGTGCCAGATGTGGAAGTGCCCGACATGGCAACCCCAGAGGCAGGAGTGGGTGGGCAACTGGGTCCTGGGGCTGGGCTGTGGAGCGAAGTTATCCCATTCGGGAGTCTTCAGTTCCAGCAGGGGTGGACACAGCAACTGGACCCCTGCAGATGGCTGATGTGCAGGTACCAAATGGCAGGGCACGGTGGCAGCAGGCAGGCAGGCAGGCAGCAGCAGCAGCAGATGGCACGTGGGAGGCTGCTCTGGGCACTGGGGGGCAGTATTTCGGCCTTCTGGGCAGGAGCGTGGTCTTCCGTGTGTTTTCGCGTGGCCAGCTTGATACGGAGTGATTTGGCACGTGAAAATCCTGCATGTCAGCGTGAAATTCGAGGAAAGGCCCTTAGCGCGTAAGCGCGTCAGCACGCATACGCGATTCTATTGGACCAAAGGCCCTCAGCGCGTAAGCGCGTCTGTGACGTGACCTGCACGGGTGTTTCCCTCATAGCACGTGATGACGGAGCACACGTGGAAAGACTGCACGTCAGAGTGTCATCGCGTGTAATTGGACAAAAGTGCGCGTACACGCGATTGGCCTATGTACGTGTATTTCAGGGGTGCGCGGGCACTTACACACGCGAGTACATCAGCGCACGTGTATACCGGGGTGCGTGGGAATTTCCACACGCTATTGGCCTGGGTACTGGATTTCAGGGGTGCGCGGGAAGTTTCACACGCGAGTACATCAGCACACGTGTATACCGGGGTGCGCGGGAATTTCCACACACTATTGGCCTGGGTACTGGATTTCAGGGGTGCGCGGGAAGTTTCACACGCTCGCCTACAACACGCGCAAAGAAACACGTACCCCAGTAGGAAGCAGGCATACGTCGACCCGCGACGCATAAATTTGTGCGCAAACAAAATAACAAGCTCAGACGCCAGGATGAATATACCGTTCCTAGCAGCAGTGGCCGTGGGCTACCAAAGGAGGAGGAGGAGGATAGTCAGGGCCAGAATATTCACACCCAGAACCAGCCTTTTCAGGATGCCTGATGACCAGATGTATGGGAGGTACAGGTTTCCACCACACATAATACTGGACCTGGTGAGTGAGTGGGAGGATGACCTCACATCATCCACCCTGTGCTCCCAAGCACTCAGCCCCCTGGAGAAGGTCCTCAATGTACTGCACTTCTGAGCCACTGGATCATTTCAGCGGACAAGTGCCATAGTGGGTGGGGTGTCACAGGCCACGCAGTCACGCTGCCTACACCAGGTCTTGAACATCATCACTGCACGCCATCAGTCCGCAGGCACATATACCTGCCCAGAACACCTGCAGAAAGGCATGCTGCCGCCCTGGATTTTTACGGTGTGGCACAATTCCCTAAAGTGCTAGGTGCCATCGACTGCACCCATGTGGCTCTACGTCCCCCCAGGGCATCTGAGCACATCTATAGGAACCGCAAGCACTGGCATTCCATCAACGTGCAGGTAGTATGTAATGCCAAGGAAATCATCACCTCAGTATATGCCAACTATCCCGGGTCCACCCACGACAGCTTCATTTACCGAATGTCCACCCTAAACCGGGACCTAGAAGCTGGGCGGCATAGCGATACATGGCTGATTGGTGAGTATGAATGCCACTGCACATGCATGCATGTCAGATACTGAGCAAGGTCACAACCCCACCAATGATACCAATCACCACCTCCACAGTGGACAGTGCCTACCCTCTCAGCCCCCACATGATGACGCCAATTCAGAACCCCACGACGCCACCCGAGGTAAGATATAACACAGCCCACATTGCAACCCGGGGCATAGTGGAGCGCACATTCGGAGTGCTTAAGTCACGATTTCGCTCCCTTGACCATTCTGGCGGGCAGCTGTTATAAGCTCCCCCAGTAGTGTGCAGGATCATAGTGGCAGCATGTGTCCTGCACAACATTGCAACACGCCGGGCCTGACCGTGGACATGGTGGTGGCCCCACATTCCCAACCACATGCACGGCCGCTGCACATGGGAGGGGAAAGGGCATGGGGGGAGGCAGCCCGTACACAGCTAGTGGCTAATTACTTCACCTAGAAATCACACTCCTGTGGAGTGCACACTGCCCTGGCACATACCATCTGACAATCAATGATGACTCAACCTGACACTGATCCTGAATGTCTGGAGAATCAACCGTCAAAACCATATCAGCCTGAGATTGTTCACCTGGAACTGTTACAATGTGTGCAGCCCTACCTACACAGACACCACCAATGCAGTTTTGTGAAAAAACACATTCAAGCAGCTAAAATGAATACCCATTTGCACAATGCAACATGAGGACAGTGCCATGTCACCCAACCCATCCCCAGCACCGCCACACGACACGCCGTACCATGTCATGCTATGTGCAGGTAAACAAAGTAATCCCCACAACATGACACAAGTGTCACAATGTACAGTGTCCCTAATTGAAACTCGCGACACCTGAAATGCTCACAGTAATGAAGGACCAACAACACACTTGAGCAGGTATTTAGCAATAACACTTATCAGCCACTGACCCTCAAAACTACCATTAACATGACATTACGAATGTAAGGAATTAGTAGTCTCACCACCTGGAAATGCCTGCACTCCCACCACTTCCAACTGTACAGTGTTGCCGCCATGTAGAGTTGTAGGTGCACTGCTGCCAACATGGACCCCATCTCCAAAGTAGAGGGCCTTGTGTAGACATGAGGAAAGGACCTGCAAATTAGGAGGTAGAAACGGATGATGAGTTACACATCAATGCAACATGCAGTGTACAACACAACAGCAATATGCACTAGGAATGTATACACAGTATTGACTAGACTACCCACACATGTAGTGGGAGTCCAATGTCACCATGTACGTCAATGTCACTTGGGCACACCCTATGCAAGCCCATGGAAACGGGAAGCAGGAGGGGTGTGTGTGACAAAAACCCAAGCATCTGAACTAAATACATGACAAGCCTGCATGTGCCCAGCCACAATGCAGCGTATGCCCACAGGAGCCACGGAAGGCAACACATTGTCCCAAAAAAAAAAAATCAGAAAAAAAAAAAAAATCAAAAATGGCCATTAATGGGCCCGGGGGGGTTGGGGAGGCCACCCAGGAGGTCCGAGGACAGGGTGCACACCAAAACCCACCTGTGTGGATCTTGGGAAAAAAAAACACCTCCATGGGCTCATGGCCCACACGGCTACCCTATTGTGGGAGTATCACTGCTGTCGCTATTATCACCCTGTGCAGCTGCATCCGGAGGTGGTTGCACTATGGGAGGCAGCCCACGCAAGGCCCTAGTCTGTTCCTCCATCGCTGCAAGCATGCGGGTGTGGTAGGTCTCGTTCTGGAGGATGAGTGTGCGGAGGTCCCCATGCAACAACTCACGGGATGCCCGGACCTCCGCCCTAGTTGCCTGCATCTCAGCTGAGAGTGTACGGGTGAGACGCTCCAGCTGCTGTTCTGTCCTTCGGTTTGTTGAAGCCTCAAGCTCAACAAGAGTCGTCCTTGGGTGAAGGAGCTCCTGCCTCAGGGCTTCCCTGTGGCCCTGGGACTCTATGGCGATGGCTTCCTGCAGAGTCGCCAGTGCCGCCCGCCTGTCCCTGTTGGACGCCAACATGTCCTCCCTGTGTGACTGGCAGATGGAGTCGGTTGCCTGCTGTAGTTGCTCCATTAGCCTTTCGGGGGGGACAATGGAAGTGGCCACCCTATCCATGGCCTGAGCCATCATCTCTGATGATGCTGCCTGTTGGGTTGCCATACTGTAAATGGATTGCACCCATGCAGTATTGCCAGGTGGCGTACGGCCACCACATCGGCGGGCACCACACCTGTCTGGTGCAAGGAGAACTGCGCCTTGCTGTGCCGGCACTGCCTGAGGCTGCAGGACTGCATTCCCCCTCTGATCTGCTGGCCCAGGAACAGGATCAGATGTCGCGGAGTGTGACCCTGCATCCGTAACCACCAAAGGCGTAGCTGCCAACACTGACATCCCCATTGAGGGTTCTGACCCTGGTGCAGGTGGGTGGGACAGAACAGAATCCCTCCCAGGAACACTCACCTGCGACGGCACGTAGGTCTCATCATCCGAATCAACACCTGAGTACAGCTCGGGGGAGGTGCAGCCAGAGACACCCCTTGAGAGCACGACCTGCAGCAGTTGTGGGTTCTCACCCACCACCACACCACGTCCCTCACTGGTGGTCGGTCGGCCCTCGGACCCCTCCTGGGTCTGCACCATCTCCACAACCCCAGCAGTATCAGGTGCGTCTTCCCCTGCAAAGACATAAAAGAAAACAAATGGAAACAGGCAGTAGCACCATGGCACACAATGAGGACTGAGAAGCAAGAGAACCAGTACTTGATTGACACATGTCCCACATGACTAAAACCCTCCCATGCATGCACCCTCACTGCGTATGAAGGGCAGGCAAATGGCACACACTGATGACACCAAGATGGAAGATGAACACATTTTCTGCATGCTGCCTGGCAGTGGCATCACACATTGGCCTGTGATTGCCAGGTGAAATACACATGCCATCACACAGATGGCATGTACCATTGCTATTGAGTGAAGATGGAGAGGAGGGCAGCACTTATTCATTCAGTCCAGTTCCTGCATGTAATAGCTTTTCTAATTCAAACAGGTCTGATTTTTCACCTGGAGCTGCCAGTCCAAAATGGTCCGATTGCACAGGGACATGTGTGAACAAATGATATCCAGGTAACAAAGTCACTCCACTTTACTATAGCCATGTCAGACATGTGACTACAGGACTGAGAAATGCCTAGTAAAAGTGGTGGAATGCAAACAATCTGCCTGAATGAACAGAGAAAAATAAGCAACAATGATGTGGCAAGGTGACACTTCAAGGGCAACTGGCGTGCTGTTGGCCTAGATGTCTACTGTTGGCAGAAGGGATACTGCTATGGCCAAATGCTGCTGCGCAGAATGTATTGCATGAAGCACATGGGTGACCCAAACGACTCAGGCGCACACACCCTCACCTGGCACACAAACAGAAGCCCTCACACACACACCATGCACATGGATGACACACACATGCACGTGCACTCACCGGACAATGCCTCATAATCAGGCAGATCTCCCACGCCTTGGATCTGTTCCTCCGTGACGTAGGTCCCAGCGACTGACTCATGTGGAGTGAGTTCCATGTCTTCTACTGGAGACCCACCTCCAGTCACTAGAGTTGCAGCATGACTTGAGGCCAGTTTATTCTTTGCCCTGCGCTTTAGGTCATTCCAGCGCTTATAGCAATCATTGGCTGTGCGCCTCATGATCCCAATGGCACTTACGATGTCCGCAACGGTCTGCCAGTGTGCCTGGTGTTGTGCAGGTGTGGTCTTGGATCCTGCAACAATGACCATCTCGTTATCATGTCTGGACAGATACTCGACAAGTGCATTCAGTTCGGCATCCGTGAAGCTGGGCTTCCTCGACGGGCCGGACTGTGTAGCCGTGTCTGGGGCATCAGCCTGTGCCAGACGAGCACTCTTCCTCTTCCGCTTGGAAGGTGGTGGTGATCCTGAGTGTCCTGCGCCGCTCTGGACACTAGGGGCAGGAGCCCTGGTGGACTCTGTATCAGGAGTGTGGAATTGCACACTCAGCATGGGAGTTGGTGCAGGCATTGGCTCAAGTGTAATGGTGTCAGGGGGAATGTCAGCAGGATGGACTAGGACCGACACTGTCCTGGCTGGGTGTGTGAGAGCTGGGGTGGATGGAGCCGCAGCTGCCCCTGCAGCCTCTCCACCCTGCCTACTTGGGGCAGCAGATGACCTTGCTGCCCCTGATCCACGTGGCCTGATGACATCAACGTGCACCAGCGCACGTGTCATAGGCCTGCTGACCTGGAAGTCAGCCATGGAGTCAGCCAGGTCTGGTGCCACAATGGGCTGGTCCAACAAGGGCTGAGCATGGATGGTGTCAGCCACATCAGCCTCAACCAGGGGGGGGGGATTATGGGTGCCCTTGACTGGTCCTCCACACATGGGGGGACAGGGTCACCCTGCAAGTAACGACCACGTCCCCTACCGGATCCACCACGGCCACCACTTGTGGCTCGTCCACCTTTGCCACCCTTACGGAATCCTCGCCTCCCAACCATGGCACTGATGTTAATGTGCGTATGGGAGTGGCTGTAAACTATTGTCCTGGGCAATTGGGGGTCAAAGGGGTTGGGTACCAGATGGTAATTGTACCCTAGTGCTCTAGCAAGGCTGAATGTGACCCCTGGGGAAAGATGACGGGTCACGCAACGCACAGGTAGCCCAAAAAAGGGAGATGACATGCACGCAACCCCTCCTAGACCACGTGTGCGGAAAAGAAACCTGCACTACGCTGTGGCACCCAGTAACACAAGAATGAACGTATGCGTGTCACACGCAGCCTAGAATGACCTCTGAAGGGGTAGGCTACACACGGGACAAGCACAGATGTTAGATACGTGCGTGACTCACCGTCTGCCAGGAAAAAGAGCGTGAAAAAGAAGCGCGTTTGGTTGGCAACACCCCTGCCAAAAGAAGATTTGTACGCTGTCTGAGGAGACAGGACAACAGTAGAAGGGAACACTGTTTGAGGGAACAGGCCCAGGAAAACCAGAAAAAGAGAAAAAAGAGAAAAAGCTGTCAGAGGTAACAGGGAGTACGAACTTGAAACGCTGTGAAGTAAATCGCATGTGAAACGACAAGAAGTACAGAATTCACCCACTCGCTCTCCACGAAAAGCACGTACAAGGAAATGGTGTTCTACACGTACCTTTTATGCAGGCCCACACGTCCAGCATCACTTACGCGGCGTATACACGCTAGGGCCATTTCCACCAATTACACGCTTTGTCACTTCCGCGTGTACTCGC
The DNA here is from genome assembly GCF_040938575.1 of Ambystoma mexicanum. NCBI lineage: Eukaryota > Metazoa > Chordata > Amphibia > Caudata > Ambystomatidae > Ambystoma > Ambystoma mexicanum. The sequence continues at coordinate 753,602,401 of NC_090936.1, forward strand.
TAAGGCCATTTCCACCAATTACACGCTTTGTCACTTCTGCGTGTAGGGCCATTTCCACCAATTACACGCTTTGTCACTTCCGCGTGTACGCACTAAGGCCATTTCCACCAATTACACGCTTTGTCACTTCTGCGTGTAGGGCCATTTCCACCAATTACACGCTTTGTCACTTCCGCGTGTACGCGCTAAGGCCTTTTCCACCAATTACACGCTTTGACACTCGGACGTGTCGTTCATTTTTTTAACACGCAACAATTCCAACATGTACCCTATTCAACGTGCACGTGACTTCATAGACGTGCATACGCTGGAGGCCTTTGGGCCAATGAATGTACAGTGTGCTGACGCGTTTACGCGCTAAGGGCCTTTCCTCGAATTACACGCAGATGTGTTGGATTTTCACGTGCAAAATCACTCCGTATCAAGCTGGCCACGCGTTCACACACGGAAGACCACGCTCCTGCCCAGAAGGCCGAATTACTGCCCCCCAGAGCCCTGAGCACGCTCCCACCTGTCATCTGCTGCTGCCTGACTGCCTGCTGCCCACGTGCCCTGCCATTTGCTGCCTGCACATCAGCCAGGGGTGCTGTTGCTGTGACCACCCCTGCTGGAACCGAAGACTCCCGACTGCTTTTCCATCGCCCCACAGCCCAGCCCCAGGACCCAGTTGCCCACCCACTCCTGCCGCTGGGGTTGCCATGTCGGGCACTGCAACATCTGGCACCAGTGGCAACCCACGGCCAAGGAGGCAGAGGGGAACCAGCTTCACTGCCACCGAAGTTGGTGTCCTGGTGGAGCATGTCCTGGGACAGTATGATGCCCTCTTCGGAAGGTTGCGCGCCGACAAGGAAGGACGGACTCGGATCTGGATGGACATCGTGACTGCCATCAACGCGGAGAAGGTGGCAGTCTGCGACTACGAACGTGTCAGGAAGCGCTGGGAGGACTTCAGGTCCAGGACCCTCAACAAGGCCCGGCGCCTCCTGAAGGCAGCGGATGCTAAGGGGCGCTGGGGTCACTTGTCGGAAGATCAGATGAGGGTCCTGGAACGCATATCCCCAGCGCTCCACATCCAGGCCCTTGAGAAGCAGACCCATCTGGAGTCGAGCGGTAAGTGTACATGCATACTGATTGTAAGATGTGCGTGTGGTGGTGTGCCAGGAGTGTGCAGGTTGAACATGTAGTTTTATGTGGCCAAGTAGGGGGGGTGTACAGGGCCGTGAGGGTGACACATGCGAGGGGTCTCATGTGTGACACATGGATGGTGCTTGTGTGTGTGGGCTTGCATGGCACAGGATGTGGAGGAATGATTGTCAGGTGTGACATGAATGTCGATCAATACACTGCGACAGTTGGCAGAGGTGTACACATGCATGCAAGTTTGGTGTTGTGTGTGCATGTGTAGTGTACTCCCTATGTTGCATGTGATGTGTGGATGACCTTTGGCTGCTCATGCTTTTGTATGTGAATGGATGGTGCTGGCTGTTGCAATATGGCTGTGGTATGGCTCATGTGTGCAAGTTGAAATGACATGTGTGTTGGGGATTGTGATGCCATGTCTGAGGTTTACCAATGCCACTCATGTATAACTGTCATGTGTGTATGAGTCCATTTTACAGTGCCCTGATGCCTGTGTTTTCTTTCTCCCTGTCTGCAGCATCAACTGATGAAGAGGGCGGAGAAGGTCCTGTGGAGCACAGCGGCAGGGTTCGCACCACCAGCCGGAGACGCAAGGCCCGGATCCCCTCCCAGGTTGTGATCTCGTCGGGGAGTGTGGAGTCCGGTGCCGCGTCCCAGGCCGCAGCTGCCGAGGGGAGGTCCAAGAGGCGGAGGCTGGAGTTGGACTTCTCGGCAGCAGAAGGGGCAGCTGGGACCCCACAGGGCCCAACGGAGGAAGATGGCACGGAGTCATCCAGGTTGGTGGGGGGTTTGGTGGAGGAGGAGGCCGTACAAGCGACAGTGGCGGGGTCTGGAGGTGGGGATTCCACTGGTGCTAGTGGTGCAGTGCAGGATCAGGGACAGGAGGCAGCACAGGCTGCTGCGGAGGTGCCTGTGTGCAATCCTGTCCCTGCTGCTGTCACTGCATCATCTTGCACCAGCGAGGATGCCTACCTTCAGACCCGTTCTCAGGGAGAGGATTGGCTTACAACACCTGGCCTTCCTCTCCCTGCGGATATGGCTATCCTGCACCAGGTTGAGCCTGTCCAGGGTGGGGTGGCGTTGCGTCAGCGGGCCATGCGAGCTGACCTGCAGTCTTTTCATGATGAGTCTGCACGTCTTCTCGCATGGCTCGTTGACCGCGTTGACCCACTGGGACAGCTCACCAGGGCTGGATTCCTCCGTTTCCTGGACCTTGTTCCGACCCCCTTCTCCACAGAACCCCCTATGCCCCAGTCATCCTCCATGCCATCTTCCCACCCATGTGTCACCTGGGTGCCCTGTGGAACTGCCTCCGACCGTGCGGCCAGGCTGGTGGACAACAGATCCCTGCCACAGTCGGGAGTCGGACATCCAGCAGGGGTGGCCACATCAACGACTGCACCCCAGCTGGAGGAGGATGTGCAGGCACCATCGGACAGGGCACATGGACAGCAGCAGCTGCAGCAGCAGAAGGCTGTAGGTGGGAGCCACGATAGCTCGGGGCCTTCAACATCGGAGGGGCAGGCATCGGCCGGAGGGCAGGAGGACCCTGGACGGGAAGTGTCTTCCGTGTGGCAGCGGTTGGGCCACGCCATAGATGCGGAGCGGCGGCGGGCGGAGGAGGCGCGGCTCACGATGGTCAGGGCGGAGAACTCCATGCGGAGGGCCCTGAGGTGGGCCGAGTGCCTCGAGGCAATCCGCAGGGATTTGGAGTTTAACATGTCGGCGTCCCTGCGGATCCTCGGGGCCATGGAACAGGACCGCCTCCGGGACATAGACGAGGAGTTCGATGATGCCCTGGCCCGGAACACCGCTAAGTGAGCCGCTGGACTGGCCCGCCGCCATTGTATATAGTTATTTAGTGATAGGTTTCCTTTATAGTTTATTTTTATTTGGAGTCGACGGACACTGCCCCACCTTTTGTATATAGTTCCATTTTAGATAGGTTTTTTTTGTAGGTTTCATTTCTTCTCTTGGGATGATGGAGCCTGAATACTTTGTACATAGTTGGACTTTGGATTTGGATATTTTTTTTTACTATGAATATTTTTTCCCATAGAGCAATGTTTTTTTTTTTCTTTTTTCCCTTCATTTCCTTTTCATGGACTTGAACTTTGGAAGATATTTTTTTGGATTATTTGAAAAGGGACAGCCAGCTTAATTTTGTTATTATTTTACTTGTGTATTTTGGTTAATTTTGATTGCCATTACTGTTGTTTTTAATACATTATTTGGATTTTTTCATTCTTCAATGTGTGGTTTCATCTCATTGTTTTCATGCATGTCATGATATGGGTTTTCAGGTTCACTTGCAACCATTGTGTGTGTGTGAGACACATGTGTTGATTTACATTGTTTCCATTGGAGTAGTATCATGGGCACATGTAATACTTGGTTGTGTCTTTGGGCTGTGGTGGCTGGCCATGAGGCACATGCTTGAGGATTGGCAGGGCCTGTGGGCAGGGGGACATGAGTGGGGGCCTGGCGGAGGCTGCCCATGGTGGGTGGGGGGTGGGGGTGGTGGGAGACACGGGTGGGGGCCTGGTGGAGGGTGCCCCACACTGCAGGGGGGTGGGGGTGGTGTCAGACATGAGTGGGGGCCTGGCGGGGGCTGCCCATGGTGGCTGGGGGGTTGGGGTGGTGGTAGACATGGGTGGGAGCCTGGTGGAGGTTGCCCCACACTGCTGGAGGGGTGGCGGTGGGTGGGAGACATGAGTGGGGGCCTGGCGGAGGCTGCCCATGGTGGCTGGGGGGTGGGGGTGGTGGGAGACATGGGTGGGGGCCTGGTGGAGGGTGCCCCTGCACTGCTGGGGGGTGGGGGTGGTGGGAGACATGAGTGGGGGCCTGGTGGAGGGTGCCCCTGCACTGCTGGGGGGGTGGGGGTGGTGGGAGACATGAGTGGGGGCCTGGTGGAAGGTGCCCCAGCACTGCTGGGGGGTGGGGGTGGTGGGAGACATGAGTGGGGGCCTGGCGGAGGGTGCCCCTGGATGCTGGGGGGTGGGGGTGGTGGGAGACATGAGTGGGGGCCTGGTGGAGGGTGCCCCTGCACTGCTGGGGGGGGGTGGGGGTGGTGGGAGACATGAGTGGGTGCCTGGCGGGGGCTGCCCATGGTGGCTGGGGGGTGGGGGGGTAGACACGGGTGGGAGCCTGGTGGAGGGTGCCCCTGCACTGCTGGGGGGTGGGGGTGGGTGGGAGACATGAGTGGGGGCCTGGTGGTGGGTGCCCCACACTGCTGGGGGGGTGGGGGTGGTGGGAGACATGAGTGGGGGCCTGGCAGGGGCTGCCCATGGTGGCTGGGGGGTAGGGGGGTGGTAGACATGGGTGGGAGCCTGGTGGGGGCTGCCCATGGTGGCTGGGGGTGGGGGGTTGGTAGACATGGGTGGGAGCCTGGTGGGGGCTGCCCCAGCACTGCTGGGGGGTGGGGGTGGGTGGGAGACATGAGTGGGGGCCTGGTGGGGGCTGCCCATGGTGGCTGGGGGGTGGGGGTGGTGGTAGACTTGGGTGGGAGCCTGGTGGAGGTTGCCCCACACTGCTGGAGGGGTGGCGGTGGGTGGGAGACACGAGTGGGGGCCTGGCGGAGGCTGCCCATGGTGGCTGGGGGTGGGGGTGGTGGGAGACATGGGTGGGGGCCTGGTGGAGGGTGCCCCTGCACTGCTGGGGGGTGGGGGTGGTGGGAGACATGAGTGGGGGCCTGGTGGAGGGTGCCCCTGCACTGCTGGGGGGGTGGGGGTGGTGGGAGACATGAGTGGGGGCCTGGTGGAGGGTGCCCCAGCACTGCTGGGGGGGTGGGGGTGGTGGGAGACATGAGTGGGGGCCTGGCGGAGGGTGCCCCTGGATGCTGGGGGGTGGGGGTGGTGGGAGACATGAGTGGGGGCCTGGTGGAGGGTGCCCCTGCACTGCTGGGGGGGTGGGGGTGGTGGGAGAAATAAGTGGGTGCCTGGCGGGGGCTGCCCATGGTGGCTGGGGGGTGGGGGGGTAGACACGGGTGGGAGCCTGGTGGAGGGTGCCCCTGCACTGCTGGGGGGTGGGGGTGGGTGGGAGACATGAGTGGGGGCCTGGTGGAGGGTGCCCCACACTGCTGGGGGGGTGGGGGGTGGTGGGAGACATGAGTGGGGGCCTGGCAGGGGCTGCCCATGGTGGCTGGGGGCGGGGGGGGTGGTAGACATGGGTGGGAGCTTGGTGGGGGCTGCCCATGGTGGCTGGGGGTGGGGGTGGTGGTAGACATGGGTGGGAGCCTGGTGGAGGGTGCCCCACACTGCTGGGGGGGTGGGGGTGGTGGGAGACATGAGTGGGGGCCTGGCGGAGGCTGCCCATGGTGGCTGGGGGGTGGGGGTGGTGGGAGACATGGGTGGGGGCCTGGTGGAGGCTGCCCCACAGTGCTGGGGGGTGGGGGTGGTGGTAGACATGGGTGGGAGCCTGGTGGAGGGTGCCCATGGTGGCTGGGGGGTGGGGTGGTGGTAGACATGGGTGGGAGCCTGGTGGAGGGTGCCCCACACTGCTGGGGGGGTGGGGGTGGGTGGGAGACATGAGTGGGGGCCTGGCGGAGGCTGCCCATGGTGGCTGGGGGGTGGGGGTGGTGGGAGACATGGGTGGGGGCCTGGTGGAGGGTGCCCCACACTGCTGGGGGGGTGGGGGCGGTGGGAGACATGAGTGGGGGCCTGGCGGGGGCTGTCCATGGTGGGTGGGGGTGGGGGGTGGGGGTGGTGGGAGACATGGGTGGGGGCCTGGTGGAGGGTGCCCCACACTGCTGGGGAGGTGGGGGTGGTGGGAGACATGAGTGGGGGCCTGGCGGGGGCTGGCCATGGTGGCTGGGGGGTGGGGAGGTGGTAGACACGAGTGGGAGCCTGGTGGAGGGTGCCCCTGCACTGCTGGGGGGTGGGGGTGGGTGGGAGCAGGGCTTTAAGTGGGCCGGGGCCTGCCGGGGCTGGGCCCCGGCAGGCTCCGAAATTTCGTTTTGAGGCGGGGCCCTGCCGGGGCCCACTAATCTCCCCGGGCAGCCCCGGCCACTACACGAAAAGGCATTTTTTTCTACAGCCTGAAGCTCTCGCTCGTGTGCGAGAGCTTCAGGAAAAAATGCCTTTCAGCTATAATGGTGGCGCCGCACCTGCGAGGCATCCCTTTAATCAAGGGATGCACGTGGGCCGGCGCCACCATTATGGAGAAACGTGAGGCCGCTGGAAGCAGAGGCCTTGCTTTCTTAATACTGAAGCTCCCGCGGATTCGCGGGAGTTTCAGTCTTTAGGAAAAAGGCCTCTGCTTCCAGTGGCCTCACCCTTTCAGCCTTAATGGTGAGGCTGCCCCTCCCCAGCTGGCGAGGGGCAGCACCACCATTAAGGCTGAATAGGCGAGGCGCTGTCCCCTGCCAGGCAAGCCTATACAAAATAAATGCGGAGATCAGCACCCTCTCCCCCATAGGGGAGAGGGTGCTAATCTCTGCAAAAGGCTGCCTGGCAGGGGTGCCAGTAGCCCATTGAGCCGGGGCTCGTCAAGGGGGCGTGGCCTAACGGCCCATCAAGATCCCGTTGTTAGGCCACGCCCCCTCGATGGGCCCCGGCTCGATTTGTAGTGCCACTTAAGGCACTGGGTGGGAGACATGAGTGGGGGCCTGGTGGAGGCTGCCCCACCGTGCTGGGGGTGGGGGTGGTGGTAGATATGGGTGGGAGCCTGGTGGAGGGTGCCCCTGCACTGCTGGGGGGTTGGGCTGGGTGGGAGACATGAGTGGGGGCCTGGTGGAGGGTGCCCCACACTGCTGGGGGCTGGGGGTGGTGGGAGACATGAGTGGGGGCCTGGCGGGGGCTGCCCATGGTGGCTGGGGGGTGGGGGTGGTGGTAGACATGGGTGGGAGCCTGGTGGAGGGTGCCCCACACTGCTGGGGGGGTGGGGGTGGGGGGAGACATGAGTGGGGGCCTGGTGGAGGGTAGATATGGGTGGGAGCCTGGTGGAGGGTGCCCCTGCACTGCTGGGGGGTGGGGCTGGGTGGGAGACATGAGTGGGGGCCTGGTGGAGGGTGCCCCACACTGCTGGGGGGGTGGGGGTGGTGGGAGACATGAGTGGGGGCCTGGCAGGGGCTGCCCATGGTGGCTGGGGGTGGGGGTGGTGGTAGACATGGGTGGGAGCCTGGTGGAGGGTGCCCCACACTGCTGGGGGGGTGGGGGTGGGTGGGAGACATGAGTGGGGGCCTGTCGGAGGCTGCCCATGGTGGCTGGGGGGTGGGGGTGGTGGGAGACATGGGTGGGGGCCTGGTGGAGGCTGCCCATGGTGGCTGGGGGGTGGGGGTGGTGGGAGACATGGGTGGGGGCCTGGCAGAGGCTGCCCATGGTGGGTGGGGGGTGGGGGTGGTGGGAGACATGTGTGGGGGCCTGGTGGGGGTGCCCCACACTGCTGGGGGGGGTGGGGGTGGTGGGAGACATGAGTGGGGGCCTGGCGGAGGCTGCCCATGGTGGCTGGGGGGTGGGGGTGGTGGGAGACATGGGTGGGGGCCTGGTGGAGACTGCCCCACAGTGCTGGGGGGTGGGGGTGGTGGTAGATATGGGTGGGAGCCTGGTGGAGGGTGCCCCTGCACTGCTGGGGGGTGGGCTGGGTGGGGGACATGAGTGGGGGCCTGGTGGAGGGTGCCCCACACTGCTGGGGGGGTGGGGGTGGTGGCAGACATGAGTGGGGGCCTGGCGGGGGCTGCCCATGGTAGCTGGGGGGTGGGGGTGGTGGTAGACATGGGTGGGAGCCTGGTGGAGGGTGCCCCACACTGCTGGGGGGGTGGGGGTGGGTGGGAGACATGAGTGGGGGCCTGGCGGAGGCTGCCCATGGTGGCTCGGGGGTGGGGGTGGTGGGAGACATGGGTGGGGGCCTGGTGGAGGGTGCCCCACACTGCTGGGGGGGTGGGGGTGGTGGGAGACATGAGTGGGGGCCTGGCAGGGGCTGTCCATGGTGGGTGGGGGTGGGGGTGGTGGGAGACATTTGTGGGGGCCTGGTGGAGGGTGCCCCACACTGCTGGGGGGGTGGGGGTGGTGGGAGACATGAGTGGGGGCCTGGTGGGGGCTGCCCATGGTGGCTGGGGGGTGGGGGGTGGTAGACACGGGTGGGAGCCTGGTGGAGGGTGCCCCTGCACTGCTGGGGGGTGGGGGTCGGTGGGAGACATGAGTGGGGGCCTGGTGGGGGCTGCCCCACAGTGCTGGGGGGTGGGGGTGGGTGGGAGACATGAGTGGGGGCATGGCAGAGGCTGCCCATGGTGGGTGGGGGGTGGGGGTGGTGGGAGACATGGGTGGGGGCCTGGTGGAGGGTGCCCCACACTGCTGGGGGGTGGGGGTGGTGGGAGACATAGTGGGGGCCTGGCGGAGGCTGCCCATGGTGGCTGGGGGGTGGGGGTGGTGGGAGACATGGGTGGGGGCCTGGTGGAGGCTGCCCCACAGTGCTGGGGGGTGGGGGTGGTGGTAGACATGGGTGGGAGCCTGGTGGAGGGTGCCCCTGCACTGCTGGGGGGTGGGGGTGGGTGGGAGACATGAGTGGGGGCCTGGTGGAGGGTGCCCCACACTGCTGGGGGGGTGGGGGTGGTGGGAGACATGAGTGGGGGCCTGGCGGGGGCTGCCCATGGTGGCTGGGGGTGGGGGTGGTGGTAGACATGGGTGGGAGCCTGGTGGAGGGTGCCCCACACTGCTGGGGGGGTGGGGGTGGGTGGGAGACATGAGTGGGGGCCTGGCGGAGGCTGTCCATGGTGGCTGGGGGGTGGGGGTGGTGGGAGACATGGGTGGGGGCCTGGTGGAGGGTGCCCCACACTGCTGGGGGGGTGGGGGTGGTGGGAGACATGAGTGGGGGCCTGGCGGGGGCTGCCCATGGTGGGTGGGGGGTGGGGGTGGTGGGAGACATGGGTGGGGGCCTGGTGGAGGGTGCCCCACACTGCTGGGGGTGTGGGGGTGGTGGGAGACATGAGTGGGAGCCTGGTGGGGGATGCCCATGGTGGCTGGGGGGTGGGGGGGTGGTAGACATGGGTGGGAGCCTGGTGGAGGGTGCCCCTGCACTGCTGGAGGTTGGGGGTGGGTGGGAGACATGAGTGGGGGCCTGGTGGGGGCTGCCTATGGTGGCTGGGGGGTGGGGGTGGTGGTAGACATGGGTGGGAGCCTGGTGGAGGGTGCCCCACACTGCTGGGGGGTGTGGGTGGGTGGGAGACATGAGTGGGGGCCTGGCGGAGGGTGCCCCTGCACTGCTGGGGGGTGGGGGTGGGTGGGAGACATGAGTGGGGGCCTGGTGGGGGCTGCCCATGGTGGCTGGGGGTGGGGGGGTGGGAGACATGAGTGGGGGCCTGGTGGAGGCTGCCCCACAGTGCTGGGGGGTGGGGGTGGTGGTAGACATGGGTGGGAGCCTGGTGGAGGGTGCCCCACACTGCTGGGGGGGTGGGGGTGCGTGGGAGACATGAGTGGGGGCCTGGCGGAGGCTGCCCATGATGGGTGGGGGGTGGGGGTGGTGGGAGACATGGGTGTGGGCCTGGTGGAGGGTGCCCCACACTGCTGTGGGGGTGGGGGTGGTGGGAGACATGAGTGGGTGCCTGGCGGGGGCTGCCCATGGTGGCTGGGGGGTGGGGGGTAGACACGGGTGGGAGCCTGGTGGAGGGTGCCCCTGCACTGCTGGGGGGTGGGGGTGGGTGGGAGACATTAGTGGGGGCCTGGTGGAGGGTGCCCCACACTGCTGGGGGGGTGGGGGTGGTGGGAGACATGAGTGGGGGCCTGGCGGAGGCTGCCCATGGTGGCTGGGGGGTGGGGGTGGTGGGAGACATGGGTGGGGGCCTGGTGGAGGCTGCCCCACAGTGCTGGGGGGTGGGGGTGGTGGTAGACATGGGTGGGAGCCTGGTGGAGGGTGCCCCACTCTGCTGGGGGGTGTGGGTTGGTGGGAGACATGAGTGGGGGCCTGGCGGAGGGTGCCCCTGCACTGCTGGGGGTGGGGGTGGGTGGGAGACATGAGTGGGGGCCTGGTGGGGGCTGCCCATGGTGGCTGGGGGGTGGGGGTGGTGGGAGACATGAGTGGGGGCCTGGTGGAGGCTGCCCCACAGTGCTGGGGGGTGGGGGTGGTGGTAGACATGAGTGGGAGCCTGGTGGAGGGTGCCCCACACTGCTGGGGGGGTGGGGGTGGGTGGGAGACATGAGTGGGGGCCTGGCGGAGGCTGCCCATGGTGGGTGGGGGGTGGGGGTGGTGGGAGACATGGGTGTGGGCCTGGTGGAGGGTGCCCCACACTGCTGGGGGGGTGGGGGTGGTGGGAGACATGAGTGGGTGCCTGGCGGGGGCTGCCCATGGTGGCTGGGGGGTGGGGGGGTAGACACGGGTGGGAGCCTGGTGGAGGGTGCCCCTGCACTGCTGGGGGGTGGGGGTGGGTGGGAGACATGAGTGGGGGCCTGGTGGAGGGTGCCCCACACTGCTGGAGGGGTGGGGGTGGTGGGAGACATGAGTGGGGGCCTGGCGGGGGCTGCCCATGGTGGCTGGGGGGTGGGGGGTGGTAGACATGGGTGGGAGCCTGGTGGGGGCTGCCCCTGCACTGCTGGGGGGTGGGGGTGGGTGGGAGACATGAGTGGGGGCCTGGTGGGGGCTGCCCATGGTGGCTGGGGGGTGGGGGTGGTGGGAGACATGGGTGGGAGCCTGGTGGAGGGTGCCCCACACTGCTTGGGGGGTGGGGGTGGTGGGAGACATGAGTGGGGGCCTGGCGGAGGCTGCCCATGGTGGGTGGGGGTGGTGGTAGACATGGGTGGGAGCCTGGTTGGGGCTGCCCATGGTGACTGGGGGGTGGAGGTGATAGGGGACATGAGTGGGGGCCTGGTGGAGGGTGCCGCTGCACTGCTGGGGGGTGGGGGTGGGTGGGAGACATGAGTGGGGGCCTGGTGGAGGGTGCCCCACACTGCTGGGGGGGTGGGGGTGGTGGGAGACATGAGTGGGGGCCTGGCGGGGGCTGCCCATGGTGGCTGGGGGTGGGGGTGGTGGTAGACATGGGTGGGAGCCTGGTGGAGGGTGCCCCACACTGCTGGGGGGGTGGGGGTGGGTGGGAGACATGAGTGGGGGCCTGGCGGAGGCTGTCCATGGTGGCTGGGGGGTGGGGGTGGTGGGAGACATGGGTGGGGGCCTGGTGGAGGGTGCCCCACACTGCTGGGGGGGTGGGGGTGGTGGGAGACATGAGTGGGGGCCTGGCGGGGGCTGCCCATGGTGGGTGTGGGGGTGGGGGTGGTGGGAGACATGGGTGGGGGCCTGGTGGAGGGTGCCCCACACTGCTGGGGGTGTGGGGGTGGTGGGAGACATGAGTGGGGGCCTGGTGGGGGATGCCCATGGTGGCTGGGGGGTGGGGGGGTGGTAGACACGGGTGGGAGCCTGGTGGAGGGTGCCCCTGCACTGCTGGAGGTTGGGGGTGGGTGGGAGACATGAGTGGGGGCCTGGTGGGGGCTGCCCATGGTGGCTGGGGGGTGGGGGTGGTGGTAGACATGGGTGGGAGCCTGGTGGAGGGTGCCCCACACTGCTGGGGGGTGTGGGTGGGTGGGAGACATGAGTGGGGGCCTGGCGGAGGGTGCCCCTGCACTGCTGGGGGGTGGGGGTGGGTGGGAGACATGAGTGGGGGCCTGGTGGGGGCTGCCCATGGTGGCTGGGGGGTGGGGGTGGTGGGAGACATGAGTGGGGGCCTGGTGGAGGCTGCCCCACAGTGCTGGGGGGTAGGGTGGTGGTAGACATGGGCGGGAGCCTGGTGGAGGGTGCCCCACACTGCTGGGGGGGTGGGGGTGCGTGGGAGACATGAGTGGGGGCCTGGCGGAGGCTGCCCATGATGGGTGGGGGGGTGGGGGTGTTGGGAGACATGGGTGTGGGCCTGGTGGAGGGTGCCCCACACTGCTGTGGGGGTGGGGGTGGTGGGAGACATGAGTGGGTGCCTGGCGGGGGCTGCCCATGGTGGCTGGGGGGTGGGGGGGTAGACACGGGTGGGAGCCTGGTGGAGGGTGCCCCTGCACTGCTGGGGGGTGGGGGTGGGTGGGAGACATTAGTGGGGGCCTGGTGGAGGGTGCCCCACACTGCTGGGGGGGTGGGGGTGGTGGGAGATATGAGTGGGGGCCTGGCGGAGGTTGCCCATGGTGGCTGGGGGGTGGGGGTGGTGGGAGACATGGGTGGGGGCCTGGTGGAGGCTGCCCCACAGTGCTGGGGGGTGGGGGTGGTGGTAGACATGGGTGGGAGCCTGGTGGAGGGTGCCCCACACTTCTGGGGGGTGTGGGTTGGTGGGAGACATGAGTGGGGGCCTGGCGGAGGGTGCCCCTGCACTGCTGGGGGTGGGGGTGGGTGGGAGACATGAGTGGGGGCCTGGTGGGGGCTGCCCATGGTGGCTGGGGGGTGGGGGTGGTGGGAGACATGAGTGGGGGCCTGGTGGAGGGTGCCCCACACTGCTGGGGGGGTGGGGGTGGTGGCAGACATGAGTGGGGGCCTGGCGGGGGCTGCCCATGGTAGCTGGGGGGTGGGGGTGGTGGTAGACATGGGTGGGAGCCTGGTGGAGGGTGCCCCACACTGCTGGGGGGTGGGGGTGGGTGGGAGACATGAGTGGGGGCCTGGCGGAGGCTGCCCATGGTGGCTTGGGGGTGGTGGGAGACATGGGTGGGGGCCTGGTGGAGGGTGCCCCACACTGCTGGGGGGGTGGGGGTGGTGGGAGACATGAGTGGGGGCCTGGCGGGGGCTGTCCATGGTGGGTGGGGGTGGGGGTGGTGGGAGACATTTGTGGGGGCCTGGTGGAGGGTGCCCCACACTGCTGGGGGGGTGGGGGTGGTGGGAGACATGAGTGGGGGCCTGGTGGGGGCTGCCCATGGTGGCTGGGGGGTGGGGGGTGGTAGACAAGGGTGGGAGCCTGGTGGAGGGTGCCCCTGCACTGCTGGGGGGTGGGGGTGGGTGGGAGACATGAGTGGGGGCCTGGTGGGGGCTGCCCCACAGTGCTGGGGGGTGGGGGTGGGTGGGAGACATGAGTGGTGGCATGGCGGAGGCTGCCCATGGTGGGTGGGGGGTGGGGGTGGTGGGAGACATGGGTGGGGGCCTGGTGGAGGGTGCCCCACACTGCTGGGGGGTGGGGGTGGTGGGAGACATGAGTGGGGGCCTGGCGGAGGCTGCCCATGGTGGCTGGGGGGTGGGGGTGGTGGGAGACATGGGTGGGGGCCTGGTGGAGGCTGCCCCACAGTGCTGGGGGGTGGGGGTGGTGGTAGACATGGGTGGGAGCCTGGTGGAGGGTGCCCCTGCACTGCTGGGGGGTGGGGGTGGGTGGGAGACATGAGTGGGGGCCTGGTGGAGGGTGCCCCACACTGCTGGGGGGGTGGGGGTGGTGGGAGACATGAGTGGGGGCCTGGCGGGGGCTGCCCATGGTGGCTGGGGGTGGGGGTGGTGGTAGACATGGGTGGGAGCCTGGTGGAGGGTGCCCCACACTGCTGGGGGGGTGGGGGTGGGTGGGAGACATGAGTGGGGGCCTGGCGGAGGCTGTCCATGGTGGCTGGGGGGTGGGGGTGGTGGGAGACATGGGTGGGGGCCTGGTGGAGGGTGCCCCACACTGCTGGGGGGGTGGGGGTGGTGGGAGACATGAGTGGGGGCCTGGCGGGGGCTGCCCATGGTGGGTGGGGGGTGGGGGTGGTGGGAGACATGGGTGGGGGCCTGGTGGAGGGTGCCCCACACTGCTGGGGGTGTGGGGGTGGTGGGAGACATGAGTGGGGGCCTGGTGGGGGATGCCCATGGTGGCTGGGGGGTGGGGGGGTGGTAGACACGGGTGGGAGCCTGGTGGAGGGTGCCCCTGCACTGCTGGAGGTTGGGGGTGGGTGGGAGACATGAGTGGGGGCCTGGTGGGGGCTGCCCATGGTGGCTGGGGGCTGGGGGTGGTGGTAGACATGGGTGGGAGCCTGGTGGAGGGTGCCTCACACTGCTGGGGGGTGTGGGTGGGTGGGAGACATGAGTGGGGGCCTGGCGGAGGGTGCCCCTGCACTGCTGGGAGGTTGGGGGTGGGTGGGAGACATGAGTGGGGGCCTGGTGGGGGCTGCCCATGGTGGCTAGTGGGGTGGGGGTGGTGGGATACATGAGTGGGGGCCTGGTGGAGGCTGCCCCACAGTGCTGGGGGGTGGGGGTGGTGGTAGACATGGGTGGGAGCCTGGTGGAGGGTGCCCCACACTGCTGGGGGGGTGGGGGTGCGTGGGAGACATGAGTGGGGGCCTGGCGGAGGCTGCCCATGATGGGTGGGGGGTGGGGGTGGTGGGAGACATGGGTGTGGGCCTGGTGGAGGGTGCCCCACACTGCTGTGGGGGTGGGGGTGGTGGGAGACATGAGTGGGTGCCTGGCGGGGGCTGCCCATGGTGGCTGGGGGGTGGGGGGGTAGACACGGGTGGGAGCCTGGTGGAGGGTGCCCCTGCACTGCTGGGGGGTGGGGGTGGGTGGGAGACATTAGTGGGGGCCTGGTGGAGGGTGCCCCACCGTGCTGGGGGGGTGGGGGTGGTGGGAGACATGAGTGGGGGCCTGGCGGAGGCTGCCCATGGTGGCTGGGGGGTGGGGGTGGTGGGAGACATGGGTGGGGGCCTGGTGGAGGCTGCCCCACAGTGCTGGGGGGTGGGGGTGGTGGTAGACATGGGTGGGAGCCTGGTGGAGGGTGCCCCACACTGCTGGGGGGTGTGGGTTGGTGGGAGACATGAGTGGGGGCCTGGCGGAGGGTGCCCCTGCACTGCTGGGGGTGGGGGTGGGTGGGAGACATGAGTGGGGGCCTGGTGGGGGCTGCCCATGGTGGCTGGGGGGTGGGGGTGGTGGGAGACATGAGTGGGGGCCTGGTGGAGGCTGCCTCACAGTGCTGGGGGGTGGGGGTGGTGGTAGACATGAGTGGGAGCCTGGTGGAGGGTGCCCCACACTGCTGGGGGGGTGGGGGTGGGTGGGAGACATGAGTGGGGGCCTGGCGGAGGCTGCCCATGGTGGGTGGGGGGTGGGGGTGGTGGGAGACATGGGTGTGGGCCTGGTGGAGGGTGCCCCACACTGCTGGGGGGGTGGGGGTGGTGGGAGACATGAGTGGGTGCCTGGCGGGGGCTGCCCATGGTGGCTGGGGGGTGGGGGGGTAGACACGGGTGGAAGCCTGGTGGAGGGTGCCCCTGCACTGCTGGGGGGTGGGGGTGGGTGGGAGACATGAGTGGGGGCCTGGTGGGGGCTGCCCATGGTGGCTGGGGGGTGGGGGTGGTGGGAGACATGGGTGGGAGCCTGGTGGAGGGTGCCCCACACTGCTTGGGGGGTGGGGGTGGTGGGAGACATGAGTGGGGGCCTGGCGGAGGCTGCCCATGGTGGGTGGGGGTGGTGGTAGACATGGGTGGGAGCCTGGTTGGGGCTGCCCATGGTGGCTGGGGGGTGGGGGTGATAGGGGACATGAGTGGGGGCCTGGTGGAGGGTGCCGCTGCACTGCTGGGGGGTGGGGGTGGGTGGGAGACATGAGTGGGGGCCTGGTGGAGGGTGCCCCACACTGCTGGGGGGGTGGGGGTGGTGGGAGACATGAGTGGGGGCCTGGCGGGGGCTGCCCATGGTGGCTGGGGGTGGGGATGGTGCTAGACATGGGTGGGAGCCTGGTGGAGGGTGCCCAACACTGCTGGGGGGGTGGGGGTGGGTGGGAGACATGAGTGGGGGCCTGGCGGAGGCTGTCCATGGTGGCTGGGGGGTGGGGGTGGTGGGAGACATGGGTGGGGGCCTGGTGGAGGGTGCCCCACACTGCTGGGGGGGTGGGGGTGGTGGGAGACATGAGTGGGGGCCTGGCGGGGGCTGCCCATGGTGGGTGGGGGGTGGGGGTGGTGGTAGACATGGGTGGGGGCCTGGTGGAGGGTGCCCCACACTGCTGGGGGTGTGGGGGTGGTGGGAGACATGAGTGGGGGCCTGGTGGGGGATGCCCATGGTGGCTGGGGGTGGGGGGGTGGTAGACACGGGTGGGAGCCTGGTGGAGGGTGCCCCTGCACTGCTGGAGGTTGGGGGTGGGTGGGAGACATGAGTGGGGGCCTGGTGGGGGCTGCCCATGGTGGCTGGGGGGTGGGGGTGGTGGTAGACATGGGTGGGAGCCTGGTGGAGGGTGCCCCACACTGCTGGGGGGTGTGGGTGGGTGGGAGACATGAGTGGGGGCCTGGCGGAGGGTGCCCCTGCACTGCTGGGGGGTGGGGGTGGGTGGGAGACATGAGTGGGGGCCTGGTGGGGGCTGCCCATGGTGGCTGGGGGGTGGGGGTGGTGGGAGACATGAGTGGGGGCCTGGTGGAGGCTGCCCCACAGTGCTGGGGGGTGGGGGTGGTGGTAGACATGGGTGGGAGCCTGGTGGAGGGTGCCCCACACTGCTGGGGGGGTGGGGGTGCGTGGGAGACATGAGTGGGGGCCTGGCGGAGGCTGCCCATGATGGGTGGGGGGTGGGGGTGGTGGGAGACATGGGTGTGGGCCTGGTGGAGGGTGCCCCACACTGCTGTGGGGGTGGGGGTGGTGGGAGACATGAGTGGGTGCCTGGCGGGGGCTGCCCATGGTGGCTGGGGGGTGGGGGGGTAGACACGGGTGGGAGCCTGGTGGAGGGTGCCCCTGCACTGCTGGGGGGTTGGGGTGGGTGGGAGACATTAGTGGGGGCCTGGTGGAGGGTGCCCCACACTGCTGGGGGGGTGGGGGTGGTGGGAGACATGAGTGGGGGCCTGGCGGAGGCTGCCCATGGTGGCTGGGGGGTGGGGGTGGTGGGAGACATGGGTGGGGGCCTGGTGGAGGCTGCCCCACAGTGCTGGGGGGTGGGGGTGGTGGTAGACATGGGTGGGAGCCTGGTGGAGGGTGCCCCACACTGCTGGGGGGTGTGGGTTGGTGGGAGACATGAGTGGGGGCCTGGCGGAGGGTGCCCCTGCACTGCTGGGGGTGGGGGTGGGTGGGAGACATGAGTGGGGGCCTGGTGGGGGCTGCCCATGGTGGGTGGGGGGTGGGGGTGGTGGGAGACATGAGTGGGGGCCTGGTGGAGGCTGCCCCACAGTGCTGGGGGGTGGGGGTGGTGGTAGACATGAGTGGGAGCCTGGTGGAGGGTGCCCCACACTGCTGGGGGGGTGGGTGGGAGACATGAGTGGGGGCCTGGCGGAGGCTGCCCATGGTGGGTGGGGGTGGTGGGAGACATGGGTGTGGGCCTGGTGGAGGGTGCCCCACACTGCTGGGGGGGTGGGGGTGGTGGGAGACATGAGTGGGTGCCTGGCGGGGGCTGCCCATGGTGGCTGGGGGGTGGGGGGGTAGACACGGGTGGGAGCCTGGTGGAGGGTGCCCCTGCACTGCTGGGGGGTGGGGGTGGGTGGGAGACATGAGTGGGGGCCTGGTGGAGGGTGCCCCACACTGCTGGAGGGGTGGGGGTGGTGGGAGACATGAGTGGGGGCCTGGCGGGGGCTGCCCATGGTGGCTGGGGGGTGGGGGGGTGGTAGACATGGGTGGGAGCCTGGTGGGGGCTGCCCCTGCACTGCTGGGGGGTGGGGGTGGGTGGGAGACATGAGTGGGGGCCTGGTGGGGGCTGCCCATGGTAGCTGGGGGGTGGGGGTGGTGGGAGACATGGGTGGGAGCCTGGTGGAGGGTGCCCCACACTGCTTGGGGGGTGGGGGTGGTGGGAGACATGAGTGGGGGCCTGGCAGAGGCTGCCCATGGTGGGTGGGGGTGGTGGTAGACATGGGTGGGAGCCTGGTTGGGGCTGCCCATGGTGGCTGGGGGGTGGGGGTGATAGGGGACATGAGTGGGGGCCTGGTGGAGGGTGCCTCACACAGCTGGGGGGGTGGGGGGTGGGAGACATGAGCAGGTGTGCAGGGTAGTCCCCTGTGTTATGGGCTGCCTTCAGGGGCCAAAGAGGGTGTACAGGAAACACCTGTGAGGACCCACCCAGCCTAATCGCGTGTGTAACTTCCTGCGCACCCCTGTAATACACGTACCCAGCCAAATCGTGTGTGATAATTCCCGCGCACCCCTGTAATACACGTACCCAGCCAAATCGCGTGTGATTATTCCCACGCACCCCTGTAATACACGTACCCAGCCAAATCGCGTGTGACAATTCCCGCGTACCCCTGTAATACACGTACCCTGGCTAATCGCGTGTAAAACTTCACGCGTACCCCTGTCATACACGTACCCAGCCAAATCACGTGTGATAATTCCCGCGTACCCTGTAATACACGTACCCTGGCTAATCGCGTGTAAACCTTCATGCGTACCCCTGTCATACACGTACCCTGGCTAATCGCATGTAATACTTCCCACGTACCCCTCATATGAACGTTACCCGCTTTGCGTTCCTTGTTTGGCAGCCCTGTAAACTGGTCCAGGGTTGGCGCAGCCCTTTGCGATGATTTAGCGATTTTGATGGCTTTTCCTTGCGTGAGGGCGTTCTTGGGGGCGTTACTGGCGCTGCTGCAGGGTCGCTGCGATACTCTGCGCCACGGCTGGTTTGGGAGCCTGAAATCCATGAATACGCTGTGCGCGGAAATCGGTTTTGGCGCACGCGCCTGGCGCAGACAATCGCACGCGGACACTCTGCGCCAGCCGCTTGCGACACTTTTCTGCGAAATTCTATGAATTACCCTGTAAGTTTTCTAGGGATATTTTTGTGATCAGCGTTTCTTGTTCCATAATGGTATTGTTAGGTTTTTCATACCCTTGTCAACTGCTATGCATGGCAATTGGCATTCTTTGCTTTTGTTTGTATGCTTCTTCATTGAAACATGGTTCTGTGTTGGTGGCGTGACTCCATTCACCTCCACAGATGTTTGCGAAGCTATCTTTTTAGATATTCCATTTATTGAGAAGTCTTTTTTGTACTTTAGTAGTTAGTTTTGTTAGTAGTTTCATTCTGTTTAAAACTAAAATAAATAATTTCCTTTTGAGAAGGATTGCACTGTCTATGAGAGCTTCTAGGAATCATTTTCTTCGGTAGGTTTTTAAGGGATGTGTGTGATTTCTCTCCTGTTTTTATATGGTTCTGAAGGACTCTGTGGCCTAACATTTTTTTGTAAAATAATTTTGGTATGCTTACTTGTGGCTACATTGAGATTGATAGGTGCAGTGCACTAGTGGTATCTGCAGTCTTGTTAATCACTTTCTGGTTTGTTTTTTTAATTTTGAAAGAGGAGGCAAAGTTTCTTAACTGGAAGCTGGCTTTGTTTTGCTTAGTGACTGTATTAGCTTTATTGTTTGAACTTTTTGTACACATTCTGCTATAGGTGGATGCTTATTTTGGACACTTTTATTTTTATTTTGGTAACTTCTGCGTTGCTTTCTGTGGAGTTGCTTTTTGGTAGGCATTCTTTGGGGTATGTTGGAGAAAAATAGAAAGTTTGGGTTGGGGTGTTGTGCAGTGTATGTTGTGCTTTGTGCCTGAGTGTCTGAGTATGATGGTAGGCATGTATGTAGAGGTGTGTGATTGTGCAATGGGCTGTTACTTCGGGTTGGGAAGGCTATTCTCGTATTTGTGTGTTACTATACTGGTGTTCAGATGACAATACAAAGTATGCACCTGCTGAGAGGCAAGCAGTAATACTGAATCTAATGCTACAGGGTTAATACAATACTAGAATTCTATAGTGTTTGAGTAACAGTTGGAACATTGTGGCAGTATTGGACTTACTTTTTTGGATGGAAAGAGTAGGTTTCATCTGAGTTCTGGTTCGTACGTTAGATGCTGCTGGTTTTCAGGAGAGTGGTCTTCACTGCAAATGTGAAAGAAAGAAGTTAGTAAATATGTGCGTTAATAGCACTATTGTTAATGTAGACATGAATTTGTTTTTGCAGTAGTAGTGCTTTCTGATAACTTTGCATAGCATGTAGATGCAGTTTCCTTTGTCTATGTGCATTATGTATATTTTACTTAGAATCTGTCAGTTGAACTTGCCTTAGAAATGATTACAATAGTAAGAACACAAAACATACTCGGCTTTTTAAGGCAGTGTTATTGGATGTCAGGAGATAGGAGAAATAACTGTATGCTTTTCTTGCTATTTATACAGGGTAAATGGCAGGAACTGTGGGGAAAAGCATGCAATGTATGAATTTGTGAAGGTGTGGGAATAATGCAGAAGTATTTGATGGGTTCAGCAGCTTATTACTCTCTAGGATAGTTGTAGGGGAGAAGGTTCATATAAGAAAACCTGGAAAAGTTGCAAAGGGACAAAGCAAGTTTACCAGAGTGCAGCTGATTAGCACACTACTGGGTGATCCTGTGGTGCTTGGAGATGGTAGAGATGGGAGAGTCTGAAATAAAGTAAGGGTTGCAATGAACGTTCTGGTGCTTGCGCTGTAGACTGAAGGGAAGGGGAGATGTGTTGGTTTACTACACTGTTTGTACATGGTTGTACATGATGTGATAGACATGACTGCTCCTGTGTATAGTTGAATGCTGTTGTAAATTCTAGAACGGAATGGGTAACCAGCTGGACTGGGAGAGCTGTCTAGATTGGAAGAAAAGTTATAGAGGCAGTGGTGGCATTTCAGCTGGGTGCTTTTCAAATGATATTGGCTATCTGTGTGCACGAATAAAGATGCATGTACTCATCCTGGCTGTGTGCCACTTTATAACACCCTACAAAGCCTTGTCCCACAATTATACTGTTATTTCTCCCAGCTTTTAACATGAAATGACACTTTGTTAAACAGCTGTGTGTGTTGTGTCTGATTACTGTTACAATCATTCCTAAAGGAAGTTCAAATGATAGATTGTATGTAAAATATCCAGAATTTATAGAAAGGAAATTGTATGTACATCCTATGTACTATAATGCATTACATGCTATTATGGTTGAAATGTGGATAAATAGGTGGCAGTGGTTACACAAATGACAGAATGAATGAAGAGAATAACAGTTTGCACATTAGAGTTAGTAATATGGGTAAATACAAATTTGGAGAGCAGACAGCTTTGCAAGTGACACTTGCTCATAGAAGATGGGAGAAATGACAGTAAGCTTTTTTTACAGGTTATCCAGGGTAAGTGGCAGTTACCCTGTTTCGATGCATTTTAACAAGAACTGTACATGTACTGTGCAGAAAATATTCATACCTGCAGTTTGTGTTCATGATTGAGGATGTGCATGAATATGCAAGCAGAAATCTTGGAGAGTTGTACAGTAGTTGTTGCTGTAGGTGCTTTGCAATCACAGCACAATTGTACTCAGAGTGATCAACAGTACATCTTAAGTGCTGAACTGTGATGATGGAGTTAGATGTAGAGTTCTTGAATGTGATTGGTGGATGGTTATGTGACTGCTTAACAGTAGCCAATGAGGGAATGGTGCAGAGAGTGAAGTGGAAAGGGTAGAAGGTCTGCCCCAGTGTTATGCACTCCGCAGACACCGTAAGTGTTTGCGGACAGGGCGTGACACATCCGGGGCTTCTGAGCATGAAATACGAGTGTATTTTGTGGATAAGCCAATCAGTTGTGAGGTTCCACTTTGTATTGAGAGAGGCTGAGTGTAGTGAAGATGGCAGAGGTGGAGAAAGTCAGGGTGTTGGTGGTTGGAGATATATTTGTGAATGGTTTGGAGAAGTATGCTAAATCTAGGAATGTGGCTAACAATTTTGATACAAAAGGAGTGGAGGTGGTGTGGTGCACTGTGCCTGGTTTTAATTTCCTGGGAGTGCTGGAAGTTTGTCAAGATATGGCTAGGTTCAATAGTCCAGATGTAGTTGCCCTGCACTGAGGTGCTGTTCATTTGGGCTATGTCAGTGCCCCTACTTTGTTGCAAGATCTGCAAAACTTGGTTCAGGCAGTCATGAAAGTCCTTCCAAATGCCAAAATTATTTTTTCTGCTTTGTTACCTAGGGAAGTATGGGACAATAGTTATGTTTTTTATCCTCAGCAAATTGTTGCTAGGTGTTTAGTTAACCAAAGCATGTTTGCTTTCATGATTAGAGCTGGGATGTTCTTTTGCAATAATGACAACATTGAATCTGGTAATGTTGTTTACTTCAAAGCAGATGGTATGTCTTTATCTTTCATGGGAAATGGCATGCTGTTTTGGAATATAAGGATTGCTTTGGAGAAGCTAATGTGAAGATATTTGGAGGAAAAGAAGGAAAAAGAACAAAAAAGTACAAAATAAAAGTTGTTTCTGAAGCATCTTCAAAAAAACCCAAAAAAAGCTCTTTTCAGAGCCAACCTCAAAAGCGGAAATGGGGCACAATATTTAAATTTTCATTCCCAACTTTACGCTTTGTCCACGGACACTGCGGTTGTCCGTGGACAGCACATATTACATAAAGGGATTTTGAGGCTGAGAGGCATGCAAATGAGACTTAGCAGGGCAAGGGATTGGTCAATAAGGTTTACTGGGTGTGTTGTGTAAGGAGAGACTTTGGGGCCGATTGATGGAACAAATGTGCGCCAAAAATTGTGGCGCAAGCTGGCGCAAGCGTGAAAAAGCAAGTGAACGCGCACGCATGCGATTCATGGAAGGCCCTGCTTGTGTTTTCCCCGGGATGTGTGCCAAATCCATGCGTGGCGCACATGGGCACACATGTCATTGCAACATTCAGAATGCCATGTGTGACGGGCACAGCAAAAGCGCATAACGTTAGCGCATGCACCAAAAAGGGGGAGGAACACAGGGCAGAACACGCGGAATGGGGAACAACGTGTGAAAATAAGGGTGTAACTCGGGAAGTACTGCTGGGAAGTACACGGAATGCCCACACGCACGCAAACTACACGTATTCATGGAATCGAATAGGGGAAACCCACACACAGCCAAAGACACGCATAAGGCCTACACACGTCCGCCACACAAAGGCAGGCGGTAGCATCCCTGTGCATTACAAAAGTGCGCACAAACAACAAACACATATATACAGCTACGATGAATGTCCCATTCTGTGGCATCCTAGGAGAAATGACGTGGCATGCAATGCTCAGGCATCCCAAAAAAGCAAGAAAAAGAGATAAGCGACCCCTGTAGCCCATGTGCGTGTAAAAAAACGCACGCAGTACGATGTGGCAGCCAGGAACACAAAAAATATGTACGTGATCAACACGCAGGCTAGTATGCCCGAAAAAAAGGGGTATGCGACTAACAGGGACACCCACATTAGGAAAAATAGCGTGTGCGACTCACCGTCTGCCTTACGTGTAGAAGAAGAACACGTAGCCAACACCCACGGCAAAAGAAGAAGTACGCACTGTAGCCGTTGTGAAGTAATCGCGTGTGAACCCCAACGCCTGGAAAACACACGCACCGCTTTCCCCGAAAATCATGTACAGAGCGATGGAAACCCACGTGGGACCTTCAACCCGTGCCAGGGAAACGCCCACGCACACGTTACGTCACCTACGCACTTACACTCCAAGTGCCTTTCCTCGGAATTCACACAAATGTTCTGTTTTTCACGTGCCAAATCACTCCGTATCAAGCTGGCCACGCGACAACACACGGAAGACCATGTTTCTGCCCAGAAAGCTGAATTACTCACCCCCCAGAGCCCCGAGCAGCCTCCCACAAGCCATCTGCTGCTGCCCTGCATTTGGTGCCTGCACATCTGCCATCTGCAGGGGTCCAGTTGTTGTGAAGACTCCCGACTCGTGTTCCATCACTCCACAGCCCAGCCCCAGGACCCAGTTGCCCACCCACACCTGCCTCGGGGTGCAACCCGCCAGCAGAGAGGCAGAGGGCTTCAGTGAAAAGGAAGTTGGTATCCTGGTGGAGAAAGTTCTGGGGCATTATGATACCCTATTCACACCATCGCGCCGACAAGGAAGGGCGGAAGAGGATCTGGAAGGACATAGTGGGTGCCATCAACGTGGAGGGGGTGGCACCCAGCGACATCAAACATGTCCAGAAGCGCTGGGAGGACTACAAGTCTAGGACCCTCAAGAAGGCCGGCGCCCCTTGGAGGCAGCAGATGCAGTGGGGTGCCGGGCCCCACATACCACCCAGCAGATGAGGGTCCTGGAGCGCATTCACCCAGTGCTTCACCACCAGACCCTCAGGATGCAGGCCCGTCTGGAGTCGAGCGGTAAGTGGCCATGCATTCATGTTTAAAAAAGTGCATGTTGCAGTGTGCTGGTAGTTAGCTACTTTGCTGCATGTGTGACATGGGCATTGTATGGATGTGTGTGTGCAGGGACATGATGGTGCTCCATGTGAGTCCAGTCAGGTGTGACCCACATGGAATGTGTATGTGTTACAATGCATCATATGGGACCGCATGCGGAATGTACACATGTATGCATGCCTGTGTCTGTACATTGACATGTTTGTGGTGTGATAGATGTGTGCTGCTGTCATGGAAATGCATGGTGTTCATGTCCATGTGTCTGAGTTGTGTGTGTGCCACGGATGCATGACACATGTCTGTGACAATGTGTTGAATCTCTGATACAGCCTAGTCATCCTTGAATCCACTGTGTCTGGGGGTGTACAGGGCCAGATGCATGACCCTCCGGTGATGTGTGTGCATGTGATCACCATGTCCCATGATGCATGTGAGTTTCAACCCACCATCGGATGTTAATACGGTGCCTTGGACATTTATGCAAATGTTCGTTGCATGTGTCATGCCTGTTTCTGCATGTGTGTTGCCTGCACTGACCCATGTGTTGTGGAGGGACATGATGGAAGTGATGTTTGACAGTGGCACTCATGTGCTATTGCTTCCTGTCTAGGGGACTATTGCACAGTACCCTGATGCTTGTGTTCAATGTCTCCCTTTACACAGCGGCGAGTGAAGAAGAGGGCGGAGACGGCGCTGTGGAAGAAAGCGGCAAGGATGCCTTCTCCGGACGGCGGCGCAAGGCCCAGTCACCCTCCAAGGAAATTCCATCATCCGGGAGCGAGGGGACTGGTGCTGCGTCTGCCACTACGGCTGCAGCGGAAGGGGTGGGTGAGCCCCCACAGGGGCTTGCGATGGCAGAAGATGGTGCAGAGCCATCCAGGTCGGTGGTGTGTGCGGAGGAGGAGGAGGCAGCTACTCATCCGCACATGGGGCCTGGTGGGGGTGGTACCACTGGTGCAAGTGGTGCAGTCCAGGGGCAGGAGGCAGCAGAGGTTGCCACGGAAGGGCCTGTGCATGTCACTGTCCCTGACACTGTGACTGCATCACCATGCACCAGCAGGGATGCCCCGTTCCAGGCCCGTCTGCAGATAAGGGGGATGTCCACGTCATCTGGCACTCCTCTACCAGTGGACTAGGGGACCCGTGACCGGATTTAGTCCGTCCTGATTGGGGGCGCGTTGCACACACGTGACATTCATGATGACGTGCGTGCTTCCTGGGGGGACCACGCACGTCATCACGAAGAGCTGTGTGGCAACATGGCCCAGTTGGGAGGGACCGTGGTCGGGGGTTTCCTCCATGTGTTGGCCACTCTTGTGGCCCTCTCCTCCTCTGTGCACACTATACGCCAGTCATTATCCATGCCGTGTTCCGGTCCAGATGCCACCAGGCCCCTCTGTGGACCTTTCCCAACCAACGCAGCCAGCCTGGTGGAGATCCCATCCCTGCCGCAGTCGGGAGTCTTAGGTCCAGCAGGGGTGGCCACCCCACGAACTGGACCCCAGCAGATGGAGGATGTGCTGGCATCATCGGGCAGGGCACGTGCACGATGGCGCTGGGGGATTCCATCCGCCCGGATGCCGTTGTGGTGGCAGAGGCAGTTGCGTCGGAGGCAGTAGCAGGCTCAGCGTGGGAGGCATCATGGCTCGGGGCCATCAACACCCCGGGGTCAGACAGGCCTGCTGGAAGGTGCCCGTCACTGGGGGTGGGGTACATAGGTTGGGGCCTCCTGGCAGGTGCCCGTCACTGGGGGTGGGGTGGGGTACATAAGTCAGGGCCTGCTGGCTGGTGCCCGTCACTAGGGGTGGGTGGGTGACATAAGTTGGGGCCTGCTGGCAGGTGCCCGTCACTGGGGGTGGGGTGGGGACATAAGTTGGGGTTCCCAAGTGCATGGTGCCATTTGGACTGCCTGCGGGTCATGTTCAGGGAGGGTGGATGGGCAGCTCGCGCGGCATGGGGAGGGAGGGAAGGGCACACCCAGGAGGGCCAACACTGCAAAATTGCATTTAAAACTACCCGCACAACCCTAGGAATACACGTACCCCGCTCGCGCCAGGCCATTCACGTATAAAACTCCCCATGCACCCCTAGGAATACACATACCCCGCTCGCGCCAGCGAAATTGCGTGTAAAACTGCATGCGCACCCACGGAATACAGGCACCCCGCTCGCTCAAGGCCTATCACGTGTAAAACTCCCTGCGCACCCCTAGGAATACACGTAGGCCGCTTGTGCCAGGCCTATCGCGTGTGGAATGGCACACGCAACCCCGGAATACACACAGGCAGCCCTTTCACCCTCCCCATGCCACGCAGGTAGCCCATCCACCATGACCATGCCCCGCAGGCAGCCCATCCACCATGACCATGGGCCTCATTCCGAGGCTGGCGCTATCCATGGAGTAAAGAGCACCATGGTAAGCAACCATGGAGCTATTTACTCCATGGAAATCCGGCATGGTGAATGGAGTAATTACCGGTCCATTCCAAGGTTGGAGGGACCGGTAATTCCCCATTCACCATACCGGTTCCCCATCCCCATTCCTGCCCCCATAGGGCTCAATGGGAATGGGGAATGAGTAAATTACGGCACCGTAAATTACGGTGCCGTAATTTACTCCAAGGTCCCTTTGCGGGTTGGATTTTTAACGCCTGCTAAAAGCAGGCGTTAAATGCCAACCCGCAAAAGGGAACTCGGAATATGGTGGTAAGTGTTAACGGTCACCGTTGCCATTAACGGTGACCGGTCACCCTTACCGCCAGCCTCGGAATGAGGCCCCATGACCCGCATGCAGCCCACACCACAGGGGGGACTTTTTCCATGCATTTTACCTGACGCAAGGGTGTGCGGGGAGTTTTACACACGATTGGCCTGGCGCGAGCGGGGTACGTGTATTGCGTGGGGTACGCAGGGAGTTTTACACACGTTTTCTTGGTTGGGTGCTGTATGCTGGTCCACTGGCCTTTGCGCCATGTACTGGATTTGTGCAATGTTTTTGGTGCACGGGGCAGGGTTGGGGGTGCAACTGGCTCTGCTGCAGGGTTGCTGTGCCACTCTGCGCCACGGTTGCATATGGATGTGTAAATCCATGAATACGCTGTGCGCCGAAATGGGTTTTGGCACACGCGGCTGCCGCAGACTGCTAGATGCGCACGCTGAGCAGGAGAACGCTGGTTTTCTGTTCTTCTTCTTGTACTTCTTGAATTTCCCTTTGGCAATATTATGGTTCCTAGTGTTGCATTTTCCTCCTAAGGTGGTCAAAAGGTAATTTTGATGTCTCCTTGCGCATTAAAGCTTTGTAGGTGATGCAAGCTGTCTTTAAACTGAGACTAAGGCTAACCTGTGTAACTCCTTGAGAGTGGAGACGGTGTAGTCACATTTCAGGCTGTGTCACCCTGTTCTGTTTTCAGATGGGCCAAGGTTGTGGTTGAGGCACCTGACAGGAGGGCAACACCACCATAGAGGATGGAGAGCATCAGGGCCTAGACAAATAATCTGAAGCCAGAGACAGTAATGAAGGGTTTTATTTGGAATAGGAGTTAAAGCTAGAACCATGCTGTTTGGCCTTCTTGGTGATTCTTGCTTTGATGGAGAGGTCACCAACAATGACAAAGCTGAATGACTGCACTAGGCATGGGTTTTGGGGAAAAGCTGATCCATCTCTGTCAGCCGAGGTGGCCAAACTCTATTTTGATGGGGTTGAATTTCAGGTAGGCACTTGACATCCAGGCTGACACAGAGGGCTGGGAAGTGGGCGGAATATAGAAAATGGGAAAGAACCTTTTAAAAAGTGGGCGTTAAGAGGGGCGGCCCGTAGGCAGTCCCTCACACAGCCACAATTGCACCAAACGATACGTATTCATGGAACCACCCACGCATCCTCTTGGCATAGAAATCCCTTGATCTCTACGCCACCCGAAGGCAGGCATAAAGACCCTTGCACATAGGAATAGCAGCATAGAGGTTGGTTTTGCATGTCGCATTTAGGGGTGGGTCTATGCAATCGGGGTTCCGATCTAACTTAGGGGTGCGTGTACGCAGTGTAGCGGTGTGCAGGAATGGTTTACGTGAGTTCACATGCAGATTTTCTGAGTTTAACCCAAGTTACGAAGTATAATACGCATGTTGTCAGGGTGCCGGCTAGTTATGGGGTACCCTGCACAGGGTGCCCAAGATGCAGGCCTGTTGCAGGGTACCCCAAGCATTGTTTGAAGCGTGCATGTATTTGCCCCCGGGGTAGCATGCAGAGGTAGCTGTTCTGGCTGGTTAGGCTCCACGGGTGGGCATGTCGGGGGCATACTGGGTGCGACTTGCGAAAATGGCTACTTTGTGCTGTGAATTCCATGAATACTTGGGGCGCTAATTTTTTATTCTGTGCTCAGGCTCGCCCAGTGTTGTTCTAGGCGCGCGGCCATTGCTGGAGAAATGCACACTTTTCCATGAATCTGGCCCTTTTCCTCTTTGCTAGTTAGAAAAAAAATAAAACTACATGCAGAAATATTTGCGTCCACTTCTGAACATGCATTTTCGTGTGGGCGATGGGGATGACAGGTGCACTGTGGATTGCATCACTTTTTCTTAAATGGGCGCACTCCACGGCGTGCTTCTTCCTTAACAGCTTTTCCTGCACTTGGCCTACTCTGCCGCAGACCAGGAAAAAGGCAATGTCCCGTGGAGACAGGCTTCAAGTTAGGGTTGCAACCTTTAATATGTATGTCTTTACTCATACATACTGTACGTGCTGGATAATAAAACAGGCCATCATTATACAAGTACTGCCTGTTTAGCATTACTACCACATCTCTGATGAAACCCAAAGTTCTTTAATTGTTGCTGTTCTTATTATCTAATTTAATAGAACTTAATTTTTTAGGGCCAGAATCTGCCCTGCAGGAATTTGAACGTGTGATTGATGGTCATACACAGATATCTGGGGTCGGTGCTTATCTTGCTCAGCAACCTTACAGGCATTTCAGCAATGTCCTTAATTATTTGTATATACTAGTTGGAAATGTGAACATGTGTAATAGGCGATTAATGTGACATATGTCTTCAGAAATTATATATCTGTTTTGAAAGTGCACATTTCACGAGTCTATAATCATCTACTACTAATGCTCCCTTCATGCCCAAAAACTCTGGAGTGAGATTAAGGCAAGCCATTGTGTTGTCTTGGCTGTTGCCATGCTTTGTAAAATGTGAATCATCACAAAACTGAGAATCAGATTTGCTGCAACAGACCTCCCAGAATGATTAATTTTTCACAGCAATGTTGGGAAAGCAGGCATGCAACCACAAATCCTTAAATAAGGCCGCCTGTGAAAACTTTGGTTTATCTAGAGTCTAACTTATTTATAACGTTGTTTTTTTCGGCAGCGCAAGTACATATTGTTCAGTCAGTCACAGATTTAGTACATGATAATCTATGCATTTTCATCTGCTGAAAGTCGAATTTAAAAAGTGAAAATAACACAATATGTTACTATTTTCTTCTAGGTTTAGGCGCAATATGGAATCTACTATTTGATATTAGCAATACCTAACAAAACAGCAGATTGTTCCCAAAAATATTTTTTTGTAATACCTTTGTCCCTAAAAAACTCTCATCGACCACTAACACAAAGGGTTCTTCTTATTTCATTTTCTGGTCCTTGTCCACCTAGATGCTACAGCACCACCGCAAATGTTCTGCAGGTTTTCCAGTAGTGCCTCCTGTGTGCGGAGTAGACCCAGTCAACGCCACAGGCTGTAGCAGCACTCTGATCACTTTGGAGGGAACAGATAGTCCTCAGGCTTTGAAAAGGCACTACCACTCACCCCTCTACTACCTATGAGAATCAACCTCTCTCTAGCACAAGGAGACAGGTAGCAAGCAGCTCTGAATCATTAGCACCATTTTCTGCGACATATCAAATGTGACTAATAATGCACCATGCTCATTTCTATTGTCTAGGAGCACACCTATGTGAATGTTTTAAAATGTGTTTCTTCGTAGGGTGCAAGGGAGAAAAACAACCATGACACTAGGTCGTGGTACAAATTAGAAAGACAAACGGTGTCCACAATGTTGTGGAACACTGCCATCCCCTGCAAACCGAATTATATTGTAATCCAATCAACATTTCATGCCTTCTAGGCCCTCAATTGGAGTTCTCAATTAAATGTTAAATTATGGGAATACTTTTTTATATATCGACAATCACGATTGTTTTATGTAAAAAAGGTTTTAAGCAAACATAATATATAATATACACCGTTACTTTTCCAACAACAAAGGTTTTAACAAAAATCAACCATCCATGAATCCTGTATTATGCTCTATGCGTTTTGGCAATTCCTTTCCCTTCCTGAGGAGCTTCTCTTCATGTTTTGTTGTGCCTCAATTGCACTCTGTACCTTTCAGTGAAGCAATCCATGCATACTTATTTTTATTGTATTAATGTTTAAATAAATATCTATCATGGTCTGTTTATTGATATTCACCTGGTGTCAGTCTGACTATTGCAGCCCAAGCTGTGTACTATTCTCAGAAATGTAGAAGTCTTAAATTGTCTTCCTGAAGTCCACTTCTGCCTAATGATATAAAGCATAAAATGTTTGTATCTGTAACAATCTCCTCTTACTCCACATGTTGCTAATGTAATATATTCTCAATTTAGCCAAATGGAAAAGTCCAGTCCCACAGAAGCATCTTGGATTTCCTTGTGTGCAAGTGTCTGCCTCTCAGAATGTTCATCCCAATTGGTGGGTGGTTGTGGTGGGCAATAATTAATAAATCATTGCAAGTTAGATGTAAAGGAATACCAGCTTTTCAATATAAAATGCCAACATCGAATGGCCTGTGTTTGCAACATCGAATGGCCTGTGCTTGCTAATATCTTACTGAAGTAGTGCTGGGAAGTCGATCTCCCACTAAATGCAACCCTGACTGACTTTAAAAGAGCATGCCCATGGGTCAAACTGCATAAAGATATACGGTTTAAGGGTGATCCCCGTTTATTAGTAAGCTCACAAGGTTTTGATGTAGTTTAATGTCTCATCCTCACCTTACTCGTGCAGCCCAATGTATTTGCTATCTATCCGAACCGTAATTAATTTTATTTCTATTTCAAAATGGCCACCATTTATACCGTGATGTCCTCACATAATAACGTGATGACAACACGCCCAAACGTCCCGGCACACGAATCTGGGGACCAGCTACTTTCCTGTCTGTCAATGCAGGATCAAGCATAATGTAGGTTAAATTGAATAGAGTGCCGGCAGGAACGTCATTTCACCAAAATGCCAGGGGTAGCGGAAGTGTCATCACATGACCCTTGACCTCTGATGACATCACTGGAAGTGATGTTATTGGACCCGACCCCAAAGTGACATCATGGGAAGCGATAGAACATGACTGTTCACCCCTTTAATGAGTCTAGCCATTATTGTATAGATTCCAGAAAGACAAATTGTTTGTTATTCCTATTCTTTCTTGTTTAGGGTCACTGCTCAAAGTGTTACACTTGTGGAACCACCTGTCTTTTTAAGAGGCCTCAACAAATTCCATCCACTCCAGAAACAAAGATCCACAAGGCACTGGCCCAGGAGCTTCAATGTAAAAAATTTTGTAAAAAAAGGATTTTTTTTTTTAGGGGTAGCAAAGGAGACCACAGGGGTAGCAAGGGAAACCCCAGGGGTCGCAGTTGCGACCCCTGGCGACCCCCAAATGACGTCCCTGAGTGCCGGTGGTCATGCGAGGTAAGAACTTTTCTGGCTTTTCTGCATAACAATCAACTGAATTAAATATGGTGTTCATAATGTTTAGCGATGTGAGCCAAAGTCTGTCTGTATAACAGCCCATGTTTGCAATCTGACCTTCCAACAAATACTCATCAGGTGGTTAATAACATGATATGTTATAAAGAGCCATAGATGGTATGTGTACATACTTCAAGACGTTGTAAATTTCCCAAAAGGGGTGTGGGGGATATCTCTAATGAATAGAACTGCTCCAGCAAACAGTATCATGGTACCATTCTAAACATTTTCAATTTTTAATATCTGTTCCAGTGGCTTCCTACTTCCTGTGCAGACAGTGTTAAATGGCAATACAGGATAATGCATGACAGCATCTCAAAGTATATACCTGAAAAGATTGTGTATTTTCCGAGTGGGGGTATCTCTAATGAGTAAAACTGCGCTCTGTGTATTGCTGGTAAACAGTATCACGCTTCCATTCTAAAACAATTGGAATGTATAATATGTGTTATAGTAGCTTCCTATTACCTGTGTAGATTATATTAAATGGTAGTACAAGACAATGCATGACAATATCTTAAACTAAACCAATTTAGAAATAGATATCTGGTTTATGGTCCACATTATTAAAAGGGTCCTAAGTAGAAGTCCTCATTAATTTCATCCGGGGTTAAGCTATCACGTTTTTCAATTCAGAATAATTCCCTCTGATCTAGTTTCTTGCCCAGGTGTCCCCCCTGTGACTT
The DNA here is from genome assembly GCF_040938575.1 of Ambystoma mexicanum. NCBI lineage: Eukaryota > Metazoa > Chordata > Amphibia > Caudata > Ambystomatidae > Ambystoma > Ambystoma mexicanum. The sequence continues at coordinate 753,635,034 of NC_090936.1, forward strand.
TTGTACTACTTCCAATATGGTCATCTTCAGCTGTGCCACTGTATGTATTTTGTCCCCAAAATGTCTTGCCACTGTAAAACGCACATCATTCTTATGTTGCTCTTATGTTCGTTCCAACATTCTTTAGCCTTCCTTGTTGTCTGCCCTACGTAGAAGACCCTGCAGCTGAGTCCATACATCACTGAGTGTGTATCACATATAGCAAAATTCTTCAATTTAATCTTTGCGCCAGTGCGTGGATGTCTTACGTGGCTGCCTTCTCCCACCACATTTCTCTCACCTCTCGTGCCTGCCGTCACCATATTTACAACATTCCTAAAATCCGATCCTCCCTCACCTTCCACGCTTCTAAACTCTTAATCTCCTCACTCATCTTCTCCCGTCTCTTCTATTGCTCTTCTCTCCTCTTTGGTCTCCCTGTCTCTCATCTGACCCATCAAATCCATCTACCACTCCTCTATCCATCCTACTTGTCTCCTCGGTCCTTGCAACTCTATTTCCTCCTCACTCTCCCTCCTTGGCTGGCTTCCCTTCCTCTCCCAAATTAAGTTTCAATTCCTCTGTCTGGCTTTCAAATCTCTCCATGACCTTGCCCCCTACCTCTCCTCTCTCCTTTCATTCTACACTCCCTCCCGCTCTCTCCGCTCAACTGATCTCTTCCTACTCACTGTACCCCCTTCACCATGTGCTTCTTCACGCTTCCGTTCCTTTCAGCTCTTGACCCCCCTACACTGGAACTCCTTACCTCTCTCCATCCGCTCCATCCGCACCTACTCCTCCTTCCGCACTGCCTTGAAGGCCCTCCTTCTCCACTCCTCCCCTTGACTTTCCTTCATTCCTCTCTCCTCCCTTCTCCCCTGTCCCCCCTATCGCCTTCATACCGCCCCCCCCATTTCTCACACCCGTGGGAATTTAAATTAGACAACTGAATTTGATCCCCCTCCCTGACTACCCCCACTCCCTTCCTCCTCACCCTTCCCTCTACTCCTCCATCTAAGGAAGCTGTTCTACGTATTGTTACACTGGTTTGTATCATGATTGTTTATATGCTTCTCCCACTATTGTACCTGTTGTTATATTGTAAAGCGCTTTGGGTTAAAGCGCTTTATAAACCTAATAAACATAAACATAAACATATTATTGCAGCTATTATAATTAAGGCACGGAAATGTGCCAATCTTTTTCTTTTGTAATGTCAATTGCTTACTGACTCTTGGTCTTTCAGCCCTTACCAACTGATCTCTGAAATTGTGACCTATTGTGTACATGTTGATTGGGGGTTGTGGAAAGAGTGCCTGTCATTGGGGATCAGGTTGTATCAATCTCCAATTTTTCTTTATAAGTCTTGTAACATGATGACTTTGACTAGAGTACCAGAAGGCATACAGGAATGGTATCTCTTTTGTCTTTATTTTAGGAGCAGTGGTCTGTGCTTCCTCCACTATTCTCTCTGGGAAGCCACTCTTTAAGTATTTTTCAGTATTTTTTGTATTTTCTGCTACCAGAGTTTCATCCACTGACACTACATGTTTCAGTTACGGAAATTGACTATAAGGAAGGTTATTTCTGAAATGTAAAGGGTGAAGACTGAGGTAATGTAAAGAGTTATTGACGTCAGTGGGTTTGTGGAATATGTTATTTATGAGGGATCTCCCCTTTAATTCCAGCTCTAGTCTAGAAAGTGCAGTCTATGTGTACCCACCTCCATGATAAATTGGATGCGATCATGTATTGATTTCATATAATTTACAAACTTGTCTAGTTCTGTTCTGTATACCTTACATATGACAAATATGTTGTCTATATACCTTTTCCATGTTCTTAAGTCGACCAATGTTCATGTAATAATACGTGTTGGGGCTCAAGGTTATGCATAAACAAATGTCCATAGGCTGGTGCCATGGAAGACCCCCTGGATGTACCAGAGTCACTTAGGTAGAACTGGGTTTTGTAACAAAAGTAATACTTACAAAGTATAGTGTAAATATCTTGCTTGCTTTACAATTGTCTTCTCTTAGTAGGGACCACTGAAATGCCTCATGAACATCCTGATGCGGAAAGGATGTATATAATCTTTGTGTATCGAAAGAAACAAGTATGCCATTTCCCTGGACTCCTTCTGTTTCCCCTAGAGTGTTTAGAAATTGTGAGGTGTCTCACAGGTATGTTTCAGTTCCTTGTCCTATATATAGGCTGTAGTACTTTGTTGACATGAATTGCAAAGGATTGACAATGCTTTCTGTTCCCACCACTATTGATGTAATAGTAGTGTCTTTGTTCTGTTGCAAGACACACCTGCATTTTGCAACTGAAAAAGATGTCTGCCATGGAATTTGAAATGAAGTCTGTTCACCCTTTCAATGGCCGCCATTTAAAATCGGAGCAGGTCATGTGCAATTCCTGTGGTAAGGATTGGTCGGGGGACCTTTAAAGAAGATGTTGCAAAGTTTGGGAACCTCAACCTCAACGTTTATGCAGCGTCTTCTCTGCATACATTTCGATGAAGTGGATGAATCATACAGGAAGGCTCATGTGAAACAATAGGCGAAAGCGCATGCAGCAAGAATAGTACAGCGGTATTTATCACCTGTGCCATGAGTTCAAATATGATTACTTGTTATTTTCCACTTACTAACACCAAATTCAGTCCATTCTACATGCACCACATCTTCCAAACTTTGTGGTGATGTGCAAAACTTGTCACAGGTAGATTGATATGGGAGGTGGCATCCTAGAAGCGTTGGGCATAGCTCTTTTAGAACATACAGCCAATTGTGAATGCCAGGAATATTTTTAAGTGTCCATTTTTTTTACTGCATTCTTTAGAAAACAAATATAGAAATGTTTACAAAATTTAAAGGACACAAACAAATAAGTGTTTTTTTAACCTTTTGTTTTATGTACACATTGTGGTGTTTGTCCCTTCCCTTTTTTTAATTATCTGTGCATATAATCATGGCTTCCAGCTTTTCATTTTCGCTATTAGGGCAAAAGTACTTGGGCATGTGCTATTCTTGCAGTTGGACATTTTTAAATGTTTTTAGTGCTGCTTAAATGTGATTAGTTGTGGTTGTACACTTTAGCACAACATTAGGGATACATGATGTAAACTATGTCTCAAACTAACACCTAACGCCTTCTGGAAGGTCTGGCCCATACTGGGCTGCAGCCTTTTTTGGCTTACATGTGGTCTTATCTGCTCATTTTAGTTGTGAGCTGTGGTTGTGCAAAATCAACCTCCACCCATTAAAGGTACTGCCAGTAACAGGAAGAATCTTGACACTCCTCTAGCACTGGATCAGTTCATCTGAAGAGTCATCAGAAATGTTAGAGAGATTTAGAGTGGAGACTTCAGTTTCTGTGCCATTGTCGTTTTAGAGTTGCAATTTTTGGCATTTAGTATTTTCCTTGTCGATTGGATATTTTAACATGTCTTATGATGAGATCTGCAGCAGCAACGATGATGTTGCCATCTGGGTCCCCAATCCATCACCACTCTGGAAGAAAGCCACAGGAATAAAAACCCCTTTAGACAGTTGGAGATATTTCAAGGTGAAAGAACAGTGATCAAAAAGGGAGGGGGAGGATGGATGTTCATTGCACATTGTGCAAGAAAACACTAAAATGTGGTTCTTCTAATGTTCTGTCACAAAAGCTGGGAATATTAATCATGATAAATCATCTGGTTCAAGTCTACTGGGATGATGTGGATGATGCGTATTGGAAATTGCATGAGCACCAGACATTAAAAATGCATGGGGCTCATGTATCACATGTATGGAAATTGCCACCATGTCAAGCACCTGATTCCACCAGTGCTACACCACTGACACTGAATGAACCCTCAACTTTGGCAGCAGTGTCAACTCCACATGTTCCAATTTTAGCAGCTTCCAATTTCTAAGCTGTGAGAGTCATCTGTGATCTATGCCACCAATGGGTACCTGTGGGAGGTGCCACAACTACAGATTGGGACAAGTTAATAGCTGAATACCAGATGAATTGTCATCCTTCATTTTTTTAAACTGCCAATTTTTCCCACCTTCTTTAGAAATACAAAAAGAGTGTGTGTACATAAATGAAACACTTATGGCATTAAACATAATGTTAGTTATAAGTCTGCTTATAACTAACATGGATTTTCTTAATAACAATGTAGGCTATGATTACAGAAGACACACTGTGCATTTGCTTACTCTGTTGCTGATGTACAGATCTGTGGATCTTTTGGATAAGCAGATGCTAAGTGTCATTCGTATAGCTTTATTTGCAGTGGTAACTCTGAGGGAGTACATGTGTTATGTTATTTAGAGCTTGCCTTATGATACACCATTGTTTACCCTCTTACAGATTTCTATTTGCAGATTAAAGAAGATCTATATTTTTTACTCTTTATTTTCTACACATATTACTTTTTAATAAAAAAGAAAAACAAACATGTAAAGAAATCAGTGTACACACTGATTTGGGGAATTAGTGTCTTTTCAGTATAAGTGTGTAATATATTGCACATCTGTGTTGCAGAAAAGTATTATTTAACAATAAGCCCTGAGCCGGGGGGGGGGGCATTACAGCATCAGGTAATGCCCAGCATAGTTACAGGCCTGACCGAAGTGAGGGCCTTAACAAAGACCCTGGGGCATTATCTGATGCGGTACTGCCCCCTAGCTCTGGGCGTATTGCTATTAGGACTCTGGCCCATTAGAATGGGGTACCAGTAATGTCTTTATTCGGTTGCAAGACACAACAGCATTTTGCAACTGAAAAGAATTTCTGCCATAGAATGGAATACATAGTCTGTTCACCCATTCGATGGCCGTCATTTAAAATAGAAGGACGTCATGTGCAATTTCTGTAGGGGGGTTTTGTGGAGGGGACCTTCAAAGAAGCCGTCACAAAGTTTGGGAAACTCAACATTTATTCAGCATCTTGTCTGCGTACATTGGAATGAAGTGGATAAATCGTATTGGAAGACTCATGTGAAACATAAGTTAAAAGCGCATGGAGCAAGATTAGTACAGCAGTATCCATCATCTTTGCCATACAGTTCCAGTATGATTACTAGTTATTTTCCACTAAACTAACACCGAACCTCAGTCCATTCTGCCTGCACCCGATCTTTCAAACTTTTTGGATATGAGCAAAACCTGTCACAGCGTGAACGAGTTGGGAGGCGGTATACTAGATGCTGTGGACAAGGCTCTTTTAGAACATAGGGCCAATTGTGAAAGCTAGTTACATTTTTTTAAGTGTCAATTTTTTAAAGCATTCTTTTAAAAAAGAATATAAAACACGAAAACAAATGAATGTTCTTTTTTTACCTTTTGTTATATGTAGGAATTCTAGTGTTTTTCTCTTCCCAGTTCCTAGCTCTTTAGACATAACATCATTTATAAGTTAATGCATGAAAACTTTGATTACCGTAATAACAATTTAGGCCATGGACTTGGCCATGACAAAGGCTGGTGTCACTGGCCAGCACCAAAGGCCATAGCTAGTGGTCAGTTACTTTTAAAAAATACCAATGTGCATGGTTAAAAGTGATGCCAAGCAGCCCATTACTTTTTTTAAATACAGTGGGCAACTTTGAAAGCTTTAGTCAGTGGCCATGGCTAAAAGCCATAGCTAGTGCCCATTAATATGTTAGAATATACAGTTGGCACAGCCAAAGGCCGGGGCCACTTGCAAGTATTGTGTTGAAGACCATGGATAGTGCCAGGTTAGTGTATATGATATACCAGTGGGCATGGCGAAGGCCATAGCTAGTGACTGAGTAGTGTTGCGTAATACACAGTGGGCACGGCCAAAGTCCATCACTTATTGCATTTTATTATTTTAAAATATACAGTGGACATGGCCAACAAAAGTGCAAACTGCTTTAGGTCAAAGGCCATGGCTAGTGGCCCATTTATATGTTAGAATATATAGTGGGCACAGCCAAATATTGTACCACTGGCTTGTATTGTGCTAAAGGCCATGGCTAGTGCCTGATCAGTGTATATCACTGTAAAGGCCAAAATATATGGTTGGTAGCCTGTTAGTGTTTTAAAATATTCAGTGCACATGGGTGCACAAGGTAGTGACCACTGTCCATAATGGAAGGCCATGAATTGTACCCATTTATGTGTTAAAATATATTTGCCCATGCACTCAGAGCATGGCTGAAGGCAATGCTTAATGCCAGTTACAGATGTAATGTAATTAATGATGTCATCAGTGATGTGATCTGTGATGTCATCATTGTGGTCATAGGCTGTGCAACAGGGGGAGCAAAGTTAAGGTGGGTTTAGCTGAATTTCAGGGGTTTTGTTTAGTTAAGTTTTTTAAAGAGTATATTGTAGGGCGGCGATGGCCACCCTATAGTTTAGGTGAGTCTGACTCCCGTAGGATTACCTCAAAAGTCTATTGTTAATAACTTTTGATTCGAGTAACAGATGTGACCGAAATCCCAAAGGTAATTAAGGAGACTTGGCCCCCTGAAGAGTGCAAAGTTTTGTAAAGATTCAATAATAAATAAAACAGTTATTAATGACAAAAAAATATTTTTTTGAAAAGTGCGGCCTACTTCCCATTAATTTTCAAATAGGCAAACAAGGTACATTTTTGCTAGAGCGCACAGTTCAAACCATTGGACGGATTTGGACCAGGTCCAAAACAACTTGGGTTTGAAGCATTGACTCACGATTGGTGCATGGCTTGGGGTTATTACGTGCAAAGGATAATTAAATGTTTGACAGAGAAGGGGGTGCACCCTTCTCAAAAATAGATAGCTATATCTCAGGGATTTACTCAAAACCATGGCCTTTTAGAAATGAAACAACAGCCATCTTGTTTTTCTCTCGATGAGATATTTAAGAGATATTCGAGGTGATAGCCAAAGATATGGGAAAATGAAAACACAGGAAAACAGCAATTTGCAGGTAAAACACCATAACAAAATGCCATGAGGCTAGAGGTGGGGGTTGGCTAGAAGGCACCAAGTGAAATTTGGGAGCTCAAGGGTATCTAGGGACTGAGTTTGCAAAAAAAAGCTTTCTGTAGCCTCGGCTATAGCCTCGAATAGCCAACATCTCAAAGCAAACTGTGTCATAGTTAGAAGACCACATAGAGAAACGGGCTGGCCCTTTCCTTGCTTTGAAGCTATTCAGGGTCAGTCCCGTTTTGAAGCTAAGCGGGTTTAGTTCTGGTTACTGCATGGATGGGCGAACGAATGGGCATTCAAATAATTTTATTTTTTTAAACCGTGCTACTGTCAGTCCTTGGGAGCTTTAAAGTCAGAGACAATTTTTTGCCTTTTGCTGAATTGCATTCTTTGGTTTGTAGTCTCCCAGTCAATAATAAAAACAAAAAATATATATTTTTACAGCAACAGTGGGTTTCCCATCCCACCAGTAACTGAGAAGAACCCCAATTCGCTTCAAAGGGAGGAAGGGGTCAGCCTCCTAAGGCCACGTTGCCTAATAAATGAGTCCAACATACAAGACCGCTTAGAGAAGCATAGCTTAAGCGGGCTAGATCCATCCTTGCTTTGATACTAAGCAGTAGTAAAGGTCCCGGTTACTGCATGGATGGGAGACAGTCCACTGTCCCGATGATGTGTGTTTTCTAAGTTTTAAATATCTCATAACACACAACATCTGCATTCCTATTTTAAAACTGTGTTACTTTCATACCTTGAAAGTTTTGCACTCAAAGACCATTCTTTATGTTTTGTGAATTGCATGTTGGTAGTTGTAGCCTCACAGTGATGATGAGGGGAAAATGCCACAATTGTACATGTTTTGCCTAACATAGTTCTATAAGGTTTTATACATTGGAGAGACACTTTGGTATGTGTACTTCAAGTTAGCTTCATAAAGCAGAGCATTGTTGAAAGCCAGACCTGGGGGCGAGGAGGGAGAATTATGAGAGGGCAAGTAAGTCATGAGTATTTGCCCACAATGTGGAAAGAGAGTTTGCAATCCTGGATACGGGCGCAGTTATTTTCCCCTGATTGTGGTTGATTTTCAGGGCACCAGCCCAGCAAATGACACATGTCAGTGGACACTGTAACATTTTATCAGAGGGCAAATACAACCCCTTGTTTTTTTTTAGGTTGGCAAGCTTGCTCAAGAATTCGGCTACCAAGATTTTACTCAGGTTGTCATGTTCCCAATGAAGTCACTTACTCACAAGACCAAAAGAACTTTTGCTTCAGGATTTAGTTTACCATGGAATATTTCACTACAGATTTCTGGGTTTAAATGGTGAGCACTTTTTATACTTTGCAAGCATATGTATTGGAACATTTCAACTGTCAGGTTATTTTTCTGGTGTTCATTACTTTTTTTTTTAAAGTCCACTGCTATTTGATTTTCGTTATGGGGGTAAAATTACCTGGCCATGTGTTATTTTTGCAGCTAGCTATTTTTTCCCTTTCATGTGCTGCTTAAATGTGGTTATTTGGGGTTGTGCAATGTATGAGAAAAGTCACCAATAGACCGACCATAAAACAATGGACTTGTTGCACACTGCTTAACCAATGAGTGTGATCCTCAGCAAAAACTGTAATCGCAGAGGGCATTACCTAAAAACACGGGGAGCTCTCGAAGCCTGCAATCTTTTATACATAATAAAAACATAGATATTTTTACAGCTACAACGATATCAGGAGTGAAAAATCACTGGTAACCCAATGCAATAAACAGGACCAAGCCTGATCAATTTCAAAGTGGGGAAAAGGCCAGCCCTCCCAGGCCATGGTGCCTAACAAGTGAGACAAAGTTACAAGACCACTTAGAGCAACATGGCCTGAGGGGGCTGGCCCCTTTCTGAAATTGAAACAAAGCAGTACTGTGAGTATATTCATGGGTGCCAGCTTTTGATTTTCGCTATGGTTGCAGAAAGTACCTGGACATATGTTATTCTTGCAGCCGGTCATTTTCTTCCCATTTCCGTGCTGCTTAAATGTGGTTAGTTGGGGTTGTGCGATGTATCACAACAGTTATCAAGTGACCTGCCATAAAACAAGGGGATTCGAGAACAGCACAGGACATTTCGGCACAGCCAGTTGGGCGCACACCGTTTTGGTGCAACCGTTTCACCATAGGTCCCGTTTGGGCATGCCCAGTTAGATGCAGCCAGTTGGTCGAAGGCACGTCTCGGCAAAAGGATGTTTTGGTGCGAGAGGTTGCAATTGTTCCCAGGTGCCCTTGCCGCCTACTTCCAGATACGTCAGGCGCTTTCAGTACCGGCGCTTTCAGGGGCAAGCCGGTCTGCGCCGGTCCTCGCCGTCCGTGGCAGCCAGGGTGGAAACTGCTGCCCGTTTCTTCTCATAAACCGTAGTTACATCTTCACGGGCAATCATGAGGATGCTCCCCATTGACAAGCTCACATCAGACCTGTGTAAGTATGCGCGCATTAAATTGGTTAAAAAAGCGGTGGACTCCGTCCTTGACCGTACCAGTCAGGACACTGGGGAACAACTTGCCATCAAAAGGCCCGCTAAGAAGGAAAAACTGATCGCTCCCCCCGGAACAGCCCCGAGCCTCACCCCTCAACTAAGCTAGACCTAAAAATGTGCCTGCTAAACACACGCCCTCTTAGTAAACATGCACAATGTGTTCATGACAGGATTGTAGATGAACAAATAGACATCTTCTGCATAACTGAAACTTGGCTTAAGGACCCTATCGGCCCCACCTGCGACATTGCAGTACCGGAAGGCTACGCCATCTTTTACTCAAATAGAGAAGAAGGACAGGGGGTGGTGTTGCAGTCATTGCAAGAGACTCCATCCACATGTTTCCCAACAGCATAGCATGCACAGGCTGTGAAATACTACACCTCAAACATACCCCCATGGCTAACAGTAGCCTAAACTTGATCGTACTCTACAGGCCTCCCATGTCCACTCCAGACTTCAATGATGAAATAACTCACCAACTTAACATACTCAAAGGACCCAACACAGCCACATTAGTCACAGGAGATTTCAATCGCTGGTATGGCGATTCTAAAGAAAAAGAAGCGGGTAAACTACAAAGATCCCTAAACAACATTGATTTTGAGATCAATAACCAAGAGCCCACAATGGACAACGGCAATCTTCTTGAGTGGGTCATCTCTAACAATCTCGAAACTCGAGAGTTTAAGACAGAAGCATGCATATGGTCAGACCAGCACAGCATATCCTTTCACATCACTCTGCCCCTTCCAAAACCTAAATCCCCCAACCGCCCCACCCTCTCGACATATCGTAACTACAAAAACATTGACAAGAACCATCTCATACAATGCCTGGCTGAGGTGGATAAAAACCTAGCTGAGAATGACACCTGTGAAACTATGCTAGCAAATTTACTCAGCCATTTCGAAAAAATTACGGACCAAGTAGCTCCCCTCCAAACCAACATCTAGATCCATCCAAAAAATAACAACAATGGTTCTCCAAAGAACTAGCAGAACAAAAAAGGGACAAACGAAACAGAGAAAATGCTTGGCTAAAAGATCCCTCATCAGCCAATAAAGCCCTCTGGAAGGAAAGCGAAATAAAATATAAACACATGATAACAGAGGCCAATAAAAACTTTTAGAATGAACAGATTTCTACAGCTGCTAACTCCACCAGCAAACTGTTCAATATTCTTAAATCTATAGAAAAACCTAAAGCCATCACCTCTCCTTTCCTACCCTCACAAGAAGAATGTGATATTCCTCAGATCGCCTTCTTCAACAAAATTGCTAAAGCCAGGGACACTATCTTAAACTCATTGACCAACAAACAAACGACAGTCACCATGCCAGTCGAGACCATAACACCAGGTATTGAAACTTTTAAGTTCACAGAGATTAACAGCAGTGAAATGATCAAGGTACTGGCATCAATGAAACCCACGACGTGCGCAGAGAACATCATCCCGCCCAAAATTATATTGGACAACACAGACATAGTCGCCCCCACCTTGACAAAGATCATTAATGCCTCTTTTTAGATATCAGAAAGTTCCCGATGCCATCAAAAAGGTTACAGTAACTCCCCTGGTAAAAAAACCCAATCTTGACCAACGGGACCCGAACAACCTTACACCCATAACAAACTGCAACTTCATCCTCAAAATCATGGATAAGATTGCCACTATGCAACTCCAGACACATGTGGAGGAATCAAACTCCCTCCACCCACAACAGTCCAGTTTCCGCCCTGCCCACAGTACCGAGACAGCCATGTTAGATCTTCAGACCAAAATGCTCGGTATTATTGACAAGGATAAGACGGGTCTTCTCATCCTACTTGACCTCAGTGCCGCATTCAACCTCCTCGACCACAACTTACTCCAGAATGCTTTAAAAAAGTCCACCGACTGCTCTGATGAAGCCATCAGCTGGATAATGTCCTTTTTTTAAAAAAAAAAAACAGAATATCCAGGGTGCACTGGGGGGACAAGTTCTCATTGGAAAAAGAAATCCTCTGTGGAGTCCCCCAAACGGCTAGCATGTCACCACTGCTGTTTAACCTCTACATGAGGTACCTATGCCTTCTTCTCAACCATATCAACACCTATTTCACTAACCACGCTGATGATACACAGCTTGTATTTGAACTAAGTGGCAATTATCAGAAAGACAGCGAGCGACTCACCACGATATATAACTACGTGGAGCAATGGATGGACTCCAATTGGATGTGCCTTAATGGGAAAAAAACAGAGCTCATGATCTTTGGCTAATCCTCCGCTCGAGCTAAGCTATCCCCATCCTACACATCCTTTCAGATACATCCATAGCGATCTTAGGCAAGGTTAAAACCCTTGGTATGCTGCTGGAAGCATCCTTGGGGGCGGATGCCCAAGCACAATACATTAAGAAAAACTATGCCTACCACCTCCGATTAATAAAAGCCATCAGACCCTTTATATCAGAGGACAACTGCGCGACCATAGCAAGAGCCACCATTTTGTCGCGCCTCGACTATGGCAACGCTCTAGTCCTGGGTGCCTCCAATCAGTGCCTACAAAGTTACCAAGTTGTACAGAACAATGCCATAAGAATTGTCAAGCTTTAATCTAGAACAGAGCACATCAGCAACTCCAGAAGGGAGCTTCACTGGCTGAAAATTGAAGATAGGGTGCACTTTAAGTCCTTAACCATTGTTCATAGATGCATTCACAGAAAGGCACCAACGTACCTAAAAACGAGGATCAAATCATACGTTCCCAATAGAACACTGAGATTGTCCCAACTCGGCAAAATTGCAATGGCCCCACACAAACTCAAAAGCGGCCTAGGCAGAGCCTTCCCGACTCTTGCAGCCAGTCTCTGGAAACACCTTCCGGATCACCTAAGACTGGAACCCAACTATACCCGCTTTCGCAAAATGGTAAAAACCCACATCTTCAAATAAACTGCCACCTTTTCAACCCCCAGTCAGAGTAATGTTTGTGTTCGTCCCGTCCTATCTGTCCTGCCACTTGTCTGTTCTGTCTTCACGTTCCTGTTTCTGCGCCGCGAGGATCGCGAGCTACTGGCGCAATATAAATATTAAAATAAAATAAAATAAAATCGCCATGGCATGAACCTGTAGGCACTTTGCATTTTGTACCTGTCAGCGCAAGGATGTTTTGGTGTGAGTGGTCACAATTGGCATAAACCTAAAGGAACTTTGCATTTTTTAATATAGATTAAACATGCAACATATTTATTTACTGCAACATTATAAAACAGAATGCACCATTTATAACACCATCTCTGGGCACCATTATAAAACTGAAAAAATGAAATAAAAACACATTTGTTGCGAACCCTTGCTTTGGAGAACCCTGGCCTGCAGGAGTTTGGGACGCATCACTTAACCATTATTCTAAAATGATATTATTATTTGAACTCTCACAAGTATCATACTTTGTGCCAGATTGATGTATAAAAGGCGCATTATTCCTTTAAGGGCAGTGTGCCAATAACGACACTGCGCTTGCCAGCACGCATAAGTAAATCTGCCCGCTCCACGTGATCATGGATCCAAAAGTGCATTTCCACGTAAGTAACGGCTATACCCCAGCCACTCTGTGCAATGTTTCACGTAAGCAATGGTTGCACCCCAGCTACTCTGCGCAAGGTCCCATGTAAGTAACGGCTGCACCCCAGCCACTCTGCGCAAGGTCACATGTAAGTAATGGCTGCACTACAGCTACTCTGCGCAAGGTGCCATGTAAGTAATTGCTGCACTCCAGCCACTCTGAGTGAGGTCACACGTAAGTAACGGCTGCACCACAGCTACTCTGTACGAGGTACCATGTAAGTAATGGCTGCACCCCAGTGAAATCGTTATCCCTACTCCCACTGCACACAATGTGCTAGCACATACTCCGACAGCACATCAGCCCCCTCAGCTGTAGACACCACCACCAGCCCCCATGACCTCCACCAAAACCCCAGGCAGCCCTCACACCACCCACCAGCTCCCTTCACCTCTGAAAGTACCTCAGGCAGCCCCCTGGAATCTTGACATCACCCACCAGCCCTCTCACCTCCGACACTACCCTCAGGCAGCCCCCTCAAATCCAATCCACACCAACCTGCCAGCCCCCCACACCTCTGACACTACCCCAGAAGCCCTCTCAAGTCCTCATACCGCCCACCAGGCCCCCTCACCTTCGACACTACCCCCAGGCAGAACCATCAAGTCCTCACACCACCGACCAGGAGGGCATGTGCAGGTAACATTGGGTTGAGTGAATCTTAACGAATATGTGCTAAATGCATGATTGTAAAATACAGCTGTTGGAATGCATTGTCCCATGTTTTTGCAATGCTACAGAATCATGTAGTGACTGCACTCTATTGGAGGTCCACCCTGCACACTTTGACTTCCCTAGTCCCCATGCCCTCTGTCAGGCACTGACCCTCCTCTCACACATTTTGAAGCTCAGTTCCTGGTGGAAGTGATGAGGGAATCACATCATGACAGCTCAGTCAGCTGGTAATCGTGTGCACTGTCTCGAATGTTGTGTCAGTGTTATTGGTCACCATGGTATTTGCATGCAGTACGCATCTTGACACAATGGTGGGTTAACCTTGTGTCTTGGGGAATGTGTGGGCAGATGTGTGTCTGTACACATGCATGTGTATGTCTGTGCAGTCACACTTCTATGCATTTGCATTGTTTTTGTGGATGCACTTAAATAAGTGGCGCCATAATTGGAAGTGAATGGACAGCACGATACACTCTGTGTGGAGTCTCATGCAAGGCGCTCGTCGACTTGCAGAGATGTGCCAGGCCTATGCGAACTCCACACAAGTCCCAGAAGAGTTCTGCGCAGTCGGTTCCATGAATTGACAAACCAGGATTTGCACACAGATTGGCATGCAAATCCCCTATTTTCCCCGCAAATCTTTCCATGAATTGGGCACTTAGCCTTTTACAATTGGACATAATAAATTGTAGGCTAAGTGTGAAATGTATGCACTGTATAGCACCAAGACATTGTGGCATAGTGGTTGAATGCTGGTCCTTGAACTCTGGCAGACCAGGGCTCAAGACTTAACTTTTTTTTTTAAAACAGTATATTTTGGTAAACACTATGTACTCTGGACTATGTAGTCTTAACAGACATGCCTTCAATCCATGTGGTCTCCTTAATGGAAACGTTCACCCAATCACTGCATGATTTTAATAAGGTCTTTTGAGCTGCACTACCAATGTGTTAATAAAAGTTGTGCCTCTTCCATTGCACGTCAGCCAGCGCAAACAAGACTTTCTTTGCAGCTCAAGAGAGGGGATTGCCACACATATTGCACTACTTTTAGACTTTGAAAACGACAGCGGAAAGTAGACACCACTACTCTCCAGCCCCTTATTGTCACTTTCCCCAGCTGAAAAAAACATTTTACTTTTCTCCCCCCTCCTCTGATTCTAAACTAAATACCTCCTCCTTCAACAACTTACAGATCCCCTGCTGCCATTCAGCCCAAACAAATAGAAGTGCAGGAGAAATCATGAATATAGCCATGTTACATGTCTTGTATATATTTTTATATGCCACACATCCCTTGTTATTTGGAAGATGATCATTCAAATTTCCTTTTTATTTTGCATTTTGGGACTTGTCGTGCAGGACACTTGATGGACAAAACAAAAATACACGTCAGAAAAAGCAAAGAAAAAACAAGAACTGGATGAGCATTTTCCGATTTACATGGAGACATGTACAAACACACAACCACTCACTCACACACAGACACAGAAAACTCACACTCCACGTGTCACAATGCACACATATACACATGAATGCCCATGCGTGCACACACAGTAACACTCGCCTTCACGGAGCAAATGCACACTGCACGCACAATCCCTCACACAGACCTTCACACCATGTACACAGAGGCTCACGTGAAACACACACACATTGCATGCACACCCTCTCAGATGACATGCACTCCCTCACACCACATCGGGATGTCATCATTGTGGTCATAGGATGCACAACAGGGGCCGTGAAGTTAAGGCGGCTTTAGCTAAATTTTAGGAGTTTTGTTGCGTTAAGTTCTAACCTTATTACAATGTATTGCTCACCTTAACGTCCCTGCAACCAAAGTCTTTTCCTTAATTATAGGGCAGCGATAGCCACCCTATAATTAAGGTGAGTCAGAGACACATAGGAACCTCTCCAAATTCTATTGTTAATAACTTTTGATTCGAGAAACGGATTTAACTGAAAGTGATTAAACATCTAAAATGTTTATTTTCTGCAAAAGTGTGCCATACTTCCCATTCATTTTCCAATAGAGAAAAAAGGTAAATTTTCCAAAGCGCAGAGCCCATGGTCGGTGACTCAGAAGGTATTTTACAGTCTTATCTATTTGGGTTGTGGTTTTTTAGATTTTCGAACATTTGAGGCTGAATTATTAACTGTGTGTATTGTTTCACACGCTATCAAATGTTGTGTGTATTTGTTTATTTCTGCCTACTTCATTGTCGTTATTTTAAGCTTTATTTTATTTTTGTATTTTTGTATTTTTTTATTGAATTTAGCTGAAATTAATCAACTTTTTTCAATCATAACATAAATTCATTAGAAGTCATTCCTTACATAAATTAAACAAAGGAATTCATCAAAACAAAAAGGAGTGACACGAAAGGATAATAGACATAGTATACATGAAACAACATAAAAGAGAAGAGCAAATTATTACAATTACAGTCTATAAAAATATCTTATTTAATAAGCAGAAACATCCTTAAAAGCAACAAAGGAAATATCATACTACCTCAATGAAATAAACTTTTTAAAAAAAGAATTCCTATAGGTCTAAATTAGCAGCATCCATCATAAAAATGTCTTACATCCCATTGGGCCTCATTCCGAGGTTGGTGCTAGTCATGGCGCTATTAACGCAATGACTAGCACCATTACAGGTACCGTGTCCGCCCTGGTTCATTGGGGACTTACCGGTCTAGATCGACCTTTAAGGGACCGGTAAGTCCCCATTGAAAATACCATTCCCCATTCGCATTTGAGCCCCCATAGGGCTCAATGGGAATGGGGAGGGTGCTAATAACGTTACCTTAAATTACGGTACCGTTATTAGCTCTGAAGTCCCTTTGCGGGTCCCATCCTTAACGCCTGCTAAAACCAGGCGTTAAGGAAGGACCCGCAAAGGGACCTCGTAATAGGGCACAAAGGGATTACCGGCACCTGTGTCATTACCGGTGCCCGGTATCCCTTTGTGCCCGGGTCGTAATGACCCCCGTTGCGTTGCAAAGTTCCTTCAATAAAAAGAGAACATCTTAATATGTCAACTAAGTCTATTGTGCAGACTATTATCAACTTTTACATTGCAGAAAGCAAATATGTGTATTGGTACTCCTTTTTGATCAAAATCAATTAAAAACTTCTCATCCAGTTTCAAGGCATTCAAAAAATGTACAGACGCTATTCGAATACTCATGACCTTAGTAGCGACTATTGCAACCCATCTATTTTCTGGTTTTATGCATGCAAAGTAGTCCATATGTTTAACGAAATGTGTTTGTCTCAGCTCCATAAGCGCAGGAAGGTCTATTACCACATGTTCTAGAGTTTCCTTAAACTTATGATTATCACAGAATCAACACCAATTATCTTCAGTCTTAATTAGTTTTCTGTGTGTTTGAACATCACGTGTAGACCATAAATTAAATCGGAGGTGTAAAATGGCGCTTCTCAAGAATGGGGACGGTGCTCTACAGAGTTAAGACTTCATATCCCTATACTTTATTTGGCCAAACAAGTGATTTTTAAAATCTTTGTTTGTCAGACATGAGGCTTTTGTGTTTATACAGTTCATCATATACAATTTTTTCTTGGCTTGGTCTGGATTTGAGACAAGAGTATCAATGGTGATGTCAGCATTTGCCAACACAGAGAAAATATATTTAGACCACTGTTTCGGGAACACATGATGAAAAGACAGCATGTATTGAGAGACAATCGCTAATGTGGAATCATTCACAGCTGAAAGTAAACATTTCTGGAAAAGGCAGCACAGATGCCAATTATACATAGCCATCAGCGATGTTAACCCCAGCTCATATCTCAGCTAGGTTCCCAGGATGCCCTGTGGGAAATGGAGGGCCGCTCGCCAAAATTATGCTTCCAATTTATTCAAAAAGAAAGATGGAATAACTTTTTGTGTTTCTAGAACATACAGAAGTGTGGATGTTATATTTTGAATTCAGAACATAACTGCTGACTTAATGGAGAATTTGCCATATTTATATAGTATGAATCTTGTCTGTGATATGGCTAAGGTTAGATTTTGTTCAATTTTTTGCAATTGAGAGTGGGCCGATGGAAGGCCATCAAAGATGAGGCCCAAGTATATATAATTTGGAACAACCTCAATTGTAGTGTTCTCAATTTTCCACTCCAACGTATTTCTTCGCAAAACTCTTGGTGCATAAAGTACAATTTGAGTTTTTTTATGTTAACAACCAGTTCATTAATGAGGAAATAATGAGGAAATAGCAAAGTGTTGTCAGCAAATTCTGTAGTCCAATAGGTGTTTTGGAAGCCAGTACTAGATCATCCGCGTACCATAAAGCTTTTATTTCAACAGTATTCATTTTGGGAGAGTCAGCCCTCACATTTTCAAAAATCTCTTTGACATCATTAATAAAAAAATTAAAGAGGGCGGAAACAAGGATACATCCTTGCTTCAGCCCTCTTGCTGTTACAATGGCAGTTGATAGAAGCCCCATAGATGTTAGCCTTATCTGTACCAAGGTGCCTGGGTGTAAGGCATAAATAATATCTCACTGCGATGCCGGACATTCCGCTGCCATAAGTTGTGCCATAAGTTTGAATTTAGAAACTGAATCAAAAGCGGAATGCAGGTCAACAAAAGCAAAATAAATGGGTTGTTTGGATACTTGGGCCTGAAGTTTAATGGCTTTGAGGGTAATACAGTTTTCAGCAGTTCCCATCCCCAAAACGAATACCGTCTGGTTGGGATCCCTCTGATTTGCCTGGATGGTCCATATAATAAAATCCCTCAGCACCAACCATGAGAATAATTTACCAGGCGCATCAAGTAGCACAATGGGACGGTAACTTTTGGGGTCCTTACAATCAACCCTTTTTAAATATCGGAACGATTAGCGAGGATCGCCAGGACATGGGAAGATTTCTGGTAGATAAAATATGTTGAAAAGTATTATTTAGAATCGTCGCCCACTGTCTGGAGCTTTGTTTAAACATATAATTAGACAACCCATCTGGTCCTGCCGCCCATGAAGATGATGATTTATTTATGAATTCTCTTACTATATCCTCAGAACAGCCTAGCTGCCAACGTTTAGAAGATCTATTTATTTACAAAAATTCATTAATTTGCTCATCAGCATACAATCTTGAAAAGTGTGCAAGCCACTGTGTTTCAGTCACCCCATTAACTTGAAGGTCAACTTGGTTTTTTGTTGTGCATTTATATTGCAATTCTCAGACCTGGGCTGAGTTTTTGGTAAGACAGGCTGCAAAAAACCGTTTGCCATCGGTTTGAAAGAGCTTGGCTTTTATAGAGTATATCCAATTAGGTAAGAGCACTTTACAGATTTAAGAGCTTTGTCTTTCTCTACTAGATTACATAGTTTTTGAATTTCTCTTCTATAGGCAGCTTTCCTTTGTTGAAGAAGAAGATCAAACCCATGAGAATTCGGCCGATTACTTCGACAAGGCTGAATATTCCTGAATGTCTCTATAATATCTACATAAGAGTCAAACTTATTCGACCTCTGACCATTTGTGATAGCAACATTCAAATTAATAAAATTGGCCTCAGACCATCTGAACCGTGTTTTGGTATTGTTAACGACTAATATTTGTTTTCACCAATTCTTTACTTTGATGGTGGGCAGGTCTGGTACAGTCCAATATCGCGATAATAAATGGTGGTAACTCTCAGTTGTTTCACAACTGCAAATTTACTGGCAGTTAGAATCATACTTTCACTCATGAAGAGATAGTCGATCGTAGAAGTCGATCGACATCTCTCCCAAGTATGGTTTGATGGTATATCTCCTTGTATGGATCCATTTGCCATTCTTAGGTTAGTATCTTCCATAAAAGTGAGCCATCTCTGACTATCTTGACTTAATTTTGTTTTTTCTCTCTGCATACAATTGAGATTCAGATCGCCCACCATCAAAGTATCTGAAATATTATTGTCCTTAGAAATTTCTTCAAGAAGATTAGATAACTCTTTATAGAAAGCGTCATCTGTAATCCCCGTCGAGTTACAATACAGATTTATTAAAGCATATGTTTGCTGTGCAAAGGTAATTCTAACTTACTGCATGAAGTTATTTGGTGACACCCAAGCAGAGATTTGTAACCCCCTACTAGAATTTACAGCCACCAACAAGCCAGAGGTTGGTCTGCCTTTGCCTGTCGTGATAGCTGGTAGCAGAATGAAGTCATGATCGTCACATACATTCTTTATTTAGCTTTCTTTAATTTTAGGTATGATACATTACTGCTTGAGCGTGTTGTGGTGTATTTATGTTTTAAATGTTGCAGTTTTAAATCTGAAGTGGGTCTATTTCTTTTCAAGCAAAGTTTTGTAATCACGGCTACGGTAAAAGTCAATGAACTATAGCCACGGGTATGAGAAAAAGTATTTGTTTGCATATGTTATTGTATTTGTATATTCATATGTCATAAGTAGTCTTTAAAAGGACTGTTTTGGGGTACACTGAGTGTAGTATTTTAGGACATCTGAAGTATTGTTTTGATGTTATCAAGGAATACCAAATTTCCTTGATTGGTTAGGTATACTGCGTCATGTCTATAGAAATTGACCATAATTGGTTGTGGTCTCTGATGAATGCTGAAACTGATTTGTTAACATTTCTTTGGAATTTCTCAATTTTGCCATTAAATTTGGTGGTCCATCTCCATGTCTGCCTCTCAGTCGAATTGGAAAGGATAAATATGGTGTGAGGAAACAGTTCCAATAGTTTTGCAATGTCTTCTTTCATCGTTAAAGTAAGGGACACACCCCGTACATTCCCCAAATCATTGCCTCCACAATGAATTAGTATGATGTTTGGTTGTCCTGTACTTCTTAGTTCAACAATTTTAGAAAAACCTGGAAATAACGCATTCTCCGCAATCCAAACCATTTAATTGTAAAATCTCTAAAACCTAAGTCAATGTTAATATTTAGTTTCTCACAAAAAGCCAGCAACCAAAACATCCAACTGTCTCCTATGAGCCACAACGTTTTTAAACCAACCATGATATCTGTAGCCTTTCTCTGTTTTCATAAAAATGATTCCTAGCTTGAGTTTTCTTGTAGTTTGTATGAGCAGGTTGTATTTGATGTGTGTGTTTTTAAGTTTTTGTATTTGTAGCCACATCTAAACATATACATTTTATGTGCAATTTTCATATTGTTAAGTGGATGATACAGCACAGAATTTTATTTGTGTGTGTTATTTGATGTGCTTAGGTGTTCTCTTCATTTATTTTAAGTTTTGTGGGCCGGCTTAGTTTGATTTTTAGGTTGCATAAAAATGTACGTGTAGCAGCAACTACAAACTAGGTTCTGTAGCTGTGTCAAATAGCCACAACTTTGAAAGATGGTACATGGGGAAATAATAGATTTCTGTCAGTTTCATTGTTTTCTATTGGTTATTTTTACTTTTCTTTTTGTGTAGCTGACTGTGATAGGTTGTTTGGAAAATGTGTCATTCATTTTAGTAATTTTATTGGTATATATTCCTCTTTTTTTGGTATTTATTTTGGAAAGCATAAAAGCCACCATTTTCTGCAGTTTAATCTATTTGATTGCAGAACTCTACCTCTGTACATGGCAGGAGTGTGGGTGATGTGAAAGTAAGTGTTATTAAATGTTTATATGTTTTAAGGTTTATTTGCAGTGTTGTGTGTGTTAGTTAGCAGATGGTGTTTATTACATTTTTTTTAATTTTTTTTATTACTTGTGTATAATCTTTATTTTTTTTACAAGATTCTTCGTTAGTAGTTGAAGGACAAGGGGGGGCAGAGATAATGTCATTTACTTTCAGTTAATGTCTCTTTGTGGGGCATTTTCGGTGTATGCAGGATTAACTGGAAGGGTTGTTGTTATCACGTATGGGTTCCCTGTTCTGTGCAGTGGGTTTGTACCCACAGGTCGCCCGTTGGCGAAACTGTTTTCATTTTCATTCCTGCTTGTAAGATCGTGACGGTCGCTAAGGTCTATCTGGTTTTCTCTCCTGCTATTAGGCAACACCACCATGTCTCTTCTTCCCTGATAGTTGCTTCTCCGAAAAGTAGCGATAAAAAGGCTGCGTGAAGATGACTTGTTTTTGGGCAATTCATTAATAGGTGTCTTACAGATTCCTGTTCTGACTTATCTTCACACAGTCTGCATTTGTCCGAGGGTGTAATTGCTCGGATGGCACGGATTTCTTGCATTGGTAGTAGGTTCAGGCATATTCTCATGAACGTTTTCTGCAAGCGTTTGTCCGGAAATGTTGAGCAGTATGCCAGGGGTACTTTTAGTTTGTTTGTGGTTGGTGGTACGTGAGTCAGTAGTCTATTTGCTGTTGCCTTCTCACAAGTTGTGATCCAGTCTTGGTTCCCCATTTTTGTTTTAACTCTTTCGGGATTACCGATCAAGACTTCTTGTGTGCAGGCCAAATCTTTTAATTTGCTGTTCAAGTTGCCTATTATAATTTGTTTCATCTGCTCTAATTGCTCTGATTGTGAGGCACATCATTTTTAATGTATTTCTTTATTTTGGCTAACATGGACCTACACAATTACATTTGTCAATCAGTGGAATTTATATGTAGGCATTTAGTTTTTGTATTCATGTTAGTGAGGTTGAAGGTGTATTTGATGGTATTTGTTGTAATATTAATGCAGTTTCAGCTATGCAGTACTCTTAGCTGTTTTGAGTTTTCTGTAAGGAACAATTGATGGATATTTTTTATTTTTTTATTGAGTTGTAGCTGTATCAGTATCATCACAGTCGATTTACACTAGATGTTGGACAGATAACTTCTGTGAAAGGCCAACCTATATTCAAAGCACAGTGGTACTGCTGGAGATGGGAGCAGCACATTTGTAGACAGTTTTGAAAAGCCTTCATTTTGAACTTTTCTAGCATTTTCGATGATTCTTGAAATGGAGTGCTGCAGGTGTTTTAAGTATCTGGTTGTTGGCCGCAGACCCTTTAACGTGTGGAGTTTGATTCTGCACAAACACTGCTCACACCTAACTTTTTTTACGTTTTATTTTTTATCCAAGTTGGCTTTTTCCCCCAAAAAACCCAATGATTAGTATGTCAAAAGAGAACAACAGTGTTGAATGCACAAATGTTGTATCTTATATAGTGCATTCATATTTTGTATGCATGTGATGCACTGCATACAAAATATGAGGGTCATAAAACCTGTGTAATAAATTGTGTTTCTTAAAGTGTGTGTGTTTTCTAACTGATTATGTTTTCTTTTTTTCAGATAGAAGGATATTATTTTTTGTAAAGATAGATGCATAACTGTGGCTACGGCGTAGCCCAATGGCCTGTTGAATGTTGGAGGCATGGTTAACCACAGCAATGACCGGGGAGGCTCATAGCTGCGGGTTCAATGGATTATACCTGTGGCTATAGGCCTCAAGTGCAGAAAAGTACACTGTTTGTACCCGAAAGTGTCCCTTCTACGACTGATCTATTATGTATTTCATTTGTAAGACTGATCTATTATGTAAAGTTTTATTTAAAAATATATATATTTTTACCTTTTGTTATATGTATGAATCCAAGTGTTTTTTTCCTTCCCATTTCCTATCTCTCTAGTGGTGGTGTACTGCATTGATCCTTTAAGTTTTATTGTAGTATAAAACCTGAAGTGAGCTCTCCTAGACACTTCTATAGCCACGGCTAGAAAACATGGGGAGCCATGCGGTTGTTGGTAGCTGCAGATAGAGAAAATGCTTGAAAGAAAAATGTAATGTGGAATTTGTTTATGCGTATTAAGTGTGTTGTTTGTCAACAGTTAATGTAACATTTAAAAAAAAGTGTTATAAATTTATAATAGATATAAGTGCACATATTTGGAAAGGTAACAAAAATGTAGAACCAAAGTTTATTCATAACAGGTTTCTTTTGGTGGGAATCTGGTTGTGGGTTTACGTTTAATTTTAGGTTCAATACATGGTACATCTTCTGTTGGCCAATTTTCAGAACTGTTACTGTGCATGATTTTTTTTTTTTTTACATTTTGAATATCCTTTTTCGTAGATTGTATTTCTTATTGAATATTGAGTAGTAGTCCTTTTACTTCTTTCAAGGAATCCATCATTTTCTCTTGTGGGTTCTTGTTATGTTGGTTGCTGTTGGAATCTTCTTGAGACTTCAATCACTTCTTCATCTGTTTTAAAATATTTGAAATATTTTTAAACAATTGAAGATGTAATAGACTTTACAATTGTTTTTATTTATTGTAAATATTGTTGGTAGTTTCATAGTACATAGATGCATTATATGTGTTTGGACAGTCATATTTGTTTCTTTCAATATAATTGCTAGTTTTATTTTGTATGAATATTTAGAATGTACTTACAAAATCCTGATTTTGCTGCATTTTCTTCTGGGGCATTGTGTTCAACATCTTCTTTTTTCATTTCTTCCTCTGTGGGATAATTGTCCTCCAGCCATTGCATGTAGTTTTCCATTTTGGTGTGTTAAAACGAAATACTGCTTGACAATTCAGATATTAGAATTAGCAATGGAGGAAGAGTACATGAGGAGAGAAGGTGTAACGTTTGTATCTACTTTTTGATAGGTTGTTCATTGTCTGTGTGGTTGTTGGTTACCAAAGTATGTCACGTACCTCAGATGCTGTTGAATTGTTGAACCTATCAGAGAATGTATTTTTTTATTGTTGTTTTTATATGTCAATGAAATGGTATATGATATTGTATTGTATCATTGTATTAAGAGTTTTTATACATAGTACATGTTTGTTGTTTGACAGAGAGGTGTGGTTGTAGTAGATTATGCTATTTGCAGTGTTATATTCATTGTGTGTAGGATATTTCTAACATGGAGCCAATTTCAGAAGGAGGACATTTTGATTGTTCAGAAGACTGTGGAGACATTGAGAATTGGGTTCATAGTGATGTTGAGTATATAGGTGATGTGTTGGGAAAGCATTGGTTTACAATTCTTTTTGGTTCTATAATAAAAGAAAATGTATTACTTGTATTTAGCCAAGTTGGGATTTTACAAGAAAAGTTGAAAGTAGACGAATTGAGAAATTCTATACTATTATTTTAGATGGAGTGTTTGAAATGATGGGTTATGCTGTAATTGTGGAG
The DNA here is from genome assembly GCF_040938575.1 of Ambystoma mexicanum. Taxonomy (NCBI): domain Eukaryota; kingdom Metazoa; phylum Chordata; class Amphibia; order Caudata; family Ambystomatidae; genus Ambystoma; species Ambystoma mexicanum. The sequence continues at coordinate 753,659,882 of NC_090936.1, forward strand.
ACATTTGTTGACAGGGAGCATGTTTTTTTTTTATTTGGGGAAAAAGAACATTAATCATCTCAAGAAAGAGTATAGCGAAATATTTGAAATTTTTTGGAATTGTAATAGAGGTGAAGGGTATTGTTTTGACTGAAGATATATGTTTTGGTTATACACTGGTTGAAGCACCCAAGGGCTCTTTTTAGGGGCTTCTAGAGAACCTTTCAAGAATATTGGAATAGGGAAATATCTTCAATGTTTTCTTTTTGATAGCCGTGGCTACAAAAGCAATCAATGAAATGTCCTGCCCAGTCAGGAGGATTGCAGCCGCGGTTTTCATCCGTAGTTGTGTGTATCAGAAAGACAATGGGACGTTGTGTATTTTGGCGTGAGTAGCCACGACCATGATATTATTTGGTTCTGTGTAGTCGTGGGTATGGGAATTTCAATTCTGTGCTGTGATCATGGTGTTCCCCTGTTTTTAAATTACACAATTTCGCATGTGCGTCTGATTTCATGCCCTTATGTGTACTGTTTTTTTGTCTGAATTGTTAGTTTGTTTCATGTCTTTTTTAACATGTACAAATGTTATGGGTAGTCGCGGTTACTAACGGTTGACCCTATATGTGGCTATGAACGCTGCAATTGTACCTTGAACTTTGTGGTGGGCTTTGGTGGCCGCGGGTATGTACCCATTAGCTGTACCCACAGTTACAACGGTTTGTGTTTTGGTGCAATGATCGTATTATATTATGAATGTTTTAGCACAGATTTCTACATGTGTTTCTATTTGGATGCTCTCACCTGATGGCATGTGTGAATTACATTTGAAACCTTTGTGATATGTGTTTTTCTGCATATTTGAAAAATGTATCTGTAGCCGTGTCTATGGGTGGGTCTCCGTCCTGTGACCAGGGTTATAGCTGTGATTATTTAATCTGACATATTAAAAAAATAAAAAGGTGTGTAAATGTTCTTCAAGCTATTCTTTGGAAGGATTTGTTGGGGTTTATTGGTTGCTATATATTGTAATAAAGATGTTTTTGGTATGTACGTGTTTGCTTTGTGCAGTCCTCTTTTTGTGCTATTGATTTCTGAAAGCTATTAAAGTGACCTTTTTGTGAAGTTTTGACATTCTGATCCCAGAGCTTTGAGTGTGCAGATGGTCTGTGTTGGGCAATTGTGAAGATGTGTTCATTCATTGGAGCAGCTAAACGGGAGTGATTGTGTGTTTTCTATATTTTATGTACATTATGAATTGTAATATTTCTAGGGTAAATTAAGTATATTTAGGTGTCTGATTTAGTGACGTGTATAAACATTGTTTTCTATATTTTACTGCATTGTTTTAGGAGGTTGATGAAACAGTATGACATGTTATGGTATAGTTATGTTACAACAAATGTATTTGCAAGTAAAGCGTGTTCATCACTGACTTTGGAAAGTGAGATATGCATCTAAGTAAATAAGAGACACTATTGTGAACTAAGCAATATAAATCCAGCTTTGTTAAATACAGAATGTCCCTGTGTAGATTCAGACTGATTTCCCGAAAGAGTCTGACGTTTCTCTTTTGTTTCAGTGAACAAATTGCAAACACAGAGTAATAGCACAATGTCATAAAAAAACTGCAGTGCATCATTGTATTTAAGAAGACACACTGGTGTTCTAAACTTTTGCCACATCTGCCACTGATATGCTGTTACTCTCCTGTGACTCTGAATTCAAATAATATGCTCAATATCGTAGACCTGTAACTAATTTGGAGAATAGCCATAGTGCCATCTATATAATAGCATTGTCCATAGACAGTTTCTGCATGCACCCACATTACACTGTGCACCAAAACACACACACTCACACACATACACACATCACAAAGCAAGCAGACACTACACCCAACCTGCCTGACCACACAATAGACCCATGTCATGCTACACTCACAACTTAATGGCCCATCAATTGTGCATTGCACTTTAGATACACATAAAACTCATGATACAATAAACTCAACACACATCCAAGCACAAGACCAAAAACACAAACAAGCACACATAGAACTTATTATGCACACCCAGCACACAATCGCCCTGTCAAATTTGCAACTCATATTAAGAACAGGTCAACCTCACACACACCTCAACCACAGCACACCATCAACCCACAGTACCACATTAGACAATTCCACACACGTACACGCCAGGTTACATTCTCTGATATGACAAAATACACACAAACACACAACATAATAATACCATAAATCTGAAGGATATAAATCTGCCCGAATCCCATCTAGCATATCCTTCATGAACTATACAGCCACAAGCAGAGAGGCATAATGCTGGCTTATGTTTCAAATAACATGTAACATTAGATACATCTGGTGGATTAAATGTTTTTATTTTATTACCATAAGCAAAATATAGCACATATGCATGCAAAACAGTACAATCAAAACAGATTTAGCATGAAATTTTGTAAACTCCATATAAATATATTTGTACAGCAGTGTTGTCGTAATGCACACCAAAAGAAAGCAAACAAAAAAAGGAAGAAAAATATACATTTTCAATCCCAAAACATATTGTAACATTGTCCTGTCAAATATCCATCCAACAGGGTACATATGTAAAACAGCAATGCGACCAGATCACATTGTTGATACAATGGGGCATCAAATAAACTGTACATAGTTCATGCAGCAAGCAATTCAAGTGTCAATTAACCATAGGTGTCTAAGAACAGACCTCAAAGGTCATTGAATTTTTCAGATTCATTTTTATACTTTAAAATTGCTTTTTCATACGTTGGCACAGTTAGCAGATTTCATTCTAACATACATCTGGAACGTCTGTCTGTGCAAAGTGAGATTGACTTCATGCATTGCACACTGACTCCCTTTGAACCGGGCTTTGAACACCTAACAGCACTGATTGAGTAGGTTTAACATTTGTGCTTTCCATGAGTGAATGGCCAAATCTGTCTGCAGGACTACCTAGGTATTTGTCAACGTGTATAGCAAAAGCTGTAACACTCAAGCAGTGGCCTAAAAGAACAAACCCTTTAATGCCTTTAAGCGAACATATAACATTGAAAAACATACCTCTTTGGCTCTACCAGGGCAAGGGTGCCAACCATAGCCAACTCTTAAATCATTGCATGTCATTCAGACACTTGCACTCCAGAATGTGGATAAAATTACAACATTAGCATGTGAAGGACTATGCGTTCATGAGCAGCTGTAATGTGAGGGGGACAATTTGTACTCAAACCTCTTCCGTCACTGCGCAGCCCACCTACCATTGTGTTCTATTTCATGATGCATCTTGCACTGACCAATGCAACAGCAACAACTCCAAAGCAGGAAATCACACAGACACTCATACATCATCCCTAATCTCAAGGACAGGCAGTTACATGAGTACGGAATAAAGGCCTCTCCACCCAAAACTGCGCAGACCTGGCAATTCCTTCTGCAGGCCTGGTTATCTGCAATTAATCATGACAGAAGTAATTAGGTGCCAAACATATGTGTATCCATCACATTTCTTCTAATACATTATATATTCTACACAAACAGAACATTTTAGTTGTACATTCATTTCTATTGAGCCTCCCCCTAATGTAACATGCATTTCTTGTTTCAAAAGCAGATGGGTAATGCAATTAAATAATCATAACACCTGAGAGGTAGGATATTTGAAAGAACAGGTTCATTGATGCTTAACTGCGCAGTAGTATTTCACTCTTGAACTCTGCATTGTTGAACATGCCTTCTTTCTGTTGTCGCATATCATTCATTCACCATTCACCCTATAAGTATTTTCGTGAGCCAGACAAATAATAGTTGTGTAACAACAAGTGAGTAATATGTAAGGTAATTTGCAGGGTGGAGGGCTGTTAGTTGATGAGGAGTTTGAGCTGATTTGGTATTAAACATTTGAGAAGATGGTCTGTCTTCTTAGGTGATAATCTGTAGTTCATCAGTTACAAAATGATTCTGGATCCATTTGTGACATGGGCTTTATACATTGGACAATATGGGGCTCATATTCGAGGCCCCTTTGCAAGGAGGGAGGATAGCTCATGGGCAACACGTTTGTCTTAGAAGCAAAACAAGGCAGCGCAACACAGGCTCAAACCCCAAACCTGCGTTAGAAACCACTCGCTGGTATTCAGCATGTTATAAATCAACAATAAAATTACATTAAATGAGGGGGCAAAAGACAGGTGTAACGATGTTACACCCGTCTTAACAAATACGTTCAGTCTCTGCAGATTTTAATTGCTTTTTGAAGATGGAGGAACAAACTGGATTTATAAGTGTGCTTCAATTTGCCCTCAACCTTCAAAAACTACTTAGTTTTATGCTAGCATGAGATTTACATGCTGGCATACAACCAATGATTTCCCATAGTATACCACTGCTTTTTGAAGAAGGTGGATTCCATAGGAAATTATTGTAAACACTGCCTGTCATGTGCATGGCAGCTGGCATTTAGTTTATTTGCATTGCAGAGTCCAAAAGAGAAGTGTAAAGAGACACTCACTGTCTCTTTACGTGTCTCATTTGCATTCCGCAGTGCAAATGATGAAAATTGCCTGCTGGGAACCTGCTTACACATAAGTGTAAATGTAAATGCTCCCCTCTGGGGCAATTTGCGACTGGAGCAATATGGGCTCCTATGTGTCAATCAGAAAAATGAAGGGAAATTCTACCATTAAAATTAAAATAGACGCTAAAGCTAATCAACAACATTAATCATCAACAACCAATTCCAGGGCTTAAATGTTAGGAACTGGAATTGATATAGATTAATCAGCAGTGCTCCCATTTGTTCATGCTGGAGGAAGATATGTGAGAGGTTTACTTCATGTTGCAGGCAGGCCCAAAGAGTTGAGGTAGGTTGTTGTTCAACATTGGACTGGTAGGGTGGCAAACTAACAGTGGGCTGAGGTGAGTGGGGGTGGAGGAGGGTGGACTAGCAAGGACTGCCTGGGGTAGTAGGGGTAGGTGAGTGGCGGGGTGAGATATGTGAGGGCTTGAGGCAGCATGGGGTAGTGGGCTGTGGTGAGTAGGTATGGTGGGGCCCTCTCAATGCCTCCCCATGCATTGCTAGGGCCCTTGGTAACACGGTGGTAGTGTCCTAGCTCCCCCAAGCATCTTGTAGGGCCAGGAAGGGAGATATGTTTGATTGTCCCCTCCTCCTGCTTCCTGATTCCAGACTGTCTGGGAACATGAGGACCATCTGCATCAATGTGTTGGGGGTGGCTGAAGTCCTGAAGTGGAGTAGATAAGGATACAAAAAGTGTATATGTCTGTGTGTGTGTCTGCATGTATTTATGTACATTTGTATGCAAGGGGTTGTGTTTCTGTGAATGTGCATGTGGATGTCTACATATGTGGATACGAGAGTAGTGTGTATATTGTGGCAGTTGGACGCACATTTAAATGAGAGAATGGGTGTATCTGTGAATGAGAGAATGAGAGTGCAGTGTATATGTTGTAATTTATGTGTCAGCGAGTGTGTATGAATGCTTTCAAGCTGCAGAGGAGAATCTTTTTTTTAAGTAGGATTTGGGGAGCTCTAGATCCCAAACTGAAAGTTTATTTTCTCTGGAACTATGGGCAAAGCCGACATGATGATGGTTCATGTGTGGGAATATTCTCTAGCATTGGTACAACCCACATGGACATGTCTTCTTACAGAGGCATGACATTTTTTCTGGCATTATTGGGAAAGTAAACATGAGTGCAGTGGCAGAGACAGGTTTTGGTGCCGGTGGGGGCAAAGTGGCACTCAGGATGGATCGCCTGTTTGGTCAGAGAAGTGTAGGGTTCGAGTCGGGGTTACTACCATTTACTTAATTTTGCGGGTATAACTAGGAACTATTGACACTTAATATTCAAGGGAAAACTGGCAGGGTTTTTTACCCAATATATATTTCATTGATAAAACCTTACACTACAAAGCCACATCTATTATCAGTTACACACCACACATTTGTTAAATGTTATTTCAATGTGACACTGAAATCTAAAGATCTGAATAGGATACATCCATCAGCAAGGCAAAAAAGAACAATTCAATAAACATTTGCAAGCAAGTGATATACCATACCGTGCTGGTAGTAACCAGGCCAAACAATACACATCCACAGACTGCAAAGGAAAAACGTTTCAATAATTTTCCTAGATTCCCTGACACATTACACAAAAGGTTGTCTGCCTGGCACAAACAAGCAATTTGTCCAGACATTTGAGTTTAAAATAAAATGCCATGATAGTATAAATACCAATATAATACCAGATTGGGAGTGGGGCCAAATATAACCTTTTGTCCCAGTAACATACATATGGATCCTCCTGAAACAAAGCTATACATTAGCAAACGACTTAAGTACAATTGTATACATCTTTCAATGTAATTGTCATTATCCCCTGAGTAAATCAGTGCCATATCTTTTGTAAAGCCAGCATGTGGCCAAACCTTTGAGTTGAAAAAAATATCCATAATATAAAATGCTTGTTGCATAACAATGACTCAATAAATACACAGAAACATATACAATACATGTAACAAGGATGAAACTGGTCCGTCAAATGCAAGGGGAGAATGAGAATGTGTCCCATGTGGTGGTAGGCTGCGGAAGACTTATGTGCTTGAAGATGTTTGGCAGTGATAGATTAAGACCAAGAAGCCCTCTGCCGCAGCAAAACAACCTATGGAGCATCTGAGCTACAAAGTCTTTAAGCGTGGTTCCATTGAAGCAAATGTCTGAATTACTTTATCAAAGTCCACAGAGTCAGTTAGGCCTTTTTCAATACTTGGGAAGGCTACATTTGAAAGTCTCTCTTCACCCATTGTTGACCGTAAGTAACTTTGATCAACTTCAGCCGGCTAAAACTTTGTTTGCCGGCAACACTATTCACAGGCAAAGTGAGAATTATTGTGTACAAATTAGAAAGGTTTGGGTAATCACCTTGCATATCATTGACTGCCAAGAAAGCACATCATTTATTACTAACTGCTTGTTGTCAAAGAATATTTCCCCATACAGTGCACAAAAAGAATACTCTCCCAAAGCGTCAGGCACAGAGACATCACCTGCATAAAATGTAGCTAACTCTTTCAATGCGCCAGAATTATCTGACATAGTAAAATGTTTAGGATCCAGTTCTGAGAATATAAGCACAGTATTTCTAAAATCTTGAAACCTCACTGTCATCTGAGCAACAAAGGTATCAACAAGAACATAGAACTTTTCTACTTTGAATACCTGTCTCTCACTCTCTAAATGATTATCATCAGCTTCTCCATCATGAAACCTTTTCTCAGCCCTTTTCCTTTTTTCTCGAAAGTGTGTTGATGTCCCATACTCTTCAGTAATGTTTCTAGCATCTGTTTCAAACCAATCAAATGCATCATCTGATGAAGCTTCTCTAGTTAATTACGGCAGGTCACAACCATGCGCTCTGCAGTTACTATGTTGACAGTGTAGGCACAGTTTGCATTACATTGTGCTAAAAACATATTCAGAATTTAAACGTTTAGGTTTCATTTCTGTTCCAGTGCCCCTGTGCATCCTAAAGTGCTTTTCTGAGAGCATTTGGATGCATACAGTGGATTTTCGGTGCAATGCTGAGCTAACGGAACAATATTTTGTTTCACCGAATATACAGCTCTTTTACGACTAGCCCATCTACTGTCACATAGCTTTTTTAATGTCAGGGCTGTTTCCTGTAGGTCATGCTCCTGTTGCTCTTCTTGCAGAACTTTCAAGCGAGGCAAACTGCCAGTGAGAAAAGTGTACAGTGCATCGTGGACCAAGAAAATAATGTTCCTTTTATACATGACTGTGCAGCATCAATCAGCACAAGGTTTCAATTGCGTGCACAACAGTGAACATATATAGCTCTGGGCGAGACTTCTTTCACAAGTACTTGCAGTCCAGCAATACAGCCGGACATAGTGCTTGCCCCTGCCCACGGATTAAGGAAACATCAACTTCCAGGGATTCTAAAGTCAATGCCAATAGTTTATAAACGTCTGCCAATACTGCTCCAGCGAGTTCAGCCAATATTACAACATTTTCAGTTGCATGACCAGATGATGTAACATATCTAAGAGATAAAGAACATTGATCAACTCTGCTGACATCTATTGTAGAGTCCACAATGACACTATAGAATTCAGCCATTTTAACTTCTTCAAGGAAAGCGCACATTTGCTCTTTCACTAGTGCACTAATGAAATCATTCTGGATGTCATAGCTCAAGTAGGTTTCATTCCACTTACCATGAGAAATATGCTGTGCTAAAACTTTTTCATACTTGGACATCATCTTGAGTAACTGCAAAATATTTCCTTCATTGGACGTACTTCTCAATCTGGCATGTTCTCTGTGTGCACGGAGAGGAATCCCTTGCTTGGCGAGATACAAAATAGCATCAAGCAGTCGCCTTAGGACACCATGTGTTTTCTCTATCTGTTCCCTTTCAGCTTTTATTAGCTCAGAAACAATTGTTATATCTCGGCTAATTCTAAATTTGGCTATTTCTAGCTGTTTTTCAGCTTCACAGTGTATGTTGAAATATTCATGCATTACAATCTTTTTTGTTCCTTTTTTAAAATTGGAAAAAACACAACTAGGATCAGACCAAATCATTGGAAAGTGCTCTTTCTTTATCTGCAAATAGCCAACATGCAAAGCAAAAAAGATCATGGGACTCATTACAACTCCGGCGGTAGCCGTGCCGGCAAAACCGGCATGGCTGCCGCCAGAGTTGCATTTTTACCGGCACCCGTGAATGGGCAAGAACCGTGTCATGCTGAGTTCAGCGGACCCGGTAATTGCCCATTTGCGGGTGCTGGCAATAAGGGACTCCCCATCCCCATTCAGCCCCATAGGGCCAAATGGGAATGGGGAGCTTGGATGCACCGGCACCATTCAGAATGATGCCAGTGTATCTGACGTGCTGTGCTCACGGGTGCCACTCTGCCCGCAAGACAGGCTGACAGGCGCCCGCGAGCACAGCTCATAGTATGGCGGTCCGGGAACTATGGTACCGGCATGCTTACCAGTACCGTAGTTCCCTGTACCGCCATGCTTATAATGAGGCCCAGTTACTTCTAGGAGAATACACTAACCACTGTCTTACTACACAGAATCCATCTAGAACCTTTTTTTATACCATTCTGGGGGAAATCTTCGAGGATTGGAGTGATATGGACATTTTTTATAGCCATCTTTTAATCCAGGCTGACATGGACCAGCTGCAAATAGTACTCGAACTGAAGGTGTAGACCTTGTCCTGCTCTTTTGGGTCAAAGTGGGGCAGAGGCACTCATTTGTGGGCCAGTTTGATAAGTTACTTCACCATGTGCCTAGTAGTTTCGACCAGTATTACTGAATACTTATTCTTTAAGTGCACAATTTGCACCACATTTTATCAAAAGCCTCCCCCTGGGTACTACCCAAACTGTCTTTGACGAAAGGAATTAATTGCCATTTGCATCTGTGGCCCACTTTTTCATTGGTGCCCAACCCAGCCAAGACAGTTTTATGCCCCAGTCCAACTCTGAGCAGTGGGGAAACGTTACATAGGGTAAAGCAGTCATGGGATCAACAGTAAGACAGACACAAGTGACCACAGTTCACTGGTGTTTATTGAACTTTAAAAAGGGTTTGAAAAACACATATCTAATCCTAAATCTAAAGATGGGCGTAAACTACGACCATCCAATAATAACAATGCAGTCCTAGTGCTGTCCTGTCAAAACAAAAGGGCCTATACTAAAAAAGCCTATTGTCCATCGTTACCTCTAAATACAAATAGTGTGGGTAACAAGGTTATGTAAAAGAAAGAAGTGCTCAAGAAATGATATGTCAGGATATTCAGGCCTTTGGCCTAACTTCCCCACATTTTCAGCACGAGATAAGGCATCACACTCGAGCTAGGCACAGTCTCTGGCTTCTTCAGCATGAGGGTGCAGTGCAAACCTTAGTGTCAGGGCCTTCCGTGCCTCAGTCTTTTTGCCTTTCAAAGTCTCTTCTTGCAGAGGGCCTAATGCGACAACCAAACATTCATTTATTTTTCCCTCAGGATTTCACACGTAGTCAATCTCTCAGGTGAATCACCATTCACCTCGGATCCCCATCAGCAGGGCTTAGATCCCCTTTAACACAATGCTCATAGGATTTTCATGTATCAAATTTCACAGGTGATTCACGGTTCATCCCGAATCCCCCTCAGTCAGGCTCCGATCCATTTTAACACAATGTTCAATCAGTCTCCCTGCACCGAGCTTGGACCTATTTAATTCACTGTAATGCAAACTTGCTTCATTCCAAAGCTTTCAATTAATCTCCCTCATTTGGGCTCGGACCAACTTTATCTATTATGTCATCAAGTTTCTTGGCAGTATCAACATCAAAGACATTTCATTGTGCACAGGATTTAGCTTGACCCATTGCAGGACCAGTTGGATACCTTATGGAGACCCTTGAATGAGCAAGCACGTAGTGCTGGACCACTCTGTCAAAGGTATCATATCTTGGTTTCAAAGTTCAATTACTCATCTATTGTTCAATTTTACTCGCATCGGTTATCACATGCTTTCATACACTGTTTGTTTCAGCGCTCACCGTGCAATGTTGCCGCTTGCAACCTTGGCTTCAACACAGACCAGTCTGGTATTGGTCTTCCCCAACTCACCGGCTGTGTTGATTTCACTGGCGCTGCTTAATTGTTGGAGCCAATGACAATACCACGGCAGCAGGTGATTCTCCTTACCTTGATTGTCGACGCAGGAGGAGCCAATGTACCTCCAACACATAATGTAGGCTTCTTTAGCCTGGTTTCCTGGTCTTACGCTTTCTATTCTCAAGGTTTTGTTAAAGTAACTGTTCGTCGTCGAAAAGGTCAAGGGCACTCCCCTTCTTGTGATCCCCTTCTGTTTAGTCGTATTTCTCCTCCTGTTAAACTGCCATCTTGGAACTGCTGTTTCCTTGTGTGCTTTGCTTCGCTCAGAGGGTGCTCTCGTGCTGCACCTTTTATCCTTTTGGGGAAGTGTAATGGAAGTCAGGTGTGTGTGATGGTCAGGCAATTGCTGACCCTCCCTGACCATTGTATTGGGACATGTCACGTATACGGCTCGGGTGATGGTCCATTTTCTCTCATAGCAAGCTGTCTGTGAGAAAATGTTTGTGTTGTGAAAGGTGGGGGGTTGAGTTCATAAATATCCTACATGGTAGGATGGGGTAAAGGTGTTACAGGGAAGGGAATACCATGCCTCGCCATCCAGTGTTCCACTCTCACTGCACGAAGACCCCTCACCAAGATGATCTTCCCACACTGGTCCACCCCCAGGAACTGGATCCAAAAGTGATGGACATGTCCTGGCCACCTGGATGACAGATCCCCGGGGACTAGAGGATGAGACATCTTCAGTTTTCTCACATACCACTCCTCTATGCAATGTAGCCACATCTGTTTAACAAGGAAACTGAGAAAGGAAATCTATGTTTCCTTGCTCTTTGCCTTTTCAGTGCTCTTCAATGAAACAGCAGGGTTGCAGGTTTAAGAACCATTGCATAACTCGAGGGTTAGAATTTTTTCCCTGGCTGATCCCTGCTAATGGAGAATGATCCATGATGAGTGTGAACTTCCTTCCTAGGAGGTAATATCTGAGGTGGGTGATGGCCAACTTGATGGCACAGGTCTCTAATCCCAGCACAGAGTAATTTTTTCACGTGGGAAGATTTTGCGACTAGCCCAGTAAGGGAGGCGTCTGTTTGCAACACAACTACCTTTGAGAAGTCTACTACCTTTAGGATCGGGTTCTGGCACAGGGTTTGTTTTAGGTTGTTGTAACATACATCGTCCTGTTCATTCCAATGAATTTTCTGGGGTTCTGCGTTCTTTAACTTGTCTGTCAGCCTAACTGTTCTGTCCAAGAAGTTAGAGATAAACCTACGGTAATAACCGATTAACCCTAAGAATGCTCTGAGGTCTCTTTTAGTCTTAGACATGGGGGTATCTAGGACGGCTTTCACTTTTTCGCATTTAGGTTGAACCCTACCATTCCCTACAAAAAAGGTGGAAGTATTTCATGGCTGATTGAATCTGTTTGCATTTGGATGGATTAGCAGCTAGGCAGGCTTCTCTGAGGGCTCTCATAATAGTAAAGAGATGGACTTCCCAAGTTTTACTTTAAATTATTATATCATCAATATAAGCCCCACAGAAATCAGAGAATCGGAGTAGGGCTGTAATATTTTGTCCATAAGTCGTTGTAAAAAGGCGGGACCCTGTGTAAGCCAAAAGGGAGGACTTTGAACTGGAATAGTCCCAGGGGCATCAAGAAAGCTGTCTTTTCTTATCAGGTCCTGCTGGTACCCCTTAGTTAAGTCTACGGTTGATAGGAAGGTGGCACTTCCGAGTTTATCAATCCATTTGTCGATGCGTGGCATAGAATAGGCATCGAAATCGGGGATGGTGTTGACCTGTCGGAAGTCCACACAAAACCTCCAGGAATGTTCAGGTTTTGTGACCAATACTAAAGGGGAGGACTATGGGCTTGAAGAGGTTTGGATGATATTCGCCCTTAGCATTTTGTTCACTTCCTCAACCACTATCTACCTACAGGCTTCTTGGAAACTAGATGGTTTCAGATGGACCACTTTTCCCTTTGACATAGTGATAAGTGCCTTGCACTCTTCCTGGTTTCTCCGAGAATACATCAGGAAGATTTTGACTAAATCTTTTAAATCTTCTTGTTGTTGACTAGCTAGCTCTTGGAGAATTAATTGAAAGTTATCTATTTCTTCTGGTACCAAACAAGATAGTATTGTGGCATTAGTGGCAAAAGGATTTTCCTTCCACTCTTTTAAGAGATTTATGTTGTATAGATGGGTCTTTTGTTTCCTGTCAAGTTGGGCTACCTTATAGTTACAGGTTCCTGCTCGTTCTCATATTTCATACAGCTCATGCCACATTGACACTAGTTTGTTTTCTGAGGTAGGTAAGAGGACTAATCCCTTTTGTCCCATTGAAAATTATCTTGTTTACCTTTTTGTCATAGGTGGTCTTTTGTTGTGCTTGAGCTTTTTCCATATGAGTATAGAATAGATTTCTAAAAAGTTTCATATGCTCACACAATCTGGTAGCTGTTTGTGAAAGAGGAATGGGTGCCTCTTCTCTTTCTTTCCAGGTCTCCTGGACCATGTCCGGGACATCTCAAGGCTCTCCATCATAAAGTCGTTTGAAAGGAGAGAATCCAGTGGACGCCTGAGGGTTTTTTCTTACTGTGTTAAAATGGCCCAGGGGATCATGCAGTCCCAGTCCTCCCCATCCTTATCTACCAACTTTCTAAGGATCATCTTGAGTATTTTATTGAATCTTTCTACCAATCCGTCTGTTTGGGGTGGTAAACTGAGATTCTTAAGGTGGCGATATGGAGCAATTCCTTGACTTCACCCGTAAGTTTGCTCATAAAATTGAATCCTTGATCAGTTAGAATTTCCTTAGGAAAATCAGCCCTGGAAATATATGGTAATAGGTGTTTTAAAATCTTCTCATCAGTGTTGTTCCACATAGGGAATGCCTCGGGTATCTGGTAGCATAATCCCTGATTATGAGGACATATTTGTTACCCAGTTTAGAGTTTTCCAACAGTCCAATGATATCCATCCTAATCCTTGAGAAAGGGACTTATACCTGCCTTAAATGGAGAGGTAGGAGGCCGGCAGGCGAAGCCGCTGGGAGAAGGTGGGGAAAAGGCCTTTCTCCCTTTCTACAGCTCCGCTGCGAGGGAGTATGCACCTGCATGAAGATTTTTTTTCCCCAGAGAAGAGCTTCAATGATCCGCTATTGCTGCAATTATATTGTTGCCCACGTGGAGGAAAGAAAGCCTAGGCCGTGAAATGGCTGTGCTGGTTGCCCAGGCAACCACTGACAACAAGCCAGGGCCCGGGAACATGCCGGGTGTTCAGCCACCTGCCGCCCATGCGACCCCCACCATGTTACTGACACCAGTCTGCCCCCTCCCTACCGCTGAAGCACATGCAACATGTTCCCACATTGCTGCCCTCGACCTGTCTGTCTCACAGCCTTCCACCACACCTACCACCGTTCAGCAGCAATCTACAGTGTGTATTTTTTCCAAACCCCTGATGCCGAAAGCCACCTGGGCTACGCCGCTTTATACACCTGGTAGCGCTCATTAATCACTGCCACCCCAAACCTTTGCAAAAATCACCCATCTTGCTGCAAACCACCTGGGTAGCTACGATAAAGACCCAATACAGCTGGCCACATCTGACTCGCCACAGCCACCTTACCAACACGGTGTCATGACAAAGCTTAATATTGAGTCTATGGCCTCTACTGTGCTCCTGCCTGTTAACCAAAATAGTCATGTGCATACTGTCTATAACACAGGCTCCTGTACCCCGACCACTGCCAATTTTGGCTTGCCCTTGACTAATGTTCCACATGTGCTTATGCCCGTCTCTTATGCTTCTCATTTGCCAAAATATGCCTCTGTTGTTTACAATTTGCAGATGCCTGTGTCCCCTGAGGCGCCTATGCCTCCACATGCCTCTGATGTTAGTACTATACGTGTGCCTGTGTCCCAAGCTGTGCCTATGCCTCCACATGCATCTAATGTTAGTACTCTGTCTGTGCCTATGTCCCATGATGCGCCTATGCCTCCACATGCCTCTTATGATATGATATGATATGGCATTTGTAACGCGCCTATACATAAGTGTTTCAAGGCGCGACGAGGCAGGGAGGGGGAACAAGGGGAAGACAGACAACGATCCTAATAGGCCAGGTGTCATTCAGATCGCGCAAGTGCAGGGGTAGAGGGAAGGGAGAAAGTGCACGGGGAAGGGGAGGGGGGAAGTGCAGTACATGGTAAGTAGAATAAAATAAAATAAATAAATAAAGAGGGCCAGCTGGTGGCAAGTGCAAGGTAAGTGCAGACAAGTGGTGGGAAGGGGGGGCTGTAGGGATACAGAGACAGTCCCACAGTGCAGGGGTTGCCAGGGAGGCAGTGCAAGTGGAGAGTGGCTGGGCCGAGGACTGGGGTCGGTGAGAGTGGCCCAGTTGCAGATTCAGTGCAGTTTCAGCGAAGAATTAGCAGGGGAGAGGGAGAGAGAAAGCAGAAGCAAAGAGGAAGGTTTTGAGGTGCTTCCGGAACCGGAGATGGTTCTCCTCAAGTTTCAGGGAGGCAGGAAGGCTGTTCCAGAGGGAGGCCCCTGCCGCAGAGAGAGATCTACCCCCAGCTCATAGCTTCGAGAAGCGGCTGACCCTGAGGGAGTTGGAAACGGATGAGCGAAGGGCTCGGGAAGGAAGATATTCAGGAAGAGAGAGTTGAAGGTATTTAGGCCCCAGGCCCCAGAAGGCCTTGTGGACAATGCAGAGGGTTTTGAAATTTATCCTCGCAGCCACTGGGAGCCAGTGTAGACATTTCAGTCCTGGAGAGATATGGTCCCTGGGCTTGAGGCCAAGGACAAGTCTCGCAGTTCTGTTCTGGATGAGTTGCAGAGGGCGGAGAGTGGAGGCAGGCAGATTAAGATAGAGGCTGTTACAGTAGTCCAGCTTTGAGAAAACCGGGACTCGGGAGACAGTGAGCTTCTGGGGGAAGGAGAGGAAGGGAAGAATACCTCTGAGGAGGTGCAGCTGGTAGTGTGACTTCTTAGAGACGTCAGATATATGAGGAGAGAAGGAGAGTGTGGAGTCGAAGATAACCCCAAGGTTTTTTGCCTTGCAGGTAGGAGCAGGAAGAGGGCCAAGAGAGGCCGGCCAGAGAGCGGCAGGGAAGGAGGGGGTGGGTGTGCCGATGAGTAGAATCTCAGTCTTTTTGGCATTAAGGCAGAGGTCATTGGTGGCACACCATTCCTGGATAGCAGACAGACAGTCAGAGATGAGGGAAGGAGAGGAGGAGGCCGAGGGTAGCCTGAAAATGAGCTGGGTATCATCCGCATAGCACTGAAAGTTGGGGCAGAGAGCGGCGATGCGGTGGGCAAGGAGTGCCAGATACTGGTTGAACAGCCAGGGGGAAAGATTAGATCCCTGAGGGACACCACAGGTGGAGAAAAAGATGTCAGAGAGGAAGGACCCCAGTTGGACCTGGGAGGGTCGATTGGAGAGGAAAGAGGTCAGCCACGCCAGAGCCTGACCAGTGATACCCAGGTTATCACGGAGACGGTTGAGCAGGATGGCATGGTTGACAGTGTCAAAGGCAGAAGAGAGATCGAGCAGGATGAGAACACACGGAGTGTTGGAGTTGAGATTCAAGAGCAGGTCCTCACGGATGTTCAGGAGAGCAGTTTCCGTGCTTCTGGCGGCTCTGAAGCCAGATTGATGGTCATGAAGACTTCCAACAGATTCAGCATGGAGGTTAAGCTGGGAGATGGCCAGTTTCTCCAGGAGCTTGCCCAGGAAGGGAGTGATGGAGATTGGGCGATAGTTAGCCGGGCAGGAGGGGTCAGAAGAGGGTTTCTTAAGAAGAGGGTGCACAAGGGAATGCTTAAGGGGGGATGGGAAGACTCCAGTGGCGAAGGAGTGGTTGCAAAAGTCAGCCAGAGCCAGAGCCAGGGAGTCGATGTGGTCCTTGATAGTTTTGGAGGAACAGGGGTGAACCTGTTTAGACGAGACTTTCATAGATCGGACTTGTCTGGAAACCTCGTCTGCAGAAAAAAGGGGAAAGGCAGAGAAGGAGGGAGGAGGGGTGGCTGCAGAAGAACCGGGAAGAGAGGGAGGCAGGTGATAGGAGGAGAGTGAGGACAGGATGTCCTGAGTTTTAGAGATGAAGTGAGAGGCCAGTGCAGTGCAGAGGGCCTGGGAGGGGACAGGAGACATAGAGACAGCAGCAGGGTTGGCAAGCTCCTTGCAGATTTTAAAGAGTTCGGCCGAGTTGTTAGATGCCGCAGAGATGCGGGCTTGGATAAGTGCTCTCTTCTTGGTGAGAATGGAGAGACGGTATTGCCTTTGGAGCAGGCGGCAGGCCAGTTTGTCAGAGGATGAACATGAGGCATGCCATTTCCTCTCTGCCACCCTGCACTTGCATTTAAGGGTGACGAGATCTGAGTCATACCAGGAGTTACATTTGGCTTTGGGCTTCAGGCGGATTCTCATGACAGGGGCAAGGATATCAAGAGTATCAGATATAGCAGAGTGGAGCATGGAGAGGGCTGTGTCAGGGTGGGAGTCAGCCGAAGGGGGAGGAGGGGGCGAGAAGGTGGCAGCAAAAGCCTCAACTGACACGCGCTTCATGGGTCGAATGACCGACAAGGTGGGTGGCAGTGATGAGGGTGGCTTTGCCTGTGGGGTAGGGAGGGTGAGGTGGGAGGATAGGAGAAAGTGATCACTCCAGGAGAGAGGAGTGGAGAGAGGGACGGAGAGGGGAAGGTCGGAAGAGATCAGAGTATCAAGAGTGTGCCCTGCAGAATGAGTAGGTCCAGACGGGAGAATAGAGAGTGAGAGAGAGTCGCAGAGGTCATGAAAGAGTCCCGTGGGGGGCCAGGAAGCATCCAAGTGGATGTTGAAGTCACCAAGAAAGAGGAGTTGAGTGGTTGAGGACAGGAGTGAGGAGGAGAGGTCAGCCCACTCAGAGAGGAAGGAGGAGATTTGACCAGGTGGCCGATAGATATTAGCCACGGTAAGGGAATGGCTAGGAGAGAGAGAGAGAGATGGCAGACAAGGCATTCAAAAGAGGAGTAGGTCTGGGTAGGAGTGACAGTGGCAGGAATCCACTCAGGGAAGATAAGGGCTACACCACCCCCACTGCACGGTTGGGTCTGGGCGCGGAGAGGATCTTGTAACTGTCAGGTAGGAGTGTATCAAAGCTGGTGACAGAGCTGGCCGCGAACCATGTCTCAGTGAGACCGAGGACGTCAAGGTCCAGTTCCTCAAGAAGGTGACAGATATCAGAAGAATGCTTGAAAGCAGAGCGAGAGTTAAGAGTGGCAATGTGGAGAAGGTTGCCATCCTTGAAGGACTTCCGGGGAGGGGTACAGATCAGAGTTACGCCCTGCGGAGGTGTAGAAGAGGGAGGTGAAGAAGGAGCACGAGAGGGGGCAGGGAGGGAGGGTAGAGGCAAGGTAGCTGAGGACAGAGGAGGAGGGACAGCAGGAGAGGAAAGGAAGTTGAAGAGGCGAGGGAAGCGTCTATCAAAGAGGTGAAGGTTGGCCTGAGGACCTTGGACCAAGACGGTCCCATTAGCGTAGACATTTATGTTAGTACAATGCCTCTGCCTGTGTCCCATGATGTGCCTATGCCTCCACATGCCTCTGATGTAAGTACGATGCCAGTGCCTGTGTCCCATGATGTGCCTATGCCTCCACATGTCTCTGATGTTAAAACTATGCCTGTGCCTGTGTCCCATGATGTGCCTATGCCTCCACATGCCTCTAATGTTAGTACTATGCCAGTGCCTGTGTCCCAAGATGCACTTATGCCTTCACATGCCTCTGATGTTAGTACTATGCCAGTGCCTGTGTCCCATGATGTGGTTGTGTCCCATGATGTGCCTATGCCTCCACATGCCGCTGATGTTAGTACTATGCCAGTGCCTGTGTCCCATGATGCGCTTATGCCTTCACATGCCTTTGATGTTAAAACTCTGCCATTGCCTGTGTTCCCTGCCTCACAGCGGCCTAACTCGGATGGCAATAGCCCACAGGTGCTCACCCTTCCGAAGACCTCTGCTGGTATACCCTTGCCTACTGCCATTCTTAAGTGTGACCGGTCAACGTCCGCTCGCTACCAGCTCATGCTCTAGACGTCCATGACCTCATTATTAAGAGTAACATTGACCTCCTTATAATTACTGAAACATGGTTGAATGCAGCCTGTGGCCAAGCCCTTATCCTTTCCATCCCAGATGGGTACACTATCTTCAGGGAAGACCGTACCCACCAGAGAGGTGGGTGAATGGGAGCACGGCCATATTTGTGACTACCTTCTACTCAAAATTGATCTCTCCCATAACTGTAGAATTGCTTTCCATATCGTCTATCGACCCCCGGGTCATATCACAGAATTCAATGAGGCCCTGATCCATTCTCTTTTAGACAACTTGAAAAAGACCTCTACATCTCTGCTCTTGGGTGATTTAAATCTTGGCCTTAATGGCCCTAATGATGTCCATGCTACTGCCTTGAATAAAGACCTATCCACTTTAGGATTTTCTCAAGTCATCTCTGAGCATACCCATATTCAAGGTTGCACATTGGATTTGGTCAGCCACCACATCTGTTCTGTTCTAATCACTGAAAATACTCCTATTCCATGGTCTGACCACCAATACACTCAATTTGACCATAATACCCATAAAGGTCCACCTAAGCATGTGATCCAGTTTCATGCGGCATTCGCTAGAAGTTCACATCAACTCACCTCAGAAAAGATTACGCCCTTCCTTATGGTGCCTGCTCTCCAGCCCCCTTTTTCCAACAACCCCAACACTCTCACTAGTGAATTTACACTTGCCATCACCCAAGCTGCTGATGCCATCGCCCCTCTCACCCTAAGGAAAACTAAGAAAGCTAAACACTCCAATGCCTTGTTCTCTCAGGAGCTGCTGAAACTACGTTCCAAGAAGAGACTTGCAGTCTCAGCCTGGAAAACAAACCCCTATGACGCCTCTACGAGGGCCTTTAAGGCTATTTCCAAAGACTACAAATCAAGCATAATGAAGGCTAAAGCTACGTCATTTAATACAAGGATAGCTAATGCAAAATCAGGGACTAAAGAAATCTTCACCATTTTTAGAAAGCTGGAAAAACCGTCCACTCCACCTCCTACTTTCTTGGAGGATATAAAGTGGTGTAACAACATTCAATCTGCCATGCTCGATAAATTGAAAACCTTGCAAACTAAAATCCTAGCCCATCAAAAGGCGCTGACGCACTTAATAGCCAACCTGCACAGCAACCCAAACACGGCTACCAAAACGAATCTATCCAAGTAATTCAACAAAGGTAGCAGGCGCCCCTCTCTCGGAAGAACAAGGCATGATAACCTGTTCAGTGGTTGTTAACCACATTGACAGTTTGCAGCCATCTGCGTTTTGCTCACTGTACCTTTCACAGATGGGAAATATCCATTTGCATATCAGACTTTGTCCCACCCACATGGGCAGTCCAGCACCGAAATGCTATGGCAATTCATCTCTGAACTAGAGTACCATCAGCAACCCCATACACGTGTTTCAGCCTTGTTGGGCATCATCAGTGAGGTGAAGCTGAGCCTCTCTGAGCACAGTGAGCAGGGAGTCCACGTCTGGTTGCCCCCAAGCCAATTTCCTCCAGGCCTATGAGAAAGGCCTACACTAACATGATCGCCCCTACCAAGACCCAGAGATTGTTTGCATGTGGCACCAGCTTCCCCACTATGGCCGCTTCACACTGGAATGCTCTTCCCACACACCTGGGGATGATTGACTCTCATTTAGCCTTCTGCAAAGCTGTTGAAACATGGTTATTTGTTTGATTTTATGCCTCTGTACCAGCTCTCACTCTCACATTTCGCCGTATTGTGGCCGGATGTTGGCACCATTTAGGAAGAAACTCTCCCAATATTGTATTATATGCTAATAATGAAACTTGTTTCTTCACCTCTGTGATAACCACTGTACTGTAACCAAGAAACCCTACTTTGTTCCAATGTAACCCTTGAATCAAGTGTATGTACAATTTCCTGTAATAGCGCCTCGATGCCTTTGGGCTGTAGAGCGCTTTACAAATACAAATATTTCACATCTCTGAATGTAGTTCTTTATATCAACATGGATACCTGGCCAGTAAAACTTCCCACTGATGTGCGCCTGTGTCCTAGATTGTCCTAAGTGCCCCTTGATAAATGAGTGCAATCTCTAGTACGATCTTCCGATAGGTTTTAGGGATTACTAACTGAGTCTTGATGTTTCCTTTCTGTACAGTAATCCCTGTTTTAGGAAGAAAAAGGGACTTCCCTTCTCTAATGCTTCCCCTTCAGGAATCACTTGCAAGAAAGCCTCTGCGAGTGCTGGATCATTTCGATGGGCGAAGGCTAGGGCGGGAAGGATGGTAGGTTCTTCTTCACTTTTTGCTTCAGTGCTAGAGGGTTCATCAGCTTCCCTAAAGCCGAAGGTACCTCTCTCAGTATCTCCCGGTTCACGCTCTTAAATGAGGAAATAGAGCCATTTCAAGAATTCCTTGTGCAATTTTGGCCCTGCAATGTACTTTAAATGGAATTTCACCATGGTTCTGTAGGAGATCCTTTATGTCTCCCCAGCAGTGGCATCTATGACGCCTGTTAGGACATCTAGACCAAGGGCAGATTTTGGAGCCAATCTTATATAACACCCATGAGGGGGTATCAGAACTCAGTGTGTGGGAACCATTCCTCTTTTTTTCTGGAGGGATAGTAGCTTCTCTGCTGCTACAGATATCAAATCCTATGGATTATTTCATGGCGATAGAGGGATCTGAGGCGCTATGACTAAGGTTGTGGAATTTTAGGGTTCCCCAATTTGTCTCAATTGAGTCACATCCTACTGCTGACACCACATGTAAGGAATGCATGGTATAAACAGTAAGTCAGACACAAGTGACCACCATTCAGTGCTGTTTATTGAACTTTAAAAATGGTTTAAAAAATGCCTATCTAATCCAAAATTTAAAGATGGGAGCAAGCTACAACCATCAAATTATAATAATGCAGTCCTATTGGTATTTTGTCAAAATAAAAAGGGCCTATACTAAAAAACCTATTGCCAATCCTTACCTCTCAATACAAATAGTGTGGGGGAAAAGGTTATGTAAAAGAAAGAAGTGTTCAAGAAATAATCTGTCAGGATATTCAGACCGTTGGCCTCCCTTCCCCATGTTTTCAGCACAGGACAAGGCGGCACACTCAAGCTTGGCACAGTCTCTTGCTTCTTCAGCACGTGGAAGCAGTTCAAACATTAGGATCAGGGCCTTTCGTGCCCAAGTCTCTTTACCTTTTAAAGTCTCTTCTTGCAGAGGGCCTGATGCAACAAACAAACAATATGTTATTTTCCTATAAGGATTTCACACATACTCAATTTCTCAGGTGATTTGCCATTCACCTCGGATCCCCCTCATCTG
The DNA here is from genome assembly GCF_040938575.1 of Ambystoma mexicanum. NCBI lineage: Eukaryota > Metazoa > Chordata > Amphibia > Caudata > Ambystomatidae > Ambystoma > Ambystoma mexicanum. Next base: position 753,681,989 of record NC_090936.1, read on the forward strand.
GGCTCAGAACCCCTTAAACACAATGCTCGTAAGATTTTCATGTATCCAATTTATTCGGGTGATTCACAGTTTACCCTGGATCTGCCTCAGCCAGGCTCAGATCCGTTTTAACACAATGTTCAATCATTCTCCCTCTGCCAGGCTAGGACAAATTCATCACAATGCTCATAGGATTTTCATGCATCCAATTTCTCAGGTGATTCACCATTCACCTCGGATCCCCCTCAGCCTGGGCGCAGATCCCCTTTAACACAATGGCTATAGGATTTCCATGTATCCAATTTCTCAGGTCATTCACGGTTCACCTCCGGTCCCCCTCAGCCGGGCTCAGATCCATTTTAACACAATGGTCAATCAGTCTCCCTCCGCTTGGCTCGGACCAATTTATATTCACTCTAACGCAAAATTGCTTTAATCCAAAGCTTTCAATTGATCTCCCTCATTCAGGCTAGGACCAACTTTATCTATTTTGTCATCAAGTTTGGTGGCAGTATCAACATCGAAGACTTTCGATTGTTCACAAGATTTGGCTTGACCTGTTGCAGGATAACTTTGATGCATAGTTCTTTGTCACTATTTCATCTTTGTCAACTTTCAGTTGGATACCTTACAGAGATCTTCAAATGAGCAAGCACCTCGGTTCTGGACCGCTCTGTCAAAGGTATTGTATCTTGGTTTCAAAGTTCAATCCCTTATCTGTTGTTCAATTTGACTCACATTGGTTATCACATGTGTTTCATACACTGTTCGATTCAGGGCTCACCATACAATGTTGCCGCTTGCAACCTTGGCTTCAACACAGACCGGTCTGGCATTGGTCTCCACCAACTCACCGGCTGGGTTGATTTCACTGGAGCTGCTTTGTTGTGGGAGCCAAGGACAGTACCACAACAGTAGGTGATTCTTCCTGTCTTGATTATCGACACGGGAGGTACCTGGGTACCTCCGACACACAATGCAGGATTCTTCATCCTGGTTTCCTGGTTTTATACTTTCTATTCTTGAGGTTTCGTGAAAGTAACAGTTCCTTGTCAAAAAGGTCAAGGGCACTACCCTCCTTGCAATCCCCTTCTGTTTCTCGGTCTGTCTCCTTGTGTTAAACTGCCATCTTGGAACTGCTATTTCTTGTGTGCTTTGCCTCGTTCAGAGTGATCTCTCGTGGTCGGCCTTTTATCTGTGTGGGGAAGTGTAATGGAATTCAAGTCTGTGTGATGGTCAGTAATTTCTTGACCCTGCCTGACCATTGTTTTGGGACATGTCAGGTATATGGATCAGGAGTTAGTCCGTTTTCTCTCATAGCAAGCTGTCTGTGAGAAACTGTGTTGTGAAATCGTGGCCGGGGGTGAGTTCTTGTGTTACGTATGTTTTTGGTAGCTCATTCCAGGTTATTGGTGCCAGGTGAGAGACAGATGATCCCCTGAATTTTCTTTTGTTGTAATGGCACACTCTATTCCAGTGCAGGGTATTAGAAGGTGTCCCAGCCCCACTGCGCCTGAACATATGATGGCAGCAGTACCTGTCCCGATCACATACAATGATGAACATGGTGTGCACAGTGCAACACAAGGTTTGGTTTGGGGTATGGGGCTGTTAAGGAAGTGAGTAGCAGACTTTGCTACTAAGCAGACACAGACTCAGAGTGCACCACTGCTTACAATTGTAAGGCACAATATGCCAGTATCCTACGGTACTACATAATAATCTTCAAGGCCTTCTTCCTCCTCCTTCACCTGAGGTTTATCACAACGCTTCTGTTCTATTTGTCATCTAAATTTCTTTCCCATAATCCGGGTCAGGGCCGGAGGCCAGAGCCTCGACTCAAGGTGATACATTTTCCTGGCACTTTTATTCATGTCTATGCTGGTCAATCACTAAATATGCTTATTTTATATTGGGCATCAATTATCCTCTAAACTGATTATTAATTAGGCTTTACAGCCGACACTTTCCATTTACTTAATCGCTCCTAGGCACTCCTAATTTTGTTATATGAGAACAAATTAGAAGAGGGGTTTGCCCAGTAGCACATAGTTGGATCAGCAAAGCTGAGATTTAAGCAGGTCCCCTAGCATTTCAAACCAGCACAGACGTCTTTAGTTATGCATGGTGCACCACAAACCAAAACGTCATGCGCAATTATCTGTAGTTAATAAAATTGGCATGCCAAATATATCAGCCTTTATATATTATGTATGAAACGATTGTAGAGGAAGAGCACAAAACCCCTACCAGAAGCTCCGCCCCCATGTTGCCTATTTGTTGGGAGTCGGAAATGGTGACATGTGCAGTACCAGTGAGGATGCCTGTACCGCAAATAATTCTTGAAACAAGCTATCCACTGAGAAAACCCAATATGCATTCAAGAAGATGTGATGGTCTTCTGGAAAGAATCCCAGAAGAAGTGTGAAAATGGATGGAGGAAGAGGACTGGTGACACCATGAAAAGCAACACTGACGCACCCAGAAAAGATACACAAGACAAAAGATTATAGACATTCTATAACATCTGAAGAGGAGGTGTCAAAGATGAGCAACACTTCGGGCTTGAAATGAAGATGCTCATGCAAAGAAATGCTGAATAAAATGCAAAGTCATTTTACAATTGTTCAGATGCTGTAACGCAAGTAGACAAAGTAATCTTGAGACTGGCTATGTAGTGAATAGAGTGTGGTGATGCACCAATGTATATACATAGGAATGTATAGAATCTGGATGTTCAACGATGCACTTTAGCAAAGCTTGAACCCTGTGAATGGAAAGGGTTTTAGTGTGGCGCAGTTGGAAATTAGCTAATGGCGAATGAGAATCCAAGAAAGGCTGGCTGACCAAGCACCAAGAGTCGAGGCCACTGTGAGCCTGGTTGTCTGTCAAGTAGCTTCATGAACGTGAAAAAGAAACAAACTTCTGTTTTAGGAGGAATAAAAAAACATTGAAGGAATCAAGAGTTCATCATTTAATAGTATTATATGCAGCAAAGAGGTCGAAAGCGTGGTCTCCAGTCACATGGTCAGATGAAAATAGACTGTTGGGTTGAGCTACACTGAAACCAGAAGATAAAACCATGCCACACTCCCTTTTATTCTCATGCACACACATTCTGCAAAGCCAAGTTCAAAGCCTTAATTGACTGGCAGACCGCAAGAGTGATGATAGATGTCAGACTATTTGGGTGGGAAGCTATGGTCAAGACCAGCCCACAGATACCTTGGGGTACAAGTCTGTGTGCTTCTAGCATGTGGAATATTCCAGAAGGGTACAAGCGTTCCAACCAATTATAGGGGGCTATAAAACAGAGAGCCCTATAGTTTGTGTAACCAATGGATCGTCATGTATTTTGTGACTATGAAGATTACTTGCACTAGAGGAGGGCTGAGTTGTCCACCTGATGTTAGAGACCCAATCACAATCCCCTTCAGTATGGAACGTACACCTAGATGTTCCCTGTAATCCTAGCACATCCCCAAGTAGGTTTTTGTAGTTTGCCACGTATTGTGACGTCACTGATGCATTTTGACTATAAAAGTTGTGTTTTTTTATGAAATTCACTGAGATCGTGCTTTGTGACATCCATTAATGTCTGTTGTAACTCCATGTTTTAGATAATTGCAAATAAAACAGTACTAAGTTTTGCCAACTTCCTGAGTCAGTTTGATTATTGATGTACAAGTAAGTTCTGAATCCCCATCCATCTCTAAGTATAGCTGCTTCGTCTCAAAGGACACATGTCTATGGGTTCACGTGGTAGAAGACATAGGATGGTTTAAGATCCGTCAACCCAGTAGACTTTTAAGGGTCTCGGAATATCAGACTTCCTCCTCCATTTAGCTGGAGGAACGTGAGGCTTCCTGTGGATAGCGGCTGAAAATAAGATCTTGCAAGACACAACAAAAGAGATGGGATGGGGCCCTCTTTCACGGAATTCCCCTCCCGATTTCCACAGGCAGCTGAGCAGACTGAAGGCTACGGTAGCCGGTTGAGGAGGAGACGATCCCTAGGGTCAGGAGCTGAAAAGCGAACGGTAAGTAGATTGAGAAAGTTGGCAACAATAAAATGTATGCATATTAATTGGGGGAAGTGATAATAGGAAGAAAGTAAAAGAGGTTTGGTGGGGTATTCAGTGGATGATGAAGAGTGTCAAGTAGAAGTATATGAAGGACAAGGAGCATCATAGATTAAGCCCATAAATCCTACCTCCAGGGACGTCTAGAATAAGTTATTTCAAAATCCAAGTGGATATACCTAGGCTACAAGAAAACAGGGTTTGCTAAGGGAAATAACTTACACTCTGATCAGAGTAATTTTAGGGGTGAGAATAGGCAGCCAGGAGCACTGAGAAGAAATATATGTTGGTGCCGGCCAGTTTGTCTGTTTGGATATTTTATGTATTGTATCTATTAAGGAAATGATGAAATGTCAAGGAGAGAAAAAAATAGATTGTCGTAAAGATCGAGATCTGATTATTTATTTATTTAGTTGACTAATGGTGTACATTGAATAGGTAGATTGAAGTAAAGTGAGATTTGGAGCATCAACAATTGATGCAAACTAACATTATATTGTTTTTCTGAAAAGTATTTTTTTGGTGTAAAATAACCGTAAGTATTGACAGTCGATTGTGACCTGTCATAATGGAGGATGTTACTCCGCTCATGCACCTGTGCAAACAGCTGCCAAAACACGGACCCAAGCTTAATCAGTATGGTGCGGAATGGGTTAAGGGCATGGCAGATGAAATGTTCATACCATGGCCACAAGGGGGATCACTGTCAAAAGCAGTTGTGCAACACATGACCACATACTTCCACACTGTGTACACAGGAAAAAAATTGAAAAAAATATTAGCTGGCCTAACACTTTGGAAAATGTATGAAGAGGAACAGGAAGACCTGCCTCCTGAGACTGGATGCTAAACCAGTGTAAATAGAGGGGTTCTGCTCCACCTACCACACCTGAAGTAAATGGCGATAGTGTGAAAGATGAAGGATTGTATCCATTAAGAGAGATTAAGGCAGAAACAGGATACAGTAATTCGATAAATGAGCCGCCAGCATATAGCAGTGACGAGAGTCCAGAGAGAACTCTAGAAGGAGATTTAATCTCTAAAGTCCCATGGGACAAAGAGAAAAGTGCACGACCAAGTGTGATCCTAGATATAGAATGAGAAATTAAGAGATGAAAGGAGAAAAAGCTAAAGCTGACGAGATATCGGTCATATTGCTCAAACTTGATGGAAAGAGCATCAAGGACGTACGGCAATGGGGGGATCAAGATGAGCAAGATTAAAAAAGACAGGGAAAGAGAGGAAACTAATGAAAGAAGATTAGTATAAAAGAAAGCGTGGACAAAGATGTGAACAAATGCATCAGGAAGAACAGTTAAGGAAGGAAGAGAGAGCAGAAGAGCAAAGAAAATATGACAATAGGCAGAGAGCAATCGAAGAACAAGAGATAACAAAATGCAAAGACTCAGAGATGAAGAGATGCATAGGGCAAATGAGAGAAGAAAAGCGAAAAGACAGGATGAAGAAAGGGTTAGGGAGGAAGCAAAAAGAATTAGATGAGGAAATGGAATGAATAAGAAGACATAGGACACATGACATTGATCACATTGAGAGTGAGCTAATGGAACCGAGTCCAGTAGTATTATGGGAGGACATAGAGGAGTTCTTCTCTTCGCAAGAACCGATGCCAGGACCCTCTAGAGTAAATCTAGAGGAGAATTTTGAGATAGGAAGCATCAGAGACAGAATAAAGAAGACTTATCAGGAGATGAGGACAAAAAGTGAATCGAGAAATACAGGGAAAGACGATCGATCTGAAAGTGCCCAGTCATGAGGCAAGGAGGGAGACCGGTTTAGCCTTGAGCATAGAGCCCTCTCTTTGGACAGGCTGACTCTAAACAGAGACAGGAAGGATGACAGCCAACTAGTTGGGGACAAAATATGTCAGATAAAGACAGGAAAACCTTCCGTGGGGAGGAGTGTGGTGGTGCGTGCGGTCCCGAGAGGTGTTTACAGACTGATAAAGTCAGGTGGTCAGATTTGGACCTGCCAAAAGAAAGGATGCTAGAGTCTATGGCACTCCAAGAGCGACCTAAAAGGTAACCTCTTAGTGAGTGGGGGAACTTGCCACCCTATGTGAGCAAGCTGAGGTTATTAACAGGAAGAAGGAGATCAGGAACCATTGCCCTATTATGAATAGGCAGATGATGGGAGACGGCTGCGATTCTGGGATTTCACAATTTCACTTATTAGAAAAAGGAGGGGCCAGACCGCAGTATATCCCATGGATGAGGACAATTTAAGATGTAAATTGGCCAGTTTAACATCGGGGCGGGGAAATGCATCTATGAATTGGAGAAAATGACAAGCGAAAACATTTTAGCTATAGGGGACGTTAAGGGTCTTTTAGCAGCTATCCTTGGGGAAGGGCTGACGACATTTGGATGAGAGCAGGATACTCAAGTGTCACTGCACAGAACACAGCGCATGATGGAGCGCCGTTCAATAATTTCAAAGCGGCAGAATGGAAAGCGCTTAGAGTACAATATCCTGATACGTCGGATATGGGTGCAATTATGGCATGTAAGATGCATGAAGGCGAAGATCCGCTTGCTTAAATTCAGAATTTCCGGGAACAGTGGTCTTTGGAAACTCGAGAGCCATGGGGGAAATTGATACCTGTATTCTATCATATTTTGTGTCAGGGATTGCCAGACTAGGTACAGAGACAGCTCGAAAAAAAGCTGGTGGGTATGGAAGCAAAGCCATGGCCAGAAATACAGCTGACCATTGCACACCATTGCTGACTGTTGCAAGAGAAAAACGGAAAGAGAGATTTAGTAGACACTGGGGCAACTTGCTCATATATACGAGAGGGAACGTTTTCTTTATCAGGAAATGCCATGAATGCTCAAGGGTTCTCTGGAGCTACAAATAGAGTTCCTTTTACTGAGAAATTGCCAGTCTCAATAGGAGAGTGTGATATGTCTGCCCCATTGTTGAATTCAAGGCAGACACCAGTTAATACACTGGGTCGAGATCTAATGATTAAGCTAAATATGACGATTTCCTTCACTGATGAAGGCATAGTATGTTCAACGCCAGAAATACATTATTTAAATGTGGGCAAATTTATCATGGCATTTACTGGGCAAATAACTCTGCGGGGAATGCTGCTAGAGACTAAGGTTTTTCACTATGGGGTACGCATTTTGTTAACATGGTTACCCGGTTTACTGAGCAAGATTATGAGAATACCTGATGAATTTCGGTTCAGGGCACAGATACCTATGGATAAAGAGGAGGGACAGGTTTTTCCGTTGGAATTATAGTCATCCATAGTGCGAGCGGAGTTGGCCATTCTCGAAGGATTTGATGATGAGGGCAGGCCATGGAGAACAGTGACTGCTATTGGGGAAGGATATAGATTGATTGACATCACTGACAAGGATATGTTTAAAGACAACCCGTCAGATGACGAAGTAGTGTTTGAAATGAGCATTACATATTGGATCAGGACAGTAAGAATATGGGCCCTTATGACATAGGCGTGTTAAAATGGGTGGGAGAAGGTAAAATTAAGTTGAAACCAGGAGCACTTTTACCTCCAGCAAGGCAGTATGCCATATCTCGAGAGGCAGACAAGGGTACTTTCAAGACTATATCAGCTATGATGGAACAAGGTATCTTTGTGACATCAGAGTCACCATGTAATATTGTGGTATCCGATTAAGAAATCAGAGGGTGGGTCATGGCATTTAATTCAGGATATGAGACCGAATAACCAGATTGTAGAGGCAGAGATTCCTCTAGTTCTGAATCCTGCGACAATTTTTTGCAGCATTCCCCAGGAAGCGCAATATTTTACCTTGATTTACTTGAAAAATGTGTTTTTCTCAATCCCGTTGCATAAAGATTCCAAATATCTTACGTCATTTACGTTCTGTCAGACTAAGCTGAAAAGTACATGTTTGCCCCAGGGGTACTGTGAATGTCCATCGATCTTTAAAAGGATCCTGCAGATGGACCTAAGCAATCTTGATTTGCCAAGCGTTGTGCTGCAGTACGTAGATGATATTTTGGTCTCGGTTCAGCTAATGTTTATTTTAGCAGACAAAGGATATAATGTGGATAAAGAGAAATTGCAGTATTGCCAGGAAGAGGTGTTGTACATGGCACAGTTAATCTCACATGAACGAAAGAAAGTTACACCTGAAAGAGCTGAGGCGATCTTGAAAACATCAAAACCGCTCCCGATAAAGCAATTGCAACCATTTTAATGACTATGTAATTATGTTAGAGCATGGGTATTTGATTATAGTCATACACAAGACCTTTGTTGCAGGCCCTGAAAAAGGCACAGGTGAATAAGGAAAACATTGAATGGACTGAGGAAATTGTGGAAGGGTTTGATGAACTAAAAAAGGCAATTTGCACAACTCCAGTTTTAGGAAATCCCAATTCTTTGGAGGAGTTATTTTTATTCTTGCACATGAATGGGACTGTCATGACAGCAGTACTCACACAGAGAACCACATTGGGGTACAAACCCTTAGCATATTGCACTGGGATTCTGGACCCAATTATGAGGGGCCACTTCCCTTCTCAACAATCGTTGGTAGCAGGCGCCTTCGCTATCGAGAAATCTGTAAGCACAGTGATGGGGTTTTCCATGACATTATTTGTTGAGCATGCTCTGTTTGCTATCTTGGAGAAACCTAAGGGTACACTGATGTCTCAAAGAGCTTCTGCTTATGAGGTGGTTATATCGAATCCAGCAATCAAAATAGTCAGGTGTAAAATGATGAATCCTGCCACGTTTGTAGCTGAACAACTGGCAGTAGATGAGCAAGTGCATGATTGTTCAAACTATGAGGAATTCTATGACGAGATCCTGAAAGTGAAAGAAAATGCTCTAGTAGCTGGGGATGTTCTCTTTATTGATGGTTCTTCAAATATCGATCAAACTGATGGAGAAAGGCATTCAGATTCAGTTTTGGTAAGACACAGAGCCAATGGGGAATTTCAAGTGGTAGCTATTGCGAGACTACCGTCTCATTTTTCAGCACAGGCTGCAGATTAGGTGGCGATTATTGTCGCGCTCGAGAATCATGCAAGGCAGGAAGTGACAGTGTACAGTGACTCTGCCTACGTGACAGCAACTGTGCATGCAGGGTTAGCAAGTTGGAAAAGGAGGGGCTACCTCTGAGCAGACAGCACTCCAGTGCAACACGTCACATTACTGGACAGACTTTTTAAAGCACTACAACTCCCGGTAGCCATCGCAATAGTTAAGTGTGCAGCACACACTAAGTGACCCGACTTTATTTCACGCAAAAATCAAGCTGCAGATGAAGAGGCCAAAAGAGTTGCATATTCTCATATTCTTCTGATATTTTTAGTTTTGATACTCCTGATGTGAAAGAGATAATGTTTGTAATAATGGTTGTGAATGAAAGCTTTAATCATTTTTCATGAACGCAGTCAATGGAGGTGCAAGGTGGAGCTCCACAGGAAGAGAAAGACCTGTGGCTGCGGAGGGGGTGTTCTTTATCCCATTCTGAAGCATTGTGGCAACAAGACAGCACTGGTAAACCGGTGATGCTGTAGCCTTATTAAGGGTTGCATTAGAACAGCTACACTAACCAGCGCATGTCACTAGTGAGAGCCTTGCAGCAACCGTTGTGGAGGACTGGTTCATACCGAACCTGTTAGAACACGTTGTTTTTATTTAGTAAATTGCATTGTATGTCAAAGGTTTATTGCTGGGCACATGCTGCGAACAGTCAGAGGAGTAATTCCTCGAACAAATGCTCCTTTTTAGCATTTACATATCGATTATGTTGATATGCTGCAGATTTGTTATGGATATAGGTATATGATAGTGGTAGTGTGCCCGTTTTCGAGATGGATTGTAGCTGGTCCATGCACACATCCTGATGACACTTGCGCAGCAACGTTCTTAGTCCAAGAACTATTTCCAAGATGGGGAGTATGGGAGGTGTTGAGATCAGATAATGGCCCCCATTTTCTGAATGAGGTATTTGAACAGATTGGCTTATTGCTTAGCATTAAAAACATGTTTTCTTCTGCTTATCACCCGCAAGCAAAAGTAATATGTGAGACTCTCAATGGTCTGCTCAATTAGAGAATAGCAAAGTTGAAACTGACCCTGAAGAAGGGGTGGCTGCATTGCCTGCCCCTTGCACTATATGCATTAAGAAATCAGCCTGGCTCTGACCACAACCTCATACACCACAATCTAGACACAGGGAAGTGAATGAGAATGCCTCTGACTCCTCCATCGAGGACTAGGAGTGATGCCCACACAACTGCAGCATTGTTAGGAAATGAGTTACATGAATACTTAACATTTACGACCGCTAGTATCTCTGTCATTTCAGATCAAGTCAAGTGGAAGGGTTGTCGGTCTCAGCACACAGATGAAGACCAAACAGCAACTGGGTCCGAGAGACTATGTGTACCTAAATTATTTGCTGAAAATAAGGTTCTCCAGCATATATATATATATATATATATATATACACACACACATACACACACACACACATACATTTTCAATCAATCTCAGTCCTCTGGTTCCTGCTGCTCTTCTCACCTGTTGGACTCGACTCCTCCGCAGACAGACTCAGTCCGCTCTCTGTATTCTGTCGAATTTCAGATGCTGGCAATAGGCACCTCATTGACTGTCGGCAATGGCTGCAGGCTGGATGGCAGCAGCTCAGACTGCTGGCTGGCGCTGGGGCAGTGCAGACAACACAGTGCCAGTGGGGCTGTGGCTGGCACCGGACCGGAAGCTGGGCCTTGCCTGGGGGGCCTGGGTAAGTGGCTCTGGCTCAAGCTGCTGGCACTGGCATGCTGCTACTGAGATTGCTTGTGCCTCCTGCTGTTCTTCTAGCTGATCCTCTGGCTGACTTGACAGTGACACTAGAGGAGTGGACAATCGGCAGATCCAAAGTCACGGCACATACGTGGCACTCTTCACTTGTTGTTTCTGGACTGGGCACATGGATTTGCAACATTTATAGCAAATCATGTTCCTGGTTGCAGGCTGCAGCCAGGCCTGGGCTGGGTGGTGGGTGTGGTCCTCAGCCTGCAGCACCTCCCGGGTGCTAGCACCAGCCTCAGGCTCCCCTCAGGTTCCTCTCAGGCTGCATGGTGCTCCACCTCAAAGGCTGGAGTGGCGCCACCAGGCCGGCCCTCCGCGGCTGCACACCCTACATCAATCACTCTCAGTGCAACCTGCCTGCCCTGCCTTGCATGATAATATTATGACACCATTGTCCATTTTGCAAATGGATCGGGATCATCAGCCAGCCAGACACTGGCTAGCTGCTGGCAGGCAGCAGGAACAGGATGGAGAAGAGGGGTTGGGGGGGTCAAGTGAAGGGTGGATATTGCCTTGCAAATAAGTGTTCAACTTCAATCAATCATTGACAGACACTTGTGTTCTCTGTCAGGCTTTCTTTTCTTTGTAGTTTTATTTAGAGCACCGTGGTGGGTCGGGGGAAGAAAGAAGACTGTGTTACTTTGGACTCAGTCTCATGATGATGTCTGGTGCTCACCCACTGCCAGTGCCCACTCTGGAGCCTCTTGGACTGTGCACCTTTAATACTTTGCCAACAACCCCAGCCAAAATATCCCGCTTTCATTTTTCTTCATGTTCTCAATTTCTAAAATGCAAATGCTCATTTGTGCTGCCTGCCTCCGGTGACATGGCTGGGTGGCACACTGCCCAGAGCTCTCTACTACTCTTGTTATTCAGGCAGCGTAGTGAGTAATTTGCTCTAGAGCCAGGATCGCTGGTGGCCAGCTCTAGTTATGCAGGCAAAATTTGGTTAATTAGGCGAGGGGAGTTGATCATACATAATACATTAGGACTATACTATATCTTGGATGGAGAGAGTGTGGAGGAGACACAACATGGATGTTACTGTCTGTGCCCAAAATGTGTGAATGCCTGCTGGCTGCCAATGCCTATTTGTCGTGATAGTGTGCACCGTGTCAACTCTGCACACATCAGATGACAGTGTGTGTGTGTGCTGCAGCTTCTTTGTCCCTCAATGAATAAATGAATGGCACCACAGGCTGGCCCGGCCGACCACACAAACAGCATTGTGGATGCTGCAGAACAGAACAGCAGCAGATGGCCCCAAGGGAGCATCAAGGGGGCGCACCGGGCACCAGAGTAAAGCCAGGGGGGGCAAGCACACCCCTTGCCCATGCCCCCTGGTTCCGCGACTGGATGTGGGTTCTTATATGGGAGGCTGACCTGCATTGATGCAGCTAGTTGTATCGACATACATTCTTACAGTGGGCATATAATTTGTACTGGGCTTATAGGCAAAAGCAGCATGGTGAATGTTCTTATATGGGGATACAGGCCTACATTGATGCAGCAGGTATGGACATACTGCTTTATAGTGCATTGCATTTGCTCTAGAATTATGGGCAAAGCCACAACTATAGGTGTTCTTACGTGGGCATACTGCTCTACATTGTTGAAGCCAGTATGGACATATTTTCTTTAAGTGCATAGACTTTTTATGTGCATTATGGACTAAGTCAAAATGATTAGTCTTCTTTCGTGAGTACATGGGCATACATTGATGTAGCCAGTATGGACATACTGGAGGTCATTACAACCCCGGCGTTAAGGGTTAACAACGGCGTTAACCCTTAACGCCGGATTCCCACTTTAACGCCTGCTTTTGGCAGGCGTTAAAGTCCATGGGCCTCATTAGGACCCTGGCGGAGTGGCTTACCGCCAGCGGTATTCGCGGCGGACCCGTCCGCCCCACTACGAGTTCCCGTAGCGCCATGGCGCCGTTTTCCGCCTGGTTTTACCAGGCGGAGAAAACCATGGCGCTACGGGACCTCGTTGTTAATTACGCCACCGTATTTTACGGTGGCGTAATTAACTCCTTCCCCACTCCCATTATACCCTATGGGGCAAGAATGGGAATGGGGAAGGGCAGAATGGGGATTGGGGATTTACCGCTCCGCCAAGGTCGGCATGGGGTGGTAAATCCGCCAACCCCCATGGCGCTATCGACGGCTTTCCGCCGTGCTCCGCGGTGCATTTAGCACCGCGAAATCCGCCAGGGTCGTAATGAGGGCCCATGGCGCTAACCCGCCATGGTGCTAATTACGCTGCCGTAATTTACGGCGGAGTAATTAGCGCCTTCCCCACTCCCATTATGTCCTATGGGGCAAAAATGGGAATGCGGAAGGGAAAATGGGAAATGGGGATTTACCGCCCCACTCACCTTGGAATGGGGCAGTAAATCCGCCATCCACCATGGTGTAAACATAGTTTACACCATGGTGGTAAAATTGGTGCACTTAGCACCAAGGTTGTAATGACCGCCACTGTCTTACAGTGCATAGCATTTATTCTGGCATTATGGGCAAAGTCAAAATGATTAGTGTTCTTATGTGGGCATACTGCTCTACATTGTTGCAGCCAGTATGGACATATTTTCTTAAAGTGTATAGACTTTTATGGGCATTATGGAGTAATTCAAAATGAGGAATCTTCTTTCATGAGGATCTGGGCATACATTGATGCAGCCAGCATAGATGTGTTTGGGCAAAGCACCATGACATTTTTTTCTACATTGGCAGAATACTGGCATATGCTGTGGTCAAACGAATCATGAAAACGGTGTTGAGAAATGCTCCTGTGCACTGTCGGTTGTGTTACCCTGCAAAACCGATTGAAAACGGTGTGTTTTTTACCCACATACTGGGCCTCATTACGACCCTGGCGTTAAGGGTTTAACAGCGCCGTAAAAGGTGTCGGCGCCGTTAAACCCTGAAAGCCTGATTACGAGGTCCCTTTGCGGGACCCGAACTTAGCAGGCGTTAAAGTAGGGTGCCGCAAAGGGACCTTGGTGCTAAGTACGGTGCCGCAAATTCCTATGGGGCAAAAATGGGAATGGGGAAGGGCCCATGGTGAATGGGGAATTACCGCCCCGCCAACCTTGGAATGGGGCGGTAATTCCGCCATTCACCATGGCGGACCCCGGCATGGACCATGGTGCTAATAGCACCATGGTTTAGCGACAGGGTCGTAATGAGGCCCACTGTCTTTACAGATGGTGCTCTTTAAAATATAAAATGTTAAAACATTCTTTTTTTTTTTTATTCTGAGCTGGATTGCATCCCACCCCCCTTGCCTCCTCCGAAATCGCATTGTTGCTTTGATTGAAACACTTTTGAACTGATGCACAAAGCGTTTTTCAATGGGATCATCCTATTGAAAAAGGCTTCTATAAATCAGCCCTTTGGTCACTTTTGCACTGCATGGGACATGTTTGCGCAGCGCATATTTAATAAATACACCGACCTTCCCTGCTCCTTGGCAAGGAAATCATTAATTCATTAATGTTCCCTCTCGTCCGCAAATATCATCTTTCTAAATAAATGCTAAGATATATGTCAGTGCTCAGTTAAGACAAACACCGCAATTATTATTAATTAAAGGTCTGGAAAGACAGAAACGGTCTTACTGTCTGCACACTGAAATGTTCTCTGTGCCCGTTGGCAAACGGCGCTGTAGCACATCCGTGTTCCTGTTCCCATCTGGTATGAGCAATCAAGAGGTATCTTCTTTTTTTAAAAAAATATATATATATATAATAATAATAATAATAATATTTAAAAAAACACACACACCTGCTAAGGGCATTGTGGTTGCGAAAGGTGCCTTTTTTTAACAGGGCATTATTTTGGCAACACCCGGAAATGTGGCATTATCCTCACAGCAATATCAAGACGATATCAGGAAGCTGTCACATATGAACGTGCTGTTTCCGCGTTGAGTTCAAAGATAGATTAAACTCTGAATGTAGGCCGCCTGAGAACACAATGCCGGCTCATGTGCCAAAAATAGTCCAGACTTTCTCACTACTTCTGTTGCCAGCGCTCCATGAGATCCTTTAATGGGGATGATTTACATCCAAAACAAATACGGGAGGCCCTGTTCTTTCCAGGTAACAATATGGCTGTGGAACGAAATGTGAAAAATGATACTGATAAACTTAACAGAATGTTCCCCTGGCAGAGATCCGGTTGCCAAAACGCAATAGCCTCCTTGGAGTGTGTGGTTGCATGGTAGGGAGAGACATGTACCGTACTCTCACTGCACAAGGGTAGCTTGCAGATAAGCGTCCGGCTACAGAGGTATGTTGTAGAAGTTCCGAAAAGATCCTCAAATATCAAAATGTAAAAAGGTGCCACAGATTCCAGCAAATTATCAGCGATCAAAAAGAAAATATATTGTACAGTGCTGTTATTTCTTTCATGAACAGAAAGTGGCTGCAAATCTCCTTGCTATCTGTTTCAAAATGAGTGTAAGTGGAGGTCTAATGTCATACACCATGGATACCTTATAACTGACATGCTTTTGGCGGGTGTCACTGACCATAGAATCTGTTCCCTTTCCTGCCAAAGTCCTTACACACCCCTTCACTACAATGCGCTCAGACCTGGCCAAAATGAAAACGTTTGTTTTCTTCTGCCCAGGGGACTAAAAAAGGTTGTGTGGTGTGACTATGGGTTGGTCAATTTCCACTCGCCCTAGTGGTGGGAGAGACCTTTGACAGACACACCATTTCTTCAGTGCGCTGTGATTTCTCGACAATCGGACTCCAAAATTGCAATTGAGTGGGGTAATGAGATCTGGAAGAAAAACTGAGGAGACAATGTGTAAAGTGCAACCACTTGTCCTCCCTTTGTTTCTTCTCCCTTGCGTTATAAATGTCATATCATATACACTGTGCACTCAGATATAGTGAAAGGGGT
Organism: Ambystoma mexicanum; assembly: GCF_040938575.1. Lineage (NCBI taxonomy): Eukaryota > Metazoa > Chordata > Amphibia > Caudata > Ambystomatidae > Ambystoma > Ambystoma mexicanum. The sequence goes on from NC_090936.1 coordinate 753,697,818, forward strand.
GGAGGGTGGTGAGTGAGATTGTTAAACAGGACAAATGAGAGTGAAAGCCCTGGTGGTGTGGTAGATGGGAGTTGGGAAGAAGAGGTCTGTCTCTGTTAGCCTTCCTTTATCGCCCTGCATTGTGACTAGCCTCAGACAAGTTACTGCTCTCTCACAGGCATCCAGGATTGGTGTATTTGTTGTACAATACTCGTTATTGTATCATCTTTCTTGGCATATTCCATTTTTTCATCCTATTCCAACATGAAAGTCCATGGCGTCAGATATTTTTGGGTTTGTCTTTGTTTCTCCACAATCTGCAGTTCATAGCTCTGTTAAAAGACTCCTCGGTATTACCGTGAACATAAAGGGCCTCATTACGACCCGTGCAGAATGGGTTAACGGGTTCCGCTAATGGATGAGGACCCGTTAACACCATTCTGCACGATTAAGAGGTCCCCTCGCGGGACACGGTAAGGACACCTGGCAAAACCAGGCGTCGTTACCGGGTCCCGCGAGGGGACCAGGGAGCTAACAACGGGCCGGTCGTAATTGGCCCGTTGTTAGCTCCCTCTCCCATTCCCATTGAGCCCTATGGGGACTCAAATGGGAATGGGGAAGGTCCGGGCCCGGGTTCCCTGAGGGAGGAATTACCGGGCCCTCCGAACTCGGAATGGCCCCGTCATTCCCCATTCAGGGACCCGGTAAAGGAGCCCGGTTTGGCAGCAGCCATGGAGCTAATAGCTCCATGGCTACCGCCAAACTCTTAATGAGGCCCAAACTCATTGTATTAACATCTCTTCATTATTGGGCCTCATTACGACCCTGGCGGTAAGTTACCGCCAGGGCCGTGACTTTACCGCCATGGTGCTAACTACGTTAACGCCATGGCGGTAAGGGGATTTACCGCCCCATTCCGACCTTGGCGGGGCGGTAAATCCCCAATCCCCATTTACCCTTCCCCATTCCCATTTTTGCCCCATAGGGCATAATGGGAGTGGGGAAGGCGTTAATTACGCCACCGTAAATTACGGTGGCGTAATTAACACCAAGTTCCCTTACCGCCATGGTTTTTTACACCCGCTAAAAGCAGGTGTAAAAACCGCCATGGCGGAAAGGGAACTCGTGATTGGCGGTAAGGGGTCGGCGCAGCTAACGCTGGCGCTAACCCCTTACCGCCAGGGTCGTAATGAGGCCCATTGTCCTCAATTCACCAATGAATTATTTTATATCTATGGAGGACGGGTCTCAATGCTGTTCACACAGTGAGTGATACTACATTTCCAGAATCAAGGACAAAACCAAAATAGGACGATTGTTTTCCTACAGCAGCGGGCATCCTCTGGCATACTGTGAGCCTCATTACGAGTGTGGTGGTAAGGGGCTAACGGCACCGGTAAGGATGCCGGTGCCGTTAACCACCTACTGCCGCATTCCGAGGTCCCTTAGCGGGTCCCACTGAGGCCGGCTGGTTTTACCAGACGCCCTTAGCGGGAGCCGCTAAGGGACCAGGGAGATAATAACGGGCCCGCTATTTGCGGGCCCATTATAAGCTCCTTCCCCATTCCCATTGAGCCCTATGGGGGCACGAATGGGAATGGGGAATGTTTTCAGAATGGGGATTTACCGGGTCCTCCAAGGTTGGAATGACCCGGTAAGTCCCCATTCCGACTACCCGGACACGAGTTTGGAGGCAAAACTCGTAATTACTGAAAGCGATCATTGGAAATGAACATTGGGCAATTTTTGAAGAACCAGTTAAAGATGTTAGTACAACAAAATGATGTCCTTTTGAATATCTTATTTTGCCAAGAATACACATATGTTTTTCCTGCAACATGTCATTCCTTCTTGGAAAGGGTCTGCCTCGTATTTAATCCGATTATCTTTTTCTTCTGTGAACAGTAAGACAATTAGGGTCATTACGAGTGCGGCGGTTAGGGGTTAACGGCGTCGTTAACCCCTTACCGCCGCATTACGAGGTTTCCTTCGCGTTACCCGCTCAGAACGTCTGGTCAGACCAGACGTCCTTTGCGGGTTCCGCAAGGGGACCAGGGAGCTAATAACGGGCCCGTTTTTAACGGGCCCGTTATTAGCTCCATCCCCATTCCCATTGAGCCCTATGGGGGCTCGAATTGGGAGGGATTTTTTGAATGAGGAATTACCAGGTCTTCCAAGGTTGGAATGACCCAGTAATTCTTCATTCAAGGAACCCGGACCCAGACCCGAGTTTGGAGGCAGCCATGGCGCTAATAGCACCATGGCTACCTCTAAACTCGTAATGAGGCCCAATGTTTAACTTTGTGCATCGGCCACGACTAAGGCAATTGTAGGCCATGCACTCTGCTCCTCTGATCCCTTACCTGGTTATCAAAACCCAAGCAGCCCTACGGAACCAAACAGGGTCCTCCTTGCCAAATTCATAGAAAAAGTTTTAAGTCTGTGCAAATAACTGGCGTGTGCGAAATGTTTAGTGCTGTACGCTGATTCATGGATTCTAATTTGCAAAGTAACCAGCAGCGCAAAGAACAACGAGTTGTGCAGGGAACGGCCACAACACATCCCCACGCAAAAAAAACTAGCGCCAACAAACAATCTTTGAGCCTACGTTTGCACCACCATCTAGCACCCGGCTAAAAACTCCAGACCGCCCCCCACAACGCAAGCCAGCACCCTGATAAAATTGCAGACCACACCCTGCAACGCAGGCCAGCTCCCTGCCAAAACTGCACAACTGTCCCCACAAAGCAAGCCAGCAACCTGCTGAAACTGCAAACTGTCCCCCACAATGCAAGCCGGCACCCCGCCCTAACAGCGAACCACTAACCCCCCCGCAATGCAAGCCAGTACCCCGCCAAAACTGCACATTGTCCCCTGTAAATGAAAGCAGCACCCTGGCAAACATGCAGACTGTCACCCCTATGTTCAAGGCACCTAAATTGCAGACCCACACCCTTAAGTCATAGCAGCCCCCTGAAGTCCCCACACCTCCCACTACCCCCACTGACCTTGGCCCACTACCCCAGGCTGTCCCCTCAAGTCCCCACACCTCCCACCATGCCCACTCACTTTGGCCCACTACTCCAGGCTGCCCCTTCAAGTCCTCACACTTCCCACCACCACCCCCACTCACCTACTCACACTACCTCATTATGCCCCCTCAAGTTCACACACCTCCCACTACCCCCACTCTCCTTGGCCCACTTCTCCAGGCTGCCTCCTCAATTCCTCACACCTCCCACCACCCCCAATGGCCTTGACCCACTACCCCAGGTTGCCCACTCAAGTCCTCACACCTCCCATCACCCCAACTGACCTAGGCCCAATACCCCAGACTGCCCCTCAATTACTCTCACCTCCCACCACCCCTACACACCCGGCCCACTACCCCATGATGCCCCTCAAGTCCTCACAGCTCCCACCACCCCCACTGACGTTGACCCACTACCCCAGGTTGCCCATTCAAGTCCTTGAACCCCCCATCACCCCTCACTGGCCTCAGCCCACTACCCCAGGCTGTCCACTCAAGTCCTCCCACCACCCCCACTCATCTCGGCCCAAATCCCCATTCTGGCCCCTCAATTCCTCCCACCTCCCACCACCCCTACTCAAACTAGTCCACTACTCCCTACTGCCGCCTCTAGTCCTCACACTTCCCACCACCCCCACTCACCCACACCCACTACCCCGGGCAGCCTCTGCTAGACCGCCCTCCTCCCACCATCCCCACTCACCTCAGACCACAGCCCCCTCAAGTACCCTACTAGTTTGCACCCCTACCACTCCAATGCTGAATAACACCCTACCTCAACTCCTCTGGCCTGCATCCAACATGAAGTATATCTGCCACATATCCTCCTCCAACATGAATATATGGGAGCACTGCTTTTGAAACCATGTGTGTAGCTCTTTACATGCCTCCCTGGTACATCACACTCAGTTTCACATCATCAGGACAGTATAATGTAGCACCAGCTACACTTTGATCACTCCGTGTACTTGTGACATAGTAATGTAATGGAATGCAATCTTGTGTATCATTGTGCCCATGTGCCATTGCAATGGCCTCAGAGCGCTGTAGGTGAATGCCCTTGGAGGACCCAATTCCAATGCTATCAGAAATTGTTCTGAGGCATTTGGAATGTGTGTGTGCATTGTAGCTAGTTTTAGGTAATAATGTCCCCATACACAATGTCGCCGGGAAAAGCCATTGGCATCATTATATATGGTGGACATGTTGCGGGGATGTCCCTTGCTCCCCTTGTAAAGAAAAGAAAAACATTCAGGGGTTACGGGGGTGTCCCTCTGCATGTTCAATGTAATAATGTCTACGCAATAAACAGGGACATTTTTGTCAGGAGACATTTTTGCGGGGACATTATTACAGGGAACCATTGTAGCCTGTACAAAGGAAGGCATGAAGGTAGGTAGGTAGGTAGATAGGCAGGGGTGGCAACATTTCTGCAAGTGACACAAGCAGAAATGAACACAAGAACAGGCTTGTGGTTGGGTGATGTGAAGGCTGTCAAAGAGTGTGCGAGTCAAGGAGGCGGATAATGCATACAGCCAGACAGATGAATCAATGATGTGAATATGCAGCATTTGAGTGGCAGATGTGCAGTACTATATGAGAGCAGGTAGTGGGTGATTGCAGGTCTGTGCGGGTTCGTGGCCCTGCTTTGGGAGGGTTACAGATACTGAATATCAAGTGCACAAGTGTTGAGTGTAGCCCACACATTCACAGTGAGGCTAGACCCCTCTTCAACACCCACAATGCTAAATAGCCACACTAGCGAATGAAGTGTCATCACATCCACATTGTCAAGCAAGTGCCAAAAGAACACCTAAACATCAGTCCTCCACAAAGGAACTCAAAGTACAGTAAACTCAACTTTCAGTAGCGAATGTGCAGAGGTTCATGAGCTATCACCACATACAACACACAACTAAACCATGTGTATCATGTAGCAATACAAATGAACAAGTCAGTATCCATTTCTAATGAGAGACCCTAAACCCCATCATGATACATCTCGCAGATCCCCACAATCATCCCTGTGGGTGCAACATTACACACACACAACTACAAACATCACTCCCACAACACAAACACACTGACACCAAATACATAGTGCCTCATCACGACTTGGGCGGTATCACTGGCAGTATTACCGCCGGCGGTACTAGCCCTACTGCCAAACTCCCCGGCGCTAATAGCGCCCGATCACGAGTTCGGCGGTAATGTTAATCCCCATTCCCCATTGAGCCCATTCGGGAATGCCCCATTACCCATTGGGCTCTTTGGGGAAATTTCGCGCTAATACCGCCGGCGGATTTCCCATCGGCGGTATGAGTGCGAATTTTCAGCATATTTCCCCCCAGCTAAGAGCTGGGGCGAAATCCGCCGAAGTCCTGATTTGGCGGACCCTTAAATCCGGCGGTAATAGTGCTACCGCCGGATTTAAGGGTTACACCCAAAGTCATGATGAGGCCCTATAGTGTCCCTGCATAAGGAATGGGGTCAGATAAACAGCCATTGCCACTTACAGCCATCTGATGGCCCCACTCCTACATGCGAAACACATGTGCACATGTTCAAATCAATCCAAAGAATGACACCATGTCAAGCAAGTATACCACACAACATCACCAAACACAAATGAACACATGGAACAATGGAGTACATACTCAACCACAGCATACATCTATCGCACTCACATCCACACCATGTACACAATTCAACAACATGCCTGTAATGCAAAGCATGCAAATAGGCAAGCAACACATGTGTATATCTCTGGATGATAGCTCAGGGGCAACGCAGTCACCTGGAAGCAACACAGATACGATCCCCGGGTCCGTGCTTAGAAACCTCTGAGTAGTAAGAGTGTTATAAATAACTGTGATGCTCGAAATGCATCGGAGGTACAGGGCCTCTGTATCCTTGTCCTTTACTGCTTTTTATCATGTGTTCTGTCGTGTTTTCCGCACAGGAGTTCATGTGGGACTCCTGGTGGTGCAGCTCTCTCTCCTTTGTTTTGGTGAACAGACCCGTGGGATACCCTTATGGCACTCATGGGTAGGGGTACAACCCTGTGCCCCTAGTGTATGTTTTTGGGCACCTGTGTGTGACCCACAGAGCAGGGTATGGGCTGGTGGCAGCTCTGTGCTGAAATGACTAGTGCCCTGAGCGCCCTCCATTTTGGGATGCCCAGGCCACTGTCATTGGAATCGGTAGATTCCTGATGGAGACAAAATGGCCCCCATGGCCTCTTGCCTTCCATCACCTGTTACCCTGATCTTCCCAAAGTCCCGGGAAGCCCTGCCTCTGTCCCTTCCCCCTGACTGGCTGTTGGGTGGAAGTTCCGTATATGTAGTGTGGGGAAGTGCCGACCAGACTGTCTGGAGCCTTCTCAACGACTGTATGTTGTGGGTACGCCTGTGGGTGGGACCTGGGTGAATGGAGTGTGTGACAAGTATACATTCTATGTTGGGGCTGTCTAGTATCTGGTGGTTGACACAATAGTCAACGAGCACCGCTAGGAACGACGGGGCCACTTCACCGTCGTAGCTCGACCTGTTCTCCGTCGGACGTTCGCCGACCCGTGAGTCCTCCCTGAAAGGGAGGACACTCAAGAGGGTTGTCGATTTCCCCCGACGAGGAATGCTACAACGCCAGGTACTTTGGGGTTGCAGAACTATTGGAAAGTCAAGTGGGAACAATATATGGACTGGGCTTGTATCTTTCCTCTACATGTTGCCCAGATGGGGGGATCTCCACACAGAGCTGTGTTTAATGGTAGTAACCAGAATTCTGCCTATTGCTCAATCATCTTGCTTCCTTCTCTCTACTGCTGGTTTTCCTCTTTATTTTGATCTGTGTGTCATTCTAACCATATGCATTTTAATAAGATCTAATAACGTTAGTGGTACCACTTTAGAATTGTACATATTTACCATTGTTGATTTTCGGAGTACAAAGTGAGTTATCGTGATCGTGTATATGACTTTGAATATTAATTATATAAAGACTGTGTTTTAACCGATACAGTGTGTGGACATTCCTTCGTGGGTGCTCGGGGACTACACTGTACTTAAGAACCAGCTTGCATCACCTTCTGAGAAGCTAGGCCTTGATTGCTCGACTACGTTACCATAATAGAGAATCTTGGCAGGGGTCTCTGTGTGTCCCCTCTACCATATAGAGAGCGGAAGTGCAGACCCCCTCCAGTCTTTACAATATCCAATTATAAAAATTATAAAAACCTGTCAAAAAATGTATTACCAAAGAACATCACCTCCTCACATCTACAAGAGACTACCCATGGTCAACGAGCATGATATGATATGATAGGTTATTTATAACGCGCTTAATACCCGGGGATTGAACCTGTGTTGCTCTGTGTAGTCTTACTTCCAAGGTGAGCACGTTGCACCTGAGCTATCCTCCAGATGCGACATCCATCACAGACAGGGAGCATACGCACAAGTACCACAGCAAACATCACAGTCACAACATAACAACATGACACACACAGTGAGGCCCCAAGTCATGTGACAGTCATAGAACAAATGTACTTGGGGAGCATAGAAAAATTGATTTTACACATGGACAAAGCGACTGCAAGAAGTTGGTATCAAGATTTGTTAAACCTGAATTCAAAATATGTATATTCAAATTCTAAAAATTGGGTAAGGGTAAAAGTGTCCAGGGATGAAAATAAAATAAAAGTCCAAAATGAAATCTAACACTATACAACTATATATACTGGCAGCAGGCTACTCCTCTACAATGTCTGCCAATGGTCCACCAGGGCCAAGTCACTTTCTTCATCCTCTGTCCATAAGCGGGTCTCTGTTCTTGCGTGGATGGCTTGCAGGCCATCAACCATCCACCTCGCCTCCTCCTCTGCATTCCTAAAAGCATCCTCTAGGATGTCTGCCCACCTCCTTGGCCGCCTCTCCAACACCTCAGCCCTGGTCCTGGCAATCGTTGCCTCCCTAGCCAGCTGCCTCTCATCCTGTGCATAGTCGCAAACCACCTCCCTTAGACACCTCCATTCCTTCTGCCAGATGTTTGCCATTTGTCTGCCACTTTGCCTACTCAAGGTGGAATGGCTCTGCATTATCTGCCTCCTCACACTCCTCATTGCTGCTGCCTGCCAGAGTGTAATCTGTGTAGGCACCCCATCCGACTGGATGATACTTGTCAGGGGGAACAGCACCTGCACTGTCCTGATGTGCCAGCTGTCCCTCCACTGCCTTATCTTGCATAGGTGCCTGGGCAGGCACAGTGACAACCTTATGTGATGATCTTGGGACTTCTACCTCAGGCAGAGACGCAGTCACAACCGGACTGGGTGGTATTGTTGGGACTGATGTAGAGGGGTCATGTTGTTATGTGGCATGGAAGGCTCCCTGAAGGACGATTGGGGCACAGAGATGGAAGTGGAGGAGGGGGTAACAGCATGCACCAGAGCACAGAGACCACTTGAGAGCAGTGCAGTTGTCAGCTGGCCCAGGAAACGGCACATCTGCTCATGATACTGAACAAGCTCCTTGCGAGAAGATGTAATAGCATCACAAATAGATGCTGTCTGCTTCAGAAGACCAGCCAGCAGGGGCTGGACCGCATCTTGGATGGACAGCACAGTCTCAAGCAAGGCCTTGGTCTGGGTGGAGCCATCCACAAAGGCGGTATCTGCTGCAGCAGATGAGACATGGACAGGTGGTTGTGCAGGACCCACCACAGTGCACATCTTCATGTCTCTTGGCCAAGGGTGCAGCCCCAACAGCCTCCCCAATGCCCTCACCTGACAACATGGGTTGGCCTGCAATGGCCTCCTTCTCCATCTCCATCAACCCTAATGACTCCAGACAGCCCTTGATGGCCACTGTGTGGCAGCATCCTGTCCCACAGCTGCTAAGGTGTCCTCACCACATTCCCCTCCTGGGATTTACCCTCAGCAGCCTCGCCTGATGGTACTGGTGCTCTCCCCGCCACATCACTCTCAGAAGAGGAGGTAGCAACTGTGACTGGCTGGAGTCTCTGCCCAGGTCTGGAGGCCCTGTCCATGCTTCTCTACTCAACAGCATTGCTTCCTCCCTCTACACCAGCTGCATCAACTGTGGAAAAGTGGACAAAGAACATACACACCAGTCAACAGTGACAATGCATGTGTGGCATACACACACAACATACACAGTACCATTAAACCAGCAAGGGTCAACCGGCAACTGCCACACACACACACACACACACACACACACACACACACACACACACGCGATCAGCATGAATACTGACACACAAGTGTAGGGACAACACCTTACAATCATGACACATGCACATGTCAAACCTGCACATTAACATGTCACTACTAACACATTGCAAGATTCATGACATGGAACAATATCTATGCCAAAGCAATCCAAGTGTAACTCGAAGCCAGGGCCATGAGAAGTGCACCTGGGCACATGTCTCATCAACAGCATTGCATGTCTTGCATAGTCACCTTGTCCACTCGCATAGACAAGCAGTGTGGGAAAGGCTACAAATAGGATGCCATGAGGAGTCATGCATGGAAAGTGGAAACTTGACATCCATGGCCTACACAGTGGCACACAAGTGTTTGGCCACAATGTGCACAACAGGGCCCATGCCATTGATGCACTAGAGCAGTACCCTCCCGAGAGGCCTGGGTACCCCAGCTACCTTATAGAGCCCCACTACACCTACTGGGGCCAGTGGCCAGCCTGGACTTTCAGCTGCTGACCTTGCTCAACCACTCCCACATCATCCAGACCTGCAGTCACATACCTGCACTGGTGCCCCGGTACCAGCAGAGAGGAGACCCTCAAGCTCCCATACCACATGTGCATCACACAAGGAGATACCAACCACAGACTACAATGCATGCGCAAATTGGGGCCGATGGAGCACGGATACAGACAACTGAGGATACAGCTGAGCCAGCTGCGACTCAAGGCATCTTAAGGATCCAGCCCCACCACATGGGCAGTTTTACCTGACTGAAGGTCCTGGCTGAAGGAACCGATGGATGTGTGCCCATGAGGCAATGCGAGCCATAAGGCCACCATCCAGGGTGTGGCCTTCAGCTACCAACAAGGTGCTGGCGTCTGCTATTAGCATAACATGGTCTGTGGGTTGAGCACATCAAAATGACTTGTGACCCCTGAGCGGTGCAGGTAAGATGGCCACATAATGTTACATGCCCTGTGTCTTCTGTCTGATGACTAAATGGCACTGTGCACTGTGGACTTCCCACATCACTCCATGTGAATGCGGGACTTCTGAAAATGTAACGATGATCCATTCAAGTAACATGCCCTAATGTAGCAGTCCACCACCTCTGATATGAGTATGTAGCCAAGTGACAGAGGCCTAGGTGGGTGGGCTGGGATGAGCATCACACACTTGTGCCTGTCCATGTTCCTCGGTGTCAGTGGAGAAGAACCAAGTGTGCAATATTAACCTGTGGAATTCAGGGAGCCAGACGAAGGCCTGCCCTGCTGTTACAGTGCAAGTCATTGAGGGTCATTTGGTGGCCAGGCACCCTGCTGGGCCACAAAAGTACTTGCCCAATCAGAAGAGCATCCCCAGCATGCAAAGCCCTGTGTGAACATTGGTGGTGCATAGCCCTTGTCCATCCTGGGTATGTGTGGAGCCTGGGTGTGTCAGCGAGTTCCAAGTAGAGGGTAGACTGGACCCTTACACACTGTCTACATTGGGCCAGAGGAAGGCAACTATGCTTGCTTGAAAACTGTGTACACTAGGTGACAACAGAGGATAAGGACTGGCCAAAAGTGTCATGCTTCCTCATGGACACAAGAGCTGTACATACCAGATTATGGCCCATCCGGACCTCCGGATCCACCCAGGCTTATCGACCTAAAATGCATTTCCAAGGAACAACATCATATGACTGGGCAGTTCAAAGGATCACAATGGGCATATGTGGTCTATGGCCCAGGCCTCCTGGCAACGACCACACCCGCACACTGTGTGGCCCCAGGAGTCACAACACATGGGGTATAGGGGTGGGCAGTGGGTCCCTTGGTAGGGTCAACAAACACTGAATGCATGGGATCAGAGATGGTCTGGGGGATGCCCCTAGGGCATGCATGGTGCACTGCTGGGAACACCACAGCTGTCAAGCCACCCTGTTCTATGCAGAACCACATAAACCTGAAATGATTTGATTACACACAACATGGCCATGCGAGCATGTGGAGAGGTCTTACGATGCCTGCTTGGGCCCCTCTACACCCAATTACTTGTAGCAATATGCATCTCTGACAGTTTGACATATAAGCACACAACATATACTGGCACAAATTGCAGAGGTGCATGCATCTATGCTTTGCTCCCAGCCCAAACAAATGGCATGATCACACATCATCTCTGGATCTCCAGGCAGTGGGTTGACAGATCACATTTCCATCCCTGAGAGGTCAATGCACCAACATGACTTTCCCAGACATCCATGCATGTGTCAGCCTCAGGTGCTGGGTATGAATGATGCAATTTTCACTTGCAAATGGGCAGCTCAGAGTTGTCGTTCAAGCATGTCTCTCACATGATCCCAACATATTAATCTGCCATCTGTACCTGTCAGTGCACTTGTTGTCACCAACTCACATTGCATGCGCATGAGTGCACCAAATCTCCAAGAACTGACAGAGCACTTACCTATGTTTGTCCACTTCACAGATGTCTGCCATCATACATGCCCAACATCAGCAGGAGGCTGCAAGCCTGTGTAGATCAGTGCAACACATATGCTGTGTACAGAGGGAGAAACTGCAATCATGCAAACCCATGCATGGCCCACATACACAGTACAGCAGTGCACCAGAAGCTTCCAGGCATGCTTGCCAGTCAAGGATCTGGGCATGGGGCTCTCAGTAAAACCTCTTGAGGACCCCGAACTGACGGAGATAACATCCAATAGCAGCCTGCAGGGTGCATCTCCACAGCGGAACCTGCCTCAAGGTTTTCCGTATCATGCCACTGGTGCTTGAGATCTTCCCAGCACTTCTTCATGGTCTTGATGGAACGGACTGCCACTTCCTCTGTCTTGATGGCAGCTGTGATGTGATCCCAGATCTGAACATGTCTCTATGACCCGAGCTGCATTGTTGGGTTGTAGAAGGAATCGTAATTAGCTAGGACCTGATGCATCAGGATGCCAACTTCAGTGTAGGTGAAGCTGACAGTCCTCTGCCTCACTGCCATGGGGGTGCCGCTCAATGCCGAGGAGGAGATTGGCGCAGACATGGCAACCCCTGAGGCAGGTGTGGGCGAGTTGGGTCCTTACACTGTACTGTGGAGATGTTGTGGTGGTACAGAGAGGTGGAAGTCACAAATTGCCAGATGAGGTGGGCACAGGCCGACACAGGAGAACAGGCAATGGCAGAACAGTTGGCACCCCAAGGCAGCACGCACTTACACTCTACCAGGCAAAAGCAGATGGTGAGTTTTGGATTGCAATACAGGGAAGGAGGATGCAAAGGTAATGGCACAGGGATAGGAGGAAGTTATGTGTGCATGTCACACCTGAGGCAACAGATAGCAGAGTAAAGGGCATTAGTGCATAGTTTATGTGCTATGCGCTGCATGCAGCACACGTACGTGGCACGCCTATGCAGCACACGGCAGTGATGGAGAGATTTAAGAGGCGTGATGTGCATTACCAGTTGGGCGCGTAATGGTACAGAGATGGAGGATTTATTATTGCTGAAATGCATTTGGGGCTGCTTGCAAGCCGTTTCCTACATGTTACACATACTGCATTTTTCATTTGGGGGTGTGAATACAGCATCGCATATGCATTATTTTTGTTGAGTCCTTTGCACAGTGCATCCTGCAATTTTTCGTTTCGGGTGCCTACATGGCATCAAAAATACATTTCTTTTGTTGAGGATCCCTCTGTGCATCGCATACTACATTTTTTTGTTGGGTGTGCCATGGTGCCTTGCAGGACCACTCTACGTAATCTATCATGTGGCCTGTATATTTTGTGGAGGAGTCTTTTTCAGTTGGCTGGCATCATGAGTGAGAAGGCTCTAAAAGGGAGAGAATGGGGGCATGGTGAGGACACACGTGACCCTGCCACAGGAGGAGGATGTTGTGAGGACACACATACCTCAGCCCCCTGACAATGTGCTGTGATGCTGTGGTGGTGGTACAGAGAGGTGTAAGTCACAAGTTGCCAGATGAGGTGGTCACATGGCCGACACAGGAGAACAGGCAATCGTTGAACAGCTGTCACTCCAACGCAGTGTTGGTGGGCAGTAATCACTTACACTCTACCATGCAGCAGCAGATGGTGAGTTTTGGAGGTAATACAGGGCAGGAGGATGCAAAGATAATGGCACAGAGGCAGGAGGAAGTTCTGTGTGCATGTCACATCTGAGCAGCAGATAACGGAGTAAAGGGCAGTAGTGCATAAGTTAAGTGCTAAGCAATGCATGCTGCACACATACGTGGCACACTTATGCGGCACATGGTAGTGATGGGGAGATTTAAGAGGTGTCATGCGCATTACCAGTTGTGCACAAGAAGGTATGGAGATGGAGGATTTACTCTCACTGACATGCATTTGGGGGTGCTTTGCAAGCCATTGCCGTCATGTTACCAATTTTTTTGGTTTGGCAGTGGATATACAGCATTTGTTTTTGTTGAGCAATCTGCGCATCGCATACTGCATTTTTTAGTTGGTGGTGCCTATACAGCATTGCGTATGTGTTTTGTTTTGTTGAGGATCCCTCTGCGCATTGCGTATCACATGTTCTGGTTGGGGGTGCCGATAAGGCATCACATATGAATTTCTTTTGTTGAGGAGCCCTCTGCGCATCGTGTACTGTATTTTTTGGTTAGGGTGCCTTTTACGGCATCGTGTATGTATTTTGTTGAGGAGCCCTATATGCATTGTATACCGCATTTATTTTTGTTATGTGCCTGTGTGCCTTGCTGGACCACTCTAGGCAGGAGGAAGTTCTGTGTGCATGTCACATCTGAAGCAGCAGATAACAGACTTAAGGGCATTAGTGCATAAGTTACGTACCACACAATACATGCAGCACACCTACGTGGCACTCCTATGCACCAAGTGGCAATGACAGTGAGATTTAAGAGGTGTGACACACATTACCAGTTGTGTGTGAGAAGGTATGAATAAGGAGAATTTACTATTGCTGACACTCATTTCGGGGTGCTTTGCAAGGCATTGCTTTCACATTACATGACCAAATTTTTTGGTTGGGGTACCTATACAGCTTCGCGTATGCATTCTTTTTTTTGAGGATCCCTCTGAGCATCGCGTTATGCATTTTCTGATTTGGATGTGCATATATGACATCACAAATGCATGATTTTTGTTGGGAAGCCTTCTACGCATCACATAGCACATTATTTTTGTGAAGTGCTTTGCAGGACCATTCTACGTAGTCCATCATGTAGCCTGTATATTTTTTGGGATGTCCTTTTCAGTTTTCTGGCACCATGAGTGGGAAGGCTCTGAAAGGGAAATGACCGGGGCTTAGTGAGTACACACATGACCCTGCCCCAGGGGGAGGATGTGGTGAGGACACACGTGTCCCAGTTCCAGGATGTGGTGGGCCTCAGCCCACAGGTGACCCAAGACGAGGACATGGAGGCTAACAGGTGGCCCAGCACCAAAAATGGCCAGTAGGGCCAAGAGGGCATGCCATGCAGAGCAGGAAGAGGCATCACCACATGATCATGTACAGGTGAAGTAGAAGGGGCCACTGAAGAAGAAGCGCTTCACAAAGGAGGAGCTAGAAATCCTCACAGACTATGTGCAGGAACACCATGTGGACCTCTAGCCCTCAGCTTGCAGCATGCATACTCCTGCACAGCAAATGGGGATGTGGCAGGAGGTCACAGACCTCATCAATGCTTGTGGTGTGGAGAGGCGCATGTGGTGAGTGGCATTCGTGCATATGGTATATGCTGATAATTTTGCATGACATGCTCATATATGTGTTGAAGTACGGTTGGCTGCAGTTGGCAGCCATCCATGGGCACTGCATGAATGCTACCACGTACACTTCCATCACCTGACCTGCATTCAGGGCAGTTGTTGTGTGGTTTCTGTGTGTGGTACATGCTGGTATCACAGTACACATACTGTCTCCTGGGTTTCACTGCGGTGCCAGTAATTGTATGTGTGGCAATGGCATCCTTCCACTGATGGTAATCACTCTCAAGCATGTCCGTGTGTATGTCTGTACTCATGATTCCACAAACCCTGCCATGTTGTAGGGCCTGATTTGCCCTGTCATGATTTTCACAGGACACTGAATGGCATTAATCTGTGCCAAACAGGTCACAATGTGCTCAGTTACAATGTGTGATTTACTTGTAGCTGGCCATTTGGTGTCTGTATGCATTGTAGGGTGTCTCAGGAACATGAGCAGTGGTTGATGGCACCTTGACAAGTTAAATGCCTGCTGAGATACAGTCTTCAATGCACTCCCACAGACTAGGCGTGAAGGCCAAAATCAAAAGCCAGCAGGTTGATCTGACATCTCTGTAGGATTGCAGTGGCACAGAAAAAAAGCCTGCAGCTGGAGAGGTTGGCGTCTCAAACCTCTCGACACTGTAACAAAAAGAGCTTGATGGATGCACTGCATGATGAGCTGTTTGCTACAAGGTCCCATCTCCACCTTCAGATGGACACCTTGAAGCAAACGGTCACACAGCACTCTGATACGTCACGAGTGAGCATGCATGCAGACTCTGTGGCCACTCGAGAGGAAGTTCATTGTGACCTCTCCACCATTGTGTTCCTCATACACGTATCTGTGTCACGAGTGGCCCTAGCCAATGAAATCCAGACTTTGGCACTGCGTGGACAGTATGCACCACAACTACCATGACCACCACCTGAGTATACGACACAGGATGGCAGTCACAGACCACCCAGGCCACCACTCCCACTTGTGCACTGACGTCCATGAGCCCATGGGGTGGTATGATTGTGACATTTTTCAGTTGACTTTTTTTCACTTATTTGAACACCCCATCCCTCCTCTAGGGTGGGCATATTTTTCCCTTGTCCAAGATGGACACTTTTCTGTTTTTCTTCTTGTCACCATCTGTGATGTGCCTTTGCTCTCTCGAGTCCTTACTGATTGGAGAACTGGACATGCAGTCATGCACAGTGGACTCAACTGCCATGGTTAATTGGATGCAACAGACTCCCACATAGATGATGCCTACTATGCATAAACGCAGACAGCATTTACTCAATGTGGGCTGTGAAGTGCAAATAAAAGGTAATAAGGAGATTTTGCCTCCTTTTTGCATTTACTATTTGCACTACGTAGTGAGAATGAATAAAGTTGCATGGAGTAGGCTTGTTTGCACCAAAGTTCAAAAGTAACAGGTCCCCTCTGTAAAATGTACGCTTTGTAGGAGCATGCCCTCCTTTGAACCTATGAAGCTTAAGTCATTTTCAACATTCTGTGATAATGGGTGATTAACAAGACCCCATACCATGTGCTGACGTTGTAGGGTAAATATTTGTGCTGGGGGAGAAAAGGGTAAGCAGTGACCTGTGAAAACATGGATAGAAACAACAGATACAAATACTTTGTAGATATATAAAAACATAATTAGTTTTTTTTTATAACACACTTCATGCCAGACTGCAGCCTCCAAGGGACAGTATATCATGTCTTGTTTCCAAGACAAGCGTGTTGTCACTGAGCTATCCTCTCACCCCTGGAATACAACACCTAAAAGCAGAGAACTGGGTGTCCTATCCATTCCGCCAACATCCGCCTGCTGTCACAGTGTCATTAGCCCAATTCCGATGCTGGCAAAGGGAACAAAAGTGCATGTGATAAACAGCATTAATCCATATGCCTTTTCTGGATGTCCTGTTTACACTGCTATTCGAAGCAAGGTGCAAAGCCAGTGCAAGTTGTAGCACAGCTTTTAGAAGCTGATATGACAACAGAAATGTAAACTCTGCAGTCAGTTTTCATTTCACCAGTGTTTTGGCACATTTAGTAAATAATCAAAGTGGAAATGAGCATTTGTAACTACTGCCCAGCATTAGCTCCATGGGCCTCTTCCTAGTCCCAGCGATTCCTTATGAGTTCCCCGACTTCCATCTCAGGAATCCATTCCATCTTTTTACTAACACCCATAACTGCCTCACCCCTTCCCTGTGGGTACAATACTCCCCCACCCCAGCAACATGTTCGTTTTTTTTATTTTCTACCTACTTGTCAGGATCTTGAGTGGGTGGCAGGGCCACCTGCTGCTTTGTCGTTTCCTGGGCTTGGAGGGGCACCTATATGGTCTCTTTCCCCCTGCAGTCCCTGCTGGTATTCTGGGTGAATGGAGGTTGGGGTGTCCATCTCGTAGGTCATTTTGCTGAGCAGGAGGCCTGGTTGAGGGTGGTCCAGCCCTGGATGTCCTACTGGGTGGTCTGACCAGGATGGCCCTTGTGGCCATCAAGCCTAGGACTGAGGGTCACAGGTATCAGTGAGTGGGGGCTGTGGACATGGCCCTCAGTCTTCATTACAGGAGTTCGCTGAGAGGGAATGTCTACTCCCTCCTCTGGAATGGCAGTGTTCCGGGTGACTCCAGTCCCCATTTCTGATGCAGCAAGCTCAGTGCCTCCCTCGACGGGCTGTGACCGACGTATCTCCTCCAAGGATAAGAGGGCTCATGCACTGCTAGACAAGCTGTTGGTCTGCATTTGTCGGAAGGCCTGGAGAAGGGAGGCTGGTGTGAGGAAAACGTTCAGGCAATCCTTGGCTCTGGTGCTGTCATTGGCTTCTTCTTCTGATGGGGAGTCCTTCTCGTCTTCCTCTGAGGTGGTGCTTGGCGATGCTGAGGATCCTAAGGGGAAGTATCTGGACAAAGACGTGCTAGGTGCAGTTGAACCCTTTGGCCCTTTTACTCAAGGTAACATTATTACTATGGATGGGACAGAGAATAACTTCTCAAACTATGCAAAAAGACTGACTCTGGAAGTTGGCAGATAACACTGTTTTATTAACAATTATCTAAAACAGGGAGTACAATGGACTTCAACGGACATCGCAACGCATGTTCTCAACAACTCTTTAAAAAAAACACACTATTATAGCAAAAACACATCATTCATGACATCATATTATGTGGCAAATTAAGAAAACCTACATGGGATCGTGGTTGGCTCAAGGGGAACATCTAAGTATACTTCTATAAGGGCTGGGAGTGTGATTGGGTTTCTATAGTCGGGTGGGCCACTCATGCCCTCGCTTCGTGCAAGTCATCTTCAACAATAATTAGAAACACAACACCTCATTGGCTCTTAAAATATAAGGCTCTTCTTTATATGGCCCTCTATATTTGGTTGGCATGCTTGTACCCTTCTGGAACATTGGATACTCTATTAGCATGTAAACTGGTACCCCAGGTGCTAGTGGGGGGACTTGACTTTATCTTCCCACCCAATTAGTCTGCCATCTCTCATCACTCATGCCGTCTGCCATTCACATTGTCTTTGAACTTGGCCTTGCAGTAGCTCCTTGTCTCTTTGAATATATGGGAGTGTGAGCACTTGCTATATTCAGTCTGGTGCGCCATGCTCTTCATCTATTTTCATCCTCAGCTCACATGAACAGAGACTGTGAATTTGCTCGTATTATAGCATGTAGAAACTTGTCATCCCTGGTGTTCCTTCCTTGCAACTTTTACAAGATATGCCTTGGCTTCTCACATTTACTGTTCTTCGCAAGCTGATAAGCAATTCTTGGCTCCTTCCAGTCTTTGATATAACAGCCTCTCTGATTTTGCTTCAAATTCAAGCCTATTCTTTGCTGCGACACACATAGCTTCAAATGCATCTTCCTTCATGGAGACTTGCTTATTAAAATATGTCATTGAATGTCCAGAACTCTATATACATATATGTTGGTGGCCCCGCCTGCAGTTTTTATACTGCATATTGCCAGCCTTATGAATACTTAGTTTACTTGTGTTACAGCATCTGTACAGTTATCGAAAGGCTTGGTTTTTCTTCAGTGTTCTTCACACTCATGGAATCTTTGTCCCGCACATGAAAAGCTTCTCAATTCTTTACTT
Organism: Ambystoma mexicanum; assembly: GCF_040938575.1. Lineage (NCBI taxonomy): Eukaryota > Metazoa > Chordata > Amphibia > Caudata > Ambystomatidae > Ambystoma > Ambystoma mexicanum. The sequence continues at coordinate 753,716,932 of NC_090936.1, forward strand.
CGCCATCAGATTCTATATCACCTATGCATTCTCTTCTCTGGTCATCCTTCTCAGTGCATCACACTCATTCTGCATGATGTCACCAGCTTCTCCTTTTCACATCTTCACACTTCTTCAGGCACTTCTCTCAGGAGACCATCAGCCTTTCGGGGATACTTCACATACGGCTTTCTTAATGGATATCTCATCTCAAAGACTCTTCGTGGTATAGGTATTATTACTGGTGTTGTACATGTCACATTTTTCGCTTTCCACATAGAGGCAAAATAGGGGCGGGACTTCCTGTAGAGGCATTTGGCTGCTCCTCTACACAGTGTTGACACAGGTGATGGAATACATGAGTTTTCAACAACCACTATCCATGTCTAGTTTGGCAACTGAATTCCAGGTTCCTCCATGCCAGTTTAATCATACAATCAGGGTGGAACTTATGTTGCTTTCTGGGATTCGGGAGGAAGTACGTAAGGACTGGAGGGAGCCTGAAAAGGTGGGGAATCCTCACTTTATGGCCAAGCTTCCTGTCGAGCCTCGTGCGGTGCTCGACAATGGTAGCTGAAGAGGCAGCCATCCCTGATCCTGAGGACAATAAGATTGGGCCATGAAAAGGTCTGATTCAGGGGCGCCCATGGTCTTTTGGGATCTGACTTACGCCTCCTACATGGCTGAAACTTGGGTGGTTTTTGGAAGTTGGCTCAGCTTGTGGAGGAAGGGGCAGACTGTGCTCCCTTGTTGTAAGCTATGCAGTCCCAGGTAGAGCTCATGTTGGATTTGGCATATGATGGAGCTGGTGCGGCAGTGGCCACAGGGGCTGCGGGGTTGGGCTGCCATCACTTGCACTACCAATGCTGGCATTCTGATTGGCATCAGATGGCGGTAGCATTAAACTTTCTGTTTGAAGGCAAGATGTTGTTCAGTGATTGTCAGGAAGACAGGGTGCATTGTGTGTTTAAAGAGAATAAGCATGATGACAAGCTACGTTGTCACTATGTGGTTAAGCCCAGTGCTGGGGCTTCTGACAGGCACAATAATGTTTGGGGGCATGCTGTGTCCAGAGGGAGTTATCAGCAGCCCCTAGTGGTAGTAGGTCTAAAAGGCAGCAGATGTCTGGCAAACCCTTTGTTCCGGCACCTTCACAGAAGTCCTGACACCAAAAGTGTTGGTGCCAGGCTATGCTGGTTATGGCCAGCCTGGGGGATCATGTCTTTTGACCCGTGGGTGAACTGGATTGTTCGGTGGGAATACCAGATTGATTTTATCTCGCCTCTGCTGTGCTCGGGAGCATTGACAACTCCACTTCCAAGGAGGGCAGAGAATGCTATGGCCATGTCGCACAGAATTGGATTATTGGAGAAAGAGGAGGTCCACTAAGATCCCAGGAAGCAGAAGGCTATGGGGTTCTACTCTGTTATATTTGTGGTTTCCAAACCCATTGTCAAGTTCTGACTGGTCATGGACCTCACGAGGCTGAACGTGTTTATGCAGACTCTGCATTTCAAGATGGAGAGTCTGCAGAGGATCATCACGTTGATCGAGGAGTTGGACTTTTTGGTGTCTCTGGATCTCCAGGAAGTGTACTTTCATTTGCCCATTTGGAGGTCACATTGGAAGTATTGCCATTTCTTTTCCTAGTCAGGCATTTCCAATTCGGGGCCCTTCCCTTTGGACTAAAGGCCCCAGAGTGTTTACATATGTGTTGGGTCCAGTGGTGGCACTCTTTCATGGCAGGAGGATATAGGTGTCTCCATACCTGGACGACTGGCTAATCAAGACTTCTTCCAGGGTGTTGTTGATGGAGCATGTAGCAGTCGTCTGTGCAGTGCTGAAATCTCTGGGGCTCCTGATCAATTGGGACAAATCTTGTTTGGAACCTTTTCTCAGGATCTGCAGTATATAGAGGTTGATTTCCAGACCACACAGGGCAAGTTCTTTTGCCGATGGACAGGCAGTCCGCCTGCAGCATATCTTGGGGCTTCTGCTGGTCAAGGATTTGGTTACAACCAGGTAAATTCTCCAAGTACAGGGTCACATGGCAGTGTGTGTCTTTGTGATTCTGTGGGCACGGCTTCACATGCATCCACTGTTGTCATACTTGCACCACTCTTGGAGGACAGATTCCCAGATGTACGTAGCAAGGATTTACATACTCCCGGATCTGACAGTTCAGCTTTGGTGATGGATGGACTTGGGCAATCTGTTGCAGGGTTTTCTGTTAGTTCACCCCTCACCAAACATGGTTACTATTTATACCAGTGTCCTTGGGTGAGTGCAGTGTTTGCACCCCAGGGTGCTAAGGGGCACTGAACACTGATCAGTTGGAGGGAGCTGGCAGTAACCTTCCTGGCACTGAACATTTTTTCCAATTCCATCCTGGGGTCAGCTGTTCTGATACGGATGGACAATACATCGGCATTGGCGTATGTGAATCGACAGTGTTTTACAAAGTCACATCGACTGGAGTCTCTAGCATTCCGATTGGGATGCTGGACAAAGAGCAACCTACTGTCATTGCAGGCACTTCATGTGAGGGGGTGAGCAATGTCCAGTGCGATGGCCTGAACAGAACGTTCCCGTCATCTGATTGGATCCTGCGCAGGTCTGTGTTTCATCTGATCTGTCAGAAGTTTGGGTTTGCTGCTGCTGGACCTGCACGTGTCACCATTGGATGCTCAACTGCCCTTGTTTTGCTTCAGGTTGCAGTCTCCGGGGGGTTGGGGAGTAATTGCCTTGGTGATGGACTGGCCACAGGTATGTTTTTATGCATTTCCTCCAATTCGGCTGCTTCCCAAGACCCTCGAATCTGAAGATATACAGGTTCATTGGATGGTGGTGGGCAAAGACGTCTGTGCGGGTTCTGGATTGTTCTGTGCCCTTTATTTAGCAGTTTCTACAAGACAGCTGGGACATGGGATTGGTTGTATCATCTTTTAGGGTCCAGTGGACAGCAATCCAGGCTTTCAGGGAGCCCTCAGCTTTCCGATCTAGGGTGAGCCATTGGTCTCCCGGCTGTTGAAGCATTTCCTGTTATCTAAACCCATGGTTTGTGCTGGTGTTCATCCTCGGGACCTTCCTTTCGTTTTGTGAGCTTTGCAGGACTCTCCATTTGAACCAGTGGAGTCCATTGATATTAAGTTTCTAACTGGTCATTAATTAATTAACATGGAAGACAGTGTTCTTGGTGGGCATTACCTCAGGAAGGAGGCTGGGTGAAATTGGAGCATTGTTGTGCATGGCTCAATTTCTGCAGGTTTTTTTCTGATTCTCTGGTTCTCTGCTTTGACCTGGGGTTCCTTCCTAAGTAATCTCCAAGTTCTATCAGGCACAGGATATTGTGATTCAATCCATCTTTCCTAGTCCCACTCCCCTTGAGGAAGAGCAGTGGCATAACCTGGATGATATAAGTTCTCTCTTGGCCTACCTGGACAGAATGTCGTCCTTTCGACAGTCGAACAGTCTGTTTGTGACTTTTGGGGGTTCAAAGCCTGGTCGAAGGCATCATTACATATGATTAGCCATTGGATTCGGCAGGCTATTCCCATAGATAATTCTGGGATGCAGGTCCATTTGCTGGTTTCTGTTCAGGGTCGCTCTACTAGAGGCATGGCAGCGTCATGGATGGAGGCACGGGGAGTGCCAATTCAGGGCATCTGCAGAGCTGCGCCCTGGTCCAACCCCAATGCGTTCACCAGACAATATCACCTCCATTTGCCCATGAAAGGGTTTTCATCCTTTGGGGAGAGTGTGTTGAGAGCCGGTACAACTAATCAAGGGTGATTTGCTGTGGTGTCTGGGATAAAGGTGGTCATGGAGTGTTGCAACTACGCTCTGGTTGGCTTATGTTTTTGTGTTTATGAATCCATTTTTCACCACTGTCTTTGATATGCCTCACAAGTAAGTACTGGGACAAGGAAGAGGGATGTGAAGTTAATGACCCGGTAACTTACTGGTAATGTTCATTGCTTCTAGTCCTACTCTTCCTTGTCACAGTACTTATGACCCTCCTCGCTCACCCTGGTACGGTGAGAAAAACCTTCATGATGTGTTGGGAGGTATTAAACTAACATGTTGTGAGGTGGGGAGTATTGCACTCTCAGTGCAGAGGAGGGGCAGGTATGGGTGTCATGCGCGGGAGGAATACCAACATGCACTCCATCATGCCTAATATCCAGACCAATACAGATAGGGATATCAGCACTCCCACTCCCGGTTACTCCCCGACAAGCAGTAGCGCTAAGCTTTCCAGTGCACTCCCAGTTCAGGGTCCTAGGTTACCTGTGGTGCGATCCTTGTTTCAGAACAGGGGCGGCGGCCGCCCTCATTGGGTTCCTCGTTTACATTGGCAACTTCCCTGGAGGTTGCGATTGGGCAGGAGAAGCCGATCGCACGCATTTCCTGGTTACGGGACGCTTTCCCGATCACATGCTTTGTCATCCGCTCACGTGATCAGCAGCCGTGCATAAAAGCCGGTCAATTCTAAATGCTTGTTGCTTCACAGCTTTTTCTCACGCAACACTTTTCAGTGTCTCGACTCAGGATTCACGATTCACGGCACTCGACCTCGGCTCATGGATTACGGATTGCTATCTCTCACTCCTTGGTACTGCTACTTTGATCTGCACGGATACACGGATTTCTGACCTTTAGATAACGAACTCTGGACTGCCTCTGAACTACTCCCTGGTTTGTCAACCCTATGACGTCTAACCAAATTTGAACCTAGGACTGCTTTTGGACCTGCCTTCCTTTTTGCCTGAATTGTTACAGTCACGTTCAAGTGTTTCACGTCCTACCAAGTGCCACGAATCGTCCAGGTGTTTGCAGCCAGCACTACCATCGGGTGCCACGCTTCAGGGACTGTTTTGCGTGCCCCCTGCACGACAACTCCCGATCCCGGCCCCTCCTTATCGGGTTTAGATAAGCACCTTTTTTGGTAATTGGGTTTGCCCGTTAGATCAAATACTGTGCCTGTTTGCGCTAATTCTTGGCTTCCTTCCCACAGCCTTGGGGTCTTCGGCGGCGCCTGGTTCCTGTGCAAAAACACCAACACCTGTGGCTTCAAGGCTCGCACAGAAAGTGTTTTTATATCTCTCTGTGCGGAACTTGGGGACAGAGGCCCTAATACTCTTCACGACACAGCAAGTCTGACAATGGGTGCTAGTGAAAAAATGGAATGGATTACTGAGATGGAGGTCGTGGACCTCACTAGTAAGTTCTGTGACGAGGAACAGTGGAACTAAGAGTAATGAAGATTACTGGTAAGTAACCAGCTCATTCCCAACCCATGATTATTATACATATTGAGCTCGGCAGTGGCTACCTTAGTCTGTTGCATGATGAAAAATGTTTCGAAAATCAGCGTTAGCAAGGGGATTGCTACACCATAAGGTTTTGAAACCTTGATTCCTTGCATACCAAAAGGGGTGAAACATCAAATTCACCACCTCTTTTGCAAAGCAACAAAATGTCTGGCTAGCATATAATATCTCATTTTAGGCGTGTCCTAGCATAAAGTGCCTGCATAAAAAAATTCATGGGTTAATTGTATGCTATGTCATATGTTCATTCATTTGTATGGAGAAGAGGAGGACAAGAAATGCAATTTATATTTCCACTTCCCCATCCACTCCACCATGCAAACCCTCCAGCATTTCTGCCAGGGTGATATTCTCGTGCTAGTGTAAATGCGGTGGATTCCTATGGAATCCTCCTGCTTTTTACACAACCAAAAAAGCAGGTGGATCCTATAGGAATTCATTACAACCACTGCCTGCCATGGGCAAATGGCAGGTGGTGTTAACTCACTTTGCACAGCAGAGTGCACAAGTGAGGTGTAAAAAAAGTGATTTCTCTTGCAGATCGCACCTGTCTTTTGCACGTTGCAATGCAAATTACTGGCAATTGCTCGAAGGGGGCCAGTCTATTGCCCTCTGCTCATTACAGGGATCAGCATATTGGAATTCCAATACTATGCTTTCTATATTTTACAAGTTGATCAGAATCCGGCTCTTAGTCTCCAGCTCTGCCTTTAGCCTTACCCTACTTTTTCGAATGTGTTACTGTTATCAACCAGCCACTGTTGTTGGAAAGCAGTTCGATACACTTGAAACCCTTTCTGCGAAGGAGAACTCGGTCATGAATGACCGCCTGGAAACGCACACGAAAAAAAAAAATGATTCCCAACTGTTCTTGTTATTCCAGAAATGCATTTTTCATGAGTGCTGTCTGACGCCTAGGGATGCCTCTGACACTGCTTAGATTGTAAAAAGCATATCTTATTGAGACAGAAATAACGAATAAATAAAGATTGCAAAACCGAAAAATATACTGCATTGAAGATGGACATTAGTGAAGTAGGCAACCTTCGCACTGTAATGCATCTGGTAAGACCCGCGGTATATGCCAGTTGCGTCTCATTCTGCTTTACAGTAAGGAGGGCACGAAGGAGCCCATGTTTTCATCCCATTTCCAGGAAAAAGACATTAATAATGTATGTCTACCGTGGGCTCTGATTCTTCTCTGTACGTCAGCAGACCCCTTTTGCGTACTTACAAGTGAAAAAAAAGGTAGCGGGAAAACGATGACGCAAATAGCGTTCTAAAAAGGAAACGTTGCTTGAGAATTGTATTGATGAAGTTATCGGTTTTCTGCAAGACGGAACATTTACAATGGAATCAATGTATTCGTTTTTTTTTGTTTACCTCTGCCCATTCTAGTCTTTCTGTGTTGTTTTAAAATATCTGTGCAAAAAAAAAAAGAGAGGCGTCAAATTCGCTAGTGTTGTTCATGTATAGACAATCGTCGTATAAAAGCATCCTGTAGTTAAGCGAGTATATTGGAGTTTAGTTTAGTTTAGTGTATTATTTATATAGCGCCACCTGGCCCTGGGGCATCCAGGCGCTTGGCAAGGTTACAAAGTAGCCAAGATAAGGCATGGTCAGTAGGTAAACAATACAAGACGCCTTGACATTATAAGACAGTTGCTGATAATATACACATTGTAACATATTTACAAGATTTGAAGTTGTACAGATTATGCAGGCAGTAAGTACATTTGTGCAGCAATACGTTGATGTTCTAGACTTCTTTGGCTAGTTGCCAGGTTTTGGCACTATGTCTGAATCTGTGATAGGGAGGTTCAGATCTGAGATCGGCTGGTAGTGAGTTCCAAAGTTTAGCGACAAGCACAGGGAAGCTTGTGCCGCTTGCTTTTTGGAGCTTAAATCTAGCGATAGCTAGGCAGTGTGTTTGGGCTGATCTAGTTGGACCGGATGGGGTGTGGTGTGTGAAGTTGTCCAAGAGGTATCTGGGTGCTTGGTTGGATAAGCATTTGTGAGTGAGAGAGAGTGTTTTGTATTCGATCCACTGAGGTATAGATAGCCATTGACAGGATCGTCTGGCGTCAGAGATGTGCTCATGTTTGGGTATGTTCAAAGATGCTCTTAGTGCATTATTCAAGATAACTTGCAGCTTGTTGATGTTATTTTGGCTAGTACCCAGGTAGAGGGCGTTGCAGTAGTCGACTTTGGAGAGTACTAGTGCTCTGGCTAGGGTGGTGCAGTTGGAGGTCGAGAGATAAGGTCTACTGGCATTGATGAGCTTACATGTGTAAGCGGAGGCGGATGAGATAGTGTTGATTTGTCTTGTCAGTGTAAGGGAGGAGCCAAGGTAGATCTCAAGAGTTTTGACGCTGTTGGAGACAGAAATGTGTGTGTCCATCAATGGTGAAAGTCTGGTAAAGTTGGTCGAGTTTATTGAGTCTGGATTGGGAGCCTAAGAGCAGAAGCTCGGTCTTGTCGTCATTAAGGCAGAGGCCGTGTTTGCCAATCCATTCTTGGATAATGGAATAGATGTTGTTGAGTACTGTGTTGTCGGTGGCGTAGTAAGTAGTGGGATGAGTAGTTGAGTGTCATCTTCGTAATTCTTGTAGATGACACCCAACTGGTCCAATATGTCGAAGAGTGGATTTGTAAACACATTATATAGAGTGGGGGAAACACAGGAGCCCTGGGGGGATGCCACATGTAACTGGGGCTGGTTCGACAGAGGCTGATGGAGCAAAGACCCTCATGGATCTGTTGTTCAAAAAGGACTGAATCCAGACATTGGCCTTGTCAGAGAATTTGGCTGCTGAGGCTAGATGTTTACAGAGAATATCCTGATTTACCAAGTCAAAAGTGGCCAACAAGTCGAGGAGGAGAAGAAGGGCTAGTTTGCTGTTGTCTTTGAGGTTGTCCATTTGTGTCTTGAGATCGATAAAGGCTGTCTCAGTGCCGTGTTTGGGGCGGAAACCCGATTGTCTTAGTCCTAGTAGGTTATTTTTCTCTAGGTGGTTCTGGATCTGCAGGTAAGCAGCTCTGTCAATGATTTTTAGGAGGAAGGGCACAGTCATAATTGGTCTGTAATTTGTGGGGACGCTGGGGTCTAGCGTGGGTTTCTAAAGTAGAGGTAAAACCCAGCAGTCCATTAGGTTATTGGGTACTATGCTGGATGTGAAGGATGAGTTAATAAGAGATGTGATGCAAGGGGCAAGATTTTTGGCCGCGTCCCTGATAACTGGCGCCGGGAGATGTCGCCTAGGCATTTGGAGGGTTTCAATGAGTTAATTATGTCTTCAACCTCTTTGGTGGTGATGGTGGAGAATTTGAATAGGTTATCTCGGTCCATTGGTGAGGTGTGGGTAGGAGAGATGGGATTGTCAGCGAAGATGAGACTTTCTTTCTTTGACTCAATTTTGGCTTGTAACATCGCAATTTTGCCAAAGAGTGCTTCTTGTATATTGGTACACCAAGAGATGTCTTTGGTGCGTGTGTCTGGGATGGGAGATGGGGACTTGAGGTCTCTCGGGATATTAAAGAGCTCTTTGGTGTTAGATTTGGCATTGCGGATTCACTCCTTGTATAGATTTTTTTTTTGTTTGTTTGGATGATTGCTGACTTTTATATATTGGAGGCTAGGGAGTAAGATGTTTTATTGTTTCCAGAAGGAGACTGTTTCCACGCTGATTCAGCTTGTCTTTTGATTTTGCAGAGAGTTTTTAGTTCAGGCGTGAACCAGGAGTTGAGATGCGCGCAATGTTTGGCTTTCTGTAGTTTGAGTGGTGCTACAGTATTTATGGCGTTGAGAATGGTTGTGTTATCGAGGTCTATTAATTCAGTGGGGTTGGTGATGGTGGGAGAAAAGTCGATGATGGGTTGGAGTAGAGGGAGGAGTTTCTCGACTGTGATGTTTTTGCTGTTTCTTGTGAGTGTTGGTGGAGCGTAGGGAAGGGGCGCGGGTGTTTATTTGTTTTTGTTAATGATGAAAGTGATGAGGTGATGTCGGTCCAGGCGCATGGTGTGTTGGAGAGGATGGTGGTGTTGCAGTTGAGGTCTGCTATCCAGTCGAGGATGCGGCCTTTCTTGATTGTGTGTGTTGAGCGATGTGGTGGGTGAGTCCTAATTCAGAGATGGTATTAGCGATAGTGCTTGATTTGTCATCTTTCTCGTCATTGAACCCAAGGTTGAAGTTACCTAAAATAAGTAATCGTGAATTGGGTTTGGTGTTGTTGGAGAGCAGGAGAGCTATATCATCGTTAAATGAGGATATGGGGCACGGTGGTCTGTAGATGAGATGGGTGGTGATTGTGCTTGTGTTAGTTGTGGATAGTTTAATGATCAGTAGTTCTGCAGATGGGAGTGATTGGTTTTGTATGTGTCGTATGTTGAGGGAGCTTCTTGCAATAATGGCTACTCTGCCGCCTTTGGCTGTTTGTCTGTCTGCGCGGTAGATGGAGTAGTCATTAGGGATGGCAAGCGCGAGGGTGGGGCCGGATGCTGCATGGAGACAAGTATCGATAATGGCTATTAAGTCTGGCTCATTGAGGGAGATGATGTCGTCTATGTCTAGGGCATGGGCAGCTAAAGATCTAGCGTTGATAAGTGCGCCTTTGATTGTTTTGGTGGTGACTTGTTGTGGTTTTCTGTTGAATGTGCGGGGGGAGGAGGCATTGGAGCGGGGAGTGATCTGGTTGGGAGATGCTGATGGGTGTGTGATGTGAGTGTCTGGTTTGGGTTTAGTTGTACTATTTCTTGGGGTTATATTAGGAGGAGTCGAGGTGGTGTGTGTCCTGAATCTGAGGCGGTCGTGTCTCATGGTGCCTGTGCTGGGAAAGGAATTCCTGGTGGTATTGTTCTTAGGGGTAGGGATGCAAGGGATAGTGGCACAAATTATTTTTTGGAGACTGCCAGTGTCTGTAGTGAGGTGAGACTCAGTGAGGGCAGGCTGAAATGGGTTTATATTGGGTAGGAAAGGTGTGGGACAAGGGATAGGATGGTGTCTCAGACATGCTGGTCTGCTGAGGCCGTAGGGGTGAGAGAGGAAGTGCAGTCCTGTGCAGGGTAGGTCGAAAGGTACCAGGCAGAAGGGAAACATGATGACAATAGGCCAGGTTAACATAGCTGTAGTTACAGGGGGCAGTGCTGTGGCTGGTAGGACACCAGATATTTTGGAGGCGCGGTGTCAGTATGCTAGTACAACTTCAAGGCTAGGGGCTACAAAGCAGTGTCAATGTGCTAAATGCAAGATCATGTGGGGCAATGCAGTCTAGTGCAGAGTAATACTATCTGACGCAGTGCAATGCTAGTTGAGAACAAAACAGAGCAATGCAATCTGAATGGACGGTAGTAGCAACTAGGTGCACTACTGACTTGATGCAAAGCAATAATCAGCTAAATGCGGGGTAATGCAGTCTAAATGCAACGTGATGCTATCGGGCGCAGTGCAATACTAGTTGTGAACAAAACAGAGCAATACAAGCTGAATGGACGGTAGTAGCAACTAGGTGCACTACTGACTTGATGCAAAGCAAGTCAGTAGTCCATGGAGCATGTCCATGAAAGTCATTACAACTGCATCTAAACAGAGGCAACTGCTCGTGTTTCAGGCAAGTCGAGGTACGCATGTGGACACGCAATCACAGGTTATAGGAGGTGTAGTGGAAGAACGCCATGCACAGGGACGCCATTTGGGAGGTCGCCAGGGGCCGCAACTGCGGCCGCTGAGGTCGCCCTTGCAACCCTTGTGGTCTCCTTCGCTGCCCCTAAAAAAATGAATAAAAGATTTTATTTTTTATTTTTTTTATAATGTAAGCTCCTGGGCTGGCTGTGGCCAGTGCCATGTGGCTCTTTGTTTCTGGTGTGGCTGGCTTTCTTGATCATGGATTTGCACTAGTGTAACAATTTGAGCGGTGACCCTAAATAAGAAAGAATAGTAATAACAAATAATGTGTCTTTCTGGAATTCTATACAATAATTGCTAGACTCATTAAAGGTTTATTTCAGGCACACTTCAGGGGGTGAGTACCGATTTAGTCTGTTCTTAAACACCTCAACACAGCCTTGCATCCTTCTGAGGTTGATAAGTGAGTACCAACACAGTTTGGATGATATTGTATGCATACAATAAACGAGTACCACACACCGTGGTTAATAATAAGCAGCGCTCAGATGCCTGAGGGTTCATAGCACTATATAAATGCTAAATTATTATTATTATTATTATTATTATTATTATTATTATTATTATTATTGCATTTGTTCTATATAAGGCGTTTAAGCGCAAGTGCTTTATAATAACACATCATTATCATTTGGCCTTGGATGTCTGCTTGCATTCACAGTTATTTGGTAATATGGGCCTATTTTAACGATACAGATGGTAATCCATTCTTGTATGAAATGTATATCAAATTATACTGAAATTTTAACCATATTTTCCGTCGTATACTTATGGACGATGCTATCTGATGCCCCTTCCTGTTTTGTCAAGGGGCGAAAGTTCGTGTTCCTTCACTTCCCGTGATGTCACTTCGGGGTTGGATCAAATTACATCACTTCCTGTGATATCATCAGGGGTCATGGGTCATGTGATATTATTTCCGCTACCCCTAGCATTTTGGTAAAATGACGTCCCTGGCCTGCTCGAATCGACTGTCTCATCCATTACGGATGCCACCTCGTTACTAACACAAAACCAGTGAACCGGCACACCGTGCTACAGCATTCAGGAGGTCAGCACGAGGTCATTCTTGTGTACGGCCTTCCGGAAATCATATCGCTGGAAATATTGCCATTCAATGTGGTTCCTGAGTACTTGCAGGCAGCTTTTGGTCAAGCGCCACCTATCAATGTTCCATCATCAGCCCATTGCACCTGGGTAGTTGTGCCTGGAAGAATATCATTATCTAGGAATGATTATTTATAATTATTTATATATTGTTTGAGTAAGTCATTTTGCACTCAAGCACTTTCCATGCGTATAAAAGAGGTCAGCTCAGTAGCAGGGTTGGGTACTTTATATCGTCAAATGAACAACTGGGTAGAGATCCAGAAGTTTAGGTTTAAATACTGAGAATAATGAATGAGACAAAGGTCCTGATCATCATCAAGTTTTTAATAGCATTTTACCATTGAAACAAAGCTTTTTGTCAATCAGACCAAATGAGTACATACACTGAATAATATTAAAAGTAATTGCAAGTATTTAAATGTATGCAACATGTCAAATGCACCGCAGGAGAAGTATTCAGGGTAGAGGGAAAAGTTCAGAGGAGTGGTCAAAGGGATAGATTGGGTGGCTCTGTCCTTTGATAGAGAGAAGATGGAGTTTCAGACCTGGCTTAATTTCAAAGATAGCAGTAGTATTTTGGATAGCTGATGGGAGGGAGTTCTGGTGGATGGTTGATAGAGGGCAAAAGAGTGGAATCAGGGGGGAGTTTAAGGGGGACACGAATTGAGAGATTCAGTATGATTCTAGAGCAGAGAGTGCAAGTAGGAGAGAAGTGGGTGATAGTGGTGGCTAGGCATGGGGCAATATTGCTGATGATAAATGTAAAGACGATTATTAGTATTTGGAAGAGGTAACAGTGCTACATAGAAAGCCATCACCCCTCGAGTTTGTGAGCTAAGGTGGGTGAGTGCAGGGTCCATTAAAGTGTGTGAGTGACAAAACCACCACGGCCATCTCTTCCCTTCATGATGGAAGAGGTCTGGCTTGTTGTAGGCCAATGGGTAAACTTTGCCTTAAATATTTCCTGGAATATGATCACTGCCAGACCACCAGGGCTGCATCCATCACCAACTTAGACTCAAAGAAAGGATTGAAATAGGCAGTATTAATATTAGTCATCGGTGCATCTTTTGTGTGCTAAAACTCTTGCTGGTGTAAGTCAGACCATGTCATATTGATCTCTGTACGTGATATCAAATGTTCTACTAGTATGTCTAGGCTAGAAATCAACCTCCAACAATAGTAAATCATGTCCAAGAATCTTTTCATCCCTGTTTGTGAGGTAAGCATGCTGGGAGACTTATCATCCGCCACCCTCCTTTGTTCCTTTGTGATTCCCGTTTTTGAGAAAATTAATCAAATAATGTATCATGTTGGTAATATTATTATTATTATTATTATTATTATTATTATTATTATTATTATTATCATCCTTATTATTATTAGGCTATTTATTGAGTGCAGGCCTAGCTTAGAGAAGCAGCAGAGCGCTCCACAATCATAGGGGGAAGAACATGAAGAAGGGAGTGTTATCTGTTATAAGGGCCACTCGATCGTGGGAGGGTCACGAGACGTGTTGCTCATAACTCGTTCTTTATTAAACTAAACTGCCCCCTTCTGATCTGGGTCTCCTCCTCTTCCTCATCCACCTTAACCCTTTGCTTACTGCCTCCTCTTCCCTCATAATAATGAGTAGAAAAAACAGGGAATGGGGATAGAACATCAGAGGAGCTGGACTTGACCTCAGTGTTTTGCAATTGCTCATGTGATCATGGTATTACAAAGTTCATAGAACACATGCCCGTCATCGATGGTGCGCATCAACTGCCCAGTGGAGACCAGGATATCATAACAGATATTTAAGACACCAGTCAATTCCCCTAGGATCCCCCTGATGGTGTGTTATGGCACTTCGGCTGCCAATGATATACTGAATCTAAGCCACTTAAGTGTGGGGAGTCCAACTAGTGGGGAGAACGTTGTGGTGTATTTTGTCTCTGGGTACATCAGCACCTGATGGTAATCATGTTCAACATATTAAATACATGGGCTCATGTAAACAATGTCATCAATTATTGGCAGCAAGTGTCTGCTGTTCAGATCACTACCACCTTAAAGCATCAAGCCTTGTTCATGTAGAGGTAAAGTGTAACCTTTCTTAGTGTGGCAGTGAGACTGTGGGCTGTGGGTGAAAGGGAAACAGGGTCAAAGACAACAGGAAAGGGGAAGAGCGTGAAAAGTCAGGGAGACAAACATGTGCAGATTAAACTCACAACACATAGCAACATTAAACTTGAGGGTGATTAAAATTGATTTTTGGGATAAATGCAAAGTTTTCAGTGTTTTGACCAGAAGAAAATGTAATCAAAAGAAGGACCAATAGATTCCCTTATTTCCCAGCAGAATTGTCATGGAGGCAGTTACTGGTGTGGCAGTGGTGATATTATTCTAAGTCGTTTTGTAACAGCATGATGGCCTTGAGCAGCACTCAAGAGTTTCTGGGAGTTGTAGGGATGTCTAACCATACAATCATAGTGGACTCCTTCCGTATGATTGATGGAGGGGATTCTGATAAAGCCACACAAGCTGAAGAAGGTGTCAGAGCCAGGAAGTGTCTGTGAGCATAATTAGTGATGGGGATACAAACCCACCCCTATAAATCTGCACTCTGGTACAGGAGAAATAGTGTTGCTCTTTCTTGTAGTGAACTGGTAAATCAGTCACTGGACAGCAGTATGAGAGAATTAAATTAGAGGTAATGTTGTAAATAGCAAATGACAAGGTCACTTGGGCATAGGAGACATTCGCATTAAAGACAAAACTCTACGAGGCAATTGTCTATCATAAGACATGTATGTAGAGGCTTTTGGCACGTAAGGCACATGTTGTGAGACCTTACTTCACCACCTAGATGTGTTCAAGCCATGCCCAGTCGAACAGGATAAGACATTTCTACATAGTCTCTAGTCCATAAACAGCCAAGAATGGCCAGGGACTATGAACGGAAAGGCTGGTAGGAAGTTAGGGAATACCCAAATGAGGTTGGCTTTTGGTCTGTGTCCCCACTGGGAACAAGGACCTGCACCAGACTGTCTGGATGTTCTTGAGGCCTACTACAAGCTTTTTGGGAATGGTAAACATTGTGTGAGAGGTTGGATTCCTCGTGGCCTGAAGCTGTTAATCTGCGTGATGCAGCTTTGCTTTACCTTCTCAATTTGGGCTGCCTTGCACTGTTACTAGAGAGCAGGAGGGCAATCATTGGTTCAAAAGTATTAAAGAGTCTGATTGTGTCTGTCATCATTAGGTGAGGTTGCTTTTTTCCTGAACAAGCACTACTGACATGCATTATTTCATAATTTGGGTTTGTGTGGAGTGCATTTGCCCACATATGTCCTAAAAATAGCCAACACATAAATATGTGTGCTCTTCATCAGTTTACATTGGTTTGCATGCAACAAAGATGGGAAAAGTGGATCCACTGCCCCTTTAATGATGTCCACCTCCCCCAGTTTTGTCATTTCGTGTTCTACTTAATTACTCAGGTGAATGTGAAGGTACTGATAGCGAAACATGAGGAGCTGCATTGAATGGTCAAAATTGAAACAGACTTCCTAATTCTTCAGGCACACGCCTCAGTGGAACAGGGAGTTGTACTCTTGCAGAAGGCAGTTGTCAGTGTATAAACGATCGGCATAACATATTATCCCAAGAGCTTCAACAATATCACAACTGATAAGTGTCCGTGTCCAACCGGTATGACAAAAAACATGGCAGGGAGAAAGAGAGATCCATGCATGACTGCCACTTTTAAGTGCCCTCCATGAATGGAAATGGACCAGCTACCCCTAAATGAACGTCAGTACTAGTGATTGCTTGATTGTTGGGTAGTTTTGAGGGTTCAGTTGCACAAAAGACATCAGAATTAAAGCCAGAGATCACAGTGCCCCTAAAGTAGCCAAGAATCTTTGTTTGTGCCTTCCATCAGAGGCCGGGCCCAATACGCATGAGATGCAAAACGCTTCTACATTGTTGTCTTTCACATATTCTTTGGGATGCAAAAGAAGTGGGATGTTTGCATACTGCTGATCACCCCGAGACTTTCAAGTGTTTACTAAGAGGTTCAACTCGACACACTTGTCTTCTCAAATGACATGGTCTTTGATGGTGAAATTAACCACCAAAATAACTACACCCTCAAAAGGTGTTTGCCTACTGGAGGGCATGCACTTAGCTTTGAGCAACTACAGGTCGGGAGTGAGGTGAAAGCTTCATTGCATTAGCTTAACCGATGTTAGCCTTCTGCAAGGCAACTTCCATTTACTCAGCTCTCAAGTCTTCGAGCTCATGTGGTCTCCCCAGCGCCAAGATTTGCAAGTTGGTGATGCCGGGTGCTCACAAGATTTGAGAGCTCAAGTAAGTCAAATAGAAGGCACTCTTACATTTGATGAATTCGTAATTCATCTTTTTCATTCACGAATGTGTAGGTACTGGTTACGAGGTGTAGCTGATATGGCAAGAGACAAGTGATTTGGTAAGACTCTGTCAGGCCCACCACATTGGAAACAATGTATAGTAAGCTTTGACCAAAGGGTGCAAATACACAGTTAAAAATGCAGCTACTGGGTGAAAAGAGTCAATTGCAGGTTGGAGGTTTCTTTACATAGAGTAAACATCTCCACCTGTCAGCTATGAAAGGGAGAGTTTGTCCCCGCCATCCAGATCAAAGAATACAACAAAATATATTTACAGTATTTCAATCCATGGAGACCATTGTGAGTCTAGAAAGGAGCTCATCCCACTCTTGTGAAAGGGGAAATTCATGCAACTGTGATGCTGCGGTCAGTTCTGCCGGACTGATTATATGATGGGCTGTGAAACTAGGCCATTCCCTTTGGCCACTGTTACACATGACATGTTTTCTTTGGTGCCCTTCCGATAGCGTCATCATTGTTCTTTATCTCAGAGACCCATAGAGCAGTTTCTCTGGGGACTGGTGTGGCTGCCCCCGTAATACCATGCCTTCATGTTTACCGCCCCCTCCCACCCTACCCTCCAAGCAATGACTCAAAAACTTAGAGGATCACAAAAGAAACACTGCTGTGTGGAAAACACCAGACCTCACAGCCCCTTCTGTGTGTCAAGCAACTTTTTTGTGTTAAATTACATTGCAAAGGCTTCCTCGTGCACGTACCTATCTCGGAGGCCCCAGCCTCCATGGCAGAACCCATCTTCCAATTCTATGTCCCCACCCATTTTTCCTCTTGGGGTATAATTAACTCCCTCTGACTCACAGTTTTAGTTACCTAACCACCAGGATCGTGGGCCCCTCCACCAATGGAATGGTGTGACAGGAAGTCTGTACTGCGATGAGGAATTGAAGGACTAAGAGTAATTAAGATTACTTGAAAGTAACCAGTGAATTAACTCCACTTCCTACTTCCTCATCCTAGTTCCTACCTCTGAGGTATGCCAATGAATCCAAGGGGAGGCGCATGATAACAAACCACATATACCACCGAATAGGCTGCTGCATCACACAACTTTAATGACCGGAACCACAGGTTCCTCAGTGACAGAGGACCATGCAACATATGGCTTACTAGGGTCATGCTCACATTACATATATAGAGTTTTTATAAAAGTGTTGTGGGCAGCCTCTAAAGCTACCCAGCATATTTCATGCAGTGAGAGCGCGGAGCATTATCCCAGGACGTTGCCATGCCTCTGGCAGAATATCCCTGGACCTTTCCCAGTGGGATTTACCAACCTCTGCATAAGCTGCAGTTATGCCGACCTCATACACCTGCTTATAGACGTCACTGAGGCGTCTTACCCGCCCCTGGTTGCCCAACATATCTAACAAGCTGTCCCTTTTCCTGATAGGCTCTCTCCATTTAAGGTATGCCAGAACAAGCAAATGTACATCTAAACAAAGGCATGCCTCATCCTCTGGAGAAGATGGATTGTGATAAAAGTCTAGTAAAACAATGTCCTGGGATTTAGGAAATTAGGACCCAATCTAAGAAAGGATCCTTGGATCACACTTTAATACAAGGGCATCTGGCAAGATCCTAAGATACGGCTTGGAAAACAGCAGAGGACCTATTTCCATTATTTGCGGGCTGAGGTGATAGCAAGACAGAAGGCTGCTTTCAATGTGAAAAAATGTGATGTCAACAGAAGAGAATTCCTCAAAAGGAAGTTTCTTAATTGATGACAAGACAAGCAGAAGATCTCAACATGGAGTGGCCTCACACGCTGGGGGTTGAGAAACTGAAAAAAGCCTGAGCAGTTTACCCACCAGCTGACCCTTGCCCAACATTCAGTGCTATCTGAAAGCTCTATTAGCTGGATATTTACAGTTGGAGTTAAGGGGCTACTCCCTCCTGTCTGTACCCTTGCATCTGTAACACAATATAGACAAAAGACTTTTTGTTATCAAGTTATTCCTATGGCTAAATCCCTGTGACTAGCTAAAACACCCTGGCCCTCATTACGACCCTGGCGGAATCCGAAAAACGATGGCGGAAATGCAATACCGCCATCGAATACCGCTCGGTGCGACTATGACCCGTCACCGCAAAGTACGAAGCCATTAGCGACACCGTAGTGAACGCCAACGCTAACTGCACCAAGTACGCGCGCGCGCGCCATGCCAAACCGTAAATACCACCATGGCGCAAGGGTACGCGAATTCCGACCCTAGCGGACATGTACCTAACGCCATCAAGCATGGCGGAAAGCACCAATCCGCCATGGTGAGAAGTACGGCATCGCGAATCAACCGTAAACGGCCCCACTGAGTGCCTGTACACCGCTCCCTGCCCACAAAGTACAACTCCCCGTAGGTGCAATGAAGTCACAATGCAACCAGTGAAATGTACAAGTCACCCATGCATGCCAACGAACAAAAGAAACACAAGAGGGGCCAATGGGAGCTGCAGGGCACAGATGGCACGAATACAGAAGCCATTCCAATGGACATGACCACAGTCCCCCCCCAGAAACGCACGCAAACACAGGCACCTGTGATCAGCAATATTCCGAAAATCACAACATTCCACCAGTCCACCTGGCTGACCGGCATCTGTTACACAAAACCCATTCCCCCGCCCCTGAGCATGACAACATTCAAACAGTCATAATGGCAGCCCCCATCCCTGACCTCACTGGGCTCCGTAGGCAAACGCGCCCAGCACAGTACCACGCGACTAAACTCCGAAGCTGGAACCCAATGCAGATCTCCTCACAATACATCGCTCCCCAAATAGGAATATGCCACATCACTCGCAAAGAAGAACGCTACACGGCCCATATCAGAATAGAAATTTAATGCACAACTAAATCACCAAGCCCATACAGCCATTAGTCCATGAACTCCAAAACACATATCACCATTGTGGGCTGCATCCGCAAGGAATGACCAGCTACTACTTGTGTGACGCCCTGTTCCATCATGTTACACAGAGCCACATTCACGTACGAAAAGGCAACATGGAAGCGCACAGAACCGCAGGGCCGTCCCAATGGGGAGGCACTAGTCCAGCTGAAAGGCCGAAATGTTGCTCCGAGCCACTAGTACTGCGTAAGGGCATGTGGCCCATTGGCGATCGTCCCATAAGATCGTAATGCTGCTCCACTGATTAACACGAAGCAGCAGGTGTCGGGAGTAAACGCCATCTGCAGGAGTGGCATACAGATGGCAGTGGCAAAAGGGGAGGAGATACCTGTCAACCAAAAGAAAAGAAAAAGAACAGAATGGCCATCAGAACTACATTCGAACAACTCACTTCAATGATCACACTAAATCCACAGTCATATGCATGCTAGCCCACTCGAAAGGATCATCACCACCCCAAAACCACTTGCGACTCATAACTATCTATATCGAGGTGTAAACACCATCACAAACGAGTGTACCTGTGCATGCGTCTGTCAAAACAGATTCCATCAGATGGGAATGTTAACGTGCATGGACACAAGTGTCTGAAGGCGCGTCGAGACAGGGAGGGCTCAACAAGGCCAGATAGACGATGGTCCCACTATGGCAGCCCTGCATCACATAGCGCAGGGGAGGCGGATAGATTCCAACAAGCCCTGTACATGGCAAACCCTGTATCAAATCACCTGCCCATGCATCCATTCATCATTCCCTCATCCTGTTATAAAAACGCCTGAATATTTACTCACAAAACATTCGAAATTTCCATTGAGTCTGTGCGTTATGCAGCCTGCAAAATCCACAGTGCCCCAGCCCGTAATTCCAGTGTTGTGAAGTTACATGTATTTGGGAACGTCCGGCCTCATCGCCCACGTCACTATTGCGCATCCAAAACTATTCATATCAATCATTGCTTCCTCGCCATGGCCCCTGTCTCAAGGACATCGAACAAAAGAACGTTATATTTGCAGTCAGACCTGTGGGCATCTCCCCGGCGCTAGCTGAAAACCGAAAGCGCCGGCCTTCGAATTCCTCATTTGCAACATCACGTCGAAAAGGCATCTGTGGCCGTTTGAAATCACAAATTAATCCATCGAGTGCGGCTGTGTGTGAAAATGGCAACTGCCTTCACCCACGAATGGGACGGCCCGCCCGTCGGTGCAACTCGGTACAGTGATGCATGAGGGCCCACCGTTACTCGAGTACTACGTCCCACTGACCCATCACAAGTCTGTTCGCGACTGCAAAGATTGTATGTGAAACAATGGGACCATAGCCGAATGTACATATCAACAAATGTTACACGGCCATCGGGTACAAATACATGAATGCAATAGCAAGATGCCATTCCTCGAATTGCAGCGTTGTGTGCGGGACGTGCTCGGCCAAAGGGGAGAGCAGCTTGCACAGGTGGAATGAATCACCACAGGTGGAGGCCATACAGCCTGAAAACACATAAATTGCACACCCAGTCTCCTCCCACAACCACACCCACTCCGAAATGCTACCGGCAGGACTCGCGATGTTGGCCCTGGGGGACCTGATAGCACTGCAAGTACTCCAACTCCAAGAAGAAGACGAACACCAACTACAACCGGCCGCACGGAGGAGACGCAGGAGGAGGAGGAGGCCAAGGCAGGGCCAGCAAGGGCCGCCAGCACAGCCACTACCACCACGCAGGCAGCCCGCAATCCCACGCCTCCGAGCACATCCGTTCAACCTCACTGATGAGCAGATCCACACCCTCTACCGTTTGGACCGGGACACCATAGCCGCCATTGTGGACATGACACAGGCTGACCTTGTCAGCATGATAGATAGCCCAACCGCCATCCCACCCCTACTGAAGGTGGTGTCTGTACTACACTTCCTGGCCACAGGCACCTACCAGCACACAGTCGGACAGTTGCATGGCATTTCTCAGCCACTGTTCTCACGGACACTATTGCAAGTGCTCGATGCCCTCCTGCAGCACGCAGACGACTACATCTCTCTACCACGCTCGGAGCAGGAAATTACCAACACAAAAGTGGGATTCCATGCACTTGCCGGCATACCGGGTTGCATTGGTGCCATCGACTGCACCCATGTGGAATTGGTCGTCCCACATGCCATGGAGGCCCAGTACCGCAACCGAAAACAATTTCATTCCCTGAATGTACAAATGGTGTGTGACTCCAACAGGATCATTACACATTGTTGTGCCAGATTCCCTGGATCAACCCATGATTCTATGGTCTTGAGGAACTCTACTATACCACGCTACATGGAGCGACACGCAGGAAACAGATCCTGGGTACTCGGTGAGTCTCATTTCATGCATGATGATGTGGGGTATGTGATGCGGCAATGAACTGCCAGGAAGGGGGGGGTGTGCGTACGTAGCAATGGCATTCCACATCATACGTTTATCGTCCACATACAGGTGATGCTGGGTATCCACTGAAGAGATGGCTCCTCACACCAGTCCGGAACCCACGGGACCAGCATGAGGAGGCCTACAACCATGCCCACTCACGTACCCGTGTAGTCATTGAACAGGCATTCGGCCTACTGAAGACTCGTTTCCGCTGCCTCAGCAGGTCTGGCGGGGCACTCCTGTACCGCCATGAGAAGGTTGCAAAGATGGTCATGGCATGTGTCATGCTCCACAACATGTGCGTACGTAGAAATGTGCCCATGCCCCCTGACGCTGAACTGCAAGCACCTGATGATGGTCATGATGAGGGTGGGGATGTGGCAGCACCTCAAGGAGTCTGCGAGGCACCGGAGGGCCGTGACATTCGTCAGCATCTCATTGATGCATGCTTCTAGCACTCACGCCTGGTGGCTGATACATGGACACGGGACTCGTGGCACTGTGTGTGTCTGGTACATGCACAATATGGACTGTACGCCTATGATGGCCTAGTACACAAAGATCATTGTCCACACATCTCATTGGTTGATCGTGCACTGTTTATGGCATATGTGATATCATGTTGAACACCCTATCGACCGGCCACCCAAGTGAGCCCAACACACCCCCTCCACCCTCCTACCTCCCCCCCGAACACCAGTGTCCTAAGAAGCTCATTGTCAGTGGGCTGTCGCTATTGCAAGCCCCCTCTGCGGGTATCAGGGGCACCCCTGCCTGTGGAGCGCAGGTTCCTCCCAGATCTACGTTGGGGGCTGCCCTGGACGGAACTTGCAACGGATGACGTCTCTGCCTGCTCACGTCCATGCATGTCCCTAAGGGTTTGTGAGAGCTCAGTGAGCACACGGCGCACTGCGGCAAGTTCGGCACATACGTCTTTGGACGTCGCATGCAGTTCCCCCCTCAGGCTCTCGGTGCTTCTCTCCATTTGGACTCTCAGGCTCTCGGTGCTACTCTCCATTTGTGCCCTTAGTGTCTCTGTACTTCTCTCCATTTCTGCCCTGAGTGTCTCAGTTGATGTTTCTATGTCTGACTTAGTGCGCCCACATTCATCGGCATGGTCCTTGAGGAGCGTGGCCAGTTGCTGCTGTTGCACGATTAACTGGTCGAGGGACTGTTGCCTCTGCTGGGCCATGGCCATTTGCGGGGGTGTCACAGAGGGGCTGTTGACCTCATGTTGCCTTGCCACAGGGCTTGGGGGGGATGGCCAGTCGTCGTCTTGTGGGTGCCCCTGCGTGGTATCCTCATGTTGTACGGGATGGGACAGACAGGGGGAATGGGACAGGTCATGGATGGATCTGACTTCGACATCCCCGTCTTCTGTGTCGGAGCATGCTGCCATCAATGGGGTGTCACCTATGGTGCTGCTGCCACCAGAGGCAGTGCCTTCTGTGGCATCCGTTGGGGGGACCTGTGGTGGTGGTGTTGTGGGCATGCTGGCTGCTGGGGTGCCTGTTGATGTTCCCTCCTCTGTGCTGCCACCTGATTTGTGCTGCTGCCGTGTCTTGATGCGTGCAGCTGAGGTGGAGGGTCTTTGGCCGTTGGTCTTGGCCCTCTTTGCAGGTGTGCTGGTAGGGGTGTCCTGATGCTCGTCGTTTTGATCGGAGCCTGTGGTGGAGTAAAGGAGGGCGAGGGTTATTAATGGGTCTGTGGGTATTGGAATGGCATTGTATCACATGCATTGGGGTGGTACATGAGGGTGATTTGGGTCGGTGCCTTGGAGGTGCTTTTATTTGTGTGTGGAGTGAGGGTGCAGTTGTTTGGCAGCCTGCAGTTAGGGTGTGCCTGCTGGACGTGTGGTGGGTGTTTTAGGGGTTTTTAATTATTTATGTATTTATTGTGGTTTTAAGGTGCGCTATCAGGGCGATGTGTGTGGACGTTCTCCTGGACATGTGTTTCTGTTGCACTATGTGGACACATGGTACTTCACATGATTGGACATTGTGGATTTAGCATTGTTTTATCTGGGCCACCTACCTGATTCTTCTGATGTCTGCACTCCTTTCTCCATCCCTCCGACTCCCTCTATGCTCTCCATTCCGATGGTGGAGGCACAGATTTCTTCCCAGGGGGTCAACTTGATGAGTGATTCAGGACCTCCCCCGGTGGCTGTGGCAATGTTGCGGTTGGCAGAGAGTATGCTGCGGACGCGTATCCGCAGGTCGTCCCACCGCTTTCTGCATTGCTGTGGGTTGCGGGGTGCGGTCCCCACCGCGCTTACCCGCTGTGCCACCAGAGCCCATATGGCCTTCTTGTTCGCAAGTGCCGTCCTGGTCATTTGCGTGGAGAAGACGACGGCAGCATTCTCCTGGAGGGTCTCTGTTAGCACGGTGAGTTCCTCACGGGAGAAGTGGACCTGCCGCTTGCGGTCGCACGCTTTCTTCGCTACTTTTCCCATTTTTCTTGGTTTCGCTAGGGTGGATGACGGGTTGGGGTGTGTCTCGGGGTAGTGTTTTTAGTGGTTGTGTGGTTTTGGTGGTTTTATAGGTGCACGGCGGGATGTTTCCCGTTCCGGGACCATGTTTTAACTTCCGTTTCCGTATATTTCCGGTCACCGTACTTTCCGGTAGGCGCACTCTGCGGTGCCCGCTGTGATGGGTGGCGGTATTGCACCTAGGGCGCCGTACGGCGGCGGTGTGGGCCGTTTTGGGGTCATTTCCGCCATCGCAGACTTTGCACTTCCGCCATGCCGTGGTGCTCGTGCCCGATGGGTCGGAATGGGCCGCACTTTGCTCCTTCGTGCAATGGCGGAAACGCTATTTACGCTGTGGCGGTCCGGTTAGTCACTTTCCGCCAGGGTCGTAATGAGGGCCCCTGTGTGTTTGTACCTTGTTCCCCAACAGTTTGGTCAATCCAGCCCTAGCATGCGCTGGTGTGACGCCTACAACCGGAGTGTCGAGGTACTCACCCTATCCTCGCTCACTACTTTCCTGTGTCTAAAAATCAAGTGCACACTTATTGGTGGTCGGTCCTGAGCTTTATTCTTACCGCCTCCAATTTGTGTGTCTTATTATTAATAATTATTCTACCCATATGATATCATTCTCTAACAGTTAGGTATACTTTCTACTGTTTGTGCTAAAAAGGATGCTGTATCTTTATTGAGCCCTCTTATCAAAGCATAATGGGTATTGGGGTTTGGTTCATCACCCCCAAACTTCTTATAGTCGTTGGGGAACAAGGTACAAACACACAGGATGATTTAGCTAGTCACAGGGATTTAGCCATAGGAATAACTTGATAACAAAACGTCTTCTGTCTATATTGTGTTACAGCTCTATTAGCTGCCCATTGTGCTCTGAGGGATGAAACTGATAATCTCTTGTTGAAGCCATCCTAAAGAAATTGTAAATACAGTAAGAATACCACACTCCAGGGCTGACATCCAATTATTTTCACGCCAACCCCCAACATGAAATGAGCGTCTTTCATGCACTTATGTGTAGCACAGCCCTTTATTTTGAAGGGATGAAACCAAATTACCTAAAATCCACAGATTCATTAACCCTCTTCTTTCAATTTCCAGACCACCAAGTGAATTGGCTTCCTTTGCAGAACCCCTCCAATAAAACTCAGAGGCATTGGACAAGAGTGCATCAGCAATAATGACGCCACTGTGAGCTCTAGCAGGACTGGAAACAAACTCTCCTGGGCAGTAAGGGACAAGCAGAACAATCACTACACAGCTGGACCTGATCTTCTCCAATATCCTGTAAATCAGCAGAGTTGTGGAAAAGGCACATTAGAGACCTTTGTGTCACTGCCAAATCATAGCAGCCATCCCCCAATCCCAATGGGGTGGAAATCCAGAATAAAGCCTTGCCAGTTGAGCCGTCACTTGGAGGCAGAGATATCCTGAACTGGATTCACAAACCTATGAAAACCTCCCAAAAGGTATCCAAGTGAAGGGAGACGTCCTAGGAATATGGTTCCACCTTGCTAAGATAATCCACCACTGAGATTTCTACCTCCCTGATATGTGCTGCCTCCAAGAACAGAAAGTGGAATTGTGCCTAGTGACCAGCTAGAACACAGAGGGGTTTGGAACTCATCCCTTCTCGTGATTGTTACAAGCTACTTCTGAGGAACTTTCCGTACTGATCAGAATATCCCTGTTGGAAATGATTCCTGAAAAATAATTAAGAGCTCTGACAATAGCTGCCAATTCTTTCCAATTTGGGGAATGGTCTCTCAGGTCGGGGGGCTGCCATTTCTCCTGGTGTACTAGTAGACGACAGGCTGCCACCCTCCGAATGCTACTGGGATCGACAGAAATTGTAATCCTGGCCTGCATAACGAGAATCACACCTCGGGTAGATTTGAATTTAGGAATAACCACTGTAGATCCGTTCTCAGACTCTCTGACACGGGAATCGGCTCCTCAAATCAATGGGATTCCAGCCACCAGAACCTGAAAGTGTGAGACACCAGGGGCTGCAGTTAGAGCTTCCACCAGGGTTGCAGAAACACAAACAATGCATGCCAAATGGCACTGAACCTGAAGTAGAACACTGCCAGAAGTTGTATCCAACCTGATGACAGACTTTAGATAGTAATTAATAGTTGTCACCATCTACTCTGGAGAAGAAAAAAAATCCCCTTCTTTGTGGAGAACTGGGACCACTATGAAGGTCAGGGACTGAGATGTTTCCAGTTGGGAGTTCTTCCATTTCACTAAGAATCCACGATCTGACAGGTCCTCAGCAACTGAGCCTGCAACATGGCCCGGGCCTATGACCTGATCAGCCAATGATCTAGATAAGGGCATAATTGAATCCCTTGCATGTGACAAAAGACACTAGAGGATTCAGTGGTTTGGTAAAGACCAGTGTAGCT
The DNA here is from genome assembly GCF_040938575.1 of Ambystoma mexicanum. NCBI lineage: Eukaryota > Metazoa > Chordata > Amphibia > Caudata > Ambystomatidae > Ambystoma > Ambystoma mexicanum. Next base: position 753,743,667 of record NC_090936.1, read on the forward strand.
GGTCTGTAGTCAAAGGGGAGGCCCCCTAACTGAAAGTGCTCCCTTTATCTGCAAATCTGAAAAACATCTCATGGGCTGTCCTAGTGGGCACATGATGAAATGCATTATCGCGCCTTGAAACACTTGTGTATAGGCGCGTTACAAATGCCATATCATATCATGTCATATCATATGCAAGTCTATTGATGCATGTCAATCACCACTTGATATGAAATGCAGGATATTTTGGCGAGTGTCTATCTTGAAGAAATCACTGTGAATACATTTGTTCAAGCCCTTTAAGTCCATGATCAATTAGAATTTTTTTCTTGTCCATGGTTACCATAGAGATGATCGAGTAAATATCCTTCCCTTTCCACCATGAGAGATACTCTTCTTATTGCTTCTTTGCTCAGTAGCTCCTTGAGCTCCTGCATTACGGTCCCCCTCTTGGGTCTGATCAATGGGGAATTGTGTCCACACTGTGCAGGATGGAACAGGATGGCAATTGAACTTGAGTCTGTACCCCGACTTGACAGTCCTGATGGAACAGACATTGAAGGAAAACTTTGCCCATAATCCAGGGAAGTGCAACAGTCTGTCCCTTACGGCAAACGGTGGTTGTCAGGATCTATGCATATCCTGGGGGAACGGCCCTTTGTTTTGTTGAAATGAGGCCTGACACTTGTCCTATTTGCCACCCTGGTGCTGGGTACCTCCAGTTCTTAGGTTTGGGTTACCCTGATGAACTTGAGACTTCTGGTCTTTCTCCTGTTTTGTGGGTCTATCTGAAAATGTGTCTGATTTTGAGACCACATGGACTTTGTACTTCTGACTGTCCCAAAATAATGAATGGTCTTTAAAGAGACAGTTTAAGCATGATTGCTTTCAGGGACCGATCCATGCGCCAGTCCCTTATATGAACAAGTCTTATCCCGGATATGGCAGATACCATGGCCATTGCTGTGCCTCGGACACATCATATGACATTTCTGAGACCAATTGCACTTGCTTCTACATCTCAATGAGGATACGGGCACAATATCCCCCTTCCTGAATGACTTTATTTAGTCTCTAAAAATCGTTCAGCAGCATCAGTGCTATATATGAACCATAGGTATTAGCTTTATGGGCCAGAAAAGCCCCTGCATTGGCCATCCTTAGAACAGAATCAGTCCTTTTGTTCACACGGTCATGGACTGCCACTTCCTCCACTGCCATTCAAGAATGGACTGCCTCACCAAATTCGAAAGGACTGAATTCACTTTGACTGATTTTGGCATATTCTTTTCATCTCTCCACAGAGGATGTTTTGCCATGAACCTCTGCATCTGAATAGGTTCAGGGTATTTCCATTCATCCGGGATCTTATTCCTGACATCAGAAATTCAGGGAATTCCCACTTGTGGTAAGTGCTTATATTGACGAATCCTAGGAAGGACCTGGATTAACAAGGTCTACAAACCCCATGGATTCAGACACCTGCAGACATATTTTTCCACCTCCTCCCTGTCCAAATATTTCCTTTTTAGGCCCTGGATCTTTCTCTGAGGATGGATAAGAGGTGGATGAAGTGGTAGCTGTAATAGATAAAGGTGATTTTTAAGACCATACAATAGAAGAGGGAGCATTCCTTTTTCTCCTGGATGCCCTCTGCTCCAGCAGTGATTGCATCACAATCAGTTTCACCTCCTTTTTAGATAAACTTTTCATCTTTTTTTGCCTCCCTTAGTAACAACAGTTCCTTTGCTCTTTTTATCAGGTTGATTTTCCAAGGAAGAGAGGTCATCTCTTCCTCCAAAACTGCTTTTCTATTCTCGTCCTTTTCAAAGAGCTAATCTCGCACTAAGCCTGTCAGCCTGCATCGCCCTGTGAGGACTCGGCTTTAATGTTGGCTGGCCCTTATGCCTGTGCCCAGTCCTGGCTAATCTCATTCTAAGATGGCCGCTGATGCCCCAAAGGCGTGGGGCAATTACTAAACCAGCCCCTCTGTCCTACCGGTAAGCCATGCCCTACAAAGCTGCTTGGAATCACCTCTCCAGCTACTGCTCTAGTTCTGAGGCTAATCTCTACGTCCTTTCAGGCCCAGCACAGGCCACGCCTTCATTGCCCACCCTGATCCCCACCTGTAGCTCTTAGCAATGCCAAGGCATGGGACGACTCCCCTTTCTCAGCCCTGTGCTTCCAAGCGTAGCTCACCCCCATGCTCTTTGTGTAGTCCATGTTCCTCAGTCTCCCCCAACTGGCTCTCATATTTGCCTGATCTGGTGCTCCCATTACTCCATGCTTACTTCCTCTTTTTTCTCCCACTGTCTGCATCTGCTCGTATCCCCGCAGCCTCATCCTCTACTTCACTCCAACTACTGACTCAACATGGGATCACTTTACATTTATGGATAATTTCTTATATCTTTGTGTCTCTGTCCTGCTCAGCATGGGCCATGGAAATTGAAAAGGGACTCTGTAAGCTTGGGACATAACTTCTTTTTAATAGCAAAAAAAGCTTGCATTCTCTACACAATCAAGTTTTCCTATGACACCAAAAGCCCTTAACAGCACGGACATTATAGTGATAATAGCCATAATCCCATTGTCCACAGACTTTAACATATGATAATGAACTGCAGCTCACATTGTGCATTTGGATTACATGCTATTACTATGTGGTCCAGCGTGCTGCCTCATTAGTATACAGTAATGAACTAATGATGAAGTAAAAGTTAAGCAAACTCAGGAAGAAAGCCAGACAAAGATCAAGACCACAGTCAACAGTGCTCTTTATGTCACAGAAAAAGGGACCCACTTCCCCCAAAATCGACCTTAGATATAAGGAAAACACAGCACTACAATGAAAAACTGCCCAACATGATGCATAACTTCAAAAAGAAAACAAACGACTTGCTTTGTTCTGGAGCATTAGCAGCTGACAGTGTCAATTACTTGATGGTTACAAAACCTGCGAATTTGTAAAGGTTATAACAACACATGTATAACTATATAACATGCGAATGAAGCATTCATTATTTAAATTGAATAAAAAATATATCGCATCCTTGTGAGCTACAAAACCAAACAGATATCAATGAGAGAGAGTGAGATCGAGACAGAGAAAATGGAGAGACAAGTTATTCTTAGAGAAAAAGAGAGAGGACCAGATAGAGCGAAACAGATAGAAAGAGACAGAAAGATAATTCTGAGGCTAGTCATAAGGAGACTAAGAGGAGGTGAGGGATAGAAACAAAGCGTGACAGACAGACATAAAAGGTGTGTTCATGTGTGAAATAGTCTAAAATAGAGAGAAAATTGACATCAGGATAACCAGAAGGGAAAAGAGACACAGAAGAAATAATCATATTGCTGCAGAGCGCCAGCTGACTGGCAACCATTTTCCTCTCCTAATCACCCGTGAAATCTTACATATGTGTTGTATGATAAACGTGTTTGCCATTGTGAATGGCTGCTTTCTGGCAAGGGTATGCATCTGAGAATGAGTGGTCTGCTAACAAGACCACCTTCAATAGAATTCCATGGCAAAAGCTTAATGTTCACCCTGCGCCAGTCTTCTGACAGAGCTGAACACCTGCTCTCCAATGATGCACTGTAGGTTCAAAGGTCACATGTCCCTGCAGGCAGAGTATGCATTAACTTTAACACTGTTAAGGATTTCAATCAGGCAATACAATATAGGTTTCGCCTAGCATGTAAAGCACAGATTAAATACTTATTTATGATGTCTATAGGTTCAATATTCTCAGTGATATATCACTCATATCACACCCGTCTCAAAATACCCCCCCCCCAAGTCACAGTGGACCAGGAATGACGCTGGTTGGTAAAGGTAAATATGCATCTATTATTTGAAATGCAAATCAAACATAAGTTTTAATATATCTATAAATGGGGCACCGAGCACCAATGTGGTGACAATACAATCAGAAAATAAATAAGGCAATTGAATTCACTTTTAAGCAGCACAGAAGATAAAACACAGGGAAAAGACAGTTTTGGTTTGTGAACAGATAGTGCTTAGGTTAAGATTTCCCCCTGCAAAGTTCTTAATTCAAAATTGAGAGGTTCTACACAGATGTCAGTAAGCAGCAGTTATTTAGGAAATAACAACATAATACAGTGTTTGAATATAATCTTCCCTCCCCAAACAAGAGAGAAAAAGAGTTTTTGGAACTTTGACACTTTTAAAATGACAGTTGAAAATGGTTTAGAAAAACAATGAAAAAGGTGCAAAAATACTTACATTGATATATATTCCTATGGGAGCAATACTGAACAGGTTCTAACAAACATGAGCTACAATATGAGCAGCTATATACACTTAGAATCAGAAAGGGAGTGTGGAAATACTTTGAATTAGAAAAGTCACACGTACATTCTTTTTGAAAAATCGCAAATTCGTGCCTAATTTCCGCTGTGCGATATCTAATCAAAACAGGTCAAATACACAGTTTTTAGTTGTGGGTGTAGCTACAGGTTTTAGGATTAAATGAGAGTTGAATTATGTCTCTAGCTATAGAATTGAAGAAGTTATACAAGTATGAATAAGAGGCATTTTTGAAAATAAAGACGCGAAAATGAAAACAGAAATCAGTTCTTACAATGACAACTATGCTCTAAACTAGGGTATTCATGCTGGTTACCAGTTTGAAACACAGTAAGCCTCAGAGTGGACCGTGGAAACCAACCACAGCACCTCCGTGTCCGCCTTGGAGGACACTGTCAGATTACCCGTGGGATAATTTTAAGGGTTTGGGATTTTACAAGACTAAAGGTTTTTCAAGAAATTATCACTAGCACAAGAAATCAAAGCAAGGTTTCAGACTGGTATGACACTATTACAAGTTCTTAAGTTAAAGAGAGGATGGGTTAGATTGGCGTAGGGCATGGCAAATATGCTTTGGATTACTATGATTCCTGTTGATACTTACAGTCCACTGTAATTTAAGATTTGACCGTCAGGGTTCTGGTCATCCGGATTGGGTCTACAGGCAGCAGGGCACTTCTGGAAGGATGGACAGCTGGGCGGTTCTGGTCAATTGGACAGGCACCTCAACTTGGATTGGATTGGCCCTTCCGATCACTGGAAACGGTAGATTAATGGGATGGTGAGTTCAGTAGGCAAGCCTTAATGGTAGCAAGCCAGAATGGATCAGAATTAATTATTTCCTGAAGTTTGGGATGGTTCAAAATTGGGCCTAGCTGAAAAGAATTCAGCAATTGCTGGGCCTGGGTTTTGCAAAGTTGCCTGGATAAGTTAAAGATGAAGAATTCTAGAACAGGACATCATGCGGCAATCAGGATTGAGTCAGGAATCAGTGTGTGCCTGTGTTTGGTGAAGTTCCTATATTTATCATGCCAAGTGACATCACAAAGGTTATGGTAGGGGCAGAATGGCAAACCACACCCCACGGCTGTGATAGGTCAGAGACACTTGCCTCTTTCTGGTTGGAAGTCACAAAGAGCTGTCATTTTTTATGATGTGATTTGGGAACTCCCACATTAATTTGAACCACAAGTTAACTTTCCCATGAATGCACATTTCTATAACTATGCCCTCCAATAAAATCGGACAAATACATTACATATTTTGTGGGTTATCCTGACATCTAACTCCCATCTCAGTAAGAGCAGTCTTTGTCGTTCTGTGAAATTTGGTCAATTTTATTCATAACGGTTTGGTCTATCAATTCCTAATTCAGTAAATATCTGGCCAATTACCCCTAGCACATGAGTATACAATGTTATATTTTCAGCATCAATTGTTTTGCCACAATTATTCTTTTTGCGTAACTTTGGTTCCTTATGTAATACAGGGTTCACTCACGTATTCACAGAAAGAGCATACAATTAGATTTACAACTACCAATTTTTAGATTTGTCCTCCTTCATGGGGCAAAGTTAAAGGTTTTCAAAACTCAATCACAAATACGCATTTTAAACAACAAATGTCTTTTAGCAGTTGTTTTTTTTTTTCTTTGTAACTTTCCTTTCAACAGGCAACAGCTGTCAAATCCCTTTGATCAGGGTGGTGGTCCAGAGGGAATTTTCCTGCCCCTCCCCTATTGGGATCAGTGCTCAGCCTGCCATTGTCCTTGGCTGGGCCAGAGACGAATGTCTAATCAGTTCATTGTTGTCCATATGCGAGAACCTCCAGCATCAATTAAGCCTTCCTACTAACAGTAGAGTGTCAACATGAAGTGTCATCTTTCCCAGGCTGGGCACTGTCAAGTCAGAATAAATTATTTAATTCCAAACTGGGTTTTGACCTTAGGATTCACTTTAAGATCTTTCATTTAAAACATATAAAAATGAATACAGTTCATAAGGGATTTGGACATTTAAAGAACTTTCACAAAAACATACTTTCAAATCAGGCGATTTTGCACTTTCTTCAGGGAAAAACACCTTTAAACTGAGTCTTATACATCTAATTTTCGTATGCAGCACACACACATGTAACTCAGCATTATTCTGTCCTGAGTGCTGGGATTTGTCTGCAATCTGGGTGTACGTATCCAGCCTTTGCTTGGAGTTCTCTCTGCACAGCTGAATTTGTTACATGTTGCCATTTTTAGCAGCATTTTTCCCATGGAAATGGAACCAAATGTTATTGAGCTGGTTTTTCATAAGATACATTTTTTAGCTGCTGTCAGTCAATGAGGCCCGTATTCTCTGGCCACACTGGATGATCTGTACTTCTTTTACTTTCAATGATTCACTGAAAAATGAATGGATCTAGTGCCAAAACAGCACTGTGAAGGTTGCAAAGGATGCATTTTAAAAGGCGTTTCCGGTGTGTAGCCCTATTCTGTGCCTTTGCTTCCTATTAACTGTAACAGCACCCACTTGCATTCTCCTGGAGTGATAATTCTGTTGTCACCCCACTTTGACTGTGTGGCAGGGGTGTGCAGCGTTTGGTGAGTGTGACCCATGCACAGTTTTGCAGATTTTTGTGTGCATAGGGGTTAACACATCCATTTTTGGCTGCTTCTTTCCCCATTTGTAAATTGAGGCAGTGGGGCACATTTGGATGGGTTAAAAAATCCCACAACGCCCCACCCCCGAGGGAAATCAGGCATGTGGGATTTTTCTTTCTTCCCAGGTGAAGAAATCCGGTTGCTTCTCCTGTCAGCGATTGATGTGACCCGCTCTCCTCGCTGGTTCTGGTTGGAATGGGAATAATACTCTCGTCTTCTCTCATGCTTTCCTTTCCAGTGTGGAGCGACACTCTGGATTTCTTGGATTTTTTCTCCCAGGTTCCCAAGGAGGTCCACCTTGGTGATTAGGTGTACTTGGTGCAATTCAAGATCATCACAGAACATAGCGCAGTTATGAAAAATGTCCCACTACTGTTGCCAGGGGGATTTCAGCAGTGGGGTAGACGCATACTTTAATGACAATTTACAATATTCCCTGCATGTATTCAATGACAATTTAACAATTCCCTAGGTGTCCGGATTCTCTCCCTCTGGGTTTCCGGTAGGCCCTTCTATTTGCCGCAAAGTATGCCTGGGGTGGCAACTCTTTAGCTTGTTCATGTGTACCCACTTGTCTTCCCCTTCTGTCAAATTTCCCTTGGGGATGCGGATTCTGTAGGTGACTGTTGAGATTTTGTCCACAATTTCAAAAGGTCCCCGCCAGCTGGGTAAAAATGTGCGCTCCTTGGCTTGGTTCCTTTGGAAATTGTACAAGTAGACCCTGTCTCCTACTTGATATTCCTTTTTGGTTGTCTTATGGTCATCGTGGGTCTTCATATTGTCTGCAGATCTTTCTAGATTCTGCTGAGCGTACGCAAAAGCATGTTGAAGGTGTTTTCTGAGAGTCACAACATACTCATGAGTTGTGGAGGGATTGCTCAATGTCTGCTCTTAGGTTCTGTAGGGCAGATGCTGGGGTAGCACCATCCTTCGTCCAGTCATCAGCTTAAATGGAGACATTTTTGTTACAGAGGAAGGGGTAGATCTGATGGCCATCAGGACAAGGGGTAATCAAATATCCCAACTTGGGCCAGAGTCTGCCATAAACGTTTTTAATATGCTCACAATGGTTTTATTGTACCTCTCAACTCCACCACTAGAGGACTGGTGATATGCAATATGCAATTTCCTTTTTACCCCAAGTATCTCCAACATCTTTGTCATCCCTTCGCTGGTGAAGTGACAACCTCGGTCTGACTCAATCCTTTGGGGTAGTCCAAACGAGAGAAGATGTGCTTGATCATCAGGGCAGCTGCTGTTTCTGCCTTGCAATTTGGGGCCGGGAGACATTCCACCCATTTAGTAAACAAGCATGTTATGTTTAACATGTACTTGTTCGCCTTAGAGGAGCGAATCACGGGCCCGATGAAATCGACTTGCAAATCTGACCAAGGCAGTGTCATTACCATCTTTTGGAGGGGAGCACAGTGTGAGTAATGTTGGCTGAAATTGTGCACACACAAGACACCCTTTCAAGTATTGGTCGAGGTCCTGCCCCATGTGTGGCCAGTATGCAACCTCTCGCAAGATTTCTAATGTCGTATGAAACCCCAGATGACCGGCTGTGGCCGCATCATGGGCGTGACTTGGCATCAGGCTTTGGAATGAGGTAGGGACTACCCACTGGTCACAGCCAATATATGGATCTCCTCACCAACAAACCGTCTTGGATTCTGAACATTTTTGGACATTTCATCAACACTATGAGGTCCTCTTTCCCAATGCAATAGGTATCCATCAAGGGAAAGTTCTCAGGGTCCTCAATGTGTTGATAAAACTTACCAATTATTGGATCCCCTTTTTGAGCCATGACTAAATCAGCATCTGGGGTGTCCTTACTCCACTGGGCAGTTGAGAATTCATTGTGAGCATGTGTCTGGGACCTACTGATAGCACTGACCATAATTACCCCCAACAGGGACTCAATCTCAAGTAGATCCCTTGGATGGCTCCGATTTTGGCCAGCTAATCAGCTAACTCATTTCCATTTTTGTCTGGTCCCTCTACTTTAGAATGACCCTTGATATTTTTCCAGTAGATGGTCATCCCACTAGAGGTGACCAGATCATCAATATTTTGTATTAATTTTCCATGTTTTAGTGGTTTGTTGTTAGAGCATTGCATGCCTCAAGTTTTCCAATTAACCAGGAGTTGGGGTTGGACAGCAGTGAGGATGGCTTGATGCACAGCCATCAGCTCTGCCACCTGACCACTACGGGGACTGATTTTGTACCCATCGGAGGGTTCTGGGGCATTGTTCACTCAGACATTCCCCACACCGGCCACTAGTTCCTTTTCCCCATTGTTGTCAACATGGTAGGAGCACCCGTCCACATAGACTGTGGGCATTCCCTTGCACTTTTCTTCTTCATAGATTTTGTGCAGGGAATTCAGGCAAGCCTCCATGTTGTCCTGGGTTTTGAGACTTGCGTCCTCGATACAGTTTTCTTTGGCAAAATCATGCAAGTTAGCCAGACCTTGCACGAGGGGACTCTTCTTGTTTTGGCCATATCTGACGTCCACAGGAAAGCCTTGCTTTCACAGAATCCAGGAAGTAATTTGGGAATTACTCACATTTCCGGCCCGGATTCTGTCACTTTGAAGATATTGCAGAGGTTGGTCTGGAGTCTCCACTATGATGTGTTCCGCTGGATGAACGGGCGGTAATTCTTCAATGCCCACACCATTACCAGGAGTGCCTTCTCACAATCGTTGAATTTTTCCTCCACAGAGGATAAAGTCTTACTTGCGTAGGAGATGACTTTATTGACCATGTCATGCTTTTGGTATAATACCTCAGTCAAGCATGTATTTGCAACCCTTTGTCTTCATGAAGAACTCCTTGTTTTTGACAGGGTAAGCTAGGCAAGGCGCTTGTGAGAGGCTTCTGTTAAATTGTCTTACTGCCTCGGCTTGTTCTGGGCCCCACTCCCATTTGACCCCCCCTTCAACAGATGGATCAGGGGTCTTGTGATCTCTGCGTACTCCTCAATTAACTTTTTACTGTAATTAGTCAGTCCAAGGAGGCTCCTTAGCTCACACAGAGTTGTGGGGTCTTTTAGTTTCAGGAGTGCTTCTACTTTCTTTTCCTGGGGACAGAGACCCTCAGGAGTTATCACATGCCCCAAGAAATTGACACAGGTCCTGCACCACTGTGCCTTTTGGAAGGATAGTTTTGCCACGGCAACCCTCAACTGTGTCAGAACATAACAAATCTCCGCTATATGTTCCTCCACAGTTGAGCTTTTGATTAGAACATCATCTACATAGGCCATGTTACCCCTTTCACCCAAGTTGGGCATGGTCTTATGCAAGAAGATATTAAATTCATTGCCGGAGTGATGTATTCGAAGGGAGTCCGGGTCCAGGTTTACTGCTGCCCCCTGAAGGTAAAGGCCAGCTTGTATTGGTCCTCCCTACTGACAGGTACGGTCCAGTACCCATTTGTCAGGTCAACGGCAGTGTATACCTTTGACCCCTGGATCTGGGCCATCCCTTGGCCAATGCAGTGCAGAGGCCATTGGGACGTGTGGACCCATTTGTTTAGCTCCCTTAGGTCAGCACAGAGTCTCCACTGGCGGATAGGTTTTAAAATCCCCAGCACCGGATTGATAAAGGTGCTTTGGACTGGACTAATTATCCCACGGGACTCAAGGTTTTTCATTATTTCTGTGTGGGACTCCATGGATGTGAGAGGCAAGCGATAATGCTTCACAAACACTGGAGGTATACCAGGGTCTGTGGGAATTGCTGTTGTATGCATTTCGGTGCGGCCACAGTCATATGAGTCCACCACAAAGAGATCCTGAAAATCTAAGAAAACTTGTTTCTACTTTTGCTTCTGCTTCAGAGTCTGACAGGCATCAGCTAGGTTGACTCTCTCTTCAACCCTCTGCCTGAAGCCCAGAAAGACTTCTTTTTTGGCTATTTCAGTGGCTTCCTCCAGCTGGGTGGAGGAGCCCCTGGTTAAAGTATTGACCTGGACTAAGGGTTCCAGTCAGGGACAGCAGTCCTTGTGGACTTGAAAGATCACCTCATCCCTCCTGAAGTCACAGGTCACTTCTTCCTGACCATAAGGCAGGAATAGTACACCAGGAAATTCCCCCCATGCCGGGTGAATATCCTGTCTGGTGTTGTGTCATTGTCGTTATCACTGTCAAAACATTCATTGGGGATTGGTCCTATCAGTTCATTACCTAAATCTATGGAAAAATGTAGGTCATCGACTGCCATTCCAATAATTGTGCCTGCGCCCAGAGTGATACTCCTAAGGTCGCTGTTATCCACCACTATTGGAATGGTTTTGTGTTCTATATTGACTAATGGTGTTGGGTTTAACCCCAACCCTTGCTGTTGGAGCTGGGCATTGAGGTGAACATATGCGTCAGGATTTTTCAGTTTCTGTATTCTTTTAATTTTTATTTTAAGTGGGAATAGTCGGTCCGTTCTGGGATGGTGACTTACTCTCCAATTTGAACTTCAACTGCATATGGTAGCAATTGAGCTGACCGAAATGCTTTCTCTGGATCATGAAAGTCCATGGGATTACCCGCTAATCGGGACTAGGCTTTGAAGTTTATCAGGTCCAAACTAATGGAAAAGCAATTGAGAATGTCACCGCCCAAATAAAATGTGGCAGGGACATCTCGCACGACCCAACAATTATACTCTTGTTGCCTATGGTAATTTTGAGTATACACCTGCTAGGCAGGAGATGTTTGGAATTGGGAGTTTCCAGGTCCATTTCCCATTTGTCTATCAATTTAAAGGTGGGAATGGCTGGATCTTTTGGGAGTTTTCGGAACATGGCTTCGCTGATGAAGATCTTACCAATGCTCACGCACACTCTGGCGAGAACAGAGTCCTTCCCCTCATTTAACTGAATAGGGATGAAAAACTGTTCTCTAATTTTCTGAATGTCAGCTAAACTTTGAGGTGGTTTCTCATAATTTTGGACTATGGAAGATGGATTTTCTGATTGTGAATTGGTATAGAACTTCAGATTATTTCCTTCCAGTGTGGAATGCCACTTGAAACTGGAAGGAAGGTTGATTTTCAAAAATAGAGAGGAATTCCCATCACATGTTTGTTGTCCTACTGCAGTTACTGTCACATCAGGCATTTGGTTGTTTTGAAAATGGAATTTGATATAATCCTGTTTTTGTTCAACCATGTGGTATGTGCCATTTAGACTAACATCGTTGACACTATGTTTTAATTTTAATAGGTCGGTCAGTCTGGGTCCAGAGGACCTTGTTTACACAGTCTATTAGTGGAGACATTCTACACAGGATGTCATTCCCTGTGTGCCCTCCAGAGTCACAACTATGACCGGGTGTTTCACCTTGTGTCACCCAATTTTTATTTCTAAATCTGCAGTCCCCTTGACAGGAATTTAATTCCCATCGAAATTCTGAAGTTGTCCAGGTAGAGGGTTGAGAGGGATCTGGTATCTCTCCCACCTTACTGAATTCAGTTGATCAAAGGCTCTCTTTAACAGAAGAGTGGCTTGGGATCCAGTATTCATCATTGGCAAAAATGAGTATTGCCCTTGTACTTGGACCGGGGCATAACATCTTCCCTCCTTCTCCTCAAGGGGGCAAAGATGATTTGCATTTTGGGCCAGTTGGTGGGTTAATTTTTTGATTCTTGCTTCTGACACAGGGGTAGCTTGGGCAGGATTCTGTGTGAGAGCTTGGGGATCTGTAAGAAAAAGGTGGCAGTTGGATATTGGGGGAGTTTTGGGCTCCCCTGGTTTTAATTCTGAGCCGCCCCCCCCCCCTTTTTGGAGGCAGTCACCAGAATTTTTTTGGGCAAGCTGGTTTTCGGGATCATGCTTCTGGGGTTCAATGATGGTCGTTCCTAACTCAGTCCCCACATTTACCCAGTCTTTATTAGGATCTCTCGGGACACATTTTTCTTTGGTAAGAGTTTCCCAACCCTGAAGGAGAAGATCCTTTTCCCAGAGTCCTCTGAGGACCCCTCTCCTACTAACCTCCTCCACAAAATGGGGCTTTGTAGGTCCTTTATTTCTCCAACCGCCCCCTGTTCCTTAGGTTGCAGACTTTCTGGGGCAGGAGATTTTGGTTCCGGTTCCTGGGTTTCCAGGGGCTTTTCACAAGTGGGGATGGAAGCTTCCTCTAAGGCTTTACATCCTCCCTCCTCCGTGCCCCCTCCCTTGGAACCGGTAAATTGTCGGGGTTCTCTCCCTGTCATTGCTCTGGAGTACCAGACCCTTGGTTTGTGGAGTTCTGGACCGCCATTTTCATCTGAGGGTTCTGCTGACCCCTCAACATGCAACCCAGATCCTGGGACAAGTTCTGGACCTGGCGCTCCGGTTGGGACACCCGCTCTGGCTAGTACGGGGGTCTCTGGTCCATCCTAGGTGAATCACGGGAAGGGTACCTATCCCTTCTCCCATAATACCCTGGTTTGGGATGGTTCTGGTAACCCTCCACCCTAGGCCTCCCCTCTCCCGGATTGGGCTGTCTGGGCTCAGGAAAATGGGGAAAGAAAGGAGGGTTGTTTTGTGGGTTGAGGTTTTGCGGCTACCGGGGAAGAAGCTCAATCCAGCATTTGGGGGATTACTGCCCTCCTGGGGAAAGTTAGGAGGGAAGTTTCCTGGGTTGGTAGCTACCTGGTTGGATCCCCCCTTGGGCTGGGGGAGTCCACACATACCCCAGGATGGGTTTTTTGCCCTTGTATCAGGGGCTTATGTAGTCTTGGGAGTTAGGGGTCCCATTTGTGGGATTACCACCCTGACTACCGGTCTGGGATTGACCCGAGGGCCTTCTGGTTCTTTGGTTGGGTAAGTTCTGTGTCGGTATATTTTTATGCCCCCCCCATCTCCAGATCTAAAATGGGGGCAACCTTCACCTCCGCCACCTTTGCAGTGGCAGGGATGTTGGCTGGTTTGGGGTTTTTATTGGTGTTTTTGTTCTCTACATGTTTCTGCACTTCAGAAATCCAGGTCGCCTGTTCAATGACCCAGTCCAGTGAACTCTTCTCGTGAAAATTCCCTCACCAGCTGGGTCATGCTGTATTTGGGGAGTGCATGGAAAATGGTGTTAGTGAACTCCCTACTGTCTGTGCGCACCCTCCTGATGGTCTGCAAAAAGGCACATTTAAGTTCTTGCGCAAATTCTTGTGGGGCCTGGTCTTCCCCACACTGCAGATTGTAGGCCACCTTGCAGGCCTCTTGGGGGTTCCTATGGATAGAAAAAATGCATTAAGATGGCCGCCCTGTAGGTGGACCATCTTGAGTGGTTCTGATCCTCCAGCCCCGCAAAGAAGCTGGAGTACTCAGGTGAGAATGTCCATTTTACATATTGGATGCAACTCTGTCTATCTTTCAGATGAAAAGTATCCTTCAACTGTTCATATAACTCAAGGTGTTCCGGGACTGAATACTTGGCATTTCTGTGATAGGGAGTTATAACACTCCTAATGGCCTTGATCTGCTTCAGGGGATCTTTTAGTAGAGCCCTCTTAATTTTGATGTTTTTTTAGGTCTTAGTCACCAAAGTCCACTCATCCTCTGACTCAGAGGCACTACTATTGGAGGTGGCTATCTGATCCTCTAGACACTCCCTTATTCTGTGAGTTTGGGAAGGGCTTGCAGAAAGTGGGGGTCTAGTTTCTTGATGCCTGTGGTGCTCAGAAGAGTCTTCTGACTCTCCCCTCCTCCCAGGATTGGCAGAGTACCCCCCCCCCACTGCCCTACCTGGGAATAGGTATTTAAGATACTCTTTTTGGGCTTGATATCCTGGAGTTCCACACCAAATTTGACAAACTGATCCTTTGGTAGGCGGTATTTTTGAGGATCCAGTTCCCTGACTCTCCCCTCACAGGAGTCTTTCTGATCAGAGAGGTTAGTCCTAACATTTGGGGATAGGTACAGAGACGCCCGTCCATCAATTTCTGGGAGGCGCTGATCTGTCAGTCCCATGTTACCAATTCTGCTGAAGTCTACCATCCCCATGGCCCTTGGTTCATATGAGCCAGTGGTAATGAAGCTGGCAGAGTCCATGGTACTGAAAGGGTTAGAGTCCCTGATTACAGGGGTCCTGATGTTATGCTCAGGGGTTTTTCTGTCCCTCCCTACCTCTTCTCTTTCATCCCCTATTCCCTGGTGATATGCCACAATCTGAATCTTTTGTTCCTCTATCAGGGCCTTACTCGTCTCAATAATTCGCTCTTGCATGGCTATCGGGGTGTGGAGCACCTCATTCTTTTCACAGAGAGCCTCATTGTCTCTCTGAGCTTCCGGCCTGGTTTGGAAATACTGGGCCAATTTCTGCTGCAGGAGACTCATCTCCCGAGTTTTATCATTGTTGGTCTGGATGTTCTTTTCCAGAGCATCCTCCACCCGCCTGGTGTGCTCTATTAGCTTCTCATATGCTGTTTTTGCATCATGGACCTCCTGGTGAGCCAGCTTTCTTTCCTCTAGCTTGGTTTTTAATTGGCTCACTTCCCGGCCTGAGGCGTGCCTCTCCTGACTTAGAGTGCCCCTCTGTGCAGCCAGGTCATCCCTTTGTTTTTTGAATGCATTGGACTTCTGGCACTCCTCATTAAATTCTGTTTGAGATTCTAGATCTTTAATAATTAATGTATTGTTTTCCTCTTTTAATTTGTCTATACGGTCTTGTAGGACGACCATCTGTTCTGCGCAGACTCTATTAAAATGTAATTGTTGCTCCAGTTTCTATTGACTCTGTTGTAAAGAGTCAACCCTTTCCTGACATTCATTTTTCAGTACCTGAACTTGGGTATCTTGCTCTGCCTTCTCTTGCTGTATGAGAGCAAGATCTTCTTTTAGTTGTGTTAGTTACTTCCTAGTTTATGTCTCTGATTCTTGGCTCTTCAGTAGCCTTTGCTCTGCAGAGTCTCGATTAGTTTGGATTTCCTCTAGTGTTTCCACTTGCTTCTTTGCCAGAACTATGTTTTCTGCATGCTTTTCCTGCATTAGTCCTATGTGGGGGTACAGGAAGGCCGCTATTTTGGCAATTTTACATTGTTCCTCTGTTACCTTTGGGGCAATGTACAGTTCACTAATAGCTTGGTGTAATGGGCCCTTGTCCTGCCATGTATCTAGGTCCATGGCAGTGACCTGTTCTTTGATTTCCTGCAGCCATATCTGCTCATTCTGTTTGGGCCACTCACCTCTGACAAACAGTTTGTGCAGGAGGTGTTCCCAAATCATATTCATTTCTACTGGGATCGCCATTTTGGAAATATCAATTTCCTTATGACTTATTTTAGAGTTCATTTACTTTTACAAACAGGCCTGATTTTTGGAGTATTTATTTTGAGAGGTGCTTGTACAGTGTAGCACAGTACACCAACCAAGAAGGTATCTGTACCCTGCAGGCTAGTATGCTGTGTTAGACTGTCACAGTTGGTAACTCGAACTCAGAATCATGGCACGAGTCCCCAAAATCTGTTAAGGATTTCAATCAGGCAATACAACCGGGTCTCGTCTAGCATGTAAAGCACAGATGAAATACGTATTTATTATGCCTATAGGTCCAATATTCTGAGTGATATACCACTGATATCACACCCTTCTCAAAATACCCCCCCAGGTCACAGTGGAACAGGAATCAGGCTGGTTGGTAAAGGTAAATATGTATTCATTATTTAAAATACAAATCAAACATAAGTTTTATTATATATATGGGGCAGCAATCACCAATGTGGTGACAAAACAATCACAAACTAAGTAAGGCAATTGAATTCACTTTTAAGCAGCACAGAAGATAAAACACAGGGAAAAGACAGTTTTGGTTTGTGAACAGATAGCGCTTAGGTTAAGATTTCCACCTGCAAAGTTCTTAATTCACAATTGAGCAGTTCTGCACAGATGTCACTAAGCAACGGGTATTTAGGAAAGAAAAACAGAATACAGTCTTTGAATATAATCTTCGCTCCTCAAACAAGAGAGAAAAAGCGTGTTAGGAACTTTGACACTTTTAAAATGACAGTTGAAAATGACTTAGAAAACAATGAAAAATGTGCAAAAATACTTAAATTGATATACATTCCTATGGGAGTAATGCTGAACAGGTTCTAACAAACATGAGCTACAATAGGAGCAACTACATACACTTAGAATCAGAATGGGAGTGTAGAAATACTTTGAATGAGAAAAGACATGTGTTAAACAAAATCGCGAAATTCGCCCCTAATTTCCGCTATGTGGTTTTTAATAAAAACCGGGTCAAATACATTGTTTCGCAAAGGTCTTAGGTTTAAATGAGAGTTGAAATTATGGGCCTCATTCCGACCCTGGCGTTAACCAAGGCGCTATTAGCCAGTTTGAAACACAGTAAGCTCCAGAGTGGACTGTGGAAACCAACCACAGCACCTCTGTGTCCGCCTTGGAGGACTCAGTTGGATTACCTGTGGGAAGATTTTAAGGGATTGGGATTTTACAAGACTAAAGGTTTTTCAAGAAATGATCACTAGCACAAGAAATCAAAGCAAGGTTTCAGACTGGTATGACACTATTACAAGTTCTTAAGTTAAAGAGAGGATGGGTTGAGATTGGCATAGGACAAGGAAAATATACTATGGGTTAATATGTTTCCTGTTGCTACTTACAGTCCACTGTAAATTAAGATTGGACGGTCAGGGTTCTGGTCTTCCGGATCGGGTCTACAGGCAGCAGGGCACTTCTGTAAGGATGGACAGCTGGGCGGTTCTGGTCAATTGGACTGGCACCTCAACTTGGACTGGATTGGATTGGATTGGCCCTTCTGGTCACTGGACACAGTAGATTAGCAGTATGCCAAGTTCAGTAAACAAGCCTAAATGGTAGCAAACCAGACTGGATCAGAATGAATTCTTTCCTGAAGTTTGGGATGGGTCAAAATTGGGCCTAGCTGAAAAGAGTTCAGCAATTGCTGGGCCTGGGATTTGCAAAGTAGTTTGGATCAGGACAAGATGAAGAATTCTGGAAAAGGGCATCACACAGCAATCAGGATGGAGTCAGGAATCAGTGTGTGCCTGTGTGTGTGGTGAAGTTCCTATATTTATCATGCCAAGTGACATCACAATGTTTATGGTAGGGGCAGAATTGCAAACCACACCCCCACGGCTGTGATAGGTCAGAGGCACTTGCCTCTTTCTGTTTGGAAGTCATAAAGAGCTGTCATTTTTTATGATGTGATTTGGGAACTCCCACATTGATTTGAACCACAGTTTAACTTTCCCTTGAATGCACATTTCTATAATAATGCCCTCTAATTAAATCAGACACATACATTACATATTCTGTGGGTTATCCTGACATCTAACTCCCATCTCAGTAAGATCTGTCTTTGTAGTTCTGTGAAATTTTGTCAATTTTAATCATAACGGTTTGGCCTAACAATTCCTAATTCAGTACATATCTGGGCAATTACCCCTAGCACACAAGTATACAATATTATATTTGCAGCATCAAGAGTTTTGCCACAATTGTTCTTTTTGTGTAACTGTGGTCCCTTATGTAGTACAGGGTTCACTCACATCTTCATAGAAAGAGCATACAATTAGATTTACAACTTCTCATACTAGGCCCCTGGTGAGTTCAGATAGAACTGTAGTGTGCAGCCACCCTTCCTTCTTTCCTTGTCCATACATCTGCCGACCTATGGCTCTCTCCATTTCTCCTATATTTTCTAACTGCTACACTATCACCTATCCCCACTCTCTCACAAAGTCTGGTAGAAAAAAGCCCAAGGAAGACATCTTGAGTGCAAACCCTGGACTTCCCATTGCAGACACCTATGTCAGTGCTTCCTCTAGAGATGTTTTCACTGATATCCTCTTCTCTGTCCCCTCGCCATATCTATGGACCCCATCTCATCTCTACTCTCTCTCCTTCAACATGCTCTACCATTAACGGTGGCACTAAGTGGGAAGTCCCCTTGGCTGGCTTCTCATCCTCACATTGCTTTTTTAATGTCTATCACACTGGCACTATCCTGGTTCAGGGTCAACAACCCAACCTCCTTCTCTTTGACCAGATCCTTCCTTCTCTCATTAACTTCTTTCCTTCTCTTGCATTTCTGCCTTGTACTCTCTCTCCCCCTCCTCTGATTGATGTACAACACCCCTGTACACCACCTCAGAAAAACTTCAAAGGCATAGACCTCCTCCACCAGGCAACTCTTAACGCCCACTCAGCCGACAAACACTCTGATGGCATCTGTCTCCTTCTTGAGGATATTGACGTTGACATTCTCGCTCTTACCGAGACATGGTTCAATGCCAGCTCAGTCACTGCTTTCAACTCTCTCCTCCCTGATGGCTTCAAGATCATCTCCAAGCCTTGACCTCACCGCACTGGTGGGGGGTTGCCTTAATCTTCCCTGAGTGGGTTCCTGTTTCCATGTTACCTACCCAGCTCTACTCTTCCTTTGAAAGCCTGGTTTGCAATTGGTCATCTCTCCCATCGCCACCCTGACCATTGCCACCATCTACCGTCCCCCAGGAGTCACCACCCTGTTCCTCTCGGAATGGGCTGACTTCTACTCTTCCTTACTTTCATCCACCTCCAACCTCCTTCTTTTGGGTGACTTCAACATCCAACTGGACTCCCCTGGCATTGCATCCATTCTCTTCACTGACCTCTGAACTTCAATGTCCCTCTCCATTCTCCTTTCTGGGCAAACCCACTCAGCTGGTCACACTCTGGATGCCCTCATACACTCTGACGTTGCTCCCCCACACTAGTCACCCCTCTCACCTGGTCAGGCCACTCTCTCCTCCCAACTGGGTCCGCTTGGCCCCATGACAACCCCCCAAAATCTCTGCCAACCTTGTTCGCTAACATCCGCCCGATGAAACGAGTGTCTGCAGCTGCCTTCATCCCCCCTCAACTCCCACCCCTGACTCTACATCTGACTCTGCCCGCAGTAACCTCCACCTTTCCATCACCAACACTCTTGACATTCTTGCCCCAATCATTAGGATCAGCTTGAAATCTACCTCTAAGTGTAACACCTAGTACGACTCCAAACTTGCGGTGGTAAAATGTAAGTTCAGGGCAGCAGACCGGAAGTGGAAAACTGCAGGCTCATCCTCTGACAAACTGGCCTGCCACCTGCTGCAAAGGCAATACAGACTTGCCATCCGTGCCAAGAAGAGAGCCCACATTCCAGCACTGAGTTTCCGGTGCATCCAGTAACACAGCAGAACTTTTCAAGATCTTCAGGGAAATAGCCAACCCCCATCTTGAGCTCCCTTGTAACACACCCTCGCAACTCGTCCAAAACCCCCTCTTCTCAAAATCCCCCATCCGTCCTCCTTCCTCCTTCTCCCCCTTCACCTCGGTCACACCTGAAGAAGTTACGAAAGTCGTCTGCTCGTTGAAGGCCTCCTCTAAACAGGTTTCCCCCTGTTCATCCAGGACCATCAAAGATAACATTGGCTTTCTTGCCTCTGCTCTCGCTGATTTCTGCAATCGCTCTTTGTCACAGGCTCTTTCCTCTCCTCCTTTAAGCACTCCCTTGTTCACCCATTCTTGAAAAAACCTTCATCAGATCCTCTCTGCCCTGCAAACTACTGCCCTATTTCCATCACCCCATTCCTCGGGAAAATGCTGGAGAAGTTGGTTTTGCCCCAACTCAACTCACACACTGAACTTGTTGGTGGTCTCCACAACCATCAATCTGGATTCCAAGCATCCAGAGGCACAGAATCTGCTCTTCTGAACACCTGTGAAGAACTGCTTGCATCTCTGGACTCCAATTCACAGCCTGTCCATATCCTTGTCAATCTCTTCTCGGCTTTTGACACAGTCAACAACTCCATCCTCATACAAATGCTCCATGATACCCTTGGTATCTCGGAATGGGCACTGGACTGGCTGACATCCTTCCTTACTGACAGCTTTTCCCAAGTCATCCCAGACACCTTCTACTCTCCTACCTCCTTTTCCACCTGTGGTGTCCCCAGGGTTCTATCCTCTCCACACGGCTGTTTAACATCTACCTTGCTCTGCTTGCATGCCACATCTACTCCTTGTCTTCCAATTTACAGTCTAAAGCAGATGACACACAGCTCTTTTCCAAACTCCCTGCCGCCTCTCTTGCACCCTCCATCATCCCTGACTTCCTATCTGCCATCCAGTCCTCATGCACCTCACAACAATCTCTGCCTCAATGCCTGTAAAACGGACATCCTTCCCATCGGGAACCCTGATCCCTCCTTCTTCCCCTCAGTGTGGCCTTCCTCTTTGGATTCTCCCCCTGCACCTTCTTCTGAAGCCAGAAACCTTGAAGTCATCTTCGACTCTTCTCTCTCCTTCCTTCCTCAAACTCAGGACATTGCCAAGAAGTTCCACTTTCAGCACTTCCTTCTCAAAGGAATTCTCCCTTTTCTCACTTTCCCCCAGAGGCTCAATGTGACCCAAGCTCTGGTTCTCTCTTGGCTTGACTATTGTAATAGCCTCCTCCTGAATCTTCCGTCATCCACTCTGCAACCCCTACAGCTAATCCAAAATAGGGCAGGGAGGTTTATCCGGTCCCATGTGTTAATATCCCGCAAAAATATCACCATACAATAATATCACCATATTTTTGCAGCAATATTAAGCTATGGAACCTGTGGGGGAAACCACCGCAACCCCCAAAATGTTTTTAATGGAGCGAGGGACACCCCTGCATCCCTGGTCCCAATAACCCCATAAATTATCCCCACTAATAATATCGCCTATGGCCTTACCCCACGACCATATATATATATATGGCAATATTATTGGTGGGGATAATATTACCTGATACCATGTATCCTTGGCCTTAAGTCCAGGGACCGCATCTTTCCTGCACTAAAAAGTCTTCACTGGCTCCTGGTTGCTACACAGATAAAATTCAAATCCCTCTGCATCATCCACAAGGCTGTCTGGGCCCAGGCACCACACTATATTCAACTTTATCTTACCAAATACTCTCTCTCTAGACTACTGCGTTCCTCTGGCAGCAACTCTCTGTGTGTAAAGAGTTTTTCTAAACAGAAGGTAGGGGTCGTTCAATCTCCTCAGCTGGCTCCCGCCTATGGAACATCCTCCCCCTCCCTCTGCACCTTGAGCAGGATCTTCTTAAATTATGGAAGCTCCTTAAGAGCTTTCTCTTTACCTCCTCCTTCCCTTCTTCCCCCCTCTGCTAATCCCACAGTTGCTGCGATTGGTGTACTGGGCCCTTATGCATCCTCTGAGTCCTGACCTCCCACACCCAGTCGGCCCAGCTCCTGTCTTTCCACTGCACTTGCACCCTCTGCCCTGGAGGCTGGAACTTACACCTCTTGCAGCTCTGGGCCATGTAGCACTCAACATTGACAGCACTCCCTCTATGGCCCACCCTTGAGCTCTGACTGCCCAGCACGTACCCATGCTGCCCTCTTCCTTGCTGCACTCGCACGTTCTGAATACCCTCAAGGCATATTAGGTTTGTCCTCTTCCCCCCCCACTGCTCTTAAATATTGTGTTTTATTGTATTATTGTATTAAATATTGTGTTTTTAATGTATTTCTCTACTCCTGCTACCTCCCCTGCCCTGTGGGTTCATTGAAACAGTATTTTCTTATTGTATAAAGGCATAACAAGCAAACAATAAAATAGAAAAAGAAATAAATCCAATCCCTCGACACCGTTTACCCTTTTAAATAAGGGGTCACCCACTTCTTCTTTGGTTCACCTTTGGACATTCAAGGACATCAAGAAGAATTCATCTGGACCCTGTTGGGGGATCAGTCCTTTCCAAAGCTCTCTGCCAGAGGTAGGGCAGATATACCAGGGCAGAGGCAAGCTCTGCTCTCTGCCCATGCCCAGGGAACATTAGGGGTGACTTTGCTGAGCAGCAATGCATACCCCTTTGCTAACAAACTCCCTAGGCTTTGGGACAAGATTCCCGAAGAGGACTCACCTTGTCCTGGAGCATCTAGCAGTGGGTCTCATAGCATCCAGAGAAGCCAAAACAGGAGTCCTGTTTTTGTTGCTCGAACCACCTTGAACTTGAATCATGTTCGGTGTTTTGAAACACTTCAAACCCCTGCTTGCATCCTTTGAACGGGGTTAATGCTGGATCACCCCCGCAGAGCCTGTCCCCTGTCCAGCTTGAGCACCAGACACCATGCAAATGACTTTGAACCACTACGTCTTTGAATCAAGCATTGAACCAACAGTACTTTGTGATGAACCACAACTCGACCCACTGGAGCATTGCATCACTTACTGACTGGAACCAGTGGTGACCATCACTTTGAACAACTCTTGATCATCAAACTGCTATTGATGACCCCTCAAATTGCATCGCTCGCACCTCCTTTGAACCAAACAGAGAACTGTTTCGAACCAGGCATCACACTGACGAGCTGACTGGGATCAAAGCGACTCACCACCTTCGAACCCAGTTCAGCTTGCATGTATTTCATCTTGAAGCATGTCTCAACCCCGTTAAAATACCTAACAAATAGAATAAGGTACTATTGAGAGCCCCTGTCCCTGTGGCCCACGTGGGGGGCCTTAGTCACTAGGTGAAGCCGTTGATACACCTTTTTCCTCAAGAGCATATCCTTTACGTAACCACGTTGAAATTCTTCCCTTTTCCTGCCTGCTTAAGTATCCAGAGTGCTTAAACATTCCTGTTCTGCATTTTCTATCTTCTTTACAGAGATGGGTTTTTATAGAATTTTATTAGTTGCATTACTGATTTGTTTACTAAATTATATATATTAGTATAGAATCATGATTGTACATTATTTTATTTTGCAACTGTTGTACTATTGCTGTTTGCGTTGCTACTGTCTCACATTCTTACCCCATCTAAGAGTTTAGCCTTCCCTCAGCCAACATTACCCAAAATAACATACAGATTGACGTTTTTTTACCACTATACCCTTCAAAGCATTTCTATTGTTTTATTTTTGTTGTTTTGCTACATGTACATTGCTGCAGATAACCTAGTAATGTTTGAATTATATGATATGTTATTTATAACGTGCTTAATATTTACAACGTGCTTAATACCCAGAGGTTTCTAAGCGTGGACCAGGGATCGAACCTGTGTTGCTCGTATCGTCTTGCTTCTAAGGTGAGCACGTTGCCCCTGGGCTATCCTCTCGAGAATCGGATCTGAAAGCTAGATGCCTCCTGTTTTATTACATCTTGACATGTTTGCAGCATCCACGTGCGCCTCTTTCAAACTCCAGGTAGTGCCTTTTGTCAACCGAGGAAACGTGTATGACTATACAATGAAGATTACCCCTGCTAACTGCGCAGGGAGTATTCATTCTATTAAAGGCTTGGAGGCGAGCATTATGCTTCAACTTCTTTAATTTACTACTCCTCAGCAGTTTCAACCAACCAATAAAATCAACAATAAAACAGGAAAAACGTCTCAAAAGACTTTTCTTGCTTTGAAACTACAATTCCCATAGTCTCTGTAGTCCATATCCTCCATGCTCAGCTATGACCACTTCCTGTCCCTGAACTCCTCCTCTTCTTTTACTGCTCTTCAAGCAGATAAGTACTATTTTGTCTATCTCTCTATGTATGGAAAGTCATTCAATAAACTCCACACAAAGTCCTGCTAACGGGACGAAGACTTGAACCACTCCAAACTGAATGTTGAACTTCCTCGACTCCAGGCGACTACCACTGCTAGTCACCTACATCAAATATTCTTCTGCTCTTCCCCTAGGAGAATGCAAAATAGAAAAATAAGGGTGGCCTCCATGTATTGCTCTCACTATAACATTTTTTAACATATGCAAAATCGAATATAGACGCAATACATAGCTCGGGCGGGAATTTAATGCTCGCCTCCTAGTCTTTAATAGAATTAATACTCCCTGCGCAGTTAACAGGGGTAATCTTCATTCTATGACAAGACTGGAGGCGAGCATTATGCTTGTTCAAAGCTTCCCAGCACCTTCTGCTGCTAGCATAATATCACTAAGGGATACTCCTGTCTTAAAGGCTTTAGATGCCATAGCTCCCCTTACTGAATGTGCTCCATACTTTCCCACATCTATTCCTGCTGCCTGCATGATTTCTTTCACTCATCTGGCAATAGTAGCTGTGGATACGCCCTGAAAAGGCTTTCTGTGCTCTATAAGCAGTTGTGTGGTATTCGCTGCCCTATGTTCCGCCGTCCTGCTTTCATATTCTTTGACGCCGCTTGCTATGCACCATTTAGGTGTACTTGTAAAATATGGATAGTGTACTGAGGAAGTACCCGACTTAGTCCTCTGCACTATTGTGGATGTTACTCCCTCTGGTCCAAATGATCTCCCATCTACTTCCAATGCTCTGACATCTGATACTCACTTGCACGAGACCAGGCATAAAAGCATTGCCAATTTCCCCGACAATTGTCTCAGGGATAAATATCTATTCCCAGGCCAGCTCTCCAATAGCTTAAGGACGTCTCGAACGTCCCACACTGTTTTATATCGTGGTTCTGGAGGCACTTTAAATTTGGCTCCTCGGATGAGTCTGACCACTGCTGGGTGTTCTCTTGCCGGAACTCCCTCTATCAGCAGATGTCCTGCTGATATTGAGGATCTGTAAACTCCTATAGTGCAAAATGCTTTCCCGTCTTGTAATAACAGTGCTAAGAAATTCAGAATCATCACTACAGGTGCAGAAATGGGATGAACACCTCTCCCCTTGCACCAGCCAGACCACTTGGCCCAAGCCGCGTCGTAGCTCCTTCTAGTAGACGGAGCCCAGGATTCTGCGATGAGCTGAGCAGCCTGCTGCGAAATGTCTGGCAGGGCCCAGCGTCTCCGGATATCCTGCACGCAATGAGCGGGAGATTCTCCCTCACTCTCAGAGGATGATATGACCCAGCTGGGTCGGTGAGCAATTCCTCCCCTTCTGGGAGTATTGTCGGCTGAGCTACTGCTAGCTCCATAAGCATTGGGAACCACACTTGAGACTTCCACAGTGGCGCTACTATCAACAACTCCGCTTTCTCCCTCCAGCACTTCGCCAGTACTCTGCTCAGCATCACAAAGGGGGGTAAAGCGTAGTGAGGACCTCTGCTCCATTCCTGGAGGAACGTGTCCGTCCCCAGAGCTTCCGGGTCTAGCCTCCAGCTGAAGTAAGCTGTTCTCTGGGCGTTCAACTGAGATGCGAAGAGGTCTATGTGTATCGAGCCCCACCTCTCGTTCATCCTCTGAAATACTGCTGGATCCAGTCTCCAATCGCTGGAATCCGTGAGGTAGCGCGAGTTCCAATCCGCTACTACATTCAGTGTCCCTGGGAGGTGCTCTTCTGTGACTGATGTCTCTGATTGCAGGCAAAAATGCCAGAAGTCCTTCGCTAGCTCGGCTAGCATTCAGGATTTGGTACCCCCTAGATGGTTTAAATATCGTACTGCTGATATGTTGTCCATCTTCAATAGGACACACAATCTCATCTTCCCTTTCATGAAGGCTCTGATCACAAACGATCCTGCTAGTAGCTCGAGGCGGTTTATGTGAAGTCGAAGCACCTCCTCGCTCCATTTCCCCCCTGTCTGCAGGTCTCCGCACCTTGCACCCCAGCCCAGCCGGCTGGCGTCAGATTCTATGACTAAATCCGGACGGTCTCCAAAAATGGCTCGCCCATTCCAGGCATCCATATTCCTCAACCAGCACTCCAGCTCTGTCTTGGATTCTGGATCCAAAGGTACCGATTGATGATACCTCAAGCCTTGCTGCAGATGTCTGATCTTTAGCCTTTGTAGAGCCTGATAGTGAAAGGGTCCTGGAAATGTGGCTTGAATGGAAGCTGCTAAAAGCCCCACTATGCTTTCCAGAGTTCTGAGGGAAACTACTTCTCTTGTCAGACACCCTCTTAGTTCTCTCTTGATATCGCGGATCTTCCGAGCCGGAAGCTCCAGTGTCGCTTTCCTGGTATCCAATATGAAGCCTAGGAAATCCAGCCTCTGTCCTGGTTCCGTATCCGACTTTCCTATGTTCATTAGGCATCCTAAGGAAACTAGTAAGTTCTGGACCCATCTCGTCTGATATCTGAGGGTCTCTCGGTCTTCTGCTAGTAGCAGAAGATCGTCTAGGTAGATGATTAATCTTATCCCTTTCTCTCTTATTGCCGCTGCCACTGGTTTCATCAGCTTGGTGAAGGCCCAGAGAGCTGATGCAAGCCCAAAGGGCATGGTCTTGATTTGCCAAAGCTGCCTTTTCCAGCGAAAAGCCAGGAAAGTCCTGAACTCTTCTGCTACTGGAATCGTCAGGTAAGCATCCTTCACATCCAGCCTCGTCAGCCAATCTTTTTCTCTGAGCGAGTCTCGGAGCTGGTGGATGCCCTCCATCTTGAAATGTCAGTAAACCACCCAGCTGTTCAGCTCCTTTAGATTTATCATGGGTCGGACTTTCTCCTTTCTGTGCACTAAGAACATATTGCTTATGAAACTGAGGTCTCCCGGACACTTCTCTATGGCGTTCTTCTTCGCCAGTTGTAGCAGCTCGTGGTCTAACAGTTTCTGCTCTGCGCGGTCTAGCTGCTGCTGGTGTGGCCTGCGTTCTTGCACGGGGTGTTCTATGAATTCTAGGTGTAGACCTAGAACCGTCTTCAACACCCAGGCATCACTGGAAAGCACGCGCCAGTTTTCCCAGAACATACCAGTTCCCCCCGCCCACTGGAGGGAAAGTGCTGCTCTCACCTTGTATGAATCCTTGACCACAACCTGCTCCTCTCCCTCTGCATCCTCTTTGGAATCGCCCTTTGGTTGGGAAGAAGGAGTCCTGCTGTCTATTCTCCCAGTATTGGGATCTGGGATTCTGGGGTCTTCGTCCTCCCTGGTTACGACCAGCCGAACAACCCCTTTGGCGGGTGGTCCCGGCAAAAACTCGGCTCGGGAAGATTTTACAAATCGAAGCTTGTGCTTTCTCTAGTGACGTGTAGGTGCCGACGAAGCGGCCCATCTCCTTGCCGAAGGTTTCTCCAAAAAGGAATCCTTGTGCTGCCTCTCCCGCCTCAGAAGAGGCTAGGTCACTGAGCTTTGCGTCTATCTTCAGGAAAAGTCTTCTCCGTCGTTCCGAAGCGATGGCACAGTTCGCATTTGCATAGGAGGCATACTGCTCTCTGCGCCCAACCTGCCAGGGCGTCAGGGTCTACTTCTTCACCAGTGTCTCTTGCCCTTTCTGCCAGGTCCATGATTTTCGCAAGCAGGCCTGCTAGATCGAGAACTTTCTCCTGACAGCTTCACCAAGATCTATCGATACCCTTACGGGGGTCCTTGCTGGACTTTGATACGAAAGTGAACATCTTGGGGTCCAATTCCGGTGTCTCGGCTACCTTGCCCGGGAGGTCTGGTCTAGGACACTCCACGCAAAGGCACTGTCAGACTTCTTTGTCCAATGTTTTTCTCAGTCTCTTGGTCATGTACTGGGCCACCCTTGGTGATGGTTGCCAGTCCGAAGATCTTGGATTTCGGATACTGTCCGGATCAAACATATCCTCTTAAACCTGCTCGAGGTGTTTTTCTTTGCGGATTCTCTTCCCTCCGCTGGGTCTTACTTCCTCCTCCTCCCTTAACTCGTCCTCGTCCTGGAAGGGAGGGTCTCCTTCCTCTGGCTCCTCTTCCGAGCCTGGGTTCTCCTCTCCATCATCTTCGTCCCCTGGAGTGGGGGTCGTGAGGTCCGGCACTGTCTGACGCTACAAATATGCTTCTCAGAGCTTTGCGAAGGTGTCTTTTGCCCTTCTAGTGGGCCCTGGGGGTCGCAAGAGGCTTACCTCTTCCGGGCCTTGGTACTCCCCTTAGACCCTGCTTCTGAGGGTTCTCAGGGCGTGCGCTCTGTCCACGTGGTGCTGTCTATGGGCTGGGGGAGAATTGCTTCCAGGGACTCCAGCCTGTCTTGTAGGGGTTTCACCCCTAGAGTCACTGCATCTATGAGTGAGCTTCCCAGCACCTCCTTGAAGCTGGCAGCTAGGTCAAGCGACTGCTCCTCTTCACTCCACTAAAAATCCGACATTCTGGGAGGGTGCTGTGTGCCTGTTATACCTGTCAAGGTGTCTTAGCACACCCTTTCACTCTATAGGTGCTTCTGATACCTTCAAAAGTATCAGCTTGTGTATCTGATTACCAGATTCTTGTATTCAATCTTTTTTAATTATATATATATATATATTTATTATTATTTTTTTTTCTTGTGGCTGCACTTGACTAAATTGTACTTATTTGTGCCTGGAATGGGCTTCTGTCATGGTGTGCCATTATTGTGGAGGGCACTGTGCTCCGTTTAAGGCTTATGCCTTGTTTAGCCTTGCAAGACTCCAGCACTTCCCAAATGTTGTGTAAATCAAAACACACGTGCCCTGAAGCGGGCTTGTCCACGGAGCTATGGTGCTCCTTGATCTTGCGGTCAGGTGTGAACTGAGCCGGTTATGCGAACTTAAGAAATAAATCAAATCACCGCCGGGCCCGGCTTGGATACGAAAGCTCCACTCCGCAGGAAACAATGCGACGTGGAAGCGGGCTTTGTATTAATCTCCTCCCTCCCAAAGGAGGGGACTGCTGCTCCACACGCTGCTAGCCCTGCCTCTGCAAAGGAGGGGCCCGGAGTACTTTGCCGCCCAGCTGCTCTCCCTCCTACGCGAAGTTGCTATCACCCGCAGCACGGTATAACCACCCCTAATGTGCCAGACATGACGCACAGGGTGTGCGTGCTGCGGGGTCCACCCGCTCGAACGGGCTGTAACTCAATGCGCGCACAATTGAACGCTGCACTCTACTTTGGTGCCGCGTCCATGGCGAAATGGCCAATTTCCTAATGTGTTTAACACGTACTACTGCACATTATTCTACACGGCGCTGACACAGTGTAATATCCAATCAATAAAAACATTCTTCTCATATCATGCTATCTGTTAGCACCAATTACCTCCATACATAGAGAGATAGACAAAATAGTACTTATCTGCTTGAAGCAGTAAAAGAAGAGGAGGAGCTCAGGGACAGGAATTGGTCATAGCTGAGCATGGAGGATATGGACTACAGAGACTATGAGGATTGTAGTTTCAAAGCAAGAAAAGTCTGTTGAGATGTGTTTTCTGTTTTATTGTTGATTTTATTGGTTTGTTGAAACTGCTGAGGAGTAGTAAATTAAAGAAGTTGAAGCATAATGCTTGACTCCAGTCTTGTCATAGAATATTGAAATGCTATTACTTTATACATTGCTGTACATCAGAAATGTGCTTCAAACGTTTAAGCCCAAAGCACATCAGGGACGTCATTTAGGGGTTGCCAGAGAGTTCTCCCTTGCAACCTCTGTGGTCCCCCTTGCAACCTCTAAAAAAAAACAAAGTTTTTGTTTTTTGATGTAAGCTCCTGGGCTGTGGCCAGCACCATGTGGCTCTTTAATTCTGGAGTGGCTGGCTTTCTTGTTCATGCCCCTTAAAAAAAAGAAGAACATTAAGAACAGGAGTGCCACAAGTCTAACACTTTCAGCACTGACCCTAAATAAGAAAGAATAGAAATGCCAAATAATTTGTCTTTCTGGAATTCTATACAATAATTGCTACACTCATTAAAGGTTTGTTTCAGGCACACTTCAGGGGGTGAGTCACTAATTTAGTCTGGTCTTAAATGCCTCAATTGAGCCTTTCATGCTTCTGAGGGCGATAAATGAGTACCAACACAGGTTGGTTGATATTGGGTGTATATTTTTTCTATGTAAAGTGCTTAAGCGTAAGTGCTGTATAATAATACATCCTTATCTTTCGGTCATGGACGTCTGCTTACATTCACAGTAATTTGGTAATATGTGCCTATACACACTGATCTTAACGATACATATGGTGATCCATTCTTGTATGAAATGCACATCACACTATAGTGATATCGTAACCATATTTTTCGTAGTGTACAATGCTATGTGATGCCACTTCCTGTTTTGTCAACGGATGAAAGGTCGTGTTCCATCGCTTCCCATGATATCACTTCAGGGTGGGATCACATGACATCACTTCCTGTGATGTCATCAGGGGGTCAAGGGTCATGTGATGTCACTTCAGCTACCCTTGGCATTTTGTTGAAATGACGTCCCTGAAGCACGTTATGATACACTGTTTTATTTTTTTTTTATTTTTTTATTTATTGAAATTTAGCTGAATTCAATCAACTTTTTTCAACAAAATTTGTTTGTTTTACAAAAAGAAAGAATAAAATATTTTCATTATTTTTTTTCCATTAAATCCTATGTTACAGAATTACAAAAATTACAAACTTATAAATTACAAAAATTACAAAAATTGGGGTGCAATAGACTAAATGTTGTTAAACTAACACAAAAATTATTTTAAAACAACATAGCATTAGAAAACACGATTAAGGAAGGTAGAAAATCTTCCCATGGTCATTTTCTTAATCGCTTATCTAAGTTATTAATTAAAAGAGAATGCATCCCACATAATCTGTATTATTAATGAAAATGCAAGAAATCATCTGAAGTTTTGCTGAGGCTAAGGATATGTATTTAAATTCCAAAACAATACAAACCTGAAATGCGTGTCTGGGTTTAACACACTCTTTATCATTGGGAACATGCCCAATTCAGGTAATTAAAAAAGTGACCACCAAGATCACAGCCTTTATGTGTACACGAGATAAGTCTATTTAAAATTAAATAGGAGAGCCCGGGAGCCCCATCTGGCGCTTTTTCTACCATATGCACAGTTTGTGAATGTTATAACTGCATTTGGACTTGTGATAAAGCACGTGTAGGCTCTATGAATGATGATTATAGGTATTTTAAAATTACTATACCACTCATGAATTGGCAGATATGTGAAAACTGAAAGCTCAGTCTAAGAAATCCAATGACATAATGTATACATGTGTAATAGAATCCTCTAAATGTCTGTGTTCTAGATATAAAGATGTGGTTGTATTCCCAGGGAAAATGGGAAGGGCCTAGTACTTTTGGCTGACCAGAACCAAGACTGATTTACATATTTTATGTATGGGGCAGAGTTGATAAAAATGATAAAACTGAACGATAAACAGAGGAAATGGCAGTGGTTATGAATAATATAAATCTTTAAAACTGTTACTTTTTGATTTTATTGACATACAGTTCTGGTAAGTGATGTGTCACAGGCCGAGGGATCTACGGTTGTCTCGAGACCACACAAGTTCCAACACAGATTGCTTTGTTTTGGCCGATAGGGAGAGGTTGGAGTAAGTCACAAGTTTGTTATGGAATCACTACAACGAACCAAGAATACATCGCCATAATATAGGTCAAAGGTTAAAGGAAAACACAACTAACTAAAGAGGGAAAGGTGCAAAAGCTGAGTCTAATTGAGTGCAAGCCAAGAGCCCAATTTCCCTAGTGCTATTGCAGTTCATGGTCTGAGTTGGAACACCCTGAATGGTTCACACAAAGCAACTCACAGTTTATTGAGGTTCCAAGGGATCAGGCCCTTCTGTCATGGGTTATAGCAAACCACATTTGCTAGATGAGAGTTGATCTGTTTCCCACCAGTTGTTACCAGGCTGCAGTAATATTTGTTAAGCTCCGCAGCTGAGGATGGTTTTCAGGTTGAGGAGACCTGACAGGTTCTGATCCGTGGGGCTTTGGGGGGGTGGCAGGCGGGAAGAACAACACAGGCTTTGGCCTGTCAGTTGTCTTTAGTTTGTATACAGGCTTCGTCTAACAATAAGCCAAGGAACGATTAATCCCCAGGTTGTTACAGTGTATGTCATATAGGTTTATTTTCTGGTTCCACACATTTTTTTAGGTTTCGCAACATTCGCTTGTATTTGAGGGTCCACTCCACAACACTTTTCTCACTTGTCTTTTCTCTTTGTCTCGACTCTGGCCTCCTCAACAGCCAGAATATGATTCATAACCACAATCACGCCAAGGTTAAGGTCCCTCCCTGCCAACCCAGAGACTGACCAAATTTCCTCAGTCTCCGGGTGATTTGCTCTCTCTTCCTCCTTTCAATTTGATCTTTCTCCTTCTCTTTCCGTTCATTCTCTTTCCTTGCCAATGCCAGCCTTCACCTCAAACCGCTGCTTCTCCTCCCACTCCTTGTTCCTCCTCTCCACCGACTGCAGCCTCTCTGGCATTTCTGCATCTTTCCTCCTTTTCCTTGATAATTCCCCCTCCAATTCCACCCTTTCCCGCATGCTCGTCCTGACTCCTTATTTATTTGTTTTCTCATCTATCTCCAACCTCCTGTGTTGTCTACTAGATTCAAAAACCAGACACCCCACCAAAAAAGACATACAAAAATATGTTTATGCATACTATCCATCAAACTGGCTCCCTACATCAAAGCCATTCCAGTAAAGTCAGCACAGCTGGAAAGTTGGGGAGACTGATAGCAGACTGGTCTTTGTTAGAATTAAGGTTCCAAGTTGCAACCTTGCATGAAGAGATCTGCAAAGAACCGAGTACAAGGCGTATGTGATGAGCAACACGAGTATAATGGTATATTCACGGAATCATTGAACTTTTGAAACCAAGATGGATGCCATATACAGAGTGGTCCAGCGCCATGTGGGTGCTCATTTGAAGGACTTTGTTGAGCCTTCGACCCTGGCCAGTGAGCATGGCCATGCCCATTGTATATTTTAAAACACTACTGGGCCACTAGCAATTGCCTTCCGTCGTGTCCACTGTAAAATATGCTTCTTTTGGACCCTCTAAGTGCCGTGGCCACTATACACTATTCACGCCATTTTTAATAACTTTTTCATTTTTTTCCCCAAATTTATTTTTATTGGTTTTCTACAAGCAAACAGGTATTACGGAATCATGTTACATGTGCCGAAAACAGTGCTTAGTTGCTTGATATTACATAAGACAATAAGCATGAACAAAAACAACTCGACAGTAATGTCTCAGTGAGACAAATTGTTCACAAAAATATCCAGTTTGGGAAGAAACCTTAACAATCCCTTGGTTTGGAAAATGTCATCCAAAACCATCCAACAACTGAAGCATTATTAGCCTCTCTCAGCCTCTATGATGCAAAGCACCAAGGCCAATATACAGGTTTTAAGCAGTGGGGGGCTCTCAATTCTATGTCAAATATTTTAAGAACTACTGAATGGATTTATGCCAAACCAGTCGAGAAATGTAAGTAAATGCTTTTTGACCAAGTTGTTTCTTGTTATGGCCCAATCTGCAAAACAGTTCTTGTGCTACAGCTGTTCAAAAACTGCACTTGTCAGCCTCTTACAATGTGGATCCGACTGACCCCAGATGCCCATACCTGATTACACAGGCCCGGTTCGCATACCCAAACTCACCACCCCGCATTAGCGGTTCCACAAGGCCCAATTCGGCCACACTCTACTAGGACACCTATTCTTAGGCCGACTACAGCTTCACCAACATCTCGGCACGGCCACCAGAGCTATGTCACGCATGTGCCATATCTTCACCACCAGGATGCCCTCACAAGAATGCTCATCCACTGCTTATTCTACCCTCAGATTGTCTAAGCAGCTCACCGCCCACAAGAATTGGGATATCATTACCAGGCGCGACATCCTGCACAAGATCACCTACTTTTGCCTTGGTAAATTACACATTACATAACTGAGCCTACACAGCCTCCTCACATTCTAACTCTTCCCACCTTGCTTTCGCTCCTTTCCCACCCGACTCTCTTCTTGGTACATTTACATCACGGCACATGCCGGTTGGAATTTTGCAACATGTTATAAATATTAAAAATGTCAAACTGTAGCTGCCTAAACTATATACATGTTTTTTTTTCTTACTGCAAATTGCACCGTCACTGCCACCTCACCCCACACACCTCCACCCAACCATGCCATGTGAACAATGACAATGCATGTAAACTGCATAACATGAATGACCTCCGATTGACGTGCCGTTATGCCTTCACAATTGTCATCTCACCATGCCACTCATCACAGCCTTGATAAAGACCACGGTCGGAACACGTTGTCTTTCCCTTTTTCACACATACCTAGTATGTTTACTAGGTGTTTTGTTTTATATGTATAATAACATTAAAACCTTCACTGATGACAATAAGTCAGGAGTCTTGCTCGTTTATTATAAATACCTTTGAAGCAACCAATAATATTGGGTTATCAACCACCCACCTGTGCCATTAACCAGCAAGGTTTGAGAAACCACCCAGTAAAAATTCATAACTAGTCACAAAACATATGCAGGTGATTTGTAATATGACAAATTATAGTGGGAAGAGTAATGCCAGTGCCAAGTAAACGACATGATAATCAAATAAAATAACACAAGAACCTTACAATGGGATGAGGAGACCCAAGGTCACATAGCTCAACTGAATAAAAGTGAACACACAAACAAGGACAGGTCATTGTTTCTTGAACAATTACACAAGGCACTCAATGTGTTCCCTAACGCTATCCCTAGCCAGAAGCACACCCTATCCCTATAACGTGTGCTATCCCTAGATTCAAGGCGGTGCACCACCTATCTAATAGGATAGGAGAAGAGAAAACTATCCCTATTGCTACAATGAGCATTACAAAATTACTAAAAACAGCCTGGGATCCAGTCCCATAGCTGTACGCACGGTTGAACAGTTCACGTGAGAATAATCAATGATTGGTAGATTACCATAATTTATTCACCCTCTGTGAAGTATGTTCCACCTGACCATGAGTAATTTTGTAAGATACGCGTCCAAAGAGGTAAGAATATATTCCCTCCTGTACAAACAACTTGATTCACTGCTTCTACAGGGATGGATTCCCGATTTGGTATTCATTCATTACCTTTTGAGTCCCACATTGTGCCATCAGTTGTGAAATAGTTATTGTTTTAAGTAGTTTACCAAGTAACAGCATGTTCAACATGTGGGGTTAGTTTTCCTGGACTGTTGGGTCAGCCTTTGGGTTTTTAAGGAAGTGGTTAATCAAGGAGGTTTTGAGAGTAGTAGTCGCTATGTTGCTGAGGAGTGATGTGCTGAATAAATGAGCAATGTGCCCAATGAGAGTGAGAATTCTGTCTTTCATCAATGTTGTGGGGCAAAGACTGCATTGGTCAATGGATATCTTATGTTTGTTTGATAAGATGTATATAGCACCTCAGGGGAGAAATGCATGAAATTGGTAAAGTTGCACAAAGTGACCTTGTTAGACAAGACATAAGGCTCTTCAACCTTGCTTTACAGTGCTAAACTGATCCCTACGTGATATCATGTTTTATATAGTATTTCATGCTGAACTTCTGCTGCTTCTAAACTCTGTAGTAATATGTCTTGCTGTTTTGTCTACATGCTTCCTTCCCTCTGTACCTGGAGCCATCTTGGATCAGCCCAATCTCCAGCTGAAGGCCACGCAAGACTTCTCTGGGTTCACCAATGAGGATGAAAATGCCTCATCTCAGCAAAACCAGACAAACCACTGATGGACTGTGTGACGAGGTGATGACAGTGTGAGTTATCCCTTTTGAACTCACTAGGGCATCCAGCCAGGGGTGTCACAGTTAAGGGTGGAACAGTGAATGGTTAAAAACACCTGCTGACCAGCCTCTTTGCCCCTTGCCTATGATCAATTTCTCTGCTGTGTCTGGCTACTTGTCTGTAAGTGCCCATTATTGCTTCTTCTCAGTTTCACCCTCATCATGCACTTCTCATGCGTTCTCCACCTTTCTTCCTTTCCCTCCTACTTCTCTCTCCACTCCCCCCACTCAGAACCATCTCTACTCTTTTCCCATCCCTATCATCTCTTCTACTCAATGCCAACGCTCTCCTCGCTCCACTACTCTCTCTAATCCAAAAACCCACTCCAAACCAAAATTCCATTGCACTTCCTCTTCTTATATCTACTCCCATCATCTCTCTATTTTTCAGACTCAGTGTTGCTATGCATCTACATTTCACATTCTATTGCTCTTTGAAATACATAGTCTGTCTGCAATAAAACCTTGTTTACCTGTGGCATCTTCCTTTTTCATTCTTCTTCTCTTGACCTGATTACTCTTACTGAAAACTGGATCTCTCCATCTGACTCAGCAAACCTTGCTTGCCTTCATGACCCTGTCTACCCCTTCAATCATTCTCCCCACTCCACTGGCAGAGGTTGTGGTGTAGGACTGTTTGTCAGCACTCTCTAAATGCTCTTGAATTTGCCAAACGTGACTTCCATCTCTGTCTCATTTCATCTCGATTTTCCCAACCTAGGTACCTCCAAATGTCTGTCAACTCAATTCTCTCACTTCCTAAACTCACCTCTGTCCCCTCGACTTTTTCTGCAAATGCTCTTGCTCTCTACATTGCTTCAACAATTTCTACCATTCACAATGCCGTTGCTACTAACCTTCTATCCCCTCCTCTTGTTCACTTTTCTGAACAACTCCTACCCTCCTCTCCCACTGCTATGTATTCTTTTGCCCCACCAACCATGATGAGATTCTTGCCCTACTCATCAAGGCTAACTTTTCCTGCGCCCTCAATCGCCCACACATTGTGAAACATAGCCCTGAGTGTTGCTCCTCATCTTGCTTCCCTCTTCAACTCCTCTCGTGACAATGCCACATTTCCCTTATCCCATAAGACAGCTACTGTCATTCATCTCCTTAAGGAACCTGGTCTAGATCGTAACGGTACTGCCAATTTTGACCATGTCTCTCTTCTACTAGACTATACCAAATTCCTAGAGCCAGCAGTATATTCAATTGATTGACTGAGTGCCTTGATACTCACATCCTTTCGGACCCTCTTCAATCTGGCTTCCGACTTCTGCATTTGACTGAGACAGCTCTCCTCAAAGTCAGCAACTTCATCCCTCCCAATCATCAAGCAAACCTTTCCCCATTCTTATTCTTCTTGACCTCTCTGCTGCCTTCAATATTGTCGACAATTCTGATATTCTCTCTACATTAGCTCTCCTTAGCATCAGAGATAGGACCCTTGCTTGGTTTGCTTCATACCTTGCCCCCAAACACTTTCAGTTTTCATGGAACAGCCTTACCTCCCCACTCATCCCCCTGACTGTTGAAGTTCTCCAAGGGTCTGTCATTGGTCCACTGCCCTTCACTCTCTATACTTCTGCTCTTGGCACCCTGATATCCTCTTACGACTTCTCATATCTACTCTTTACTGACAACACTCAGATCTTCTCCTCCTTTCACTCCCTATCCAATGAGATGCTGCCAAAAAATGTTTTAAAAGCTGTCTCTCCACCATTCAATATTGGATGGCGTCTCACTCACTAATGCTCAACTCCACTAAGATTAAAGTTCTACACTTCCCAGACAAACAGGCTATCTCTCCCTCGCCACTTCATCTCTTCTCTTCTGACTACCTTCCTTACTCTGCTACTGCTTGTAACCTTGGTGTCATCTTCAACCCATCACACAACTTCTCGCACTTCATCTCCAAATCTGCCTCTGCAGCCAGACTCAACCTGCTCAATATCGGAAAAATCTGTCATCTTCTTCCTTTCAATAATACCAAACTACAAATCTCCTCCTTAGTCCTTTCTAGATCTTTCTACTATGCCAGTCTCCTCTATGGCCTTCTCAACTATGATTTTTCATCTCTGGACAAAGTGCTCAACTTTGGGATCCACACATGTTTCAACATTTGTCACGTTACCTATACCTCCTCTGTCTGTCGCCAGATTGGCTAGCTAGCTATGAAACAAAGCAGGAGGTATATACTTCTTCCATCATCTACAAAACTATTCATGGACTCTCCCCATCCTATATATCTGCTCATTTCACTCCCTACTCTACTCACTCATTATGATCAATCTCAGCTCACCTCCTTGCCACCACTCTAGCCCCCTGTGATCATTCTCATTTCTGCTCTCTCTCTCTCTCTCTCTCCTCACTCTCATACTGCTCTACCTCTCCCTCTCTTTACTACTCCAACTGTACCACTATTTAAATCCAACCTCAAAGCCCCCCTTTTTTCTGAAGAACCCGTTTCCTATCACTCTACGCTACTGCATCACCCTGTTTTCCTCTCTTCCTACCTTTCATGTACAACCCTACAGCTTTTTTTGTCTGTCAACCCTCTCTGACAGATTGCCACTTAGCAGGGGTTTAGGAGCCAAGGCTTTTTTTAACTTTTATTAAATTATGAAAATGATGTGGGTAATTCCATCTCTGAATGGGAAATCTGCTGATCAGATTCCATTTTCATAAGCTCAATGCCAAAGGTATAGTGTGTACCTGTGTCCTGCTGCATAAGAACCCTGATTTCAAGTGCCTACCCTACTACTGGCACAGAGGAGGTTCAGAGATCACAGCTGGCCTTTTGACAGCTGCAGTGACAGCCAAATATGTACACCCCTGTTCTAAAACCATATAATTATGGGTCTACCTCCTGGTGTGTCAGAACACTATTTAAATATAAGCCATAAGTGACTTAGGGTATGGTGGATGGCATTCTCCCAATTATTACAGCCATATCCAATTTGATATCATAAATGTTCCAGCTCTTGTGAGCCAAGCTCAGCTGTGGAAGGTGATGTGTATTCGTGTCAGACAGGTTTAGCCCGACAAGACAGAAACCTGAATGGCCATGCCTCTTCTTTGATCTCTTTGTGAGAGCAGGCAACACCCTCGACATGAACAGCCACACAGCAGGCAGTTGCCCTGGGCCTAGGCATCAAAGGAGCACACCCATTCATAGGGAGTAACCTCAACCCAGGGTGCTTCCTTTCTAAAAGCCTTTGATCCTAGCGAGAAGGAAAGTGGGTGGGGTTATAGTAGTCAGGAGGGGTCTGTTCAGTGGCAGGAGACTGCTACCATTTGGTTTGTTTCTGCCTTTCTCTCTATCGTTCCTGTCCCCTCCACTTCCTCTCTATTAAAACACTTTGGGTGTTTTGTCAGAAAGACAAAGTCCACTTCTTTCAAGAACAGTGATTGGACCACTAAGACAGGGTAGCTGTAGTCCAACATTGCCCTTACCGAAGCCCTCAGTGAAGCGAAGCAGAGCCGTCCAAGGCAGAAGAAAGATCTGCTCCCTATCCGCTTTGCTGTGGACCAGGAGCTTGAACTCTGCACCAGAATGTCCTAAGGTTGAGAGTGCAGACTCTGCATAGAACCATTCTGTCCCCAAGACCCTCTGAGTGGACCTCTCAGCATGCAGAGGACCAGACCAGCTGAAGCTCATGATTCTGTCGCACCAAACTGGTTGCTCCTCGTTCATCACACCTTGGACAAGAGGGAAGACACTGGCGCTGGCTTTTGTGCTGCTTCACCAATCCAAATGATCGCTTATGCTTCAAGCAGCTTGACGCTGCATCGTGCCCTACTGCACTCATCACTTGCTAGACCTGAAGCTATTGCTCGATGCCCGGAACCAACTCAAACCATTAGCGAGTCACAAGCCGACTCTAACCGGAGGTTACAAACACAGTTTAGCACAGCTAGCCCTCGAACAGCTTCCTCACTGACATGTACATCGACGCACCCAAGATCACCACCTTTGACAACTGTCACCCACTTCACACGATTAGAAGGGTCCGTGATTGCCTATGGCTCCAAAAGGTGCATTTTCATGACCACTTTTCAGGGGTGCCCCAAGAGAACAACCATGCATGTTCCAAGTATAATCCTCTGGAGTATTCTGACACCCCAATCAGCCTGCTTACCACCCCCACACTCATTGTCCTCATCCAAGCCTCACCAATAAACCTCACCAGCTGCAGTATCTGTTCTCTTCATACCATCCAACTGCCAGTGCTCTTGCTGACATCTGTTTGTTGCAGCTAAGCACAATCGAGGGTGGTGGGTGTGTTAAGAGCTGCTCATCAGAGCCTGCAGCCAGTCCATGCATGCACTGTGCAGATTCAAAGAGGGTTAACAACGAGGTGCACTGGCCAATGCCTAGGGTCAGGAGCTTATCTGTGCTGCCCCCAAAAAACTGAAAACTCTGTATGACACTCCCCACACGAAAACAGTATGTACATCTGCTTAAATCATGGCCCCACCACAAGTCAGCATCCACAAAACCCGAACTAAAAGCTCCAACACATATCTCGAATTACCACTGTTGGGATCAAGTCATACTCACAAAGTGGTTTGTTTCCTCATGTTACTTGTAAGAGGATTCAATTCAGCACTACAGCTAAGTTAACGCCTAGTCTAGAATACTGAATGAAAACCCTTATTGATATATCTTTAGGTCCAGTTCATGCGTTCTGGATGACTACCCCTGTATAACACCCCTCTCTTGGAATCCCCCTGACCCCACTGAGCCAAGAAGTAGTTCTGTTTTGCAAGTTTAAAAGGTTTATTTGATAATTTAAAATAGATATATATATATCACGCTTTATAATAAATTAATAATTGAATAGCACACTTAATCTGATATGATAAAGATCAACAACGGAGAATCTGGCACTAGCACACTTCTTATAATCACTAATGAGTTGACATGAAATGGATAAGGTAGCACACTGGTAAATAGGAACAAAAGAAGAAGGTGGTACAAAATGCTTTATAGAGTTCAAATGGATGCAAGGTTGAATGAATGAAATGCAGTATAGAAATACTCAATATGATTTCAACAAAACAATGTAATCACTTTTCTCTGGCAATCCCCTCCCCCCCTTGATGCAAGGCAAGGAAATGGAAGGAAGCACACAGTTCTCAGAAATGCAATCAAATGTGATTCAGTTCAATCCCAGCAAGCTTACAGAAAACAGATAGGAGTTTTGAAAACACAGGCCCAAATTGCTTTGATATGTGCTGGCAATGAATTAAAAAAATATGCTAAAATGCTTTTAATTCCCTTTTCAGAGGTTCAGGGTGAGTGGTATCTAGTTAATATTAGTCCAGGCTCACACTAGCAATGATGCAGGGATAGTTAGCAGGTTAAACGAATTTCTGGCAATGAAATCAGGCAGCAGCAGTTTTTTTTACATGTGAAGAAATTGCAAATCGCGGCAAAATTCGCGGATGCGCCGAGCGCTATTACAAAGGAACCGCAAGGACTATCTCTACCGTTTTGGGGTCCTAGGAAAGCCTAGGATCTCAGGTTCCAAATGAAAGTTATTGCAAGTCTCTAGCCCAAACGGTTGCGGAGATATGAGCAATTTAGTAAAGGTCGTTTTTGGTTTTGCCAATTTTAAACGCACACTTTGACAAGTGACAAATTTTACTAGAATTGACAGGTGACAGATAGGAGGCAGTTCTACTTAGGTTAAATAGATTGAATTAGATGAATTTAAACTAAGAGATTGGTTTGGTACAGTTTGGCGGTACTCACAAGAGATTTTAAACAGGAAAGCGACTTGGTCACGGACTTCAGTCTGGTCAGGTCTCTCTGGGTACAGCACTGCTTTCTCTCTGGTCTGGTCTCTGCTAGGCACAGCACTGCTTTCTCTCTGGTCTGGTCTCTGCTAGGCACAGCACTGCTTTCTCTCTGGTCTGGTCTCTGCTAGGCACAGCACTGCTTTCTCTCTGGTCTGGTCTCTGCTATGGATAGATTGAAGTCTCTAGTTTGGCTTTCTGGAGTTTGATGGAGGTAAGTATGGATTTTTCCGGCAGGGCTTCCAGCGGCAGATGAAATTGAATGTCTCTATGTGTCCTGACTCTCTGCTTTTATCTGTTTCTTGAGAATGGGTGTGTGTGTTGCATCACTAGACTTGCCCCTCTCATTCGTCATTGGTCAGGCTTCCATTCCTCCGCTTGATTGGCAAACTGAACTGTGAGTCAGATTGATGTCATTTTATGATCTCTTGAAACAACCTCCCTTGTCATCTGTGCACCCAAATATATATATGATCAAAATCCATACTTCAGAGTTACACAGTTGTTTGAAATTACATATACATGGTGTGGCTGAATTTAGCCATGTCTATGTCCAAATCTGCTCATTCTCGGAGCTTGCATTCAAAGAGTGTACATAATTGACTTTTTAACTGCTTTTTCAATTTCCGACATGGACCCAACTTTACATACATGTGTGCAGGGGGTAGGGACATTAACTGATGAAGTTTCAGATTTTTAACATGCACACATTTAGAGTAATATCCACTTTTCCGCTAAAACCCCCCTGAACATACCACCGGTTCCTACCACGTCTTAAACTGTGGGCAGAAAAATCACAAGAACTATGGTATCATTTATAAAATTTTCACATGTCCGCTCTATGAGTTATTCATCTTTTTAAAGTTATGTTCTGGCTCCAAAGGGGTGTGGTTTACCCTCAGCACAAGGTTGAATTTCTGGTTCTTTCCAGTTCTGCCAAGCCAGCTTGCTCTCACAGGCAGTGCTCCTCCCAGCTCCTGCCAAGAGGAAGCTACAATTTACGACTGCGGTAATAAAAACCTTTGCCTGAGTGAAGAGGGCTTTGTTCACTCTCTTGCAGAGCACAGATAATTCAATTATCAGATAGATGGCATATCCTTAGCTTGGGCAGCAAAAGGAAGGTTGGCCTGGGAACACAGTGGTGACTCAAGTTTCACTCCTGATGGGTAGTTGCTAGGCAAAATCAAGTTCCTTAAGCCAGACCTTCAGCTAACTTTTTTTGTTGCTTTTTAACTTAACTTGCAATTTTACACATGCAGCTAGAATGCTGATTCTAAGTGCAAAACTATGACATTTCAACAGTTACAAAGGCATGTGACCCCAAACATAGGTCACTCATTTAATCTAAACATTTTCGATTTTAGTGTCTTTAAATCCAGTGCAACTTAAACTGCTGCAATCCACAGCTCAGCCAGTCTTGTTATAAACCTTGTCTTATGATCTTCATTTCCCAGATTCTGTAGGCACACAAAACTCCATTCTGCCAATGTCTGCTGGTGTTCAGTAAATATTTTGCACATGTTGCACTGTTAGAAATAGGCATTTTGACTTGCCTTCAGAAACACACAGAGTGGTTTTAAAACGCCGGCTTTTGGATAGTGGTGAGTACTGGTACTGCACTCATTTTTGGGATTTAAGAAATGAATTCCCCACACTTCTAGGTTGCATTTGGCAATCAGCATTGCCATTCCCAATGGTTTCAGACTACTGTGCGGGTAGTCCAATGGTGGTTTTAAAGCGCTTTGAAGCTAACCGGCGCTACTGTTTTTCCTTTGGCAACCCATTTCCCTCATGGCAACCCGGCCTTTCATTCTCGCACTGGTGGGTGGCAAGTGAGGCAACCATTTTGGTGGGCGCACAAACTGCGCAGCTTTCCTGGATTTCGGCGCACATGTGGGTTTTCCGCCATCTTGAATTTCCTAAGCCCACAGCACCAAATGTTGTAGCAGGATAGCTTAAACGTGGGTCAGGACACCCAACAAGTCCCCCCCACGCGACTGCACTTTGAATTTGAGTCGATGGGGAGTCGCGTGCACAAGGGTTTTGACCCATGCACCGGTCTGTCCGCATAATCTTCTTCCTCTTCTGTAGATGGCACAGTTCAGCATCTTCTTCTCCATCCGGTACTGATCGATCGGTTCTCCTCGCCGGTCCTGATGGGAGTATTGGGCGGTCCACTGGGCCCATTGGATCTCCGTTCCCGGTCTCCGGATCGTCCTTCTTGGTCATCCTTCATGGTTTCATCTCTCCTAGGATGATAAAGCAAAAGCGGCAATATCTACTCATAGGCGATTTTTTCCACCACTGTTGAGATAGTGGGGCAGCATATGCATTTTATCATAACGAAACATTACATTCTTATTTTAATAAAAACAGTATGACTAAGAGACAGTTTCATACAATCACAGTATGTTAGAGACTAGATGTGGTATGTTTTATGATTGGAACTGAATTAGTCTGATACAGTACCCGCTAGGATTCCAGAGGATTCCTCCAGTTGTTGCAGAGTGTGCCTGGGATGGCAACATTTCAACTGGTTTATGTGGACCCACTTGTCTTCCCCCTCTGCCAAAGGACCTTTGGGGATGTGGATTTTGTAGGCCACAGGGGAGAT
Source organism: Ambystoma mexicanum (assembly GCF_040938575.1). Lineage (NCBI taxonomy): Eukaryota > Metazoa > Chordata > Amphibia > Caudata > Ambystomatidae > Ambystoma > Ambystoma mexicanum. The sequence goes on from NC_090936.1 coordinate 753,788,487, forward strand.
CTTATCGACGATCTCAAAGGGTCCCTTCCATGTAGGCAAAAATTTGCGCTGCTTGGCCTGGTTCCTTTGGAAGTTGTATAGATAGACCCGGTCTCCCACCTGATATTCCTTCCTGGAAGTTTTCAGGTCATAATGGGTCTTCATGCTATCAGTCGATCTTTCTAGATTCCGCTGAGCATAAGCAAAAGCATGTTGGAGGTGTTTCCTTAAATTCTCTACATACTCATGAGTAGTGGAGGCATTTATCAGTGTCTGCTCTTGGGTCCTGTAGAGCAAATGCTGCGGAAGCACCATCTTGCGCCCAGTCATCAACTCAAATGGTGACATTTTGGTTGCAGATGAAGGGGTAGATCTGATGGCCATTAGGACCAGAGGTAATCGGATATCCCAACTTGGCCCAGAATCTGCCACAAACTTCTTTAATATGCTCACAATTGTCCGGTTATATCTCTCTACTGCCCCAGAAGAAGCTGGTCTATAAGCAATATGCAGCTTTCTCTTGACCCCCAGTATCTCCCACATCTTTGTCATTACTTCACTGGTGAAGTGGCTACCTCTGTCTGACTCAATCCTTTGAGGTAGACCAAAACGGGAAAAGATGTGGTTAATCATCAAGGCAGCTGCAGTTTCTGCCTTGCAATTTGGGGCTGGGAGACATTCCACCCACTTGGTAAACAAGCATGTCACAGTCAACATGTACTTATTCCCCCTAGCCGAGCGAATCACTGGGCCTACAAAGTCGATTTGTAAATCTGACCATGGCAGTGTCATTCCCCTCTTTTGTAAAGGCGCCCGGTGTGTGAGGGATGATGGCTGAAATTGTGCACACACAAGGCAACCCTTCAGGTACTGGTCGAGGTCCTGCCCCATGTGTGGCCAGTATGCAACCTCTCTTAAGATTTCCAATGTTGTGTGAAACCCCCTATGACCGGCAGTGGCCGCATCATGGGCGTGACTTAACATCAGGCTTCGGAATGAGGTAGGAACCACCCACTGATCGTGGCCAGCTTTGGATTTCCTTACCAACAAACCGTCTTGGATCCGGAACATTTTGGGACATTTCATCAACACTCTTAGGTCCTCTTTCCCAATGTAATCGGTATCCGTCAGGGGAAAGTTCTTAGGGTCCTCAAGGTGCTGGTAAAATTTACCAATTATTGGATCCCCCTTCTGAGCGGTAATCAAATCAGCATCAGGGGTCTCCTTGCTCCATTGTGCAATTGAAAGGTCGTTGTGAGCATTTGTTTGGGACCTAGTGATAGCAGTGACCTGGATTTCCCCCAACAGGGACTCAATCTCAATTAGATCCCCTTGGATGGCCCCGGTCTTGGCCAACTGATCAGCTAAGTCATTTCCAGTTTTGTCTGGTCCCTCTACTTTGGAATGACCCTTGATCTTCTTCCAATAGATGGTCATCTCGTTCGAGGTGACCAGATCATCAATGTTTTGGATCAACTTCCCATGTTTCAAGGGTTTGTTGTTAGCACATACCATGCCTCTGGTCTTCCAATTAACCAGGTGCTCCACGAACCCGTTCCGTACATAATCCGAATCTGTGATTATGACCAGTTCGTGGAGTTGATGCTGGACAGCAGTGAGGATGGCCTGATGCACAGCCATCAATTCTGCCACCTGACTACTTCGGGGACCAATTTTGTATCCAGCGGAGGGTTCTGGGGACTCATTCACCCATGCATTCCCTACGCCGGCCACCAGTTCTTTCTCCCCGTTGTTGTCGACATGGTAAGAGCATCCATCCACATACACAGTGGGCATTCCCTCACACTTGTCTTCTTCAAAGACTTTGTGGGGGGAATTAAGGTATGCCTCCATGTTGTCCTTTATTTTTAGACTTTCGTCCTCGAGACAGTTTTCTCTGGCACAATCATGCAAGTCAGCCAGACCTTGCGCGAGGGGACTCTTCTTGTTTTGGCCATATCTGACCTCCACAGGAAAGCCTTGCATTGACAGAATCCAGGAAGTAATTCGGGAATTACTCACATTTCCGGCCCGGATTCTGTCACTTTGGAGATATTGCAGAGGCTGGTGTGGAGTCTCCACTATGATGTGTTCCCCCTGGATAAACGGGCGGTAATTCTTCAATGCCCACACCGTTGCCAGGAGTGACTTCTCACAATCGTTGAATTTTTCCTCCACAGAGGATAAAGTTTTGCTCGCATAGGAGATTACTTTATTGACCTTGTCATGCTTTTGATATAATACTGCCGTCAAGCACGTATTAGAGAACCCCGTCTCCAGGAAGAACTCCTTGTTTCTGACAGGGTAAGCTAGGCAAGGCGCTTGTGAGAGGCTTCTTTTGAGTTGTTTTACTGCCTCGGCTTGTTCTGGACCCCATTCCCACTTGACCCCCCCCTTCAGGAGATGAATCAGGGGTCTGGTGATCTCTGCGTAGCCCTCAATGAACTTTCTGCTGTAATTAGTCAGTCCAAGGAGGCTCCTTAGTTCCCGCAGAGTTGTGGGGTCTTTCAGTTTCTGAAGTGCTTCCACTTTCTTTTCCTGGGGACAGAGACCCTGAGGAGTAATCTCATGCCCCAAGAAATTAACACGGGTTCTACACCACTGTGCTTTCTGAAAGGAAAGTTTTGCTCCGGCGGCCCTCAACTGTGTCAGAACATAACGGATCTCTGCTATGTGTTCCTCCACAGATGAACTTTTGATGAGGACATCATCTACATAAGCCAGGTTACCCCTCGTACCCAGGTCGGGCATGGCCTTATGTAGGAAAATATTGAACTCATTACCGGAGTTAAGGTATCCGAAGGGAGTCCGGGTCCATGTGTACTGCTGGCCCCCAAAGGTAAAAGCCAGCTTGTATTGGTCCTCCCTACTGACAGGCACGGTCCAGTATCCATTGGTCAGGTCTATTGCAGTGAATACCTGTGACCCCTGAATCTGGGCCAGCCCTTGGTCAATGTAGGGAAGAGGCCATCGGGAAGTGTGGACCCGTTTGTTGAGCTCCCTGATTTCAGCGCAGAGTCTCCACTGGCCGTTTGGCTTCAATATTCCCAGCACCGGATTATTGAAGGTGCTGTGGACTGGACGGATTATTCCCCGGGACTCAAGGTTCTTAATTATTTCAGTAAGGGACTCCATTGATGCGAGAGGCAAGCGATATTGCTTCACAAACACTGGAGTCATGCCAGGGTCCGTGGGGATTGTTGTGGTGTGGATGTCGGTGCGACCACAGTCATATGAGTCTACCGCAAAGAGATCTTGGAAATCCAAGAAAACTTGTTTCAACTTTTGCTTTTGTTCCAGAGTCACACAGGCATCAGCTAGGTTGACTCTCTCTTCCACCATCTGCCTGAAGCCTGGAAAGACTTCTGGTTTGGCTATCTCCGCGGCCTCCTCCAGCTGGGTGGAGAAGTCCCTGGTCAGAGTGCTGATTTGGACCGGAGGCTTCAGGTGGGAAAGGCAGCCCTCATGGACCTGGAAAATCACCTCATCCCTCCTGAAGTCACAGGTCACATCTTCCTTACCATAGGGGCAGGAAGTGTACACCAGGAAGTTCCCCCCATGCCGGGTAAAAATCCTGTCTGGTGTTGCGTTGTCATCACTGTCACTGTCAAAACAGTCCTTGGGGATGGGTCCTAACAGTTCATTTACAAGATCAATGGAGAAATGTCGGTCATCAACCGCCATTCCAATAATGGTGCCTGCGGCTAGAGTAATACTCTTTAAGTCGCTGTTATCCACCTCTATTAGAATGGGGTCATGTTCTATGTTGACTAATGGAGTCGGGTTTACCCCCAACCCTTGCTGTTGGAGAGAAGCATTTAGATGTATGTAAGCATCAGGGTTTTTCAACTCTTGTCCCCTTTTAACTTTCACTTCCAGGGAGAATTGTCGGGTCCTTTCTGGGATGGTGACTTCCTCTTTAACCTGAATTTCAACTGCATAAGGTAGCAATTGAGCTGACCTAAATGCTTTTTCTGGATCATCAAAGCCCATGGGATTATCCGCTAATCGGGACCAAGCTTTGAAGTTTATTAGGTCCAAACTAATGGCAAAGCGATTGAGAATGTCACTGCCTAAGTAAAAGGCGGCAGTGACGTCTCGCACGACCCAACAATTATGGACCATGCTCTTGTTGCCAATGGAGATTTTGAGCATACACCTGCTTGGCAGGAGATGTTTGGAATTAGGTGCTTCCAGGTCCATTTCCCATTTGTCTATCAGTTTGAATGTGGGAATGGCTGGATCTTTTGGGAGTTGGCGGAACATGGCTTCGCTGATGAAGCTCTTACCGTTGTTCACACACACTCGAGCGAGAACAGAGTCCTTCCCATCATTTAACTGAACAGGGATGAACAACTGCTCTCCAATTTGCTGAATCTCAGCCAGGCTCTGAGCTGATTTCACATCTTTCTGGACTATAGGAGTGGGAGTTTCAGATTGTGGATTGGTATAGAATTTCAGAGTGTTTCCTTCCAGCGTGGAATACCACTTTAGACTGGAAGGAAGGTTGATTTTCAGAAATAGAGAGGACCCCCCATCACCAGTCTGTTTTCCTACTGCTATTACTGTCACGTCTGGAATTTGGTTGTTCTGGAAGTGAAATTCTACTTGGTCAGATTTTTGTTCAACCATGTGGCATGTGCCGTTTAAACTAACATGGTTGACACTCTGTTTTAATTTTATTGGTCGGCTAGTCTGGGTCCAGAGGACCTTGTTTACACAATCTATTAGGGGTGACAACCTTCTCAGGAGGTCATTCCCTAGTAAACAAGGGGTGCCCTCCGGGGTCACAACTATGACCGGGTGTTTCAACTTGTGTCGCCCAATTTTAATGTCCAAGTCTGCAGTTCTAACGCCATCTGTTGCCTTTTTGCCAGATCATGGCCTTCAGCACATTTATCCTGTATGGCTCCCATGTATAAATATAAATATGCCGCTATCCTAACAATCTTGTCGTGCTCATCTTTGGCCTTAGGAGCCATATATAGTTCACTCAGGGCCACGTGTAATGGACCCTGATCTCTATATATATCTGACCCTGTTTCAGTGACCTGTTGCGTGATGGCCTGCAACCAGACTGTTTGGTCCTGGTGAGTCCATTCACCTCTCACAAATAGTTTGTGTAAGAAGTGCTCTCTGGCTATTTTCATATCTACCAAGGTCGTCATTCTAGAGATTGGTCTCTGTCCTGACTTACAGAAGTTAGTATTTTAGTTTTGCAGAACAGAACTTTTCTTGGAGTGTCCCTTTTGAGGAATGCTTCACAGCGTAATGCAGCGTGGTGATCCGACTGGATGTATGTATCCCGTCAGTTAGCACACTGTATTAAGCTGCACAAATGGTAAATCTAACCCAACGTCTCGGCTCGAGCCCCCACTTTGTAAGAGGATTCAATTCAGCACTACAGCTAAGTTAACGCCTAGTCTAGAATACTGAATGAAAACCCTTATTGATATATCTTTAGGTCCAGTTCATGCGTTCTGGATGACTACCCCTGTATAACACCCCTCTCTTGGAATCCCCCTGACCCCACTGAGCCAAGAAGTAGTTCTGTTCTGCAAGTTTAAAAGGTTTATTTGATAATTTAAAATAGATATATATATATCACGCTTTATAATAAATTAATAATTGAATAGCACACTTAATCTGATATGATAAAGATCAACAACGGAGAATCTGGCACTAGCACACTTCTTATAATCACTAATGAGTTGACATGAAATGGATAAGGTAGCACACTGGTAAATAGGAACAAAAGAAGAAGGTGGTACAAAATGCTTTATAGAGTTCAAATGGATGCAAGGTTGAATGAATGAAATGCAGTATAGAAATACTCAATATGATTTCAACAAAACAATGTAATCACTTTTCTCTGGCAATCCCCTCCCCCCCTTGATGCAAGGCAAGGAAATGGAAGGAAGCACACAGTTCTCAGAAATGCAATCAAATGTGATTCAGTTCAATCCCAGCAAGCTTACAGAAAACAGATAGGAGTTTTGAAAACACAGGCCCAAATTGCTTTGATATGTGCTGGCAATGAATTAAAAAAATATGCTAAAATGCTTTTAATTCCCTTTTCAGAGGTTCAGGGTGAGTGGTATCTAGTTAATATTAGTCCAGGCTCACACTAGCAATGATGCAGGGATAGTTAGCAGGTTAAACGAATTTCTGGCAATGAAATCAGGCAGCAGCAGTTTTTTTTACATGTGAAGAAATTGCAAATCGCGGCAAAATTCGCGGATGCGCCGAGCGCTATTACAAAGGAACCGCAAGGACTATCTCTACCGTTTTGGGGTCCTAGGAAAGCCTAGGATCTCAGGTTCCAAATGAAAGTTATTGCAAGTCTCTAGCCCAAACGGTTGCGGAGATATGAGCAATTTAGTAAAGGTCGTTTTTGGTTTTGCCAATTTTAAACGCACACTTTGACAAGTGACAAATTTTACTAGAATTGACAGGTGACAGATAGGAGGCAGTTCTACTTAGGTTAAATAGATTGAATTAGATGAATTTAAACTAAGAGATTGGTTTGGTACAGTTTGGCGGTACTCACAAGAGATTTTAAACAGGAAAGCGACTTGGTCACGGACTTCAGTCTGGTCAGGTCTCTCTGGGTACAGCACTGCTTTCTCTCTGGTCTGGTCTCTGCTAGGCACAGCACTGCTTTCTCTCTGGTCTGGTCTCTGCTAGGCACAGCACTGCTTTCTCTCTGGTCTGGTCTCTGCTAGGCACAGCACTGCTTTCTCTCTGGTCTGGTCTCTGCTATGGATAGATTGAAGTCTCTAGTTTGGCTTTCTGGAGTTTGATGGAGGTAAGTATGGATTTTTCCGGCAGGGCTTCCAGCGGCAGATGAAATTGAATGTCTCTATGTGTCCTGACTCTCTGCTTTTATCTGTTTCTTGAGAATGGGTGTGTGTGTTGCATCACTAGACTTGCCCCTCTCATTCGTCATTGGTCAGGCTTCCATTCCTCCGCTTGATTGGCAAACTGAACTGTGAGTCAGATTGATGTCATTTTATGATCTCTTGAAACAACCTCCCTTGTCATCTGTGCACCCAAATATATATATGATCAAAATCCATACTTCAGAGTTACACAGTTGTTTGAAATTACATATACATGGTGTGGCTGAATTTAGCCATGTCTATGTCCAAATCTGCTCATTCTCGGAGCTTGCATTCAAAGAGTGTACATAATTGACTTTTTAACTGCTTTTTCAATTTCCGACATGGACCCAACTTTACATACATGTGTGCAGGGGGTAGGGACATTAACTGATGAAGTTTCAGATTTTTAACATGCACACATTTAGAGTAATATCCACTTTTCCGCTAAAACCCCCCTGAACATACCACCGGTTCCTACCACGTCTTAAACTGTGGGCAGAAAAATCACAAGAACTATGGTATCATTTATAAAATTTTCACATGTCCGCTCTATGAGTTATTCATCTTTTTAAAGTTATGTTCTGGCTCCAAAGGGGTGTGGTTTACCCTCAGCACAAGGTTGAATTTCTGGTTCTTTCCAGTTCTGCCAAGCCAGCTTGCTCTCACAGGCAGTGCTCCTCCCAGCTCCTGCCAAGAGGAAGCTACAATTTACGACTGCGGTAATAAAAACCTTTGCCTGAGTGAAGAGGGCTTTGTTCACTCTCTTGCAGAGCACAGATAATTCAATTATCAGATAGATGGCATATCCTTAGCTTGGGCAGCAAAAGGAAGGTTGGCCTGGGAACACAGTGGTGACTCAAGTTTCACTCCTGATGGGTAGTTGCTAGGCAAAATCAAGTTCCTTAAGCCAGACCTTCAGCTAACTGGCAGGTTTTTTTGTTGCTTTTTAACTTAACTTGCAATTTTACACATGCAGCTAGAATGCTGATTCTAAGTGCAAAACTATGACATTTCAACAGTTACAAAGGCATGTGACCCCAAACATAGGTCACTCATTTAATCTAAACATTTTCGATTTTAGTGTCTTTAAATCCAGTGCAACTTAAACTGCTGCAATCCACAGCTCAGCCAGTCTTGTTATAAACCTTGTCTTATGATCTTCATTTCCCAGATTCTGTAGGCACACAAAACTCCATTCTGCCAATGTCTGCTGGTGTTCAGTAAATATTTTGCACATGTTGCACTGTTAGAAATAGGCATTTTGACTTGCCTTCAGAAACACACAGAGTGGTTTTAAAACGCCGGCTTTTGGATAGTGGTGAGTACTGGTACTGCACTCATTTTTGGGATTTAAGAAATGAATTCCCCACACTTCTAGGTTGCATTTGGCAATCAGCATTGCCATTCCCAATGGTTTCAGACTACTGTGCGGGTAGTCCAATGGTGGTTTTAAAGCGCTTTGAAGCTAACCGGCGCTACTGTTTTTCCTTTGGCAACCCATTTCCCTCATGGCAACCCGGCCTTTCATTCTCGCACTGGTGGGTGGCAAGTGAGGCAACCATTTTGGTGGGCGCACAAACTGCGCAGCTTTCCTGGATTTCGGCGCACATGTGGGTTTTCCGCCATCTTGAATTTCCTAAGCCCACAGCACCAAATGTTGTAGCAGGATAGCTTAAACGTGGGTCAGGACACCCAACATACTTCATCCGGTTCTATCATTGCTTTAGTTGGACCAACTTTGAGATCCATCGCTGCACCCACAAAGCCTCCATCACACACCTTGCTGAGGGCCACAACATGGCAGTGCTGTAATGGGAACATGGTTCTGGTTCAATCTCACATTGCACAACTAGTCCCCGCATCTGTTTGTCTTGAAATACTGCACCTAATGCACTGATTACTGTGGACCTATCCGGGTGCTTCTCCCCTTGCCTCCTCTTTACTTTCCTACTCTTCTGCTCCCACGCTTTTTGGAATTCTCTCCTATGCTCCTTACAAGCCTCTATGCATGATACCACTACTTGACACTGGCTAAATATATGGGTACCAGTGGGAAATGCCCAAAATGTTGTTAAATTACCCAGGAATTTGACAGAAGTTTCTCAGCATTTCATTGCACCTCCTGCACATTATAGCAATACCTGACATTTTGCGAGTGTATTCTTTCATTTATTTGGAAGTATTTGGACATTTTATGACAGTACCTGAGTATTATGAAACTACCTACTCAATAATAATGGAAAGTGGACATATGGTGGTACTGCCTGAACAATTCTCCACTTAAAATGTCACATGATGTCAATGTCATGTGGTACAATTATGCGTGGCGACGGCACTCGTCACCACACAGACAAATAAAGACAAACTGCGTCGGCAGGCAGGTAAGTGCACAAGCAGCGACCGTATGAGTAACAACTCCATCTCCTGGTCATCATTTGCCAGGCCCTGATCCTGGGTGCTGCCTATAATGTTAGACATAACACTGGCCAGAGGCGTTGCTGGGGGTTGCTGAGGGGGCTATAGCCCTGGGTCTTTTGGTTGTAGCCCCGGATAGAAACTCAAGGGTTTCAACCAAAAAGGATAGCTAGCCCCCAGTCCTGACAGTCCCAAAAGTAGCGTAGCCCCAGATCTTTTCCAGACCTAGAAACACCCCTGACACTGGCAATATGCAGGCATCACAGCTGTTGGAATCCACGCCATCATTGACTGCTGGCTGGAACATTTACTGCGACTCACGACACGTGCAGAGTTGCACGCATTCCGCCGGTAACCCACTGGTAACAGCGCGCATGACCTCTCACATAGATTATCACACAAACTGGCGGCATGGCTCATTTTTGGAAACTCTGTTAAGGAGAACATTTGAGGGACTTAAGACACCCACATTTGATCCTTTATAACACCTGCATTGCATTAAACCTGTCAAATCACAGACAGATCCATGATCAAACTAACACTTCAGGGTTGTGGCCCACTGGAAGAAGGGTGCACGTGCGCCCAGGGCTCAAGTATTGGTGAATGGCAAATGACTACTGCGATGGTCAGTTGCGAATCCTGGAGGATTGCCTGTGTGCCCACAGGGCAAATGTAGCTCACAAGACAGTACATCAATGGGGCTCCAGCTCCCCGAAGAGCACCTGTGCGCCCTGATCATCGGTGTTGCCCACAAGGCACACTACTGGATCCCCGGCATCTAGTCTACCTTTCGAACACACACCTACACCATGTCTGAAGAAGATATGTGTGATGGTTTCTAATGTGCATTTCGCCTTCTGACCTATTTCCAACATGGCCGCCACTTCTGCACCAGGAAATCGTCCACACCACAGTCTAGTTGAAACTGATTCCAAGATGGCCGCCGCAGCGGTTATCATCGCTAGCGTACAGTTCAGGCTAGTTGTTATTTCCAGGGAAGCCTCTCAACCTTCCACCATCACTTCCTGTTCACTCTCTTATAATCGAGCGACAACAGAAGGAAGATGCGTTGCTACTCTCTCAGGAGCCGGCACACGCTTTGCAAATTCGCTTCGCTAGGATAACGAAGACTTTTTCTCTCAACCATTCTTGTCTACTTTACTCACCTTTTTGTTCTCCATTCCTCCCTTTTATTTCAGAAGGTATTACGGAACCTTTCATTTTCTTTTCCGGGATCGATTCTACTTCTAAGCACGCTTAGACCCGGAACCTCGTCCATACCTCCCTCTGGGGAGTCTCTAGGTATTAATCTATTTTCCATCTCACCTCTTCGATCGCCCCCGGCGATCGGACTTCTGTTTCTAACTCCTCATCCTTCCTTTGTAGCAATACCTTGTTGGGAACCTCCAGATTCTCCTCATCCCCTCAGGCTGGCTCAAAAAGACTTGGAAGTGAAAGGGTAGGTTTTTCTCCTAATTCATCCTACTCTTATAGGACTAGATACATCCACCCTAAATCTTACGGGTCTTTTCTTTCTCTCATCATAGTGCCATCTTACTTTTGCAATACGACGGAGATTCCTTACCTCTCCGCACTCTTCATGTTTAACACATGGTAAGCTCTTAGAACCTTCTATAGGAACCTCTCCTTTCCTTACTTTCAGGAATAACTGTGTTCATTTTACCCACTATATTTAGCTCAGTTTCAAAGGTCACTCGTCTTAACAGCCAGACGAATATCCAGACCAGCTTTCTCACCAGGTCTCCGCAGGAAGACAACGCCCACCAGCAGCTCTTCCAGGGTTTTATTCCCCACGAGGGTTCCCTCAGAGTTTCACGAAGGACAAGCTCTTGCAGGTCCTTTGAGGAGTTCTCAGGGGGATTTCTCTTACTCTTCGAAGGTTCACGTCGAATTCGAAGAAACACCAGGGTTTCTTCAGACACCTGTTCATCCTATATGACCCCAGGTAGGTGGTCTTTTGTTTCTTCCCAGTGTATTTCGGAACAAATTTGTTGTCTATACAAAACAGTTAACAATATGGCAGCAGCCCCAAGAGGGAGAGCACCTCGATTGCAACGGTCCTTAGCACTTATCTCTAAGTTTGATGTGGATGGCTCACATGCCACTTTAGGCCCCAGAAGGAGCATGTGGGTCAAACACCTACATATGTATTTTGACGTGACTGGTGAACTCAGTGACCAGGCCTGTAAGTATATGTTACTCTACTCCGCATTTTCTTGACACTTGGCCACATGAAGAGCACATTCGCAGTGGTGTGTCCGCGCTAAATTATTACTTCACCCCCATGGTGAACACAGATTATGAAAAGTTCAATATGCAAACAGCCACACAAAAACCTGACGAAAGCCTAGACGGCTACCATGGGCACCTCCACCACCTCCCATCCACGTGCACATGGGTTGACAAGAGGAGCAGGTGCACCTTCAACTCCTCATCAGTTGCCTGTTGACTAAACTACGAAGGCAGACCCTTTACAAACCAGGCATCATCCTACAGCACATTTTCAAAGTGGGATGCTCTCATGAGCTAGCAGACATGAGAACATCTTGCATGGAATCAGCCCTCAAATCGGTAAAACTTGAGGATGTATGTACCATGGGCAGGTAATCGTCTGGCAGAGGTGGAAGAAGAATCCCATGGCAGTGGAGAGGACAACCTCGCACAGCCAAAGGACACATTTGTGGCAGGTGTGGCATCCAAAACCAGTTTGCCTGTGTGTTCTGCAGTTCTGCGTGCGAGCTCCACACACGAAGGAATGTTGGAGACAACTATTGAGAATACCCATATGAGAGGACAACCAATTTAAAGCAGTTGATAGTATATTCACTAAAGCATGGCCCTGACGATGGTCATAGACCGAAATGCATTGGCATATGTGCTTACTGATGAAACAACCTAGGTTTTTCGAAGTTGCCTCACCATATGAGAATTGAATTGGTGATACTAAACCTAGAAATGTGAATAAAACATTTCTTGTTGAAGAATTTACTACAACCTCTACATATCTATGAATCAATATGAAATACTTTATTGAATTTTTTAATTTAATTGCGCAACCCTGCCAAGGGTCAACTGAGAGCTCTAGCCTTTAGTAAGGTAATGCTACCTTACTTTCCTTCTAAATTGAGTCAGCAGTCAAACACTTCTTGGATCTGCTTCTGCAGAAGCACTCAAGCTGGTGAAGTTTGCCTATGGAGTATTTGTTGAAGATGTACACACGCTACGGGGAGGTTCAGCGATTTGTTCACAGGCATCAGGCAGATGGTGGGTCATCCAGTGAGGCTTCACATCGATAAAAGTGTTCATTCAATAGCAATGAAGCACAGGAGAGTGCCCTTCCACCTACTAGAACAAGTAGAACAAGAGCTATAGAAGTTAGATGACCTGGACATAATCCAGCCAGTCGAAGGCCCCACCCAGTGGGACTACCCTATTGTGGTCTTCTGGAAGCCTAAAGAGCCAGACTTTGTTAAGATCTGTGTAGACATGCGGTTTCCGAACAAGCCATCAAAAGAGAGTGCCACATCACACCCACCATTGATGATATCATTACTGACCTACAGGGTGCTACATTCTTCTCAAAGCTGGATGTTGGGGCCGGCTAACGTCAGCTGTTATTGCATCCAGAGTCGAGATACATCACTACCTTCTGGACCCACAAAGCACTCTTTCAGTAAACCTTCGGATATCCTCGGCTGATGAGGTTTTTCAGTACACCATTTGCAGGGCCTTAGAAGGACTGTCAGGAGCACTAAATATCAGTGACAACATCCCCGTATTTGCCCAGTCAGAATCTGAACATCTCGAGCACCTAACTCAAGTACTACAACAAATATATGCTCTTGGATTGATGCTACATAAAAAAAACAAGCAAATTCCTAAAGAAAAGGATTTTGTTCTTCGGATTCATTTTTCAGGAGGGGGGTGTCTCTGCTGACCCCACAAAGGTCCAGGATATTCGCATAGCCAAATCACTAGAGACGGTGTCCGAGGTGAGAAGCTTTCTGGGGTTGGTCACCTACTGTGGGCGCTTCATTAAAAATCTGGCATCGGAGGCCACCAGGGGGCGCACAGGCAATGGCTGCCTGATCGCTGTGTTCCCGCCGAGGCTGGGCCTTTTCAGGGGAGTGAGTCCCCCCCCGCAACCCCCCAGGCGGATTCACCCGGCAGGATCGAGCCGGTGACCCCCCCGTGACGCATCCGCCCTAAAGAGCAAAGCTCCAGGACCACGGGAAGACAGAGTACGGGTGGCGACGGAGGTGCGGCAAGGAGAGCGTCGGCCCCGGCGCTGGTGGAAGAGGAGCAGCTGCCGAAGCGAGGGAGTCTTGGCGGTGGGCCCAGCCCTTTCTCATACACCCGCCCCCCAGCTCCCGCAGGGGGAATACACGACCTCGGGGCAGCGACCCCGGAAAGGAACTCGGGCCCTTGCCCCACCCGCCCTCGGTCAAAGGGGGTGTGCAGCCACGGACCCGACGCCGGGATCCGGGTAGCCGAGGCATCTGGTCCCGACGTCCTCCAGAGGTGGCACAAGAGGACAGGTGTCATCAAGGCGGGCCTAGGAGTGAAGGCCCCCGGCAACGCACCACGCCACGGACGGGGCGGGACAGCGCCTCCACCCTCTAGCGACCGCGGCCCCCCAGGAGCGGGGCCGTCACCGGCCGCATTGCCCCACGGAGGGCCCACACAGTGCAAACGGACCATGGCAGACCAGTAGTTAAGACAGGACAGCGCCCCCCCTCTCCCGAGAGGGCTCCAGGGTTCCAGCGGCCGCTCCAGTCCCAAAGGCAAGCGAAGGGACAGCGCCCACCCGCACCCAGCTCCAGCAGGTGGAGGCCCCTGGGCTTAGCCCCAGGGCGTGTGCCCGCCTGGCAGAGGAAGGCATTAGACGGAGGTAGTGGAACGGCGGTAGCGACTCTCCCACCCTGAAAAGCACCGCCAGCTCCGAGGCGAGATCCAGGTGAGAGGCCCCCATCCTGAGTTGGTGGGGCGAGTGCCCGCCTGGAGGCTGCCCCCCTCCCACAGAGGAGCGCTCATCACCCACGAGCGCCCCGAGACACCCCAGCCTGGTTGCCTCAGGGCGAGGAGGTGCCCCCTTATAAGACCCCCAGCCCGTGGCGGACTCCGCAGCGGTTGCATTGTAAGACTATATGAGCTGGCAAGAGACTCTGCAGGCATTCCGCTACAAGGAAACGCAGAGCAACACCAGTGGCCCTACTCGCACCGGGGACATGGCCCATCCAGAGACCTCGACACAGCCCGCATTGACGATGGAGAGGGGCTTTGCCACCATCCTCCAGGAAATCAGGAAAATGCGATCAGACATTGCCCAGAAGTTTGAAAAGATGGATCAAAGGGTGGACAAAGTCGAGGACAAACTCCTACAAGTGGAAAATAACCAGTCATCTTCAGCATCCCAGTAGGTTCAATTTGGTATGCGACTAGCGGCCCTGGAGAAGAGGGACGAGGAAAGAGCCAGGCAAATGGATGACTATGAAAATAGGGAAAGGAGGAACAACCTTAGATTTTTTGGGGCCCCGGAAACGGAGGGTGAGACGGAGAGAGATTTGATCCGAGTGGTGAGGGACATTATTACCCTCCTGTTTGCAGAGGAAATGACAACAGAACCCATGTTCGACCGGGTGCACAGGGCAGGGGGAAGGGCGGGGAGCCCCAGGTCGGTTCTGGTTCGGTTCCACTACTATACCGAAAAAACTAAAGTCCTGGAGGAAGCGAGGACGGCGGGGGTGATTACTTACAATAACGCCCAGATCACCATTTTTCAGGACCTCTCTGCTTACACCTTAGCCAAATGCAGAATATGCCGCCCCCGAACACAACTACTGAAGGAGAAGGGAGTGCGCTACAGATGGGGGTATCCCTTCTCCCTGGCCTTCGAATACTTGAGCCAACGAACAATGTTGGTTACGGAAGAGGACATAAAGGGAGCCATCCAGGATTATGTGGCAGAGCCTACCCCCCAGAGGGGCCCAGTAGGCCCAGAAGCACTCGGTAGGAGCACTCCCGGCCAGTCGGGTGTCAGGAGGAGGAAAACCGGTTCGAGGAAATTCAAAAAATTGAACACTCCGCCGTCTGCAATGGAGGAGGAGCATATCGACACGGAGGGTTGATGACTGGGGTTCCCTGGTCAGCAGTGGAGCGGAAAAGGAAGACATTAAGGATGCACCGAATACAGTGTCCCCTTGAACAGCAAGTACGATGGGGGCAATAGAAGGGGCACAACTAGGGGGGGAAGGGAAACGCTGTACTGATGTCCTGGCCGAGGAAGGTAGGCTGGAGTTCCGGCCTAAGGGAGTGGGTGACCACAGAAGCGTCGGGAACGTCCTGACCATCCATAGATCAGGACCCAAAGAAATGGAGGTAAAGCCAAACTTAGAGTCCCCTTGAAAAGCAAGTAAAGTGGGGTAGACCGAGGGGACAAAGCTTGGGGGTGGGGGCTCACAAAAGCGAGCTTTGCAACCAACGCCTGGCTGAAGGGGACAGGCTGGTGTTCCGGCCAAAATGCCAGAAATGGCGGAACTAACTGGCTGGACGCCGGGGAGGTGGGTGGTGGTTCACAAATCAGTTGGGGTTTGTCTGTTTGGGAAGAAGTTGGGGGGACAGATGGGGAAATGTTCTAAAAGTGTCCAAGCGAGGAGAGTAAGGAAGCAGGGAGGGAGTAACGACGCAACATTGTTGACCAATAGAGATGGAAACATAGATTATGGCTGATGACCGACCGGCCCTGGGAGTGGGTACCCTGAATGTGCGGGGACTGAACACCCCTACGAAAAGGTCCCTGATCTGTAGGGAATTTAGGAGGGCGAAACTAGACTTACTCTTCGTGCAAGAGACACACTGGGCGCGGGGGAAGAGCCCAAAATGCGAGGGGAGGAATCGAGGAGGTTTTTCTCGAATCCCATAGGGGAAAGAAAAGAGGGGTGGCCATCCTGGTGGCTAGGGGTGTAGGCTTCGAGAAAGAGACCATCCTGAAGGACCCCGAGGGCCAATTCCTGTTGGTGTGGGGTTCCTTACAGGGCTCTCCCCTAACTTTGGCGGTATGTATGGCCCAAATGATGGACAAGCCCTATTCTGGGAAGGAGTAAGGGACAGGCTCAAACGGTTTGTACAGGGCCCGTTGGTGGTGGGAGGGGATTTAAATATGGTCCTGGACCCAACCAGAGACAGAAAGTGGGTAGGCCCCAAAACTCCAGACCTGCAGACGAAGCCATGGCGTGAGGCTTTCGGAGGGCGAATGAGTGCCTGGGCCTGGCGGATACGATCCCGACACCCCGGACAGGTGTTCCCCCCTTTTCTTACTATTCCACCATCCACAACGTGTTCTCTAGGATAGATTACATTCTTGTGGATGAGATCCTTCGTCCATATGTTGCAGGCTACAGGATAGACCCGGTCCCCTGGTCAGACCACGACTTGGTCCGAGTCTCCTTAGCGGTGGGCTGGTGTAGAGAATGCAAGGGACACTGGAAATGTAATGGTGCCCTACTGGGAGACGAGGCTCAGGCCCAGGCTGTCCTGGACGCTATAACAGAGTTCTTTGAGCTAAATGATAACGGGGAGGTGGGCACGCACACGCTTAGGGATGCCTTCAAGGCAACCCTAAGAGGAGTACCTATAAAAATGGGAGCCCTGAAGAAAAGGGAGAGAGAGGCCCAGGAAAAAACCCTGCGAGAAAAAATAGCTTGTCTCCAACCGGGGGGCTCTCCGGATCAGGCCCTAGAGCGCAACCGGGTGGCCGCACTGGAGGACTACAGGCTCCAGCTAAAAGACTTGCTCCTACACAAAATGGAGAGGAGCCTCCAAATGGTAAAACAAACATACTATGATAAAGGGGACAAAGCGGATAGGATCTTGGCCTGGAAGTTGAGGGAGGTCCAGAGAAGCAGAAGGGTGAAGGAGGTAAAAGACGCCAGGGGGTCCCTTGGCTGTGACTCTCCCCACATAGGAGAGGCCTTTCGCCAATATTAAAAGTCACTATACTCGTCAGAATATGACGGGGCGATTCCCAGATAGAGGACTTCCTGAACTCCATACAAATCCCGTCCCTGTCGAGGGAGATGGCAGAGGGGTTGGAGGGCCTGGTGACCGAGGAGGAGGTGGATAAGGTGATTAGTGGGATGAGGGTGGGAACCTCCCCCGGGGAAGATGGCTTTACAGTTTACTTTTACAAGAGATTTCGTTCCTCCCTGACCCCGTACCTGGTGAGAGTTTTTAATGCCGTGCTGGAGGGGGGCATCCTTCCCGAATCCATGATGGGGGCCATAATAGCAGTTTTGCCCAGGGAAGGGAAGGGCCCAACAGAGTGTGCCTCATACCGCCCCATATCACTGTTAAACATTGATGTCAAGATCTTGGCCAAGGTGGTGGGGAGGCAGATGGAGGGGATAATGCCGAAGCTAGTCCATGGGGACCAGGTGGGTTTCGTTAGGGGTAGACACGGGTCGGATAATATTCGCAATACAATAGACTTGTTTCATTTTGCCCAAAAATCAGAGCGTGTGTCCTCTCCCTCGACTTGGAGAAGGCCTTCGATAGGGTCGAGTGGAGATACATGAAACTCTTCTCCAGAGAATGGGCTTCGGGATGCACATTATGAGTTGGGTGGCTGCCATCTACAGAGCCCCCACGGCAAGGGTTCAGGTGAACGGGTCGCTGTCCAAATAATTTCTCCTCTCCCTAGGGACAAGACAGGGCTGCCCACTCTCCCCCCTAATATATGTCCTTACAATGGAGGCACTAGCCATAGCGATTAGATCTCACCCAGACATCAAGGGAATTAGAAGGGGGGGGTTGAATTCAAGCTTTGCCTGTTTGCGGATGATATTTTAGCGTATCTGGTAGACCCTGGCTCCTCGATCCACCCTTCCTGGCCCTGGATGCTGCCTTCGGGCGCTTCTCGGGCGTGAAAATTAACACTGCAAAAACTGTCCTGCTCCAAATAGGTACAGTGGACCTTGTGATAGACCCCCTGAGCAGGTTTCATGGGATTACAGTGGGGAAAGACGCTATAAGATACCTGGGTGTTCTTCTAACTAGGGACTTATCAAAACTGGGGCCCACCAACTATGACCCCATAATGGCAGGGATCACATCTGACTTGAGGAGGTGGGGTAAGATGATTCTCTCGTGGTACGGCCGGATGACTGCAGTAAAGATGAACATACTACCACGTCTTCTGTACCTTTTCACAGCGCTCACAACCAGCGTCCCCGCTCAGACTTTCAGGGACCTACAAAATGGGGTCCAGGACTTTGTGTGGCAGGGGAAAACCCCTAGAACCGGGAGGGCCACCCTGACTCTACTGAGGGAGGAGGCGGGATTTGGGCTGCCAGACTTTCATCTATATTTCTATGCCGCCCTATTGCGCATCCTCCTGGAACATATGAAAGAAGGTCTGGGAACGTACTGGTCATATTTAGAAAATATGGATGTCCACCCTTTAAAGGTCCGTGACCTCTTGTGGGCCCCGTGCAAGACAATCCCGAAACATATGAAGACCCACCCCACCTTGGGAGTTCTCTGGGACATCTGGAAAGAGGGCCCCTGGACAGCACACCTAACCACATAGCCGTCCCCGATGACCTCCCTATCGGGCCACCCCCTCAAACTGGGAAGCAGGGGGTTCAGGCACTCCCAGCACTGGTTGGATATGGGTTTGGAATGGGTGGGTCAGATGTTCAGGGAGGGCAAATTCCTATCCTATGAGGACCTGAGGGGCGCTCTGGGAGGTGGATCTCTTTCCATTTTTGATTACCTCCGCCTTAAGGGCATCCTCTGCGACCAGTCATGGGGTCCAAACCTGAGGAGACAACTGACTCCCTTCGAGAAGCTCCTTGACTGTGACCTCCAGAAAGGGTGCAGTGTCCAGTATGTATAAAATCCTAAATACTTACAATCTTCAGGGTAGGAGGAGATTCTGCATGTTCTGGAACGACCTGGCAGGAGAAGAGATCTCAGAGGACACCTGGGCTAGAATTTTCAAAATAGCGTTTCATGGGAACTTATTCACCTTGGACATGGAACATAACTTTAAAATTCTGCAGGGGTGGCACAGAGACCCAGCAAAACTGTCAAAGATGTTTCCGGGGGTGTCACCCAGATGCCCGAGGGGATGCTGTCAGACAGGCTCCAGGGGCCACATGTGGTGGCATTGTCTGAAAGTCCAGGCCTATTGAGGGTCAGTGAGGGGCCGGATAGCGGAAGTAACTGAGGAACTCCTACCACTTACTCCCCTGACCATGTTGCTGGGACTCCCCCCGGAGGAAGCGGAACTATATCGATACCCAAGGAAACAATGCTGACGGGGGGCAGAGTAGCCCTTGCTCAGAAATGGAAGAGCCCGGAAACCCCCTCCAAGGAAGATTGGATGAAAAAGGTGAAAAACATGTTTTTGATGGACAAACAGACTGCCTTGGTGAACAATGACACTAGCTCATTCCTCACGAACTGGTATGGGGTATAACAAACATGGGGTTGGGATGTTCATTGACTCCAAGGTAATGTCCCCGGTCCGAGAGGGGCGGGTCTGGTCCCGATAGGAATAGCAATCATCCGGGGGTCCCACGGCCCGGGGAACGGCGGCACTAAGCCAGTTAACGACTGGGTCACAAATCGCATCGCCTCCGAGGCACAGGAAACGGAGTGAACATTATGAGTCTCCTTAGTCGAACATTTTGAGCCGGACACGGGGAAGGGGCGTGGGTTGGTGTTGGGGTGAGGTGTCAGATGGGGGGGTGTAAGGGGTTATCCAATATTACTTGTTTGTTTCATTATAAAATGCTAATAAAAACTAAAGTTTAAAAAAAAAATCTGGCATCCATGTCGGAAACGCTGAGAAGTTGCACACGGAAGCAAACAGCATGGCAGTGGACACCACTAGAGCAGCATGCCTTTGACAAAATCAAGGAAGCCATGTCAGAGGAGTTCACACTATTTTTCTTTGATCCTGTCCTTGACACCGAACAAATAGGCGATGCCAGCCCCTTCGACCTAGGAGCGGTCCTTACCCAAATTAGCTGACAGGGTGATGCCCAAACTGTGGCAAATGCGAGAAGAGCCTTGAGTGATTAAGAGGTAGGCGTTGGTGGTAGTATGTGATGTGGCTGCCTTCACTACCATTTGTACATTTTTGGAAAATCAGTGAGAATAGTAATGGATCACAAGCCACTCCTGTTTATCCAAACATAGATAAACGCTCCCAAGGGGCTAAATCAACCCTGTTGCGAGTGTGACACAAACTAAATTTCACCGGAGATGGACTCCTCCTGCGTGGATCCAGAATGGTTGTGCCATCATCACTGGTACAATGGGTCATTAAACTAGCCTACCATGGACACTGTAAGGATATATATGGGGTTTTATTGCCATGCAACATGCAGCATTGAGGTGCAGCCGTATGTAAGGATATATGGGGTTTTATTGCCAACATGCAACATGCAGCATGGAAAGGCAGCCAGGCCCAGTTTGAAACTGCAGGCATTATTTCAGTAACAGCCAGCAGGCAACGTTGTCAGAACACATACAAAACACAGTGTGCTACCAGTTAAAATAAGGAGGTTCACAATTTTATATTGGATGTTTCATGTATGGAAACTGCATTAGAATACATAACTAATTAACCTTGCGCTAACATTACTAAAGGACTCATTTCAACTTCTCTAACATTATAATGCAGCCTTCTGTGCACAATGAAATACAGTCCATGTTTTGGGTGCACTGTTTGAAATTCATGTTTTCATGAGGAAATGCAGACTAGCGTTTTCTTCATCTTGAGGAGAACAGAAATTTGTAATATGCTTGAAGGAAAATGAAACAGTTGCATTTAAAATGAAGTCTTCATTATCTTGAAAAACAAAGGCTGGCACAGAGCACATTCTTTTTATTCTGATTGGTAGGGATTGTAGGTGGATAAGCCACGTCAACAGAGGGCTGAATCAGAGTTTTTTTTAAGGAATGAGGGGAAGGGAATGGGCAGTTCGTGCTGGGACGAGGAGACGGACAGTGCCATGTCTGTTGAACTCCAAGTGGGTTGAGCGCTGGCTATGAACATTATCAGCTGGCAGCTCCCCATTCATTTTAGGGGGTTTGGCACTGAGTCTGGGTCTGCGAAGACAGCGAGGTTGTGCGGGAACTTCAGATTTCACTGGCCTTGGTAAGATTAGTGCCAAGTGGGGACAAAATAGCATGATGTATGTGTATTGCTAGAATTTATTGGCAGTGCAGAGAGATTAGAAAAATGGTATGTTTATTTTTCTCTCTATGTTCAAAGTGTGAGAACATAAATTTGCGTTTGCAAAATATCTGTTTGTTTCTGTTGGTCTTTAATATCTTGCAGGTGATGCTGTAAATATCATGTGGTAAGATGTTTTGCAGTTTGTAACTGTCATTTAATACAAAGTACAGATTTGAAAAAAATGGAGACTGTGGTGTTATTCATGCATCTGTGAATCATATATATATATATATATGTGAAGCACTATACCACAGGAATGAGACCATTTTTAAAATACCACAAAGTAAAATACCACTAAAATTACCACCCTTACAAGCTAACAATATATAATCACCAAAATAGAGAAAAAACAAACCCACTATAAATGTAAGGCCAATTTACCACCAAAGTTTTACGGTAAGAAAAATACTGCCAAACCCTGAATTTACCGCAATAAGAAAAAATCTCTTACAACAACAAGGAATGCAAAAACAAAGGCACGGCTCCGCCTAAAGGTGTGGCTTCCTGCCCTAGAAGAGAAGGTTGAGAAGTTTGTGAAGTAATGCATATGGTTCCAAGCAGCTGCTCCTAAACACACTGAGCCTTGCATCGAGTGTATGGAGAGAAGCGAATCTCCTTGGGACACAATACATGTGGACTTCAGTTCCACCCAAAGAGACAATCACTTACTGGTTGCAATAGATCAGTGGTCCCGTTACCCAGTGGTCGAATTTGTGCAATCAACGGCCCTCCAGGATGTAATGCCGGCACTGGAGAAAATGTTTGTAGCTCATGGCTTCCCCAGTGTACTGTGCTCGGACAATGGGCACCCGATTCCAGGGTTCTGAGAGATCCTGGCGGGGTGAAGTGTGTGCCACAGGAAGGTCGCCCTGATTTGGCCACTTGCTAACGGTGAGGCATAACGCTTCATGCGCACACTGAAGAAGGTGTTTTGCATTGCCCATGGGAAGGGCAAGTGAGAGAGAAGAGCATTGTTTCAATTTTTGCTGGAATGCCACACAACACCACACTGATCCGCAGGAGTTGTGCCTGCTGAGGCCCTAGTCCAGCGCTGCTCTTGTGGTGTCTTCCTGGACAATGGAGAGAGAGCACTCACAACCATTAACAATGATGAGGTGAAGGAAGCGAGAGAAAGAGCAATCGAATGTGAAAACAAAAAGATGCACCTCCAATACTATCCAATGACACCAGGAGACAGTGTCCTAGCGCGGTCAACACATCCCACAGGGAAGTTATCCCTTATGTATGAGCCGCTGCCACTTCAAGTGGTCAATGCCAAGGGTTCCATGATGACAGCCACGGATGGTGTTGGAACCGTAACCCGGAACTCTAGTCTCTTTCAAAAGAATTCAGACTGTCCTACCCCCAGAAATTAACATCACCTCACGAAAGATACAGACCACAAGATGAGAGGGGACCTGTAGGACAGTGGGCCTGCCTACGTAGATCAGCAATGGCTAACACAGAGCGATTCCGAAGGATCCCCATTCCGGGGAGGTGGCAGAGTGAACACTCCCCTGGAACAGTCAGTGGAGAGGAGGTACCCAACTCGAGAGGGCAAGCGACAGCTGGAGTACCTTGAAGACTACGTGACAGATGAGAGGTGTTGGACTCTTGTTGTGTTATGCATTCACCAATGTTATGATACAATGTTGTGTTTTTAGTCACGTGTTGTTTAATCATGAAAAAGGAGGAGTGTCATGTGGTACGATTATGAGTGTATCCTCATGAAGGATACAGACCACGAGATGAGAGGGGACCTGTAGGACAGTGGGCCTGCCAACGTAGATCAGCAATGGCTAACACAGAGCGATTCCGAAGGATCCCCATTCCGGGGAGGTGGCAGGGTGAACACTCCCCTGGAACAGTCAGTGGAGAGGAGGTACCCAACTCGAGAGGGCAAGCGACAGCTGGAGTACCTTGAAGACTACGTGACAGATGAGAGGTGTTGGACTCTTGTTGTGTTATGCATTCACCAATGTTATGAGGCAATGTTGTGTTTTTAGTCACATGTTGTTTAATTATGAAAAAGGAGGAGTGTCATGTGGTACGATTATGAGTGGTGACGACGCTCATCACCACGCCGGCCAATAAGGACGAGCCACAAGGGCACGCAGGGCAGTACACGAACGGGGACCGTCTGAGTAACAACTCTTTCTCCTTGTCATCATTATCTGGGACCTGCTCCCGGGTGCCAACAGTAACGTTAGACTTAACATTAAATAATTATCTGTGGGAATAGCTGGGCATTTGATGGCGGTAATGGGTCATTTTGCAGTATTTAGATCTACAGTGGCAGAACGTGTGCACATGAGGCCAATTCTAGCTCTGAGATGCCCGTAGTTGGGCAGAAGGTGTACGATCCATGCCCCTGACCCCCTCAGGTATAACAGCCCCCTGGCAGCAGTGGGGCTAAAGATCTTCACACTGGCCCCAAGGGCCTTAAAACTCCATCAGAAACATAAATGGAGTCAGTCTAGTTTGGGACCTTAATCCAACATGGAAGCCTATTACACAGCTTGGTTCTTTAGAACCAAGCCATGCAGTCTAGTGTTTTGGGTGTCGCTGGGCCTGGAACTACTTGGCATTGAACTACTTTACCTGGGCTACTTAAGCCACACCCAAACAGCAGAACACGCTTCACGTTATTCTGCACTCCTGCAGCGTAACGCTCATCGTGTCCAGCTCCTGCTCATCTGCTTCTCCAGCGGCCCGATCCTGAAGCCCTAGATACGGATTCCATTAATAACCTGAAATGAACAAGAACAGCATTAGCGAGCAGGAACACTTACCTGTGAAGTAATCAGTCTTTAATCCATCTTGCGCTTCGTTTACCTCGCCCATCTCCAGAGTTGCTGCAACCTGCAAAGGTAAAGAAACAAGAACATCATTAATAACAATTCTTACCTGGGCAAGCAGCGAGTCCTGGCAGCACCCTGTGCTTCTCTTACCTCGCCCATCTCGGGGTTTCACCGCAACCTGCAAGGTAGAAGCAACAAGGTCAGAATTAACAAAGCAGAGGGAGGTGGGAGCCCACCCATCACAGAACCAGTATCTTAACCCTCCATTCTCCTGTTATAGGCGCTACCCAACGTCTGGCACATAACCAAGCAGAAAGGCATCCAGGATAGCGCTTAGACCTCCATCCAGTATCGTGTGGCGGCCCCCGTGGAGACCAGGTGTGCGTAACAGAATGCAAAGCCTCAATTAAAACATCCACCTGGGCATCATGGAAACATTAGAGGCTGACCAACTAGCCCAGTTACTGGAAGAATTACGGGCCGAGGTGCACTCCGCCCGGCAAGAAACTAATGCCCATAGGAGGGAGTTGATTGTCACCAAGGACCGCACCGATGAATTAGCCAGAGAATTGCTCCAAACACAGGCTGGGCAGGCTCTGTTGCCAGGAAGTATTCAGTCGGTTCCAGCCACATCCATCAATCCAGTGCAGTTGGTCCTCCCTGGGACAGTTCCTTTGGCCCCACCAGAACATTTTACGGGGGACCCAAGAAAATATGCAGTATTCATGAACCAGTGCCGCCTCCATTTTCTTTGTAGACCCAGAGCCTTTCCTAACGATCAGTTGGAGAGGAGGACCCAAACATGGGCTGCACTCCAGCCACCCATGTTGAAGTGCGAGGAATATTCACACCGAGATATGTGACGTACGATGAGCAAATAAACCAGCAGAGAGCCACACTAGGGCTCTGTCCAGTGCCAATCAGAAGAGCAATACCTATTGAAATGCCAATAACCAGGCAACCATGGACAGTAAGGTATCCATTGAGACAACCATACCAGCAAATGACACGAAATGAAGATGGTTTGGACACTGTCCCAGAAGAAACTCAAAAGGCCTTAATGGAAGACGAATGATGACGTCACAAGGGCCCGGACAGACATACAGATGAAGAACGACAACCAAAATATGACACACATGGACGAAACACCATGGATAAGGATATCACAGACATAGGAGAAGAGAATATATTAAAATATAAAGAAACATAACTGCAAAGCAGCAGGAAAATATTCAACCAGCTAACGCCTGTACATAGGCTTGTAATGCAAGAAGCTAAGAAAACAGTGCAAGGCTTGCTATGCTTATTAGAAGAATAGAGCGACAAGCGCCAACTATATATATATCTACCTCAACGAACCACATTATATAAGTGCAGTCCACTTTATACAAAAGCAGAATTAACCCAGATTACTAAAGATCAACCAGGCCGGGATTCTCATTTCAGCTAAAACAACAAAAGAGAGAGACGGAGGAATCGAAACTCAGCAAGGAGCAGGCGATGCCTAGGAAATCAAGGCGAACCCAAGAGAGGGAGGTGGATGGTCAAGATAAGGAGGCCAGGCAGGTGGCGGCCGAAAAGGAGAATTAAATACACAAATGGAAGGAAAACTAAGCAAATTCATGGTGTGCTAACACGTGACCAGCCAAGCGTGAAGAGGTACCAACGTCTGATGTCACCCAAAGCAGGAAATACCATAACTTTTCCTGACAAGAAGCTACAGTTTCGAGGCCAACCTCAGCCAACTAATTGACACATAACCATAAAGTACTGATTCATGGAAGGGAGGCTGGGTGAATCTTGGGGCATCCTGTATCTGGGTGACCATTCTGCATGCTGCTAATTAAAGTGGAGATTTATGCTTAGGGTTGAAGCCAGCCCAATCACAGTGGGACAAATAATCTAAGGTCCTATAGTTAGTAGAACCAATGAGATGTCGTACTTTTAGTGACGTCTACATGAGTAATGTAGAGGTAAGGGCATAGACGCCCACCCGATAAGAGTTATCCAATCCTCACACTCCGCTACCATATACAGATATAGCACCTATACTTAAGTTACCTTTTCCAACCAATAGAATTGCATGACAAACGTTTGAGTGTTACACGTCAATGATGACCAATTTTTACTATAACGATTGCTGTTTGAATGACGATTGTTGGGAGTTGAAGCGAGACGGACCATTGCATTATTGTTAATCTCCATGTTTCCCTGTTTCTTGTACTTGTCATTAAACAGACTCCCCTTTGTCAAACCATTGAGTTGTCCTTATTGATTGGTGTTGGAGTAAGAGAATCCCGCACCCTATCCACCTCAAGGTGCAGCTATCTCGTTTTAAAGTACTCAAGGGCAAGCTCTGATTCTATGGGCCCATCAGAGGTCACGTCCCCTCGTTTACACAGTTGCGGGTTGTCTTCGTTCTGTCATATATAGGTGGCAGTGCCGCGGATTGGTCCATACCGTTAGTAAGCCAGGATGACCCACTTCAGGGGGTTTCAACAGGAGATGGAGAAGCTGTTTGCCCGACATACCTAGGGCCAAGCTCTGGATAACGAACTTCTGTCCCTACGCCAAGGCAGCCAAGATTTGTTAACATATATCGCCACTTTTAACAGACTTGTCATTGAAACTGGGTGGACTGAGGTGAAACGAACAACGTTATTCCATCGAGGGTTACGGGGGAATTGAAAGACGTCCTAGCTCAGGTGGTAAACCCGCCAAAAGACTATGCTGAGTTCATCATCCTAGTGGTGCAGCTAGACCACAGGCTGCAAGATTGAAGAACAGATCGAGTCAGAACGGAGAACCAGGCTGTGTATGTACGCTCAAAGGAGAACATTCCGCGTTCGTCAGAAAACACTTCGGAACCCATGCAAATTGGGGGTGTATGGAGCCCATTAACCAAGGCCGAAAGAGACAAAAGGAGACAACAGCAATTATGCCTGTAGTGCGGGAAATCAGGTCACTTCCTCAGAGAATGTCCCATAAAACCTCCTAGGAGAACAGTTAGAGCTACAGAGAAAGAAGGAGGAGAACAAGAGTCGGAAAACTTCCAGGCCCGGCAAGCGTAGAGGTCCATTTGTCGAGCGAAGGAAAAGAGCAGCAGACCTCACACCTTGCCCTGCCTGTGATTCTGATCAGTCACCAACAACCGTCTCTGACGCATGCTGTGGCGGCATACATAGACAGCCGAGCTGTTGGTAACTACATAGACCAAGGCCTGGCAACAAGGATGGGGCTTCCCCTCTGTCAGAAAACGACAACTGAGAAGGTCACCACTGTCGACGGCACAGAGATAGATTCTGGTCCTGCAACTCAACGCACAGCAGAATTGACCCTTCTGTGCCAAGACTGACATCGGGAAGCCATTGCCTTCGACCTTATCAAGGCCCCTCAGTTCCGGGTGATTCTCGGATGCCGTGGTTGGTGGCTCACAATCCTAACATCGACTGTCAAGCCAAAAAATGAGCCTTCTCCATTGAGTGTGCTCATGCGTGCTACCTAGTGGAAATGCCATCGTCTGTCCCAGAGACACCTGTCCAAGATAAAGAAGCATTGGTACTAGGTGTAACAAGTACACTACCAGGCGAATACCACAATTTCCAAGAAGTTTTCCAAAAAGAACAGGCTAATACCTTACGCCCTCACAGTCCATATGACTGTCAGATTGACCTCGTACCTGGAGCAAAAATCCAGTGTAGTCAAATTTATGCACTCACCGAACCTGAAAATCTCCACTTGAAATCATATCTGGACCAATACCTGACAAACTGTTTTTTCCGCCTGTCCAAATCCCTGGCAGCCTCGCCCCTATTCTTCGTACCCAAGAAGGAGGGGGATTTGAGAACGTGCATCGACTACCGCGCACTAAACCAGGTAACAGTTAAAAACCGTTATCCTCTACCCCTTATCCCAAAACTGCTGGAGCAAGTCAAGTATGCACACATTTACACCAAATTGGACCTCAGGGGGGCATACCATCTTGTGCATGCAAAGAAAGGAGACAAATGGAAGACCGCCTTCTGTACTAAGTATGGGCTGTACGAATATCAGGTGATGCCCTGTGGGCTTTGCAATGCTCCCGCCACATTCCAGTACTTCATGAACGATGTACTACGGGAATTGATCAGTGTATGTGCCCTAGTTTACATCTTGGTGTACTCCTCTTCTAAACCGAACCATGTCAAGCACGTTCGCGCCGTCCTAGCAAAACTCTGACACCACTAGCTATACGATAAACTTGAAAAATGCTCCTTTCATGTCACCGAAGTCGAGTTCCTTTGTTTTGTCCTCACTCCCAGAGGCGTTCGGATTGGATATGCACAAAGTAGACGCCATTCTTAGCTGACCATCACCGTCTTCAGTCAAAGGTGTCGAAAGTATGTTCGGCTTTGCAAACTTTTATCGCCGATTCATCCCGGCTTTCTCCCAGATTGTGCACCCGATCACTTCTTTATTACGAAAAAACAAAAAACTGTTACAATGGACAGAAGAGGTGGAAAAGGTCTTCCAGGAACTCAAGAAAATATTTACCTCAGCCCTGGTGCTGTGACATTCCCACCCAGATCTCCCATATGTAGTGGAAACAGATGCCTCCAGCATGGCAATGGGGGCTGTTCTTTCCCAAAGGGAGCCCAAAACAGGCCAGTTACATCACGTGGCCTTTTGGTCGCGAAAATGTACTACACCTAAACTTAACTATGCAATAACAGACAAGGAAATCCTAGCGATCAAGGCAGCATTCAAGGCTTGGTGGCATTACCTCCTAGGCGCCAGACATACTATCACAGTAATCACCGACCATCGCAACCTACAATACCTCAAGGCGGCAAAGGCTCAATCATCCCATCAACTCCGATGGGCTTTATTCTTCGCAGAATATGATTACATAATCACGTACCGACCTGGAGTCCAGAACGGAAAAGCCCACACCCTATCCCGCATGGGTATTGATGAGAACGCATATTCAACCCCAGACCCGGTGGCCATTATCCAGGTGACAAACTACTAGGACTTACAAAAACGTTATCTCTGGACGAACTCCAAAAGGAAATTTGGCTCCTAATGAACACCGAGGCTCTACAAGACTGGACCACTCAAGGTGAACATTACACAACAAAGAACTAACTCCCTTATTTCAGAGGGTGTTTATATCTACCGAATAAGGACTACAAGAACAAGTAATTTCTGGTTATAACGACCCCCTGATAGAAGGACAGCCAGGAATTGCCAAGACCCTAGCCAAGGTGAAAAGAAATTATTGGTGGCTGACCTGGCGAAAGGACATTACGCAGTTTGTCCTGTCATGTGGCATTTGTGCACAGAATAAATCCCAGAAACAAAGACCTGCGGGCCTTCTTCAACCCCTGGAAATTCCACCTGCACCTTGGCACACACTCTCCCTCGATTTCATCACAGATCTGCCTCCCTGTCAAGGGTTCAACACTATCCTAGTGGTTGTTGATGTATTCTCTAAAATGGCCCATTTCATTCCACTTAAGGGTCTACCAAACGCATCCAATCTGGCTAAGGTATTTTTAGAGCAAATCGTACGATTACATGGTTTCCCCTCCGTCCTGCTTTCTGATCAAGGGAGTCAGTTCGTGTCTAACTTCTGGAGGAAGTGTTTTGCAATTGCCAAAATCGATATTCATCTGTCCACTAGTCACCATCCCCAAACTGATGGCCAAACGGAGCGGACAAATCAGACACTAGAGCAATACCTATGGTGCATGTTACATCAAGTGGAAGAAAGCTGGAAGGATGTGCTGTGGATAGCTGAATATGCCTACAACTCGCTACACACCAGTACCGGACAGAGTCCATTCTATACCGTGTATGGAAGGCACCCACGTACTTCTGAAGTAGATACCCCCATGGCCTTGGAAATGACCGCATTGAAGACTTTACATACGACCATCATTCAAGCCTTCAAAAAGGCAGCAGAACACTTGATCTAAGCCAAAGAAAGACAGAGAACATTCTCTGATCAACACCGAAGAAAAGCCCCAGACTACCAAGTCGGAGATGAAGTCTGGTTGGCGTCTCGGCACGTGCCCATAAGAGGAACTCGAACATTTCATCCCAGATATCTAGGGCCCTATACCATAAAGGCTATTATAAATCCTGTGGCAGTAAAACTTGCTTTAACACCAAATATGCAGATCCATCCCGTATTCCACATGTCACTCTTAAAACCTGTTCAGCCTGGAACTTGGGTCAAAACACCACCAAATCCGGTACTGGTTAACAGGGAACCCGAATTTGAAGTCAAGGACATCCTAGATTCTAAACTCACCAGGTCCAAGTTATATTACTTAGTTGACTGGAAGGGATACAGCCCTCAGGATAGGACATGGGAGCCTAGAGAGCACACCCATGCACCATGCCTGGTAAGACGATTACATTACATCTGAACCATCCGACCAAACCAGGGCCAGATGGAGGAGATACCTTGTGAGAGGCCTTAGGAGGAGTGCTGTCACGATCCATGCCCCTGACCCCCTCAGGTATAACAGCCCCCTGGCAGCAGTGGGGCTAAAGCCCTTCACACTGGCCCCAAGGGCCTTAAAACTCCATCAGAAACATACATGGAGTCAGTCCTGGCACCTTTGGCGCCAGGCTCATTATCAGGTATAAAGCAATACCAGTTTTTGACCTGACTCCAACATGGAGGCCTATCACACAGCTCAGTTCTTTAGAACAAAGCCATGCGGTCTAGTGTTTTGGGTGTGGCTGGGCCTGGAACTACTTGGCCTGGAACTACTTTACCTGGGCTATTTAAGCCACACCCAAAAGCAGAACACGCTTTGCGTTATTCTGCACTCCTGCAGCTTAACGCTCACTGTGTCCAGCTCCTGCTCATCTGCTTCTCCGGCGGCCCGATCCTGAAGCACTAGATCCGGATTCCATTAATAACCTGGAAGAACAAGTCCAGCATTAGGAAGAACAGCATCCTGAATCCATCCTGCGCTTTGTTTACCTCGCCCATCTCCGGAGTTGCCGCAACCTGCAAAGGTAAAGAAACAAGGACAGCATTAATAACAATTCTTACCTGGGCAAGCAGCGAGTCCTGGCAGCACCCTGCGCTTCTCTTGCCTCACCCATCTCCGGGTTTCACCGCAACCTGCAAGGGAGAAGGAAAAAGGTCAGCATTAACAAAGCACTTACCTGGGCAAGCAGCGCTTTGATTGCTCATCACTCCAGAAAATCGCTGCAACCTGTACAAAGAAGGGAAGAGAACACAGGTTAGCAATTAACACCAATAAACAGTGCAGCGCTCTGCTCATTAATACCTCACTGTGGTCTTCGCCATTGGCCCGGTATTTCCCAAACATTGTTAGGGAACAGCGATTGTAGAGCAAGTTGCCGAGAAGACAGAGAAAACAGCGGGAAAGAAAAAGACATTATAACTCACCTGGAAGACAGCAAGCAGAGTCGGAGTCACAGCTGGTATGGACCCGACATAAGGGCACATGGACTAGTGAAGCAACTAGGTCCACGGAACGCCTGCACCAACCACGTGCCCCTGCACAGAGACGTAGGACGGAGAGTTCAACGCACAAAAACCTAAGGTGAGCAATAACGCCAAGGGAGGGGATTTGGACCAGAGGGAGCTGGGAGTCCACCCATCACAGAACCAGTATCTTAACCCTCCATTCTCCTGTTATAGGTGCTACCCAACGTCTGGCACATAACCAAGCAGAAAGGGGTCCAGGATAGCACTTAGACCTCCATCCAGTATCGTGGCGCCCCCATGGATACCAGGTGAGCGTAACAGAAGGCTTCCACTGGGCTCATTAGTGCACATGTTCATAGAAGGAGTTGCCAAAACGTATGCATCCATCCTCAACCCCCTCCGTACTCCTCTTCTGTATCGCCCTGAGCTCCTCCACCTGTAGTCTACATATGCATCTCCCTGGTACCTCCCACACAGTAATTAATTGCTTTACTTTCACAGTCGACGTTCTCTCTATGTCAGTTCTCTCAGCAAAGCGTATCCCCTTTTCCATTAAGACAGGTATGATTTAATCATGCAACAACCAACACTATTGTTTTTATCCTTCTTTGGTGAGGAATGAGGGCAGTGGTGTTTTAGTAGTGGCTTCCAGCAAGTTTTTGGAGGCTGTCACAGTTGTTGTGTAGTAACCCTTCCATGTGTATTGCCCCTTTAAAGGGATGTGTCCCTCCCACGTGTATTGCTACGTCATGGGCCAAGCTTATAAACGGGAGACCTTCAGGCACATGGAACAGAACGGCTGCAGACTCTGAAATGGAATGACCTGAGTCTGTGTCTCATTAAGGCCTGCAGCCCCCCCCCCCCCGCCCCGGCAGCAAGGCAGCCAGGGTCTGCACACTTACTGTTGCCAACAAGACACGCTTGGTCCAAGTAAGAAGAGAGCCATTAACTCTGATACAGGTCACATACATAAACAAGGCAGCAATAAATCCATTGAGTGCCTTCAGTGGACATATCATACGTGCTCTGTCCTCGACATCGGGTAGAGGCTGGTTGCCCCACTGCTTCTTGTAGGTTGCAATCTTCTACAGCGCAGGGATCCGCTGGGACTTGGCACCTCGACTCCATGATGCAAATCGGGATCAGAGAGGCTAATGTTTAACTCTGGGCTATTTTAAAGTGCATATGTTATCCTACCGGAAACGCAGAGGCAACTTGTTATTTTCAAATTAGATACATGTATTTTCAATGTGCCGTGGCTGCGTTTTGTATCACAGTCGTGGAATTCAGATAAATGACAGCAGTCAGATCTGTTACTGCTGAAAACAAATTGAAATTTCACGCACATAACAGATTGTTGTAACTCGTGCACCGGTGTTGCGGTCACGAGGCACACACCACGTGTCCATGTTAATAAAGATGCAAGCGGTGCTCCCGCTCGACGGTCGTTACCACACGACTCCTGCCTACAGCATGTTATTTAGAGCAGCGCCACGTCTGAGGCAGTGGGCCTGCCCAGCAGAGCCCATGAACAGCAGGGCCCGGGACCACCGGGCTCCTTGTAACAGACTCAGAACAGACTGTAAGGAACTCATTATATATTCCAGAAACGCAACTCTGTTATTTTAAGTGCACCATAGGAAGCTATGATAATTACTGCACTCATCAGCTGTAATAATTGTCGCGAAGAATGTTCCTATCAGACAGAGTTCAGGTTACCATGGCAACCTCGTCAGTAATACATGCACAGCTAGGTTTCGAAAAAAAGGAATCCCCTGTTTGAGAGGAGGAGACACTGCAGGTGTGGAAGCCTTTTGCACGCTGCCCCTATCTGCAGGCAGCTGTTCCAAAGGCAACATTCTTTAATATTTCAGGCAGTGCTCAACGACAGGGTCTGCATCCATCAGATGAACGCTCCCAGGCGGAGGCTTATCTTGGGTGCCATTTTAGAGAACACACATAAAGCATCACTTCCAGAAAGGGAACTGTGTGAAGAGGAACAGCGTGACACAACATACCGTCTGCTTGAGTCATTGGCTTTTCTGATAAGCGCAGAGGAGGGGATGCGTTCCACTGCTAGAGTGTGATGTGCAGGCACTGAGCAGTGAATGGATCCGTTTTAGGAGCTGAATACAATTCATGAAAGAAAATGCTTCACATTATCCACATGACTGAGTGTCCTGTTGCAGTAGTCAATTTTCGTTGATTGAAGAGGGTGTTTTAATTAGAGTTAGGTTGGGTTCAGGCGGAGTAGGTGTGTCAAGGTTTGACTACAAACGGTGTAGTACGTTTTGACCTTACCATTTTACTTGATACCTGATCATTTGCAGAGCAGTATCATTGACAACATCAGGATCTAATTATCAAAATGTCTGGATCTTTGTGATTTTGCTAGCACTGGAATGCTGGCAATACATTCTCCAGCATTCCAGTGCTGGCATTTTGTATACGATAGTATCCCACGTATTCCCCCTTTCCCCACTATCTAACCCCTGGCTGTAAGTGGGATACACTGGAATGCTTTATGTTATGTTACTTTCGTTCTATATAGCCCACTGTTGCAATTTATGTGGTCTCATGGTACCTTGAGACCGTCAAAAAAATGGATTGTGCTTGTTTAGTAGAATCAGAAGTGACAGTTCATGATTATTTTCAGTGCTTTAAGCGGGAGCCAGAATTGAGGTGGGCTATAGTTAGGCAGCATGGCCTATGTACGTGGATGTGGGGTGCCCTTCCAACCCATACTTTTACCACACCCTCTATTTTAAGCCCTACCTCGCCTATGGGGGGTGGGTGCCTGGCAAATGCCTTGCTCCCTGGCAAAGTATAATACCTTTGGTGCGGCTAGCCCCTCCTTTTAGATCCTAAATCCCGACTCACAGGCTCCTTGTGGGGGGTCAGAGCCTGTGATTAAGAACCAAACAGAGAGGTTGGGTGCAGCAAAGTTATGACACCAGTGTGCCCAAGATGTCCTTTTGTTTCTTTATGAGAGGAGCTAACCCCCAACAGACAACCCTTTCATTCAAGGAGCCATGTTGTTAGGGTACTTGAGTGCAAGGGCACCAGGCATCTCCTTTTGTTTCTTAATGAGAGGAGCCAGACACCAGCAGACAGTCTTTTCGCTGAAGGTGCCACGTGGTGAACGTGCTACCTGCAGGTGTCAGTGATTCTGATTTAAAAAAAAAAAGAGAAGCATCGGTCAATGCCTCTCCTTTTTTCTAATGAGAAGAGCAGACACCTACAGGGAGTCCTTTAACCAAACGGCCCCTTGACTAAAAGAGCTGCCTGATGGTGTCTGCATATCTGGGGCTAGCCAGGCCTTAGCTCCCTGGCACACTGAAAGCCCTGATTGTTTTGCTGTTGTTAACAGTGCATGGAGATTGGAAGGACACTGGCTCTGCTGCTGGTAGGGAACTTGGTTATGTGTATTCAGGAGATAGCTCCTGATTTGGCATCCTGCTCACTTTTATTCTAAAGAGGTTTGCTCTATGATGCAGGATGAGTTAAGGCTTGTTGAAGGGCTGTATTTGACAGGCTGTTGGGGAGGTATGGCGTTTATATGCTATCAGGATGTGCAGGGTAGATGAGTGCTCGCTCGTGTGACATTAGTGCATAAGTGGCTAGTCAATGTGCATAGAATATGATGGATCATAGAATGGTGCGCAGGATAGTGAGGACCACAAGCAATCAAGACACAACACATAGCATTGTATAATAGGCATCTGGAAGTGCACTCCGTTCGGCTGTCTTCACTGTACCTACTCATCCACTGGATTACACCAAATAAGGAGTTTCTGGACTTATAAAACTGTACATTAAGCACCCTGCACCCCGCCCATGACCCGGAAAAATTATATAATCAGTACCTGCGCGCATCCGACATACGCAAATCCAGAAGTGCGCTCCGAAGTGTGCTGTTCGGCTGTCTTCGCTGTACCTACTCATCTACTGGATTACCACAAATAAGGAGTTTCTGGACTTATAACACTGTGCATTAAGCACCCCGCCCACTGACCCGGAAAAAGTATACAATCGCGGCCCACACGCCTACGGCATGCACGCATCAGGATGTGGACTCTGAAGTGTGCTGTTCAGCTGTCTTCGTTGTACCTACTCATCTACTGTGCATTAACATTTTTTACTTGGACCTATTAGCCATATAGTAGCTTATTATGCCTTGTTTATGCCTAATTGAGTAGATTATACTTACATGCTTTCCATTGTATTGCAGCACCCCGCACACTGACCCGGAAAAAGTATATAATGAATAATTCCCCTCACTAACGACCATCATATGGCACAGCGTCCAGAGGCCCTCGAGAAGCTTCCTTGTCTGAATTTCTTCAACCCGAAGCTGCATGAAAACAAAACAGAATAGGGTGGTTGGGTGGGCTAATACTCACCTCATTGTCTTTAATAGAATCTAAACCCCCTCTCACGTTAGTGAGGGGGATTATTCATTCTATGTCAAGACAGGAGGCTTCATATTATGCAAGTTTAAAGCCTTTGCATTACATTAAGTGCCACATGATCAATACGCTTATGATAAAATGTCTTGAATATGGACCCTCTGGACGAGTCAGCTGCTTTCAAAATCTGTTCAAGACACCCTCCGCCCAGGAAGGCTACCTTAGAAGCCATAGCCCCCCTTACTGCGTGCACCCCGAAAGAAGAAATATCAATCCCTCCTTCCTTCAACACCCATCTAATCCATCTGGCCAAAGTGGCAGGGGAAACAGGTTTATAGGGCTTCCTGTATGAAATAAGCAGCTGAGAGGTACCCGGGGGTCTAAGCCCCTCTTTCTTCAATTCAAAACATTTTAAACACAGCACAACACACAGTTTCATGTTTTCTGGAAATGCTGGATATGAAATAGAAGAAAGCATACATTTAGTACTTCTAGAAATAAAGAAAGTTACCCCTTGCGGGGAAAACATCTTATTATC
The DNA here is from genome assembly GCF_040938575.1 of Ambystoma mexicanum. Classification (NCBI taxonomy): domain Eukaryota; kingdom Metazoa; phylum Chordata; class Amphibia; order Caudata; family Ambystomatidae; genus Ambystoma; species Ambystoma mexicanum. Next base: position 753,825,243 of record NC_090936.1, read on the forward strand.
AACATCCAGAGCTCTGGTATCTGACACTCTTTTAATTGAAATGAGACATAGAAGCATGGCCACCTTAGAAAAAAGTTGCTGCAAAGATAGATCGTCATTATGGGGCCAAAAGTGAAACAAATCCAAGACCCTATTGACATATTGACATCCCAAAGAATTGAATATCTAGTTTAAGGAGGGACCTTAATGCGAATGGACTTAAGGGCCTTCCTCGCCAAGAAATGTCTGCCCACTGGTTCTCCTTTAACGAGCACGTGACCAGCTGAAATGGCTGATCTGAACCCATTAATGGTTCTATACGCCTTACCCTCTTTGAACAGTTCTACCAAAAAAGTTAACTACCTCTACAGGAGGAGCAGACATGTGCCGAGCCAAACACTGGCCCACCCAGGGGCTCAATGCTGAGGAATAGCCTGATTTGATGGAGGCTACACAGGAACCCTTGATGACACGGATAGAGTCCTGCAAAAGTCCTCGGAAGCACCAAGAAGAACTGAAATCTTCCAAGCCACAAGGGAGAGATGCCCTTGAAGGACCAGGTTGTGAGGGAGACCCATCAGGGCCGTTAGGAGCTGAGGGTGGAGAGGGAGAAGATGAGGGACATACACCGATAACTCCAGGAGAGCGGGAAACCACACCTGAGAGGGCCAAAAGGGGGTTACTGTTATCAAATCTGCCGACTGCCTGCGAACTTGCACCATGACCATGGCAATCATGGTGAACAGAGGAAAGGCATAGGACAGGGGACCCGCTCAATCTTGGAGAAAAGCGTTGGTCGCCAATCCGAGGGATCGGGTCTCCAACTGTAAAAGAGAGGAACTTGAGAGTTGAGGCAGAGGCAAAAAAGTTCCACCTGAATTGGACCCCAGAGAGACAGGATTGTGGCAAAGACTGCCATGTCCAACATCGAATCGCTGTCTTAGAGATACCTGGAATTCCAGTCTGACACAGCATTGCTGATTCCCGGGAGATACTCTGCTTTTAAGAGAATGTTCCTGTCTAAACAAAAGTGCCCAAACTGCCTTGCAAGATCCGCTAGGGCCTTCAAGTGGGTTCACCCCAGGTGGTTTATGTAGCATACAAATTGTCCATCCGAAGACACAATTCCCTTAGTCCTTGAGGAGGCTCTTGACTGCAAAAGAGCCCACCAGTAACTTCAGACAATTTATATGCAGAGATTTCTCTTGAACCGACCATTTCCCTCCGGTGGAAACCTGCCCTATCATAGCCCCTCAACCTGCCCTGCTGGCATCTGATTCTAAAATTACGTCTGGAGATGGACCAAAGATTGCGTTGCCATTCCAGGTGGTCATATGCTTGAGCCACCATAGGAGCTCCAACCTGGCCTCGGGCGATAGCACCACCATCTGGGAGTATGATAGATTCATGTGGAGATATTTCACCTTCAGGCCCGGGAGAAGGGCATCCCTGAGAAGGTGAATGCTCTCCATCTTGAAATGTTGGCAGACTACAAAAGAGTTGAGGGCTCGTAGATTTATGACAGGGTAAAATCCCTCCTCTGGTTTTGGTACCAGGAAAATCGTGCTGATGAATTGGGAGGTCCTGAAGGTGGCTAGGGCTACTGCACCCTTGAAGATGAGACCCCGAACCTCTGCATCCACCAATTTCTGTTTGACCTTGTCGAACAAGAGAGGAGTGGGAGGAGAGAGCTGACAGGGAGGGGAGTGAAACTACATCTGAAACCCCGAACTGTTTGCAATACCCATGGATCTGAGGTGAGCTCCTCCCACCGATAGACAAACCTTGCCAATCTGCCGCCCAAACCTCTGTGGGAAGAAACATTTAAAATATTTGGTAATACCTGGAGTGGTTCTTGCTCTACTCGCATCTCTGCCAGCACAACCTTTCCATTGAAACCCCCTCTGGGGGTAGAAGGCAGCTTGGGATCCTCTAGCAGAGGAGGAGTGATGTGCGCCTCAGGAATCTTATTGCTGTGGTCAGGACCCTGGGGAATTAGTTGGAGTAGCGGAACTGGACACAGGACTGATTTGTCCTTTCAAATGTTTAGATTTTGCTGTACACTTCCTAGGGGCATGCACTGTTAAAGAGGGACCTTCATTGGGACTGGGATGAAAATCAGAAATGTTATTAATCAGTCTATCAAAGGCTGAGGCTAGGGTTGAGTTCAAGTTAGACAGGGCAGAGTCCATGGAGTCCTGAATAGCCCTAATAAATGAAGGGGGTGCTGCTAGAGAGCTCTCCCCCAATCCCCTAACCCCAGCATCCTCCCCAGACCTCTCAGTTTTCTTCGAAGGCCTAACTTTGGTACTAGCGTCTGCAGAAGGGGGTCCCTCCGACCCTTTGGATGCCACCATAACTTTAATACCTGAAAGAGGACCCAACACAAAAACAAATGACAGTCTCCCTGTACAACATAATAGCTGTGAATGCGGAGACAAGTGACTTATTCCCCAGTGAAGACCAGGGAGCACCTGCAATGCCAAGCAGGCTGAGGGGAAAAAACCAAATAAATAAATACATAGGTTCAAACGCTGCGCGAGGCAGAAATGTGCTGCAGACTATTACCACAATTCAAAGAAATGTGGATTGAATCAGGCGTAGCCTGAAAAGCAAGCAGGTAGCAAAAGCATTTATCAAAGAAAAATGCTTGTTCACCCCAGGCTGAGCTGAGCCTAGCAGGCAACCTTCAGGTGATGCGCGTCTGTAAAATCAGAGAGGGGAAGGGACTATCTCCTCACAAACATGTACGCTCCAAGCACGTAGGGAAACAGTTATTTAAAATAACATATCTTCGCCGAGCAGGCGAACGTTCACTTTGAAATGTACACAGTCGACGAGCGTAGGCCTCGCCGAGCAGGTGAGCACCGACAATGAGTGGGCATCTGAGGGAAAACTCCTTGTGGAGAGTTGGGCGGGCCGCTGGCGAGTGGGAACCCCAGAAGGACCGTGCTGTTGGGCCTTGTAGAAATGGAACGCTGGAGTAGCTTTTGAGCATACGTGACCGTTGAAGGAAAGGTAAACGAACCCAGCGGTCGCTACGTACAATGAGAACATTTCAATGAAACAAAGTATCAACAGAGAACTACACGTTCTAACTTCTGAAAAGACACGCTGACTAGCATGAGTACAAGCGTGCAACAATGTACTTAGCTCATGGCGTCAGCAGCAAAGAAAGAGTTGTTGCTTTTAGAGGAATGGACTTATATGGGGGTGGGTGTCTGCTCATTGGTTACCTTTTGGACTGGGTTTCCTCCCTTAGTGTTTATGAGACACTGTGTTTACCAGTTTAACTTGTTTAAAAATGTTTTCTTTACTGCTATGGTTTCAGTAGTAAAGATTGTTTTGTATAATATGAAGCCTCCTGTCCTGACATAGAATAAGTGTCCGTGCGCATCCGGAAGTGCGCTCTGATGTGTGCTGTTCAGCTGTGAGACTGTGTGGGTTGCTGTTGTGCATTGTTCCTATGTGGTATCCATCCGTGATCTAACACTTGTCACTACAATGTGGTATGTAATGATGTTTTATCCTTTATTCACGTTGGATGCGAGCAAGTAATTAGTCAAGTTAGTGTATGCACGTAAGTCTACGTGTTTCTGGGTACGCGGCTGACTCTTAGAAGCTAACCTGCTAAATTACGGTCTGTTTTTCATTTTGTTTCTTGTTCTTGCTTGCTGTGAACCACTTGTTGTCCGCTAGCAATTCTTTGCTATCCCTGTGTCTAACACTTTTACTGTTAACCCTGTCACGCTACGAGCATTGTTGGCTGTGACGGTAAGCACTGCTTAGCAACCGTCGTTGCGTGCTACTGCACAACACTCACGTGGAGTATTTATCATGCCTACATCCCTGAATGTGGAAGTAGTTAAAAGTGATGCTAAATCAGATAGTATCAATGGTATTGATGCTAGTACTGCCCATGAGGTTGCGCCTGTGATATCCACATCTAAAGCATCTAGGAGAGTGAGACGTTAATGTCCCTGTCAAGTAATTGCAAGAGCTGCTTCTGTCTCGAATACAAATAAAATGACTGCATTGGTAGCATCTATGGCATTGGCAAACATTGATGAAGAATGTGCTACACATGACCTTTTAGCTGAGCTGAACGTATCATTGGAATCTCTAGGTTCAAAATGTATTGAATCGGTGTTAATATGTCCCGACCATTCTTCACCTACACTAATTAAGGAGGGGGAAACACCCTTGCACAGAAGGAACTGAAGTATGATCTACCTGGCATGTTTACTTTGACAGATTTCCCTTGTGAGACAGTATTGGGGCCTGCTCACAATTGAACTCTCTAGAGCTACATAGCAGCAGTTTTATGTCAGCTGTTTTGTCTGCTCCGTTCCCTGGAGTAAAGATATCTGCTATGGTTCATAGTTCTGTAACAGGTGGCATGATAAGTAACCACTGTTAGGGAGAATTATCATAAATGTGCTAATTCCCTTCACCTTCGAGACCCCCAGCAACTTTGCTGGTTTTTTGAGGGCTAGATTATTTTACCTGGAGAGAGTGTGAGCCTTTTTTCCCACTCTCTCATGTATTTTGATTGTGTTTTACTCTTGTGTTCTTTGGTTATGGAGTTTTAGACAACTCCATAGGCATCATCTGTTCATTTGTGTCACACAGCACCCTCAGTGCAGTGACACAGGGAAGCCTTTTAGGCTGTCGCAAGGTTTAAATACCTTCTCTGGGATAAACTACTGTTTCCCAGAGTTGGTAAAGTGAAATTGACTTTACTAGTCTTTTCAAATTCCTAGACCCAGCACACACTATCTTACAATAGAGTGCTGGAGGGGTTACCTAGTATTCCCTATGTCTAGAAACTCATGTAGCAGTCAAATGCTACGATTTCCTCTTGAAATGGCTGGTGGCAGTGGTTTTACAACAAACTACCATGATTTTTCCCGACCGCAAACACCGGTAGCGTTAAATCGCAGGAGCCATGTTTTTCAAGATGGCGTCTAAGCCCTCTTTGTTTAAACAGGTCCTGGTCTTCTTTTTTCACCATTTCTTTTTGGAAAGTTCTTCTAGAGTTTGTCTCTGCGCGCCAAACCAGGTTTGGCCCCTTTGCCTTTGGCGGGCTTAAGGACTGAAGACCGCCTCTGGCGCCTGAGTGTCTGGGGTGGGCAGGAAGTGAGGGAGGTGGCCGAAACTCCCTGTGCTTAGTCTCCTAGGAGACCCAAATGCACTCTGGTGTGATTGGCTGGCTGACTGTCCGGCAAGGACAGCCAACCTGCTGGGTGAGTGGCAGCTAAGCTGGAATGAATGGGAGGAAACTGGATAAAAGGTGAGTCCCTTAGCTTGGAAGGCAGAGTCGACCACTGGAATGAATGAAGCAAAGAAGAGCTGGAAGAGGACGGCTGCTGCAACTCCTGGACTGTTGGTTTGCCCGGTAAAGCCCTGCTTCAGGTCCGAATCACCAAGTTCATCTCGACAGAGAAGCCCTTCAGGACGACTTCTCCCTTTGAGTTGGTGAGACCAATCAACTCGTAAGCCACCTGGATACCATTCTCGGAGCTGGTTGTATTTTCCTCACAGTGCTGCAGGAAACGGAATAACCAGGGAGAGGGACACCAGTTTGTGTGCTTGACTGAAGCTTCCGGAATTGAAGATTTGCCATTTGCCAGATTTCTGACCAGTCCCACTGCAGCACAGGAGTCCCCTGACATCCTCCCTCTTATCCCCATGACTGAGGCTCAGGAACAGAGAGATCTGCAGGAACTGCCAGGAACAGACGTCTTCAGGTGCATCTTTTCCTTCATTGTAAGGTACTGTGAAAACCCAACCGAGAGAACTTACCTCTCACTGCAAAAGTGCTTGAAACTTTGGCAACTTTCAGACCTAGTCAGCTTGTGACCCGACATATGAAACTTTCTTTTATGAACTACTTCTGAGAACTTTGGCAAAGACGTTTCCATTTAACTACCAGAACTGCCTATCTTATACAAAACTTTAGCCCATTAACTTTGGCATAACCTATTGCATTGAATTGAATCCTCTTGTGGACTCAAACTATTTTCACTGTCTAAGAATAACTGTACGCTTCTTTTTATTAACCTATGCCTTTTTGCTCCTACTTCAAATACTCTGAATGCCATTTTGCTCCTCCTTCAACGTAGTTTAAATGCCTCAGAAAATGATATTGTGAAGTACTGAAGTATATTTTTGGTGATATAGATTGCCTCCTTCTAGTGAATGTTTTATAACTGACTGTGAAATAAATTAATACGTGTTTTACCAAGAAACCTTGAGTATAAGTCTATTTGAATATTTGTGATTGTAGACCTCTGTGTAACATCATTACAGCTCACATTCCCCTCTTGAGATAAGCCTGGCTGCTCAGCGATGCTACCAAAACTATAGTACAGACTTATACCAAAGGTTGGTTTTGCTTACACCTGTATTCCTAGTTGTGTGTAGTGTTCCCAAAGGGTACTGCATACAAACTTTGCCTAACAACCACGAGATTGACTTACTCTCTGCTTCCGATGTATCTGAAGTGGAGTACACAGGAGACTTGCTAAATATCTCAAACACTGCAGATGTATGCATTATTGACCCTCAGACTCTGATAAATGCCCCTCTATTGAATTGCATAGTGCTGCCATCCCAGTTACCATCTTTGTGATCACTGACAATAATACTGAGGAGGCCCTTCTTGATGTGAAGTCTAGTCTTAATCAGAATAAATCTTATGTGGCTGTGGATGATCTTCCTTTATATCCAGACTCTAATGATATTAGCTCAACAAGTATGTCTTCCAATGGCATGTTCCTCGCTTTTCAATGCTTGCTTCACACACTAATCGCAAAATGGAAAACAAAATTGATCTCCAATCTGTTCTTCTCCATAAAAGTATCAACAGAATGCGTAAATCGGTAAAAGATCAATGCAGCATACCGTACTATCAGGATATTATCCCATTACTCCAGTGCCTCTACTTGTGGAGACAAATGTCAATTTCTCTAATGAACCCAGCGCTACCTTTGGGGATCCTTTTTCATCCAAACAAGCATCTGCACAAAAAAGAAAGTGAAACCTGTATCCCAAGCTTTTATGTATGCTAGGAGAACAAAACCCAGGAAAAATGCATGTATAACTGAAGATCCTAACGCACTCTTTATACTGCCTCATAATGACGGCTCTCCTAGTATTATGATGCCTGCAATTGCGACTGGATTAGTGCTGACTCTACCTGTAGTGCTTGACAGTGCTACTATGGCTAAGACGGCTGCACTACCCCCTATAGATCCTCTTTCTGGGCCTAATACTTATGATAATAACTCTTCAGTACTCTATCCAGTGTCTACGAGTGATTTTAATCATCGATCAAATCGAACAAACACAGTTTAGTATATCTAATATCTGGTTTCGATCCTAAGCAACACTTGATTATGTACTGAAATATGAGATGGTGCTTTATAGACTGGGTTTCATATGTAACATTTTGCAGATTGTACCTGCTAAACACAGTGGCCCTCATTACGACCCTGGCGGAATTCGCGGTGCTAAATGCACCGCGGAGCACGGCGGAAAGCTGCCGATAGCGCCATGGGGGTTGGCGGATTTTCCACCCCATGCCGACCTTGGCGGAGCGGTAAATCCCCAATCCCCATTTTGCCCTTCCCCATTCCCATTCTTGCCCCATAGGGTATAATGGGAGTGGGGAAGGCGTTAATTACGCCACCGTAAAGTACGGTGGCGTAATTAACAACGAGGTCCCTTAGCGCCATGGATTTCTCCGCCCGGTAAAACCAGGCGGAGAAAGGCTCCATGGCGCTACGGGAACTCGTAGTAGGGCGGACGGGTCCGCCACGATTACCGCTGGCGGTAACCCACTCCGCCAGGGTCGTAATGAGGGCCAGTATGTCTGTGCCTGGAATTAGCCTACAGAAGCAGGCTAACACTACCTCATGTCTAGCATCTGCAATCTGTATACCGGGGACTATCATAAATGCACCATATCCTATACCTGTTGGTCCTCTTACAGCCTCTTTAGATAAAGTACCTGGAGCAGCTCCACTTTCCCAGGGATCGGTGGTAAGCCAAGTTGGTGCCACAAGCAATTGTGATGGGATTGACCCAGTGATGGCTACTGTCAATGGCTGCCTGTCACGTTTAAAGCATGCATCTGCTCTTCATGGCAATGACAATCATGCCTCTACTCATGGAAAACACATGGTTTTGTCCACTTATTTGAGGAAAAAAGGCTTGTTGTCAGTAATGGACTTGTTTTTGATCATTGCTTTGCAGGAAATATGGCTCATCAGCCTATTTCACTTGACGGAAGGAATACAATCCAGAAAGTAGCTACCAAAGGTCTACGGGGCCGTCCAAATGGTGGTCATTTAGTATCTGCACATTATCCGTGGCAGATCTTGGAGTTGCATGGCTCCACGGATTATGAGAATATCCTATGACGACCAATCCTTTTATCTGAAAAATGTATACGATCCTCCTAATTGCATGACCACCGAACAAAATGTTAGCACCTTAAAACATCTCCTAGATACTATTGGCAATTTACCGCCGTTCTTTATAGTAGGAAATTCTAATGCTGAGATAGATATTAATGAATGCTCCTTATTGTTGCAGATGAAATCTGCACCTGTGAAATGTAATGCAGCTAAACCGCAACCTTTTCTGTGAAGTAATCTATTTAAGTCATATGAAGCTATGTGCTTAAATGGGCTTTGTGCGAGCGATTCCTTGCATGCCTTTACTCGTATTGATAGTAGAATCTCCTCGACTATTGATTTTGTTATTGTTAATCAACTTGGATATGCACTTGTAGTTGACATGGCGATTGTCTTCAGAGAAGAAAGTGATCACTTCCCACTATGTGTCCTGTTGGGTCCAGAAATGAGTAATATACCAGTTAGCCAATATGACCTAAACGGGGATATATTTGTCAATCAGTGAGGCGATTGTGTACAATGGAATCCTCATAACCTGAGAAAAGAGCAGGAAGCATCGATAGGTTTATTACCTCAATTCATCAAACCTTTGATCGGTGAGAGTAGAAACATCTCTCAAATTCCTATCACTGAATCTTTGACCTCACTGGCGGGTTCCATCAGGGAAAATATAACTAAACAAAGACAGTATAAAAGTGTTTTGAACATTGTAGTAGATCTATTACTAAACATATTGATTTTGATTCGTTAATATCAGCAGCGAAAAAACAGTGGAGAATCGCCATTAAATCATATCTGTATATTGATGTTGGTTGCACCGGAACCGAGTAAATTAAAGATGGAATCAAACATGCAAAAAAAGATTATCATTGGTGGCTATAAGATCATAAATCTTTGGTGGAAAAAAACAGATGGTTAGGCGATCGCTTATCTTGCTAAATCTAACAATAGAATAAAAATATGGGAAATGTTGAGACAACGTTCTAAATTGATCTCCCTATTCAAGGAGTGGCTGAGGGGGATTTGGTCGAATATATTACATCTACATTAGAATCTGCGCAAGGAGATGATCCAGAGTCCATTCCGGAAGTAGATTGGACATTTACTGCTTCTATTGTGGACATAACTGTGTTAATTGAACAGCTGAACAAGTCGCGAGCGGCAGGCCAGGATGGCTTGTGCAATGCCCTTTTGAAAATGTTGCGTGACTTATGGACAAATGCTCTGTATATAGTATTCACAGATATTAGCCGGACCAGTATACTACCCATAACCAATAAGCCATATTCTTCCCATCCACAAAAGAGGCCCACGGAATGGTCCCTCCAGCTACTGCATGCTTGACTTGCTTGATATTCCGGCAAAGATATTAGCTAAGGTTCTTTTAGCCGAATTGTGTGCATGGATAGAAGTGAATAAAATACTGAACCCATGTCAGTCTGACTTTCAGGCAAAGTCATCAACTATACATAACATCTTGATCATTGTGTCTGCCGTTGAATATGCCAAGTTCAGGCGGGAGACAGCGGTATATTGAGGGTTTATTGATTTTGGCGCTGCCTTCTATACGGTGCTAAGAAACAGATTATGGAAGAAATTGGTGGGCTGGAACATTCCATATGGGCTTTTGAAGATGATAATGCTGTTGCTTAAAGATACAAGTGTAAAGGTTCGGCTAGATAGCAACGGTGAACAATCTAATGCAATCCCCTCTAACAGGGGAGTCAAACAGGGTTGCACCCTTCAGCGACTCTTTTTAACTTGAATCTGGCTGATTTAAATGAAGCTTTTGTAGACTTAAACCATTGTCCAGTTAAGATAGGCATGGAAGGCATAAGTTGGTTAACCTATGCCGATGATCTTGCACTATTAGATCATACCCCAGGGGCTCTACAGGCGATGATTGGTGCACTGGGGGTGTATGCTGCTCAAAATGGTCTTATATATATATAGATATTTGCAGCTAATAAAAGGAAGAGATGCCGCCCTCTATGGTCACTGAATTGTGTAACATTAGAGACTGTCACATGCTACAAATATCTAGATATATGTGTGGATAATGTTCGTAAATGGAAAACACATTGTATGGAAAGTAAAGTTAAGTGCTTAGTTATGGCTAACATTATTAGCCCATTTATAGGGAAGAATGGCGGTTTTTCAGTGCAGACTGTGCTATTGCTGTATAGTGCAAAAATAGTTCCTGTCCTTATGGTTGGAATTGAAATCTGGAGACAAGCATATGGCCCTGAATTGATTAGATGTGATGCCAAATTACTGCAGAAACCTTTTCGAATGCCAACTTCCCTATCTATCAAATACTTGTATCTAGAATTTTGAACTATGGGGAATCATCTCAACGTTCACCCAGAGAGCCTTCATGTGTTGGCTGAATTTGAGATGGGTTGACAATATTAGTATGATTGTGAAATAAATGAAAGCCTTTCAACGCTTGGAGACTTTCAATGTGACTTTGGGACGATTGGTAGAATATCTACACTATACAGCAAATGGCAGTATGGATTGAATAGCCTGGAGAGGGCCACATCTGTCCCAACAATTAAAGGCAGACTGAAATGTAAGCGACACAGTTTAGCGACACAGTTTCAGCTGAGAGTCATCTCGTGCAGTTAGCCTCTCAAATAGCGGTCCCTTTATCACCTGTCTTCAAGAGTGTCGATCCAGGCCGGCATATGTTGTAGCATTTCCGAACTGTAATGTGATTAGACAATATCTGCTTCTAAAATGTAATGTTAGTGATATGCTGGCGATCAAGGGGGGATATATGGAGATGCCTCGCGCTGAACGATTTTGTAGTCTGCGTGGTGATGAAGTTGCTGAAACTCTGGAGCATATTATGTTTGGCTGTGAAGGCCTGAGCGTACTAAGAGAGAAATTCCTTAAGATGTTTAATAATGAAACCGACTGCATTGAATTGGCTCCGTTATAGCCGCAATTTATGGAGGGGAAGAACGCACATTTTATTTATTTTATGGTTACATTTTATTGGAAATCTAAAGAGATATTTGCGTTTTTATGAAATGGAGATGATGCTTTCTGTTTTAACCATGTATCTTCCAGGTATGGGTTTTTAGTGGGTATCGATAGGATAGTCACTTGTATACTGATATGTTTTTATATGTACAACTGTATGTATGTTTTATCTATTTTATCTCCTTTATCTCCTTTATACATTTTTGTACTGTGTTATATTATGGGGTTTTATGTCGTATATACAAAGCACTATTGCTGTAAGTATATTAAACTAAATAAATAAACAAATAAATAAACAAATAATAGGTATAGCAATACAAGGAAAAGGTATAGACTGGCATCATAACTACAAGACTTACAAGGGCATGAAATAGCCCACTAATCCAAAATCACATAGACTGCTAAACACATTCCTACCTCTGGCTTCTGCAAACAGCTTCCCTTTCACTTTGCCACTGTCAAACAGTTCACCTGCCTCTCTCAATTCTGATCTATCTCTCTTAGGTATGGTGTACACTATGTACTACATGGAAGGGCTGGGCTGACTGGGTAGTCAACTCATTACCCATTACCGAAGTGCTCGGTATATCCCCTTATAACATCCGTAGTCACTAATTTGTGATGAGCTGTCATACAACTGCATTTAAAGTCACTTTGTAATAGTTCCATTTGGCATTTGACATAACGATACTGACACATGTTTAGGGTATAAAAATACCCTATTAAAACATTACAAAGAAATGATGTATGTGATGCATTTTACTATGTTTATCTGCATTTTGAAATGTTTGGGAAATGTTGTGTTCACTTCCAGTGCTTTTAACTGCAATAGTAACTGTAATACATTATCTGATCTACATGTTGTATGCACTAGATATACAAAAAAAAACACATACATGTAAACACCGCCACCATTTTGGCCATTCACCAAATGGCTAGCATTGGTGTGTCCCAGCAAGGAGACACCTTGCATTACCTGAAGTAAAAATGTCTGTCCCCACTCTTTTACATTTTATCAAGGTCCACACACCCTACTCTCCTCACGCTATCTAAGACTGGATAACCGCCCCTCCCCCACCCCCAGTTTCCTCCCCTGTTTGCTCATAGATCTGTTTCTGCCAAATTGCCTGCCCTCTCCCTCCCAAACTGTTAGCTTCCCGTCCCTTGTATCTCTGCTTCCATCACAGTGTCCTTCTCCATGATTTGATAAGCGCTCTGCACTGTGTTGCTTCCCAAAGCTTGGTCATACTCAATACATACCATAATAATAATGATAATAATAAAGCTGTCTCCCCTCTGGAGGCAGCACTTGTGGTGCAGTCCATGGGCTGCCAATATATTTTAAACCCTGTCCATTTCTTGAGAGAGAACCGAGTGAGTCTTCCTGCTACGAGGACTGCTGTCTACCTTAATATTTTCAGACTTTCAGGACTTTCGTAGTCCTTATCCACGCATGCACAAATCCTAGACCATAAAAGCACCCTAAACATTTTTCTACAGCCAGGCTGTGCTCATAGTGCAGCCCTAGCACTGTAAATCCACTTTTAGCACTTCAGTGCTTCAGGTTGGTGCACAAGAAAGTGAATAAACGCCTGGGCCCAGGCTTCCGACTTGGCTACAGGGAAGAAAAGAAACTATAGGATGTTGGCTGTTCCAGTTGGGCTCCATTGTCAGGTATGGTGAGCAATGTTTGGTTCCCCAGCTATTGCCACCTTGCTCTAGCCAAGATAAAGAAATTAATCTGGCGTTTTTGTGCTTGGCTCCTCAGTGCTTCGACCGGAACACTACGGCATATGCGGGAGGACTTTGACGGTCCTGCACCATAACTCAATTTAACCAGGGCCCCTCTGTGACTCCCTCATCCTAGCACTGTAGTGCACTCAAATGACAGGAATTGGCAGCACAGGTGGATAAGCTGAACTCGTTGTGCTCCAGGCTGTGGACGCGACCCATTCAGACTGGGGCCTCCCCACCCTTGTGAATAACACATGCAGACAGATTTGCACTCTAACAATGTGCCATTGCTGACTGACTGCACACGAAGGTGAACATCATTTATTTGCTCTGTTCTATGACTTCATGCGTCACCAACACTTAAAGGGACACAGACACCACACTCCTCCTTTTTCATAAACAAATGACAACAGTCATTTTACACATGGCCACAACAGGTGGAACATACAACAAACACAACAGTTTCTGTCTGCATAAACAACTGTGCCACATAATCTTAGCGTTCTTATCAAGGGGTATCTATCACAAAGTCCTTCAGATACTGTGGTGGCTTGCAGCAATCTCTCGCAGGGTAGCGCCTTCCACTCTCCACTTCTTCTTTGTCCAAAGACATGCTGCCCCCTTGATCTGTCGGACCATTCTCGTCATCACTGGGAACAGGCCCCTCAGTGTCAGACTCCTCACCTTTGAGTCCTGGCAACTGTGGGGAGGCAACGGCGGGAGATCTTGACCTTCTTTCTCCTGTTGAGCTCCCCACCCTCCTGAAGAAACTGTCATTCCTCGTTGCTCTGGTCCTACTGTCGGACGCAGTGACCATGTTCCCTTTTGTGTTTACCACTTCCAATAGGTTTGGCTGATGGGGCAGGTCCATCTGTCCTTTTGGGTACCTGGTGCGCACTAGTACCATGTCTTCTACCTCCAGGTGGTCATCCGGAAGTCCTCTTCTGACGTTCTCCCTTTCGTTGGCCTTTGTTCTTCCCTCGAGCAACAGTTCGTCATCAATCACTCAAGGAGTGTGACTTGAATGATCAGGTAACAGTCCCCTGGGGCATCGCTGGAATTGGGCCTCTGCTGGCAGTACCCCTGTCAAACCGTGCAATATTCTGATAAAAACTGGTATAAGCCTCATCGCTTACACTCCCCTTGAACATGCGCAATGCAGAATACTTTGTTGAGCGTCAACATTATTCTCTTTGCTTTGCCATTCGCTCTGGCCATACCACCGTTATTTTCCAGTGATGTACTCCTAACCCACCAAAGTATTCGGAGAATCCCCTGCTCTGAAACGGCGGGCCGTTATCTGTGCAGGTCTCATCAGGAAGTCTGTGGGTGGCGAATATCTTCTCGATGATATGTACCACATCCTCAAGCGAGGCAGACGCCACAAATTCCACCTCAGGGTATCTTGACCACTGGTCCACTAACATCAGAAAATGTGTTTCCCTACAGGTAGACCCAAAGTCCATGTGCACTGTGCCCCAGGGGATGTTGCTTCGGTCCGTGGTCTTTATGAATGGTTCACTCTGGTGAGTTGGGACTGCCTGACACCAGACCCAGCCATGTATGAATTCCTCCACTTTGTCTTCCAGGCCTGGGAACCAGACTTTTGTTCTGAGTCGAGTCTTGGTTTCATCCACTCCTTGATGTCCTCAGTGGGCCACTTCCAGTGTACATGGTATCAGGCTGGAGGGAAATGCCATTCTTGATCCTCTCAGGACCAGTCCGTTGTGTAGAAATGTCAGCTAGGACAGCACACGCCTCATCTTCTCCAGTACTCTCTTTGCATCCTGTGTGAACCCGTGTAACTTGTCAAGGATGCGGTTCCACGCCCTGCTGGTCCCAGATGATTGCAGCAGTCGGAAGCATTTGTCATTAGTTGCTGCTTCTTGAATCTACTCGATAGTCATGGATATGGGGGTAGCCTCTGCTGACACCGTGTGTAATAAATCTTCCACTTCACGTTCTGCGTCAACTTCCACCTTGCGTTCTTGCTTCTCCGGGGTGTCAGGACAAGTAATCCACCACATTGGCATTCCCTGGAAGGTATACCAGATCAAGGTCACATTCCTGCAGTGCAAGCAGCCACCTTTTGATTCTCGCTGGGGGTTTGGAGGATGATCCAACCATGATCGGGATGAGAGGTTTGTGGTCAGTGACCACCGTTACTAATTTGCCATACACATAGAGGTGGAAATGCCTGCATTCTCACAGCACGGCCAATGACTCCTGCTCGATGTGTGAATATTGCCGTTCCATGCTCGCAAGGGCTCTGGTTGCGAAAGCAACCGGACAGGCTTCCCCGGACTCATCCGGCTGTGTCAACATGGCTCCCAGACAGAAAGGGCTAGTATCCACGATTATCTATGCCTTCCTGTTAGGGAGGTACAATTCCATAGTATCCTCTGCTATGAGCGCATTCTTTATTTCTTCAAAGGTGTTTTATTCTAGGGCAGTCCAGCTCAGGCTACCTTCTTTCTTTGTAAGATTGAGAAGTGGTTCCGAGAGGGTGGCCACATTGCGTATGAACCTCCCGCAGTAGGTAACCATACCCAGGAAACAACATACTTCAGAGGCATTTGAGGGGGCTGTTTAGAGGTCTTTAACATTCTCCGAGTCTGTCGAGATGCCATCTTCTTGAAATATGAATCCAAAGATCTCTATTTTCTACTGCAAAAATGTGCATTTGTCCCAGTGAAATGAAAGTCCTAATTGTTGGATTCGACCTAGCACTTTCCCAAGTCTCTCCAAATGTTCCTGCTCTGAGCTGGAAAACACTATGATATCTTCACTTATATCAGTCACCCCATTTAGACCTGCCAAAGCACCATGGATTGTGTTCTGAAATACCTCAGCTGCCAAAGATATGCCAAAGTTGAAGCTCTTATATCTGTACAGTCCTTTGTGAGTGGTGAACGTGGTGATGTAGCGGGAGGCTGTTTCTAACACCAGCTGGTAATAACCCAACCTCAGGTCCAACTTGAAAAAGAATTTAGCCCCTTGCAGGTCTGCTAGCATGTCATCAAGTGCCGGGGTAATGTGTCTCTCCCTCTTTATGGCTCTGTTAGGGAGGCACATTTCCACGCAGATGCGGACGGCGTCTGGTTGGCTCAGTTTGCTGGCAATGACAATGGGGGAGACCCATTGGGTCAGTCCCTCCACCTCCTCAATAATGTCCATGTTGACCAGGTAATTCTGCTCTTTCTCGACCATTGCTTGAAGATGAAATGGTACACGCCTGTGTTTTAACGTTGCAGGCTGCACTGTTGGATCATGTCTAGGTGAACTGGGTTATCTATGAATCTCCCTATGCCCGAGAACACAGTGGCATATCTGGACAATAGGGACTGGATGTCTTGTAAATAGACACCAAAGGCAAAGTTCACAATGTGCAGCACTTCTGCCGCAGTGCACCCCAGAAGTGTGATTTTACTCACTTTGGTCACACAGAATCTTGCCTTGATAGTCATGCCCTCATGGCGGACTGGTGTGATGAACATGCCTTCCAGCGGCAGCGGCACGTCAGCTCCAAAAGTGTAGATCTGCACCTGGGTCTTTTTCAAGGGGTGCGCATTCGTTAGACTGCAGTAATGTTTGTCCGCAATGACACTGACCAATGCACCATTGTCAACTAGTGCCAGGATTTGGGAGCTGCATACGTCGATTGTACATTTTGGCTGTCGTCGTCCTGAGGCTCTCAACACTGATACACTAGATATAACATATACCTCTTCTTCATCCATTTCTTCTTCGATCGCTTGTTTTTCATTTGGGGGTTCCTGGTCTGCCATTGCCACCTTCTGCATTCATCTTTGGCGTTGATGGTGCTGGTGTGCGGCAGACTCTGGCAAAATGGTTTGCCATGCCACATCTCCCAGAGGTGTGGCCCTTTGCTTGGCAGTCAGGTGAGTGAGGTAGGTCATAGCCGCAGTTGGGGCATTGTGTTATTTCTGCACCGTGTTGATCCTTCTTGCCCAACGGTGGACACCTGTCCGTTTTGCGAAATTGTTGTCTGCCTATGGCACAGGCCTCTTCCAACTTCACGGATTTCTTTGCGACACACATCTTCTCCGCACTCACATTTGCAGGTTTGTGGGAACGCCCAAGTTTAAGGAAGAGAACCAGCGTTTGTCGGCTTAGCTTGACTGATGAGCAACCATTGATCAGTTGCTGTTGCATTTTGTATTTTATGTCTGGCCATGCACATGTTGTCACTGTTCACCTCAGCCTTCAATGGTATGTGTCGAGAGATTCACCCTTCTTCTACAGAGCTTTCCTCATTAATGACCTCTCATATTCGAAGTTCATGATGGGTGCAAATTATTCTTGCAGCGCAGTCTTGGCTGCACCAAATGTCTTATCAGTAGGTCGTAAGGTAAATGTTGTAGAGTGCAGGGACAGCTGAAAAAAGCATGACCGACTTTTTCATCTCATCGTTATCTTCACCTGTAGCTGATAAAAACATGTCTAGGCGCTTCACCCAAGAAGACCACCTGGGACCCAGGGCCGACGGGGCTTTGGAGATATTAAATTCTTGTAGGGGCGTGAGATATACAGGTGAGTGATGCACCCTGACCCCTGCAGGGGCAGCACAAGTGTTGTCCACCATTCTGGATGGTCAGCTATGAATCAACCTCCTCCGAAAAAGGACTTGTCAAGAACACAGGTCGGTTGGCCTCCTAATCGAGGGTGCACAAGCACCCCGGTAGGAGCTGAAACCCTTTGTGACAGACTGCAAGCCTGTTAGATCAGGATATGTCATGTGAAGCTGCACCTCATGCAGGCACTGTTGCACTGCATAAATATAGGGTGCACACGCACTCCTGATAAGGAGCTGCAACCCTTGTCCTCTTTAGTTAATGTCCCTGCAAGATTAAATGTCTTGCCAGCAACTGGGTAGGTTTTGCCAGCAGCTGCTGATTGGTTGGAAGTAATCAACACAGAGCATGCTGCTCTTGCTTCCCAGTGCAGTTCCAGGGCTTCTGAACGTGTGTGACGGTTTAACTATTACCTGCCGCTTTAAATCTTTTGTGTTCTTTTTATTTTTATTTTATTTCCCACATGTGCAACACTGTGCACCACGACCAGAGTAGGTGTTCTGCTGAAGCCACCTTGAAGGTGGGCAGTGATTGAGGGAAAGGCTGAGCGTGTACTCACCATGGTCCTGTTAATGACAAGCCTCAGCAGGGGCTCTGGCAGCAAACAGTAGGCTCACAAGGTGAGGTAGACAGCCCTCTACTCCTGACAGAGCGATGAGCGGGTTCACGACCATGTTGAACACTGCAACTGCCTCATCGCCAGTGTGGTGGGGAAGTAACCCATCCAGATTGGGGCCTCCCCACCCTTGTGAATAACTCATGGAGACAGATTTGCACTCTAACAAGGTCCCCGTGTTGACTGCGCAGCATGGGGGAACCTACTTTTATTACCTGCGTCCCATGACCTCATACATCACCAACACTTAAAGGGAAACAGACACCACACAGGCCTAACCTGCAGTATCCACACTTTCTCTGTCCTCACGGGGATGGCCTGCCAATGTTCAAACCTCACCAGCTGCAATATTGCATGGGATGCTAATGTTAGAAATAGTTCCTCTGTGTCTTAGCTCTTGTCATAGGGCAATAATACCTGTTTTGTACCCTGTCTGAAGTGCTAGTAGTAGAATAATGCTGTAGTTGCCATGTTGCATTGAGGAAGTGAAGAGGATCAAGGTAAACTAAAATAAAATAAAATAAAAAAACACTGCTGTGTGGCTTGTTTGGACCTGCCGCTTTGTTCAAGGGGAGCATGCGACAGAATGTCATCTGCTGAGGGTAGAATACCCCAAGCCTTTTTGATTTTTATGAGCATAAACATTTTTGGTAATTCTGTTACTGAAAAGGTTGTCTGCTATTTAGGACCCCCACTCCTCTTAAAATGCTCCATGCCAAAATTATAGTCCAAACATGTGCCTTGCTGTAACAAGTCTTCTGATACCTACAGCACCAGATCTGCAGCGGCACAGAGCAGGAGCAGAGGTGCTTGTTGCATACCTGACAGCTGCTGGGACAAAATGTCCCTAAAGGCAGAGGTGGCCGTTTAACTGTCTGCACCTCTGAACTACATTTTGATAATTATGCCTTAGATAGTCAGTGGCACGTACATCTTTATATATAACCCATACCTGGTTGTGGCATGTGGTCTGCTAAGAACATACAATTATACAGCCATATCAGTTTGAGATCACACCAGTGTCAGCTCTGTAAGGAGGGCTTAAGTATGAACGTGTATTGGTGTCTAGGCTGACTCTCCATGGCTGCCATGTGGAACAATACCCAGGATGCTGACCCTTTGATTCTTCAAAAGGAAGAGACACACTTTCATCCAGGGCATAGAAACCTCCCCCTGGAAGTCTTCCTGGAGCGGTGCATCAGAGGCAGCACTAACATAACAAAACAGACTCACACCAGAGTGCTGATGACTGGAGTTCTACACCATCTTGATTTCTGTTTGGGTTCTCTTCTTTTTCCTGTGCCCTCCATTTCTTGCAAGAAAGCTACTCTGGATGTGATGTCATAAACCAACGGCACTTGTTATAACAACAGAGATTGGAAGTCTTACAACAGGCTTGCTTTGGACCACTCCCCTTTAGCATTTTCCTTTAACAGAGGAAGCCGAACCCCTCAGTGTTTTTTTGGACTTCCACAGAAACAAGAATAATTAATTTGACATATTTTGGGATCCAGTCTATCCCAAATTCATCTGCCCAGGAGGTGGAGACTGAAGGCATTGTTTCCATCTACAGGGAGCAGTGAGGTGACAGGTTGGACCATGGCCTCACTCGGGCTGCACTGGGACCAGGAATCTGTCAATGAAAAATGAAATGTTTAATACCTACCTAGCAGCGATGGGTGGGCACAAGTTCTCTCCTTCAAGGAAGCAAGCCATGTTATTACACAACTTCGGTGCAGAGGGGAGCAGTGTATACAATGGATTACCTGAACTGTCAGTGGAAGGCTTGGTGCACCTGGATGATTTCATGAAGATGGTCAGAATGCTCCAGGACCTTTTTGAGCCTAAGAAGAATGTAACTTTCGAAAGACACAAGTCATTTCAGAGATACGTGGCTGTGTTGAGGATACTTAGTCACACCTATGAATTTGGGATCTTGACTAATTCACTTATCAGGACTAATTTGTACTGTGCACCAACAACTCCAAAGGGGAAGAAAAGCTCTTGGCCAAGGATCTGTCTCTTGATCTAGCCATAGAGATGGCAAGAAGTATGGAACAGACATCGCATTACATGAAGAACATGAAGAACATGAAGAGTGTGAGGTAGGCCCAAAAGGTGGCACAGTCAAAACCAAAAAAATGGGAGACTAAATATTTCAAGTGCAGCAGTGGGAGACATATCTCTACCAGTCTATTGTGCCTTGCAAGAAACGCTAATTGCATGCAATGCAAAAGAAAAGGTCACTTTGATTGTGTGTGCAAGAAAGGGGCAGTGAGCATGGTAGAACCAATGACTCCACGACATGTACAGGAGGTGAATGAGACGTACTAGTCACAGGCTGGCAGAGGGAGCATCAGGCAAGTATTTGAAATCTCAGCATTGTGGGAAATACGAAGGGACCTGTGGATTTGTTCACTTCAAACAGAATACTTTGTTGATGAAGGTAGACAGCACTTCACCGTGGAACATCACATCCAAAGAACATATTTGTAGGAACTTTGGGGGGGGGCTCAGTGGAAGATCTCTGAGCCCATGACATCCAGCCATGTGGTTATGGAGAAGTGGGCATAACATTCTTGGGGAAATTATTAGTGTCTGTGGAATACAAAGGAAGGAAATGTGCAACAGAGATTTATGTTGATGTTAAAGGGTCATCCCTTTTGGGATGGGACAAGTAGGAAGCATTGAGCATTCGGATACAAGCAAATTCAAAGGAAGCTGTGTCAGTAGCAGTAGTGGCAAACAAGTGGGCCACTGACATTCCGGAAGTGTTCAGAGACGAGTTGGGAAGGCTGAAGGAGTTCGAAAACCACATCAAACTGAGAGTGGGTGTCGCACCAGGGGTTCACAAAGTGAGGCCTATGCCTCATCATCTTAAATAAAAGCTCAAGAGATAAATGCGTTGCTGCAAAGAGGTGTCCTCGAGAGAGTGGAAGGGGTGCATTAGTTATCCCCAGTAGTTCTTGTGACCAAGAGAAATGGTAACCTGAGGCTGTGTGGACCTCAGAGAACTGAAAAAGAGCCTTTTTGGTTGAGCACCACCCTATGCCCATCATTTCAGATATGTTGGCTGATAAGATGGATTTCTAAACTCTGACATGATAGGCAGAATTTTAGGAGGCCACCCTCGGTTTAGTGAAACAGGGAAACCTTCTGAACTAGCCAGACCAATCTAGGTAGCTTGGCAGGCGGTCAAGACAAAGGGCCTCATTACGAGAATGGAGGTAATGAAAAAAGGAAGGCGGAATGGCATTACCGGCACCGTTAATGGGTCCGGGGCATTACGACCCGACAACCCCGTAATGTGACAGACGAATAAAACACAGCCACACCCTGTAAAGCGAAGGGTGAGTTAACACACTAGGAGCATTAGACAATTCTTGAGAGCCATTCCCTAACTTTTGGGGCCAGTCCTATGAAGTGGGGAGCCCTGTACAGTTTTGCGTAAAAAGGCATGATCGTGCAGTTAGAACGTAAAGCGGGTCTTCTTGGAAGAGCTGTAACAAGTCAGGAAGGGGCTTGAGGTGATAAAGAATTGATTCCCAATAGTCGCGTAGGGTCTGCCCTTGGTCGCAGAGCAGTTTTCAAAAGGTAAGAGCAGCTAGGGAGTGTAGAATAAAGCAGCCAAAAGCAAATACCTTTTTAGGGATATTAGCAAGTTAAAGAGATTGCTTGGGTACCAGCGATGCCTCCGGTAAGTGATGCAAGTACTCACCGACCCTGGACACAGTCTGGACCAAACTTTGCCAATTTAGTCGAGGTTGCTAGTAGATTCGAGACCTGCAGTTTGGGTGTGTTGCCAGCTCTCACAGGCTGTGGGATAGAACGATTGTCCATGACAGGACAGTTGCCTTTTCTCAGCTTTGAAAGGAGATACAAAGAAAATTCCATTGCAAGCTTCAGGACACAGGAGAGCAGAACAGCAAGGCACCTACAGCAACCATCAACAACAAGTAGTGATGCGGGAATCACAGATGCACGCAGCATTATGCACTCCCCTAATTCTGGTCCTATAGGAGCTAGGCCTGCGAAATTTGACAGGTAAGGGCATGGGACACAAGCAAGCGATGCCCCAAGTCTCGAGACAGCAGCGATTCTGCGGGATACCCTGATCCAGTTCACTGAATGGCCCAGGAACACTTCTGAAGGGGCTTGTTCAGTGGGTAAGCAGGGGGCGCAGAGAGTAGTAGGACCCACTCCTCCAAAGGGGTGAAGTGCCTTGGCAGGCCTTCTTGATTGATGGAGAAAACAGGGGTCGATGAGACAGCAGAGAGTGAAAGGTGCCAAACCTTTCAAAGCGTCTCCGGCGGTTCCACTAGTCTATTTCTTCATTGCATTACTTGACTCCTTCTGTAGATTTCAGAGAACTCAGGTGATCGACCTGAAATGGATGCAGAGCCCCTTATCTTATCCAAGATTAGCTTCGCGCCAAAATCGAGGACTTCCAACCGAAGTTCTGCTCTCATGCAGGCACCCCAGTCATGGACCAATCACAGTCCACGTTTGTTCCAGTCATTCAGGCGCTCCAGACATCCTGGCACCAGTAGTGTGTTTTGGGACCAGACAGTCCCAACTCGCTTCCTGGGCACACACATGCGACAGGCAGAAGCCTGCGAAAGAGATCGGTTTACGCGGGAGGCTGCATGCCTCAATAAGGAAAACCTGGGTAACTCATCCTGGGTGAAGGCAAAGGACAAATTGGCCAGTGGATAGAATAAAACACTTTGTGGTTTGGCCATTTTCAGACCTGGCCACAGTCTTGAACCAAATGTGGCAAATGCAATGTGATTCAGTAAAAAGAAGTAAAACACTTATAAAAAGTAATTGCTGCCACCAGTTCGTCCCAGGCCCAATCAAACAATCACCAAAAAATCCTTTGAGGGTGTCTAGGGCCATAAAACAAAGAGGAGCCCAGCGCACGATTTTGGAAGGTACATTGTGCACTGTTAAAAGGTTACCAAGAAATGGGAACATAGTCGAAGACTAAGAGAAGCATTGTTTCCCAGTACTGACAGTCTGAAAGATGTGTTAGTTTCCCATAACAAGTGAGCAAAAGCCCAGTGGAGCGCAGCTGAAGGCTGTGCTCCACTAGCAAAGGTCAGGATAGGATAGCCAAAAAAAAGCAAAAAGTTTGGGGGTCCACAAATGGAGGGATAATTACACTTGGAGGAAATCTTTCCTAACATTGGCCACGCTGGGAGGGGTCAAATTCCTTTCAGTTATTGACCTCTCAGCAGCCTGCCATCAGATCCCGTTTGACGCATGAGTTCAAGGATGTAACAGCATTTGTCAACACTGAATGAACATTTAAGTATTGCAGATGCGATTCGGCTTAGCTTCGGCAGCAGCGTTATTACAGCGCAAAATGGAAGGTGTTGGGGAACATGCAGAATGTGGTTGATTTAATACGAACTTTGAGGCAAAGCATGATGTTGTGTTGAGGTCGGTTTTGGGAAGGCTGAAGGAGGCAGGGTTGAATGTCCAACACAGCAAGTGCAGGACTGGAATGGACAGTGTTGAATATCTTGGACATCAAATCATAAAGTTATTTATGGGGTTAGCAGAATATTACCACATATTTGTTTGCAATTTTGCAGTAATATCGTCGCCCCTCAGATTTCTGCTAGAAAAGGGCATGGGTATGACTGGTCTAATGAATGTGACAAGCTTTTGAGTGAATTAAGGTGGATTGAGCTAATGCACCAATTCTGGGAAGTTTTGTGACAAGAATGAGACATGTCTCACTGTGGATGCAAGTCTGTTGGGGCTAAGGGTGTTGTTGACACAAATTGGTTCCGACAGGGAGGAGCATGTTGTGGCTTTTGCATTGAGACCTTTAAAAGGAGCTGAAGGTAATTACTCAGTGGTAGAAAGAGAGGCACTTGCCGTGTTTTGGCTGATTCTTCATTTCAAGTTTTACCTTTGAGGCAGATGTGTCAGGACTGACCACAAGCTGTTGGTACTGATATGGTCAGGTTTGGGTTGGAGCAGTGGTTCGCCCAGAGTATTTTGATGGCTCCTGGGTTTCCAAGGTTATGATTTCCAGGTGTGCTATGTGCCTGGCAAAAGGAACTTGGTGGCGGATTGTCTGTCAAGTTTACCTCTGGTGTCTGCAGCTACCAGTGAAGAAGCTCATGGGGTAGAAGTAGTTGTGACTAGTATTGGGCAATAGGCAGTTGAAGAGTCAGAGTGGAATGTGGCAGAGTTTTGGATAAGAGGTTTGAACAGTTTTTTGAGGTGTAGTAAGAGTTGTCCTTAGCAGAGATACACTAATTTCGCCAGAGGATGTCAGAAGGAAGTTAGTTGACATGGCACATAAGGGATATTTAGGGGTCAATGGCACTAAGAGGAGATTGCGACAGAGCTACTGGTGGCTCATGATGGATGAGTATGTGGAGCAAAAGTTGAGGGAGTGTGTAGCGTGCCTGGACCATGATAAAAGCCAGGTGATTCGAGGGACTCCGTTATTGCCTGTAACTGTACCTGATCAACTCTGGCAGAAAGTGGCTTTGGATGTGATGGGTACTGTCAAGGGTTGGGGGATGGTTTCAAATTCATTCTTATTATGGTGGAACATCATATAACATGGGTGGAGTGGTGTGCTGTGACAGAGGCTACCACTGTGGAATTAATGAAGTTCTTTGAGGGTGTGTTTTTTTGGGAGGAGTCCTGACAGAGATTGTTATGGACAATGGGGTTCAATTATGCTCGGAGAATATGAAAGGATTCCTGACTGAATACTCCATCAGGCATGTCTGCACAGCTTTGTATTATCCCAGGGCCAACAGTCTAGTTGAGAGGGTCAATAGGCTTGTAAAAGCAAGGATTCATTTGGCTATGCAGACAGGTTTGCAGTGGCATGTTTTGCTTAGACAAATGATGTGGGGTTATTGCACCACCCCGCACTCTGTGACAAAGGTCTCTACTTTTGTGCCATTGAAGGGGCAGGAGCCTGCTGGCACCAACTGTATGCCGGTTGGATGGGGATGGCGAGCACTTTATTGGTCGATTGGGAGGCAATAGTGATACAGGAAAGTCAGAGACACACAATGCAGTTTTCGATGAGGCCAGCAGAGTGAAGGTGCAAGCCTGTGCGGTGGGAGATTTGGTCCTGATCAAGAACCGCAGTTCTGGTCTGTTCTCAAGTGTCTTGAAAGCTCATTTTTGGGCCCTAAAAAGGATCACTTCTGTTTGGAATGGAGTGGTTGTGGTGGAAGGCGGTGAGGTATGTTTGAAAGGAAGGTTGGCACCTTTCAATAGTTTGGCTGGTCCTAGCGCAAGTGATGCTGAGGGTAGGAAACTGGTTGGCACTGAGGTGGACAATGAGCCTGTCTCAGGGTGGCACAGGGTGAGTGGAAGACCCCGGCTCACTGCAATGATTTTGTTTGTTAACCTCTGCTCACCTCAATGATTGTGCTGGTTAGGTACTGTGAATTTCAATTCTTGTGATGAAACATTAGGCAATTTGCTACGCATGCTTGTTCCAAGTCTTTGTTATTATTGTTATTGTTCTATATTGTTTTAATTCCTGCTCCTTTTCCTGGTTTCCTTCTTGGCTACCTTTTCACCCATCTTTTCTCCTGTATCTCTGTTGGTAAATTGGGGGAAGAGGAGATGTGATTTGTTCTAAGCTTGAGTGGTGGAAGTTTGAAATGCACGGCTCTAGCTACCTTGTCAGTTGGTGGAGGGCTCCAGATCAGGGAGCAACCTCCTATGCCTCTGCATGCCTAATGAATAAAATGACCTTGTTCCTGGTGCAAGCCTTGGCTCCTTAATATATACCTTTTAGGCTGTGCTTGTTTCATCTTTATGATTGGGATCACTGCTAGTTTAGTAGTAGTGTGTGACCGAGTAGGTGGGTTAGCCACTGCTCATCCATGTGCATGTGCAGAGCAGTAGACATCTTGCCACAGAGCCTGGTACTATTATTTAAGTAGAATACCCTGCTCCAGTTCATGCAATTAATCAAATGAGCATTTGGTCTCTGGTTGCTGCTCCTGCCAGTGCCCCTTTTTCTAATGTATCACATGGGAAGTTAAAACAAGAATAGTGCAACCAGGTGTTAGGCCCTGTGCTTCCCAAATCTGCAAAGTGTGAGTAATACATAAAATGGGTTTGGCCCGTATGCTGGAATGAGTACTCATGTTGCCTTGTACCATAAATTAAAGTATTTCAACTAAGGCATTGCATTCACCCTTAAGCAGTAACCTCACTCTACCCTGAAGGACAGAAACACGTCTATAGCTTAACACCACATTGCCAGAATGTAAGGCCCTATCAAGCCCATCCTGCCTCTTGTATCACTCCAGCAACAGAAAGTACTATCTCAAGCCCCAGCTTCACAGGTGCCATCTATGTAAGAAGTATCAAAGCAGGAATATCCCCAAGCTGCACTGTCCTCCATGAGCCCATTCAGCACCAGCTATGTCTGCTTCCATGGCATAAGAAGAAAGAAGAGGCCATCAGTCAGAAGATGGAATCTCTCTGTGGCCAGCATGACCTCCCTCATTGCAATGTGTTTCTGCCTTAATAGCCAGGCTTGATGCACATAATGTGCAGATGGACCAACAATTTTCCTGCCGAAAGAGCACACACACACTCCTAGCATGTTAAATAATGGTTTCAGATATACTCTCCTTAAATCTGTAGTAACAAGGCATATTAGCATGTAATCTGTTAATGTTTAGTTGTCAGAAGCACACAGTGAGCATAGCCCAGATCTCATAAATGACCATGTGCAAGTGTACCAGGTTATATGCAATATCCCAGCCTCATTCGTACGTACAGAGAGCGCTCAGAGGGGGGGTTGAATTTCATTAAGGAGGGTCAGTGAGTGTCCCATAATTTTACTGCGTGTAAACTCCAGAACAATTTTCAAGGAGGCCCACTGTTCTAGCCTTTCCATGGCTTTCCCCCTTGCTTTTGCTTTGAGCTCCGTTTTGGCGGAATTATCACAATTTGGTGGATTATCCCAGAATGCTCTCTCGTCCTCCGTGTATAATAGATGCTCTATGTGGGCCAGCCAACCACAACTCTTTGCCCCTTCCAAAAGTAAAACATTTTTCAGAGCCTCCCGGTATGTTGCCAGGCCCAGTACAGATCATAGTCTGACCCGATAAAGTACTGGCTTGAGGGCAATCTGGTCGGCTATAGAAAAAAGACAGAAGAGCGCTAGTACCAGGCATGTCGGGGCACTTGTAGGTAGAAGCAGTAACTTTTTCAAGAACGTGTTCTCAGTACTTGACAGCGGGACCAATTTAGAACAGCTCTGCCCCATAGAGCGCCACTGGTATGGCCTGTTTATAGTATTATTCTAGTGCCGGGGAAATTGCCCCCCTACCATGACGGAAAAAAAGAGTATATTCCACCGCTACACTTCCTCAGGCTAGGCTAGGAAATAACAATGCCTCTCCTTACCAGCATAGAGCTAGCAAAATGTCATTGCATACACTGTGTTTTGGGCAGGCTGGAGTAGGTAGTGGGTAAGAATGGTCATAGGACTTGCATGGCCATGGAGAGACAAAGGGTAGGTAAAACCCAAACAACGTCCCAAAGGCTTGTGTCTGAGCTTTTTTAGAAAAATTCGGCTTAGAGACCATTTTGGCACAAACGGCTGTGATTTAGAAAACAACTATACTCCGTTCAGGCCCAAATCGACTTTTATGCCCACATCACAGATGGTCTCTAGCGAAACGATCACTTTTGAACGTGCCGTTCTTCGTGATTTCCATTCCATTTTCTCAGCACAGGCTAATCCCACTTCTAATCGATGTTATAACTTTTCTAAAAAAGAATGGTCCTTCTTGCAAGACCTTAAAAGAGACACTTCATTTGTTTCTTTCACTTTAATTCTCAGTTTCTTTTAATTTATCTTTAACATATGGGCAGTCCCATTTTTGGGCTCCTCTTTTCTATACATATGTATTTTTCTTGTATGTTTATTTCATTAGAGTTATATTTATCTATTTTTCTACTTCTGGTTTTCTCTTTGGCTGCTTGTATATTGCTCGAATCTGTTAACCAGAGAAGTTCATGACCAATTTGTGGCCTTCTTTTCTCTCATTTTTTACAGATCTAATTCAATTGTGATTTGTTTTGGTGTGGCTGGATCGCTATTTCCTGGACTTTTTTGTCAGGCTTCTGGGCCCACCCCCAAAGGGTCTGAGATCATGGTAATTAGATTTTCTCCCCTTCTAGCCACTATACACGTCCCAAACCCAGTGTTGGGGACCGGGTCCTTCATCGGGATCCTCAGATCACTTGTTTTTATGGTCATTATGTATGAATGATTGTGCGGCCTATATGAAAGGCTGCTTTGATGTTAGCATTACTATTTTCTCGTTTCTTTTTCTTTATTTCACTGTTTGGAGAACATACATTTTTAGTGTCTCTTTTTAATCTATAACATTTGTGTAGGTAATTTCAAGACACAGATGAATCTTCATGAATGTTTATACGGGAATGCTAGGTTCTGACGAAGATGGACATCATCTGTAATCCAGCTAGATGTGTTTTCCATTGAAACTACCTGGTTTAAGGCGCCATGCTCACGATACTGTTTTACGTATTTGTGGTTTATTTCGCATGTCACCTTAGTAGTTGACGTATAGCATCCCATGTTAGACTTTTTAGAGTATGGGTTTATGAATATCATTTTTGTGAAGACCTTTCAGTTTCTTGTTTATTGCAATGTTTAAACTGCTAGATTCGGAACTAACAACTTTTTTTGCTGCCACTATAAGGATTTAATCCATCTTCGAATTCATTTCGAAACCATCCTGACTATCTTCACTTCCCATGGCAATCGTTTTGACCAATAGCTAGTGCTTACACTACTACATAATAACCAAAAATAAAAAGGATGGCCAGTCTTTCTGGAATAATAATTTTATACGCCCTGAGCATAGGTATTTTCCTGACCAATTTCTACCCAACGCTGACACTTTTTAGGTGATTTGGTATGAATTTGAGACTGAGAACCAACATTATTGCATATGGTTAAGAAACTACTTTGAAAGTGTGCAATATCACTTATGTTTTGTCATGTGGACTTTTTCATATTGTCTGGCAATGTTTCAAATAATCCTAATAATATCATCAATTTATGACAATTTAGGAAGATACTAGAACATTGACACATGTCTAATTGTGGTTGGCTTGATTTGGTAAATGCACTAAATGTGTCCAACATTGAGATTTGGACCCTCCACATTAATTATGCAAATTACACGGCCAGTGTTTCTCCAATTTGCTTCCAAAGTCACCATAAAGATCCATAATGAAGTGGCTAGTCAATGTTTTATACAATGGAATCACAGAAAAGACACAAGCATATGTATTGAGAAGCAATGTAAAATAAATAGGCTGAAAAGGTTCCCACATCTTAATGCCATCAGTCTTGATTTGTATGCCTGCAATGTACACCAAGTAGGGCTGACATTGGTGTTGCTTTATCCCAAAATGTTCAGTTTGGGTTTACTCTGATCAACTCAAATCCAGAGGAACTAAAGACTCATGAGGTGTATTAGAACCAGTTTAATGTACCTGTTTGAGGCAAAAAATCTGCCTTGAAGAATTCAGAGAAATAGCATTGCTCGAAATTAAACTATCACCACGCAGTTCCAACACTAGTTCTGTCTTGCACTTTGAACCTACTCAATCTTCCCTCTTCTAAGCATTGTCATTGGGAGGAAGATTAACTGTTCTAAACCCCTTTCCTAAAATCTGTTTTGGAAGCCTTGATATCATTCAATTTCAAAGACTGCTGCAGAACTGGCTTTTGCCAAATTATTTTGCTATAATTGCTTTGTTTGCAGGTCACCCTGCCTTGTACCACGAGGCTTTCTCTACAATGTAGCCTTTAAGAAAATGCATCCAAAACGATATATGAAAACTGTCTCAAGTTTAATGGGGTCAAAACAGAGGTACTTGTGGTTGCCCCCCTTCCGCTGCAGCATTGTGGACATCCTCTTTCTGGCTCTGTCTTTTGGGCCTCCTACCTTCTCCAGGCACTACTGTCTGAGATCTTGGAGTTAATGGTACTGCCTTATTGTCTAATGAGTCCCAGGTAGCTGCTATTGGTCAGGCGGGTCACTGCAAGCTTAATATGCTGCAGAAAATTCTCCTTTTTCTTCCTTCCCATTGCCATTCATCTGTGGTGGCTTCACTGGTGATGAGCGCAGTTGATTATTGCTACTCACTTTTTCTTGCTCAAACCATTTAGCTAACTCGTCACTTGCATATGCTTCAGAGCTCTGCTGCCAGAGTGGCCACTCAAACGCTGTTCAGAGCACATATCTAACTGGTTCTGTGCAATCTGCATTGGCTCCCCAACTCCAATCGCATTCAGTTTAAATCCTTATGCTTGGTCTATCAGGCTTCCTATGAGAGGGGGCAGAATTTTTGCAATCTAACTTCTGCCCATATGTTCCTGGTTGTGTACTTCACTCTATGGAATCTCTGTATATTCAGGTCCCTCAGTTTAGACTTTCCCAATGGGGGAGGGGGTAGAGCCTTTTCAGTAGCTTCGACTAAGTTATGGAATGCTCTTCCATTTACTTTACGTGCTTTCATAAACTGATGAAAACTCATATTTTTAAAATATTTCTGTTGTCGATAGCTAACTTCTGTTCTGTTACACTCCTAGCGGTAAGATTCTCTTTGGGTCAATGTTTCACATTTTAAAATTCGTTAACTTAACATAACTCCTTTCCCTTTTGCCTCATCTGGTCTCTTGGATGTCCTTTTTCACCTCCTTTCCTCACCCAACTAACCCACACTGCACAATTCAGATGCACCTCCTTAAATACCCCACTCCCTCCCAGGATTGGATACTCATCCTGTCCTATCACTTACCTGGCTCAAGGGGTTGTGTCAGGTTTAGTGCTTAGGTAGGCTTCAAAAATGGCTTGTAAGCATCACCACCTTTTCTAGTAGCTTTTCTTGCAGAGAAAGTAAAAGCCTTTCTGAGGGACTTGAGTCCCCGTTTGATAAGATCTTCCTGTGGGCCTTTTAATGTGAATGTCCCTGATGGGTTGGTGGGAGTTTTATTAATAAAGACTCTATTTCTGGACAGCACGTAGATTCATTGAGTGTCTGCTGCATCCCGTTGTGGCTTCTCAGTATCAGTGTTCTCGAGATGAGGAGGAGGCCATAGGTTGTTTGGGGTGGGCTCCCTCTCTCCCCTGACAGGGCCTGTATGCAGCACTCGCCACATAATCTTCAAGTAAAACCCCAATACATGGCCTGAAATAACCGACCAGGAGTGGGTGCTATGTTCATACTCAAGAAATGACAAGAAGATAAGACCTAATTAAATATATCCAGGTCCTCACTGATAATGCTAGTCTGGCGAGATGCAGGGCAGGATCAGCTGAAAACCTGCCTCCTGCACTCACATTTGTACTGCTGGAATCGTCACATGATGAGTCACCCCCCAGAGGCGTGATGACATCATCATAATGTTTTCATCTCTAATTATGGTCACATGATACGTCATGCGCCTAAATGTGTGATATCATCATGAGGACGTTCAAACTATACGCCCAACAAACTTGATCGCCATTTTAGAACTGTAAAACTTGTTGTTCATGAACTCTGGTATACAGATTAAACATACCTGTAAAGTCTCATTGTAGTGGCCATTGAAAGGGCTAGCTGATGTCTAAAAATACATAGAGAAACATCTCAATATATAGATTACATAAGCACGATTGATGGGCAAATCCTAGTTACCTCGTTTATCTGAACGTCATTAACGCTAAGTTAAATATTATGTTAAATGAAGAAGATCTTCAGTTATCCCATTTAACAGATCATAAACATTCAATTACATCATAGATATGTGAATTTACAAACATAGTATTGTTATACCAAAGGTTGTTCATTAATGTATAATTATTACATTCTTCCAAATTTGAACAATAATTAATTTAATGTTGTTGTTACAATGGTCACCAGGGTTGATAATCATGTCACTTATTACATGGAAAATTAACAGGGTATGGTAGATAAGTCTACACACATTTTCACAGTAAAACATGTTTAAGAGCCGGATTCAACAGATTTGCATACACAATGTGCAGGGTATTTGAGGAGGTGCATGTGAGTTGTGCAGAAAGGGTTAGTTGGGTGAGGATAGTAGGTGGAGAAGAAATTCCAAGAGACCAGAGGAGGCGAACACAAAAGGAGTACAAAGGATACTGGTGAGAGGGTGTCTGTGGAGTGTCTGTGTTTGAGAGTAAGGAGTTTGTGAAATGGCAATAGAGCAGAAAGTAGTAGCAGGTAGAGGTATTTGGTAGCAATGAACTGTAGTGAGTGGTAGTGACTGGATTGGAAAGAACACTGGTGGGAGAGATGTAGAGAGATTAGTAGGGAAGTGAGAGAGGTATTTATGGCAGAATGAGAATAGTGGTAACAGTAGAGGGGAAGTAGAAGGTGGTTGTTATGTTTGTATTAAGCACTGTAATAAAGCTGTTGTAAAAGTCTACAAAGCTCACCTTGACAGATCGATGAAACCAAATGGGAGGACCAATGTAGCCATGAAAGTTACCCTGAGACAGCCCTGATCTCTCCTACCCAGGATAAAGTAACCCAGGAGAAAGGGCAGGACCACCAGGGAAACCCTCTAATGGGAAGAAAAACCTGGTCGATTCCCTCTTCGTCCGGATTGGGAGGAAGTTGAAGTGGAAGCTTCCCCGACGGATGGCAGAAAAGGATTTCACACGGGAGGCTTCTCCTACGAGCACAGGAGAGGGAAATTAGGAGAATGTAAGAAGAGGAATAAAGTAGAACAGTAAAGGGGAAGCAGAAGTAATCCTCTCACCAACGAAGGAACGAAGTTGGAGGAAGACTGTTCCGAACTGGAGATCGGAAGTATCGTGGAGCAGCGGGAGACTCTGGAAGGAATGAACAGGTGAGTAAGCTAATCGGAGAGAGGGGGGAGCCCTAAAAGGACTAAACTTACTCTAACGGAAGTCTAGGAGAGACGGGAAACAAACAAGTCTGCCGGATTGGTCTGAACGAACAGTGTGAAGGCGAAGATTGAAGGGAGAATCTGAATGAGGGGAGAGAACAGAGTTAGGAGAAACGGAAGGTACAAGTAGTTTTGACTAGTGGAGGTGGGTAGAAGATTCAGAAGCGAACTCACGGAGCGTCAAAAGCAGAAGCGACGCGAAGCACCGTCCGCTTCGATTCTGGATAAAGGATCACATGAGCAGTTTGCCGTACGTCGAAGAGACGTGCAAAAACTGGACCGCTGCAGGTAGTACGGGGAATCTCACGGGCATCCATCTTGGAACTGCTCGAAAGCAGAGTGCCGCACAAACGGGTACGTGCCCACAAAGACCATTTGCAGCGATGTGTAACAGTGGTGTAGTAGTGAGGAGGAAAGAAGGTGATAGTAGTAGAAGTATTAGTATTACAGTGGTGCTTGGAGACAGTGGAGATAAAAGGGGCAATTGGAGGTATGAGCGACAGTAAATATTGGAGTAGGAAAAAAAAGTAAGATTAAAGGGTGAAGGTGAAAAGGCGGAGTGAGAGATTGCAGGGACAGTGACTTGGGGGGAGGAGAACAGTTAAGAGATCAGTATACCGAAGTGTTAGGTACGAGAGGGTGAGAATGGAGTGAGTGTGACAGGAGGCAGAAGAAGGCACCATTCATTACTCCCTGAGACTACTATGTGGGGATAGGAGAGGGAAAGTAAGAAGATCCCTAGGGAGTCAGATAGCTAACGACATATGGAAAACACCTGTAGCCCAGCTAGTGAAAGACAAACAGGGCTTTACGATCCTAGTGCTACTAATATTCCCGATAAGGAACTCAGGATTACGGAGGTGGGGGCAAGGCTCGGGTAGACCAGAGAGAGAGAGGGTCCGTCCTAGCACCAAATATCCCAAGCCCTGCTTGGCCTTGATTCTTCTGCAACAAGAGATATGCCTATCCTATCCATAAAGAATTTCAATAAACACTCTTGGCCTTGCCATCTGAGTCAGCGTGGTTCTTTGGGTGGGCCACCCCATCACATGTGGTATCAGAAGTGGGATTGCCATGTCTTCTATACAGGGGGCAGACCCAACCTCCAAAAGTATGAAGATAGTACCACTTACCAGTACCACCCACGTCCCAACAAGGGTTACTAGGAAGGCAGTTGGTTGCAACATATATGCCGATGAGGAAGTGACCATTTTAGCACAGGGGAGGATTGTGCTATGTACAGGCTCAAAAGTGGGACTGCAGGAAGGGACTTATGGTTGACTTGCATCAAAGTTCGGGCTCACAGTGAAGCATGCCCTAAAGGTGGGTGCCGGGGTTGTTGATAGGGACTACGGAGGTGAACTGAAGGTGTTGCTCTTTAATATGGGAACCACTCCAATGAAGATTCTCCCTGGACACACCATGGCACAACTAATTTGTGAAAAAATCCTTATCCCAGAAATTGAAGAAGGCGAAGTATTAGAGGTGGATTTGCTGGATTTGGCTTGGAGACGTAGGCCCAGGAGGGAAGAGACATACCACTCAGAACACCCGACCCACCATTTGTCAAATTTCCCAAGGCCCAATGGACCAATTCTCTCCTCAAGCAAGCCTGCAGAACTCTAGTACCAGAAGCCGACACTAGAATCCAGCGGTCCCCCCACTTTATCGAGCCATGGGGTCTATTATATCAAGAGGATGTGAACCCGAAGGGTGAGGGTATAACATATTATGAACTGTCGGTTCCTAAACCCTTTAGGAGGGCTGTCCTGGAACTTGAAAACTATAATATGACGGCTGGACACTTGGATCTGGAGAAAACACTAAGGACCCTCTTTGCACGGTTCTATTGACCGGACATCCATGCCGAGGTGAAGCAATTTTGTGCTGCTTCCCCAATTTGTCAGAAGAATTCCCCTACTGATATGCTGAGGGCACCTCTACAACCACTCCCGATCTCTGAGGTACCCTTTTTCCAAATTGGGATGAACATCGTGGGGCCCCTTGAACATTCAAATGCTGGAAATATATACATTCTTGCAATCCTGGACTATGCCACCAGGCATTCTGAGGCATTCCTTTTTTGAAGTAACATTAGTAAAGCCATATTTAAAGTCCTGATACCATTCCTTACACAAGTGGGATTTCCCACTGAAATCCTCACAGACCAGGGGACTAGTTTCATGTCGGTAATGATGACAGAAATGAAGAAGTTGATGAAAATTCACACCCTCCTTATGGCTATCTACCACCCACAGACAGACAGACTCATTGAACGATTCAACCATACGCCAAAACACATATTGGGTCGGCTTGTTGCTGAGTTTTGACAGAATTGGGACAACATTATCCCCTTGGCACTTTTCACTATTTGGAGAACCTCTCAATACTTCACAGAGTTCTTACCTTTCGAATTGGTCTATGAATGTAACCCCAGGTTTGTGTTAGACATCATGAGGGAAAAGTGGGAAGAGTCAGTCAAACAACAGACCAGCGAATATCCTATGATTCAAAACGCCCGATAATATAGGGGCATCGCTAGGTTTGAGAAATTGTATTTAAGCATCTTCCTGTTTGCCAGGGCTACATTAGCCATACAGTCCCTTGCTGCTGGTTGTTGTGCTGAAAAACTGACAGGGCTTAGCTAGTGCGCTTAAAAAGTGGTGGCACATAATGAATGTAAAAATATACAATGTAGCGAGCGAGCACAATGCAGCGGAAAAGGATGAGCTTAACCAGGAGGGTACTGGTGGTTTTCCCTGTGAGAACATTATTGAAAAAACCTTGTCAAAATCACACATTTCAGCACTATTTTTCCAAAATAATCAAAAAACGTACATATGTTAGGTTGGTGATAATATGGAGGGCAAGCAAAAGAAAAATATGCGTATGTTATGTAAAGGATCTGCTGGGGTTACTTTTAAAGGCAGGCGGCACTGTACTTAGGGGGTACTATCAAAGGCAAGAGAGAAGTACAAGTTATACACCATGGAAAGGAGACACAAATGCTTTTGTAACAGAAAAGACACATATGAAGCTTATTGTTATGAAAACACACTGAAGATCTTATATCACAGAAAGGGAATACATGCTGTAGGTGTTTCCATAAGGGACACATACAGCATTCAGGTTATAGAACAAACGATGCATAAAAGAACATACATCAAAACCAGGACCGCTAAACATGGGCGTCCATCACACAAAAAACAAGTGCAAGACGTGTGGCAATGCAATACACACAGATTCTTATATGATATAAATGACTGCTATACAATGGCTCACGGGAAGAAAACACTACAAAGGGAGACACTCCACGCTCACAGATACTTACAGCTGGGCCTACAATGGGGATGTATAGGAGCAAAGCCCCCGACTTAACAGCTTATACCCTCTAATTCTCCAATAAGAAACCAAACCCTTTGTGGGGTACAGGAAAAACAAGCAGGATGTTTGTGGATCTCAAGAAGGCACACACCACAGGTCAGGGGCATTATTACCATGTGAAATACATTGTATTCATATTCTCTTTGTTGCTCCTCATAACCCAATCCCTTCTCCATCATGCATTCACGTTCAACTGAGAGTTTGAATTCATTCAAAACCAAACCCGTGTATTAAACAAATGCACCACGCATGCACACACACCATACACAGGGTGTACATTTGCAAGCACACACGCCACAACAGATAATGCAGCAATGCTGCCTTTGTTGTATAAGAGCAGTTATTCATATAGCTCCTTGGTTCCATTAGATTTAGACCCATCCAAAAAAGACGTACCCCCAAAATGTAGATCACTTATTTGCATAAATGTTATTGCCACATAGCCTATTTGTGCATATAATAGCATGCAGGTCAACCAAAACGTGGTAATTTTTGACAATCAGTGTTCCTATTGGCGTTGGGTGGAATAGGAGAGCAGTTGCAGTGTCCGCTGCTTCAGCTGATAAGGCAATGCAGTGGGCTAAGTGCTCGTCCCTCTATGTGTGAATGGCAGTGCAGATTCAACGCCCCACTGTGCAACTCAGCCTCTTATCCATTGAGAGTAATAAAATGAGTACCAGTGAGCGGGCAATAATAACTTTTATCGGAATGCTGAGAGAGCATTCTCATTGCACAATCTAAAGGTTATAAGAACCGGTATAAAGCCTTCAGTCTGTTCTGAATGCTACATTCCAAGGTTAACTATAGCACAGACAGAGAGTACCTGTAGGTTATATATGTTTTATAGACCTCACCCTTGGGTCATACGAGGAATTAAGTTATCTTAACAGGATTTATAGTGCACAACGTACACTGAACACATATTGGACAGGACGATAAGCACGAAAGGAGCTAGAATAGGTAAGTTGTAAGAGAGCACGTGAATGACAAATAATCATCCACAGACCATAGGGCACAAGGGAGAGAGTTCTACAATGAGACAGCGGCTACTGAAAAAGACCAACTGCCAATCCGAGTCAGTTTACATCGTGGGACCTCAATCAGATAAGCCTCAGCTGACTGCAAAGGATCGGCGAGGAACAAAACACCTGAACTGCACCTGTAGATAGGCAGTTCCTGAGCCATGCAAAGATGATTCACTAAGAAAAGTGCTTTTAATTGAATACGTTTTGCAACGGGAAGCCAGTGCAAGCTGTGCAATATTGGAGGAACATGGAGCGGAAGTAGCCATTCGAGCTGCCGAAGTCTTCAAGATTATAGGTGCTGGATCAGATAAGATAGCTGCGCTAGAAAAAAGAATTGCAATAGTCCAGGGAGGGCAGTGCCAGAGAAGAAACAACAGGTGCACAGAAATGAGAAGATAAAAAAGGAAGAACCTTACAGAGAATTATAGTTTAAGATGCCCCTCTGGCAGACCGCACTAATCTGGGCTGCCATAAAAAGAGATGACATGATTAACTACAGGAACTGGGGTAGGGAAAGGACCCAGCGAAGAAG
Organism: Ambystoma mexicanum; assembly: GCF_040938575.1. NCBI lineage: Eukaryota > Metazoa > Chordata > Amphibia > Caudata > Ambystomatidae > Ambystoma > Ambystoma mexicanum. The sequence goes on from NC_090936.1 coordinate 753,863,499, forward strand.
GCCAGAAAAGAGGCGATCAAAGAGGAGCAGCAGCAGAAGAACCCACCACCAGTACCTCCTTCTTTCCCCCGTTCAGTTTAAGCCAGTTGTTACACATCCATTCCCCCATGGCTTCAAGACAACCCCTAAGCCTGGTTGTTGTCTCCTGCAGAGACAGATCTGACCGAAGCAAAACCTGGGTATCATCTGTGTAAGTATATCAACTGAAGCCGTGGGAGAAGATGAACTTAGTTAGTGGCTGAACGTGCACATTAAATAGCACTGAGGAAATAGCAGAACCTTGGGGGACACCACCGGAAATAGCAGTTGGAGCAGAATTAAAAGGTGTCAGAGAGAAAGATTGAGAACGATCAGAAAGAAAACAGGTGAGCCAGGACAAAATGGCATCCGAGAGGCTGGCACCCATGAGGCAACTAAGCAGGACAGGATGATAAATGGTATTGAAGGTGGTGAAAAAATCAAGCACTATCAAGGCTCCCACGCCACCTTAATCATGCAATGCAGCCAGGCAAGGTCGTGGAACAACCTAGAGCAGTACACTCTCCTTGCCATTTCCTGGATGAAACCCATAATGAGATGAGTGGAAAAAAGAAGATTCCTCCAGAAAAGAAGTGAGGAGAGGACAGACTAAAGACTCAAGTAACTTCATAAGAAAAGGAAGATGTGAGATAGGATGAAAGCTCACAGGAATGAAGGGTCCAGTGTAAAGGCACTACCAAGATGTGTTCAAGAGAGGCTGGCATCTGGCCAGTTTTAAACGGGACATCACTACATGTGAGAGCAGTGGGGCAATCTGGGTCATAACCTCCTTCAGAACAAACAATGTAATAGTGTCCGTAGGAGAGGATGACCACAGCCTATTCATGGCAGCTATAATTTCCTCTAATGTAAATATATGAACAACATCCAAGAGACAACCCACAATGCCACCATTTTCCTCAGGTTTTGATTCCAATTACCTCAGGCTGGACACACGAATGTCCACCCTGATCTTCTCAATTTTATCCACATAATATGAGGAGATAGAGTCGCATAAGGATTGGGATGCTGGTACAGATTCTGTTGAGCTAGCTGACAAAAAGCGCACCAACAGCTTGCATGGTTGGTTTAAAGACGCTCCCACCTGATGTGTGGAAAAAAAAATTGCTTAAACTATGACTTTGTGATACTACAGTGAAATAAGCTGAAGGATTGCTTTAGCTTCAGGACAATAGTTCAGACGCCACTTGCGTTCTGCTTGCCTCTGATGAAGACAAAGTGCACGAAGATGGTCACTAAACCAGGGATGGGATATCGACCCCTGGATTTCAGTGCCTTAAGAGGAGCAACACAATCAGCAGTTGTAATAAATCCTGTGAAATAAAATTTAGATTGAGAGTAGAATAATCAGAGCACAGAATTTCTAGCTGGTTAGAAATGTTTTCACATGAGGCAGACCACCAGTTCCGACCAGAACGGTTACAGAATTTACGCAAAATTGTAGTTATGAGCACCCTTGAGCCGTACAAGGAGTTATGGGCCAGTAAAACTCATAAAACCTGTAAAACTCACTCATTGAACTCGGCCTTTGACTCGATCTTTGGGGCCAATACTCCCAGTTTGACACTCTGGGCTGGGGCTATAAATCATAATGACCTCTTCTGAGCCAATCAGAATGCTCAGAATAAAGTCTTAAGTCTCTAGTGTAGCCCTCATTCCAAACTTTCTAATTTGAGTAGCAGACTAAATCATCCACTTTTGTTTTTAGTTGCATAGCTCCATGTGCTAACAGCCTTAAAGACTGCCAGAGGGTAATGATCCATACCCGGGAGTTGCCAGCTTTTCCTTGTGCAATAACTTGGGATCAGGCCATTACCCTGAGATCATGACCGCTCCCTCTCTATAATTCGTATTTATCTAAGCACCAAGTGACAATATCCAATGTCTACTGTCATTCTCTCAGAGCTGTGTTTGGCATCCAGGCCTCAGATACATTTATGAGAAAATGATGTGGATTTTCCCTGTTTTGTTAGTGAGTGTGGTTTCCAGCACTGTGTTCATGGAATAGGCACAAACACAGAAAGCCGGGAAGGGTGCACGCTCTAAATGCGTCCAGGACAAACCTTGGATCCATTGAGGCCCAACAGCTTGAAATCGAGAAGTCAAAGTGAGTTTCTGCTCGGAGCAGACCAGACCTGACACACACTATGTGAGATTTAGCAAACATTATGTTTATAAATCTCTCCTCCACCCTGTACGTGACCTAGGGGAGCTGATGACATTGCGAGTGATCGCAAAAATGCACGACAATGTGATAGGGCTGTCCTTGTTTAGGGGAGTAGTCCAGGCAGGAGGTTCAGGTACCTGTAGGCCCCCCAACCTGTTGAGGCTTTTTGGGGTGTTTCATGCTCTCTGGTGTTCCTCACGTCTTACCCCGATATATCTTGTATCCTATTACAGATCACAAAATTGCCCCCCTGTTCCTCTCAAGCTCTGTGATAGGATAAAAGATGGATTGGTCATAAGCAAGCAATGCGGGTGAGGTTTATAAGCCTCCGATTGTTAGAATGACTGGATTACTGAATTAGGCCTCATGACAAGATCTCCATGTAACCTCTAGGTCACAGGTGTCAAGCTTATGCTGGTCTTATATGCTTCATTCCTTGAGCTGGGCAATACCTTCTACCAATGATGCACTAAGAAATAGCCCAGTTTGTTGTGGGCTCTGTAAAAGAACACCAATATTAATACTACTAGTACAATATAATACTACTAAGGAAGATGCCACAGATGGCAAGCCTCTTAGGGGTGTCCTGTCTTGTGCACCGTAAAACAGTGCATATTGGTGCAGCTAAGAACTCTGGCATCAGCAAATATGTTATCATGTGAACTAAAGGAATATTGTGGGTTTTAAAACTATTTGCTGCAGCTGCTTTGCGTCTCTGGGGAAACGCAAAAATATAACTTGTTGTCTCTTCCAACCAACTCAATCGTGCTACTTTTACCAACCTAGGAAGGGTGAGAGATCTCTGCCAGCGATTCAAATGTACAATCTTCAGATTACACTCAGATCTCTGCAGCAGGTACCTTATCCCAGTGGGCTTTTCGTGCAAGTAAACAATGACAGTGCACCTATCTAAGCCCAACACATACTTGAGGGCTCCTCAATGTCAATTTATGCGTTAGTGACCAAAGGCTCCGTGTATCACACAATTGCCTAACCTTTACTGCTCACATGGCTTCAGCTGTGGTTGCCAAGATTATTTTGTAGGTTTCATACACAATCAACGTATAAAAGGGATGTGATCTAGTAGGCAGTGTTGAAGCAGGAGGTGTGTGATCCAAATCTAATTGCCATATCAAACCAAATTTTGTGATCCTGGGTACATCGCTGTATTTCTCTGCACATAGCTAACTAGCACACAATGATGGCTTTTGAAGGGTCTAAAGAGAGCACAATTAATAAAGGAATATATTATGGTGGACCTTTAGAATGGTGGCTAATTGGGGCAAATATTGAGAAGACAGGGTCTCAGTATAACCCTTGGCCATTTTGTACATACCTGAAGTGCTCCCAGAGCCCTCTCTGCCCCTTCTCTATATCCACACTCTTCTTTGTACAAGGCCTTCAGAAATGTGCCACTTCGTAGTCTCAAAACATGAGCCTCAACTGGGACTCTTAGAGTGAATCCTTGGGGTGTTAAAACCACATGCACTGGATGTAGCAGGGAGGGGGCGATCAGGAGATGGTCCACCCATTCTGGACCCTCCTCCTGGGGTGATGTTTGGAAACTGTGGGGAGAATTCCTTTTATGTTACCTTATAGGAGTTGGAGGCAGGGAAACCAGGCCCATCTGTCAACACCTCTGAGTCGCACAATAAGCTAGGGGGCCAGGGCCGGGTCACGTGACAGAGCCCCTCCTCAACTTGACTTGTGACAAGTTCAGTCCGTAGTGGGCCTTAACCACTAAGGAAGGGCAGCTAAACGGTTTTCATATTTCTTCTAAATTTGTAGATTTGAGAGTCTGTACAGTCACTTGGAGCTAGACGTTTGGTTCTAGCGTCTGAGCTTCTATTCAGAGCTACAAACAAAAGACCCAGTGCTATAGCCCACTCCATCCACCCAGACAACACCACAGCACCAATATATGGAAAAAAGTAAGAGAGATGGTCAAATCTGCAGGAAACCCAGGCTCTCCAAGAAAAAGCTTATAGCAAATGGGCCAAAATCTGTGCCTTCCTTCCTGGTGATAAGGTCATGACATTACTCCCCATGACACATAATAAACTACTCGTACGCTGGCATGGTTTGTATGTAGTCATCGAGGCTGTATCCAATCTCACATACAGGGTTAAAAAAGCAGATAACAGAAAAACCAAATTGATAGTAAACCCACCTCTCGTTCGTTATGGAAGAGATGGAAGAAAAGGCATCCAACATATACTACTTTCACATCAAGGTGGTGTCTTCTACATGGCATCATGTTTTCTAAGGAGCCTTCTAGTTCTTTTCAAGATGGCGCCCTGGATTTGTAACACACCTCCAGTACCTTTTATTTGTAAGGAAGGTGATCTGTAACACACCTCCTCCCTGCTTTGTGGGCTCTGTGTATTATATCTGTAACCATGTATCCTTGTAGCTAAGGAAAAGCGCCCAGATACCTTAGGGTGGGGTGCACTATACAAGTCAATAAACTAAACTAAACTCTCGGAAACCAAAGAATCACTTCTACAAAATGCCGGAGAACAGATGGGCCGCTGCGTCGCTACTGCCTACTAGAGCAGTTCACTTTCTGATACCTGGTTGCCAGCTATCTCCCGTGCTCTAACATGCAGCGCTCTTCACTGTTTCCCTTTGTTTTCAGGAATTCAGTTTTTCAGAACTCCAGGTTGCTGCCTTGCCTTTGGCTTCAACTTTCTGTTCCTTTCAATTAGCCAATCCGTTTCCTTGAGCATTTTCTCTTTTCTTCCTTGCCGCTCCTCTTGTCGGCACCGCTCTCTACTCAGAATGGCAGGAGCTTAACACAACATTCCGCGGCTACGCTGCTACTTACCTTTCTGCTACTCTCCTCCTTCAGCATGCCTTCATGCTCTTTCTCTCCTCCTTTTCCTTACGCTTACCTTTACCCTTTTTCCTTACCTTCTTCTCTGTCATTTCTGCTTATGTCCTTTCTATCAGCTGGAAGGGAAATACATATCTGCATTGACTTAATCTGCTACTGGACTCCTGGACGTTTGATGGACTACAGAAATCTCTGAAATTGACTCCAGGAGTTCCATATTGCTATGAGCATACTACCACCACCAAACATCACTACCTCCAGCTACTAGATCGGGTTTTATCCCCCAGAGGGTTTCCCAATGGTGTTTGCCCCACACCCCTGTTTCTATTCAGGCCTCCGGATACCTGGCATTCTGCTCCCACAAGCTTTGCATCTATCTCCAAACAGGTTAGTGAAAGTACAACCTGATAGAAAATCAGCGGATGTGGGAAGTCATGACTAGCTTAACTCGCTGCATTTCCGTTTGCAAAGCACATGAGCGCATAAATACTATAAGAGAAGGGATTCACACTGACATACAAAATGACATTATGTGTGACATAGCATTATGGGGGACATCAAAGGGAGCATGCCAAGTGAAGCTGGTCATGATTTTCCACATCTGCGGAATTTCAAGGGTTTTGCTGCGTTAAATCTATGCAATTTAACTGCACCCTTACCAAGTTTTTGTCAGTGAATATAAATATATATATATATATATATATATATATATATATATATATATATATATATATATATATATATATATACGGTGGTAGTGTAAATGTAGTGTTTCGGGTGATAATCCAGTAACACCCACCTTACTGAGCTAACATTTCCAGTCTGTAATTGATTATATGCTCCTCCAAAGCCCGTCTTTGAAAATGTTTTCTATCTCGAGGTAGAAGAATGGGTGTGCAACCAGAATTTGAACACGCATTGTTTTTGGCTAAACTATAGATAATTTTCATTAGAGAAATATGCAGCGTTACAGAAGGGTTGCTTATTTGTGACCTTGCTGGTCCTGACCCGGGGCCTTTGATTCACTGAAACAAATATCCTGCTGACCAATCTCAGTAAATTGGGCCTGGACAGGGTCATGCTAAGTTTTAATGATTACAGCCTACAGGTAAACACATCTCTCAAAAAAGTGAGGAGTGTGCTATGGTTTAACGCCTTGCCCAAATGCTATTTCTACTAAACCTCCCCGATTATAATTCCAATTTATTTTAAGGGTAATCCACCATTCTTGTGTGGGAGAACGTGTGCGGGTCTTGGCTCTATGCAGAAGGTCTTCTTTTGTGGATGTAGCACAGTGCAGGCTCCAAATCAAACTCATGGCACGCATGACCATGTTGAAGGAAGACACTTAATAATGAATCTGGTTTAAAAACACAATCATTCAACGTGTCTTCCCTCAAGCAAAATCCTCATTATGAATCAATGGAGTGAGTTCAATGGTTGCTGCACAATGATTCCTCAGTAGCTTGCCAAAGTTACTTGTATGCAAGTTTTTTTTTTGTTTTGTTGTAAGTTCAGGGGACATACATTACCTAAATGCTTAAATGTTTTCTCTCAAAATGATACCTGTTTTGTTATATGGAAGTGAACTATAGGGGCAGGAGCCAGTCGTATACTATGGGCATGGTCAAGATAAGTTCCCACTGCACCCCTTGATGTTTGTTATGCATGTAAACACATGTCTATCTATCTGTATAATTACCTATGTATATTTTTCTTATATTGCGCGACACGCCCAATGGCCTTGGGGAACTCACATGACAGACAACAGGGAACAGAAACAAGGGGAAGCAGAAAGGGGTTCTGTAAAGTTAAGCAAAAGATTGACATGTAATGTCTTTCAGCAACAACCCTTATCCTGTTCCTTCGTTTTGTAAGCAACATGCCCACACCCAGGGAAAAAGAGCAATGTCATGATATGATACAATAGGTTATTTATAACACGCTTAATACTCAGAGGTTTCTAAGCTCAGACCCGGGATCGAACCTGTGTTGCTTTGGTGCTTTGTGTCGTCTTGCTTCCAAGGCGAGCACGTTATGCTTTTGTAGATGAGAGAATTCAAGGGGAGCAGTGGGTGCATACCATGTTCTTGGTGATCTCAAACTGAGAAAATGTTACATGCATGAACAAGATAATATGCTTTGTGCTATGATTCTCCATCACAGGACACTTTTAAAAAAAGGCGACACATGAACATCAGCTGGTAGAGGACATGAACTAACTGTCAAATTTGAGTTCCTTGCAAATTGTCTGTTCCATCCCCTAGTTGAGGCCAGTAACCAAAAGGAGACTATATCCCCTAGTTTTAGGAGGATAACAGGAAATGTTTTAATATGTTGCAAATAGGATAAACAATGTATAACCTGTACAAGTCGTGAGGTTTCAGAATATCCTACAATATTTCAATTTGGCGGATCTCTACTGGAACCTCCTGTGACCATGTGCTATTGAAGGCTGGAATCATATTTGAGTTAGACCTGTGTACACATATTTCAATGGTTGACTGGAAAAATACATTGCCATTAAACGGCGTTATTGTAACTTCTATTTTTCTTTTTTCGTCTATGTTATAATTTACTTAAGAATGTAACGTTAGTTTCGTTATTCCCTGGTACTTTGCACTTTATTAAACAAAGCACACTCAGATGAAATGCCTAAAAAATGTATTATTTAAAATAATTTGAGACAAGCCTTCTTGGCACGCGCTGGGATGAGGTTTGAAATGTACAAGTGAGATAATGAAATGTAAATATCTGCTGACGTTACGTTTTACAGCTGGCTCCTGGGACATGGATGCAGAGGTGGACTGGTAATCAAAAGTTGACCTGGAAATAGTTTTCAAAATATTTCAAGCAAGCCCAACCCCTCTAACTAGGGTTTGTGAGGAGGTGTGGGGGATTGCTTGGAGGATCAATTTGAAACAAATGTATGTATGGATTAAGCAAAACAAGGGCGCCCACAGAACTGAGGCTCAGTGTGTATTCAAAGTTCCTTATAAGCCTTCATGGATGGGGATGTTCAGGCTTGGCTTTTAGCATTCTTAAAATGACAGCATATCACCAGGGCAAAGAACTCCTGAATGCTAGTCGGGGGGAAGCATGTCTCATTCACGCAATGATTGCCTAGCGGGCCCATCAGTGTGCCACACTATTATAAATGGCAAGCCTTATAATACGATCAAGACTTCTAGAGATATTTAAAGAGAACTGACCTCTACTACAGCGAAATTCTATGTCCTTACAGCTAAATCCCCAGCATATTGTTTTTCCCAGTATGGATAAGGTTAGTTGTTTGGCTCTAATATGTCCCAGGCTTCTTACTAGTACCCTCTCCAGGTATAAGCTGTTTTATATCTGTTGTCTGTTTGTCCCAGCACATCTTATGGGCCAGTGAGTTTGACTAAATAATCACCAACTTAAGAAGCTCAGTTTAAGGACACAACTTTACCTACTATTTCTGCTCAGTATAACCAGCGACTGCCTAACGTACTAAAAACCAAAGTAGCCACATAACAAACTATAAATAGGCCATTGTCTCATCCAAGGCATAAAGCAAAACAGGACATATAAAGCGTAGGAAGGTGCCTTTCTTCCTCCCACCGAGCCTCCTCTGGCCATATCAGAAGAGACAAAACTTAATTTAAACTGATGTTAAGTGGTAGAAAAGATGAAAGGGTGGTCAGAGCAAGGGAGGGAAGTCATAAAGAGTTTTAATCGTCCTTTTACACTTTCTGAAACATTCCTCTTTTACTCTTGTTGTGTTTCATTAAGTTGTCAAATCACAATTTGAGGGTAGTGAGTTTCTTTCTTATTCAGACTTCCATATATTCATTTATTCTACTAAGGACCATGTAAATGTTTTTATTCTAGGTTTTATGAGCGGAGTATTTCAGAACATCACACTACACCGACAAGCTTGGTATACTCGCCATGCACCCTGTAGGTGCTTCCACCCTCCCATCAAGACCGTAAATTCCGTCGAGCAACATGTGTCACAATGACGACAAGCCCTGTCACAGGACCCCAGTCATACAAGTGAGCCACGCTGCTCTGTGCCACCAAGTGTCCCCGTCACAGTGAAGGGTGCCCATATTTCTGCATGCCGTGCCGAAATAAGCTATAAGACACCGGTGGCATTAAAGAAAAGGACCTTGTGGCATCCACGGAGAGCAGGTTGCCACCATTGCACCGGCGTATCTGGACAACATGCTCTCCGTAAACAACAGTGGGCATCAGTGATACAAAGTACTATTACTGATCTCTGCAATATGAATACATATATTAGCAACATTACTCTGACACTCCAAACCTGACAGAGACATACGGATGTGTGTAGATATCCGTAGTTTGAACAAGAAAATTAAAGTTCACCGGCATGCGTAACCCAACATATCGGCAATGATGAGAAAAATGGATAAGCAATATTATTTTCCACACTGAACTTGTGCTCTTCCTATTACCAGATTGAGTTAACGGAGGAATGCCTCATTCATTCATGCATTAAACATACCTTTTCAACAATGCTTCAATCATTCTTGCACACCTGCTTCATACACATATGATTTGCATTATATCTGTGCATATCCACATACACACCTACTCCACAAACATTAATACATGCCACATACCATACGTGCATTTCACAAGCATGCATTCAACACATTTAGCTGTGCTATCATGTGGGTCTCTCCTTCACATTTTGCACACTGGTGTGCAAACACCATGTCTCTCTTTCTCTGCTTCGTGTTTTTTGCTCCACCTTCCTAGCTGGTCAGATGAAGGCTGTGTTTTTCTACTGTAGACTTCTGTCCAATGTATATTGGAGGAAGAGGTATAATGTCCTGCATCCATCTCTATTGTTCAATGTCCCCCATCTTCACTCTTTCATTTCACTCTTTCTTTTCAGTGTAAAGAAGAGAGATCTGTAGTATCCTGTGTCTTCCCTATCTGTATGGAACCGTGGGTGCCTGCATTCTCTCTGGACTGTTGGAATGTTCTCCGAGTGCTCTTTCCTGGGTGTTTCATGTTTGTCAGTTGAGAGAGTGATCTGTCTTTCCTAGATAGTGGATGCTTGGCATCTATGTCCCCAACTTACCTTCCTGTAACTGCCACCTGAAGATCCTGGTTTTACCAATAAAGGACACTTACCTTCCACTACCGTCTCCGGGTCATCCTTGGAACAAAGTACCTTCATATATTATAGAATTCCCATTGTAAAATGTTTTTGTAAATCAGGACCAACGACTAATACCTTGGGTTTATTTGGATTCTTAGTATGAAAACGTCTCAATGTACATTGAAAAATATGTGTGTGGCCATTGTTTCTTGAAATGTTTAAATCATACTTTTGTGCAGATATTTTTTTTCATAATAGTTTATTGAAAATGAATATACAAACAATTATTTTAAAAAAGGAGTGAGGACACAGCACAGAAGGAGGGCACTTTGGGACTATAGAGGACATAACACGTGGATCTCACGGACATCACAAAGAGAACAAAAAGGGAAGTATACAGTGAGCAGAGAGAACAACACAATAGAGGCCTGGATGGTATGCATACAGAATTGGGCACAGTGGCAATAGCATACACAGAACACATAGAATACAGGGAGAGCAGCAAAGACACAGAGGGGCACAATATATTGGCTAGAAAGGACAAAACAGAAGACCTAGATGCTACAGCAAACAGCAAACGTGGGGTAATGAGCATGGAGAGCACAGAGGACAGCACCCCCTAGAGGGTCCATCTTTACACACAGAGCAGCGTATGTAGAATAGAGTGAATGACCGAGAAATCAGAGAGGCCAGTCCAGTACTACAGAAAGAGCAGCATCAATACGAGGACATTGAAGGAATGCCTAAAGCAGAGACATTGTGACACACAGAACGCATTTAGCAACACAGTGAAGAAACAGCCAGTCGATATTAAGTAACTAGAATAACAGGAGCAAAGAAGAGAATGTGAAAAACATGAATACATGAAATAACACCACTGTTTCCATTGAGAAACCAATTAACAAAAAGACAGAAAACAATATAACACGATACACAAACTCCAGTCTAAAGTAGCAACTCTCCAACTTGGTTCCCAAATTGACCTGTATCTAACTACCACATGACTTTTGGATTGGAGGGTATAAGTGGAGTGGGGGCCCTCATCTGTGGAACCTGAAAGTGATCTGATGACCCTTTAGAGTGACACTGCCTGTCATTGATGCACTGAATGGACTGGGTGAGCCCAGTGGTCTGGCAGAGTTCTTGCAAATGAGGAGCTCCCAACTGACCTGTAAACCTCTGTGTGGGACAGGGTCATAACTAGCTGCATAGTGTTGCATCATATTAATGTTGTTAGCAAACCTTGGGTATTCCATTTGAGGGTATATTTCAAGCCGTTGGCTTTCTTGACAGTTTTCCTGTAAACTTGCCAACATGTGACTGTACCAATGTGACCTGTTGGGCATTTGTCCTGGAGATTTGGAATTCACTTGCTTCCCCGCTTGGGAACATGGAGTACACATGGCTAGTTTTTCACTATGCACTATCTTCATGTGCTTATGGTTGGCCAGCAACCTCTGATGAACATTCTGAACATTTGTGGGGGTAACCATGTTCATTTTTCAGTGATTAATTAGCCACCAAGGTCTGCATGCACGGGGGGGGGCTTCCTCACTTAACGTTAAATGGGGAAGTGTAATGGAGTGAGTATGGTCATGTCCATGAAGATCATGCATCCAACATAGTTATAGACATCCCCACCGTTTAGGAGAAAGCGCGTATGTTGTCTTTAAGGTCTCTATCTAATTACTCCATCATACCATTTCCTTTGGCTTGATACAGGGCAGTAGTGCAATCCTAGATTCCTCTCCACTTAAGGGGGGTTGTCATTTCATTGGAGTTGAACTGCAACCCATTATTTGAAATTAAAGTCTCTCTGCATGCTTCCCTCCAAAAGAGATCCTTGGAAATGGATGAGGCGCTGATAGACATGCCAAATGTCACCTCCAGTCACTTTGAAAAGTGGTCAGTGAGAGTAATAGCATCTGGGTGTAGCCTTTGGGAATGGAGCTTCAGCTCAATTAGCAATTTATTTCAGGGTCTTCTGGAATGGTCGACTGAGGGTCCTGCACTATCGTCAAGGGGCAGACATGACAGACAGACAGCTTCCGCATGCTGACTTCCTTTGACCTCAACTTCATAATTGAACCTTTGGAGCCTTGCAGAAAACCTTGCCAACCTGGGTGAGATTCTGGTTGTACATGCTGCTGTCAGCACCTAGAGGAGTATCCTGTGATCAGTTTGTAGCCTAAAGTGGGCCCCCAACAATATAACCTAAAGTGTCGCACCCCCAAGATTCATGCCTAGACCTCCCACTCATTCATAGAATAGTTCAAATCTGACAGTTGCATTGCATGGGAGCAAGGTTCACAGTGAGTTCTCTTGGCCTGCAAGCTTGTCAAAGCACTTCTCGAAGGCCGTCATTATTGTCATGCAATGTGAGTATAGTTTTGCTCCCCATTGTAAAAGGGTATGGAGTAGTAGCTCTGTCCTGGGTCCCCTGCTTTTCTCTCTCTGCACTATCCCTCTCGCTTCTAATATTTCTTCCTTTGGAATCTTCATCAACTGTTTACAGGTGATTCCCATATCTTTCTATCTTTTTCTGCTTACACTCCGTCCCTCCAATCTACCATTTCTTCATTTCTACTGCCGATTCAAGCTTGGATGACCACTCACTATCTCCATTTTAACCCATCAAAAATGGAGATTATTTTGTTGCTCCCTTACACCTTCTTCTACCTCCTATCCACCCTCCTCTATTGTACCATCACCTGCTGCCCCCAACCTGGGCATTTTCTTCGATTTTTCTTTAACTGTCTCATGTCACATCTCTGCTATTTCTAATTCTTGTCTTTTTCCACTTTATTATATTTGTAAATCTTGTCTATTCCTTACCACTCACACTACTAAGTCTTTTCTCTCTCGTATTATCTAATCTTTTCTAATATTCTGCTATCATTCTTCATCTCCCTGCTTATTGACTGGCCCCTCTTTGCTCAATCCATAACTATTCTGTTTGTTTAGTTCTTCATTTATCTCTGCATTGACTCCATTTCTTCTGCCCTACTTTCACTTCATTGCTCTCCTTTGACTCTCATTTTCTTTATAATGTTCTCTTTATTATTTTTGAATGCCTATGGTCCCGCTTCACCTCTCTTATTTCTTCCCATTTTCCCCCTCATTCTCTAAGGTCTCAGTCCAAATTTCTTCTAGTTACTGTTCTCCCCTGTTCCATCTTGCGTTCACTCTTTTTCTCTCTTAGTCCCTAAATCCTGGAATGCTCTCCCTTTTTCTTTCCATTATATTTCTTTTTTCTCCATTTTTTTAAGATTCACCTCAAGGAACATCTACTCGCTGCCTGATCCAAGTTGCCTTGATGTGCTTTCAATATGATGTATCGTTTTACAAATTTGTTCAGAGCTTTGGTGGAAAGTGCTATAAAAAATAAAATAAAACACAAAAATACAAATTAACCAATGAATTGCTTGGCCACCTTGAAAGCAAGCTATTGCTCTTCCTGCCAGGTGTTGTGAATTCCCTTCACGACCAGTGAGAGGATTTGCTGTATGAAGAAAGTCTTGACAAATGAATCACATGAGAAAGCTTTCAAACATGTGCAAGATAATTACGACCTGAAGAATATATTGATCAGGGCCAATCGCAAGGTACACGGGTCATGTTTTTAAGAACCTCTTATAGTTCACATGGTTCAAGCGATGAAAGCATTTATAGAAGAAAATACCCATAATGTGTATGACCCTAATAGTAGAGGCCAACATAGAGAAAGAGGGATATAGAAGAAGCGAGGCACTTCACAAAGAAATTGTGTGGGGGTAGAGGTAGAGGTCCAGGACAGATTGATTTTTTAGGGAGAGACCGAGACACAAGAGATAGGGACTTCAAACCTCGACAAACTCAGAGTAGAACAGCTTGCCGATCAAACTGTCATCTTACTCCCCTACAAAAGATGAAATAGCATTACTAGAAAAGGGCTTTAGCTTTGTGCCTATGGTGAAATACAACGGTTTTAGAACCAGAACTGAACTCCTGCAACTCTTTTGCAAAATAAATATCTGAAACAATGCTTCATGACTAATACCTTTGACGGTCCTGAAAAGCCTTGTGGCTTCCTGGAAACCCTCGACTTTTTGTCACTGCCTAAGTGATAGCGTTTGAGAAAAGGGTGTTGACAGAATTAACTGCTTTGGAAAATAACACCAAAGATTATGGTGTTCAAAATACCACTAAGCAACAACGTCAGGCTAGCCACTCAATAAAATCCAACCAATCAATAATCCTTAGGAAAGTCAACAAGGGTAGTGCTAGAGTCATGCTAACTAGACAGACATACATAGAGGAATGCATTCACCAACTTAGTGACATTTAATTCTATAAAGAGATCCCTAATGACCCAACAGAAAGGTTGAAAACTGTGATTAACAATAACATTGAGAAAGCGTATGAAAGACAAAGGATATCTAACCACGAGACAGAATTTCTAACTACTTTCCTTAATATACCAATGTTTTGAACTCTGCTTAAAATCCATAAAAAGCTAGTAAATCCACCAGGTAGACAAACAGTTTATGGGACAGGCTCTATCCTGGAACCAGTGGCCAAATTTGCTGCCTTATTCCTGAAACCCTTTGTAAGAGAAATGCAGTCATTTATAATACAAGACACCACTGAGGTCATTAGGATTATCGAGGGTCACCCATTCGATGGACAAGTGGAACTACTAGTGGGAATAGAGACTGGTTCACTCTACACTAAAATGCCCCAAGAAGCTACACTTAGCATGGTAGAGGAAGTGTTACATAGCAAACGACATAGAGGCCAGACCCCCATCTCCTTTATGATAATGATGTGTTTATTTATATAGCACTTTAATCCAAAGTGCTTTACAGAGCACATATTTGCATATAGTATCACTCAACTGAAATTGGTAAACATTTATTGACTTTGGAAGGATGAAAGGCTAAGTTGGCCTTGCCGGGATTCGAACCTTGCGACCTGCAGATCATGCTTAGATCGCAGCAGGGAGTGCTCAACCCACTGAGCTATCTTACCAGATATAATCTATCCTCTTGTGCATGGAAATGTCACTCACAGAGAACTACTTCGTATTCAACAACCGATTTGTTCACCACATTCACGGCATGGCTATGGGCTCTTTTGCCCCCACACTTCCCAATCTGTGCATTGAGAGATTGGAAAAAAGCACATTCTTTTCTGCTACTAATACATTTAAAGACCAAATTAGACTGTGGAAACATTATATCAATGATATCCTGATGATCTGGCATGGACCCTCACAGTGTTTTAATTTATTCTTCAAGTGGTTAAATCATCAAAATCTGTTCTTGAAAGTTATGATAAAGCTGCCATCAATTTTCTGGATATAACCATCTTTATAGATACTATTGAAAAAATGACTAAAAGCCAAACTGTTCCACAGAGAAATAGATAGGAATTCCTTACTGTTGTATTCAAACTTCCATCCATGGGACATGAGAGAAAATCTCCTGTTTGGACACTTTTTATGGCTTAAAAGAAATAACACCACGAGAACTGAATTTGATCATGAGGACCTTGAATTCAGTGCGAACATGCTAAACCGTGGTTACCAGAAACAAAATGGTGAGAAAGTCATATAAACTAGCTTCGAACAACCACAGAAAAGCATTGTTAGAGTAGAGGAGTAAAACCCCATGTGATGATGACATTATGTATGCAAGTACTTTGAATCCTTTATCTAACTAGATCGGACAAGAAAATGAACACCTTCCACCTCATCTACAGACCACCTCACAGAAGTTACTCTTTCATTGCCAACATTTCCAACCTGCTCACCTCTGTCAAATTATCACATTCTAATAATGTTTTTCTCAGAGATTTTAACATCCCCTAGTCACAGGCTAACAACCACACTCAAAGCATGATTTTCGCAATAACCAGTTGCATGGACCTTAAGCTATGTGTGCTCTCCCCCATGCACAACTACGTCAACACCCTAGACAGAGCCTTCACATCATCCCCTCACTTCACCTGTGCCAACAGTATCCCACTTGATTGGTCTGCCCACATCGCCATCCCATCATCAGTCATCCACTCGACTACAGGCCACAAACCTCAGGCAAAATGCCCCCTCACTCAACGCCGCTCCTTCAAAACCTTTCCGGTCAATGAGCTAGAGGCACATTGCACATTTTGCAGACTTCCCCACCACAGGAATGCCTCGGTCTTCCAAGACTTATTCAAAAACACTGCTATGAAACTGGTGGACACTCATGCATCCCTAAAAAACAAATCTGGGCTAAGACCAAACCATCTGCCCCTTGGTACACCCTTGAGATAATATCCAGCAAACCCTCAGTCAGGGCCCTAGAAAAACAGTGACACAAAAAACATAACCTGGGAGACCTCACCAACTGAAAATCTGTCTGTGCTAACAGTAGGATTCTGATTACTGAGGCCAAAGCTACTTACTACTCCACAACCATTGTGGTAGCCTCTAACAGTAGCAAAGCCCTTTGTGAAGTAGTAAATCATTGTACCAAACTCTCACCCAATCCCGAGGTACCAGCAACTCAGGAGAAATGCGAGGGAATCAACACATTTTTAAATGATAAAATAGACCAAATCTGAGAGACCATAGAATCAACCTCTCACAGCATTGGCACCCCTCTACCTTGGCATGCACACTGCACATCTGGACTGATTACTTGCCTCTCTCTCCCCAGATCTCCTAAAAATGATTGCCTCCTTCAAACCTACTTTTTCTTCTGATGATACAATCCCGGCCTCCGATTTACCAGGTTGGGTTGAGTGCACACAGCCTAATTCGTCTGAGGTTTTTCAAGTAGTTCTTGTATTATTTTTGGTTATTTGGTCCTGTCACCAGATGACACCTGATTTGCACAATGGAGTGATATATTAAGTTTGCCAAGTGTTAGTCTGGTTGTGATGTCCCAGACAGCTGGAAGGACCTGCGTGGAAATCCACTTTGTTTGTTCTCTGATTTCTGTTATGGTCGTTTTAGCAAATTTGAGACAAATGATAATCATCATATGGTTCAGAAATGTTCACAAAGAAGTTTTTATTTAAATAAAAAGGGATTAAGATAAAGGGCTCTTGCAAATTCCGTCCAATGCATTTCAATCGTTAATGACCATCTTCAGGAACTGTTTCTAAGTAGAGAAAAAAACATATACAGAAAACCATGTTTAAACAAAGCATATTATGGAACTGTAGTAGCTATACTGTGTTATATGTTGTGTTAAATTTGAATTATCCATTTATATTTACCAGGCTTCTTATATCATCACTAGTTTATAACCAAAGTCTGACTCTCTTTCAGTCTGGTGCCCCCAATGTTTCTGTAATACATCAGTGGATTACTAGTTATCCAGTTTCTTAAGAGCTCCTATGTTGTTATGACGTGGTTACAGTGCTTCAGTACAGAGTTAGAACAAGTGTCATACCTTACTGGTTGTTGGTTGGTGTGTACCCAGAGTCCTTTAACTGTCCTATGTATAACACCTCTTGTTGGCAATATTGCAATTTCTCCTTATCCACTTTATATCCTTTCTCAGCTAAGATAATCATTATTTGAACTGAGTCTCTTCTGCACTCTTCTTCTGATGTGCTGCAGACCAAAATATGTATTGCAACACAACACTTGGCAAATAAATATTGCTTAAGTCCATCTGCAGGACCGTATTGATAATCGATGGAGATTCACAGTACCCCTGGGGTAATCTTGTGCTTTTTTAACTTAGTCTGTCTGAACATAAATAATGTCAGATCATGAGAATCTTTATGCAATGCGATTGAGAAAAAACACATTTTTCAAGTCAATCACAGTGAAATATCGCACCTCAACAGGGAAACTATATAAGATTGTTGCCGTTGCCGGGTTAGGAACTAGAGGAAAGTCAGCCTCTACAATCTGATTAATTGGGTGCATGTCTTGAACTAAACGCCACAGCCACCCTTTCGATTTTTTCACAGGATACATCCCAGTATTGAATGGTTTGTTTGTTTGTTTGTTTTATTACTTGTATTGCGCACCAGACCCAAAGGTATTAGGGCGCATTGCATAAGATTACTCACAGCTTAATTGTACATAAAAATGCATTTACAGTTACAGTGTAGTTATACAAAGTAAATAAACATATTTACAATAATACATTTTTACAGTATAATTACAAGAAGGTGTCAAGACTATAGACTGAGATTGAGGAAAGTGTGATCTATAGAGGATCTGGTAGATTCTAGGCATGAGATCAGTTCAGTAAGATATCTGAGGTCCACTTAGCAGTCAGAGTCTTTGAGCATCTTTATAAGGTTGTGACGAAATGTTTGGTATAAGGGTTCTACTCTGGAGGGGGAAGGAAGTGAGTTCCAAAGCTGGGTTGCCTTAACTTGGAAGCTACTTCTTCCGACTCTGGCCAGTTTGAATCCAGGGGTCAGAAAACAATTCGTATTGGAGAGTCTAGTTATTCTTGTCCCGGGTTTAGTGACTATTCTATTCACTAGATAGCAGAGAGCTACTTTGAGTACACATTTGTGAGTGAGGGAGGCGACTTTTAGTTGAATTTTGTCGAGTGTGGACAGCCAGTTGTTAGCTCTTCTAATATCGGAGATGTGTTATCTCCTTGCAATTCCAAGTGCAGCTCTGAGAGCGTTGTTTTGCAGGAGTTGGATTTTCTTGGTAATTTGTTTGCTCGCCCCAATGTACATAGGGTTGCAATAGTCGAGCTTTGATAGTATAAGTGCTCTGGCAAGGGTAATGCAACTGTCATTAGAGAAGAAAGCTTTACCCGCTCTAATCAGTTTGCAGATGTAAGCTGTGGCCGTAGCCAACGTGTTTACCTGTTTGTTGAAAGATAGAGTGGAGTCCAAGTAGAACCCGAGGGTTTTTACTTCCCTGGCGACTGGGATGATGTTATGGTCGATATTGAAGGCTGAGTATTTGAGAGACGATGTGATGCCCAGGATGATGATCTCTGTCTTGTCATCATTCAGGCATAGTCCATGGGTGGCCATCCATGCCTGGATGATGAGATAAACCTTATTCACCAAGGCCAAATCCTTATCGTAATCACCAGTAATCGGTAGGAGGATCTGTGTATCATCTGCATAATTTGAGTAGGTGATACCCAGATGGTCCAGATCATCGAAAAGGGGCTTGGTGAAAATGTTGTATAATGTAGGTGAGACACATGATCCCTGGGGCACACCACACGTGATGGGGATACGGTCAGCTGCAGCCATGGGAGAGAAGACTCTCATGGTACGATCACTGAGAAAGGATTGTATTCACGCTATGGCTTCTGGGGAGAAGTGTGCTGCTGAGTCCAGATGGCTACAAAAGACCTGGTGGTCAACCAGGTTGAAAGCAGTCGATAAGTCTAAAAGTAAAAGGAGAGCTAAATTCCCTCTGTCCCTGAGGTCATCGATCTAGGCCTTCAAGTCAATTAGCGCAGTTTCGGTCCCATGCTGAGGCCGGAAACCTGATTGTCTTGACCCTAGCAAGGAGTTGGATTCCAAATGTTTTTGGATTTGTAAGAATGCCATTTTGTCTATGATTTTCAGAAGAAAAGGTACCGTGGTGATAGGACGGTAGTGATAGGAATCAGGGGGTCTAGAGTCTGTTTTTTTAATAGAGGGAGCACCCATGATTCCTTGAGGTTAGTGGGGATGGTATTGGTAGCGAAGGACGTGTTGATAAGTTTAGTGATTAAAGGTGACAAATTTCTGGCTACGTCCTTTATAAGTTGGGCAGGGCATTGGTCGCCTTGACAGTTAGAATGTTTGAGTGAAAGTATAGTTTTTTCTGTTTCGAGAATGGTGACTTTAGAGAATTTGAAGCGGGGCAGCTTCACAGTGTTGGTGGGAGGATCTGAAAATGGTACTGTTAGACGTGTTGTTAGTTAACAAGGCTTTTTTGTTGGTAATTTTTACTTGTAGGGTCGCAACTTTGTTAGCTAGTGCTTGCTGTATATTCGAGCACCAAAGTTTGTCCTTAGTACAGTTGTCTGGTACGGGAAAGGGTGCTTCTAGCTCTTTGAGGATAACGAAAAGTTCCTTCATACTGGAGTTGGCTTGGGCTATTCTAGTATTGTAGGATTCACATTTGGCTGAAAGTATTTCATTTTTGTATAGGGCATTAATGGCACTAAGATTAGTCTTGTTTTCTTCAGACGGGTGTGTTTTCTACGATGTCTCACATGACCTCTTTTTGGTGTGTACATTTTTCGGGTAAGGTGTGTACCAGGAATTGAGGTGGGCCTTAGGTTTACTTTGTCTGAGTTTAAGTGGCGATATTGAGTCTAAGGATGTGGTCATAATATGGTTGTATTCCTTGACCAGAGCATCAGGTCCAAGATTTCCTGGGATAGCATTGAGTGTGGGTATAATAAGAGGGAGTAGATTGTCGCAGGTGATGTTCTTTTTGTTTAGAGTAGGAATGGGTGGAGCTAATGATGCAGGCATGGCGATGGGTTTTGTAGTATCAAGGGCAAAGGTTATAAGGTGGTGATCCGACCATATCAGTGGGGATATGGAGGAAATAGTAGCATTGCAGTTATGGTCTGCTATCTAATTCCAAGGTTCTTCCTTTTGTATGTGAGGGGTGGAGTAGTTTCTGGGTGAAGCCTTGTTCTGATAGGATGTTTGCCACGTTTGATGCATGGGCATCTTTAGGGTCGTTATATCCTAGGTTGAGGTCTCCTAGTAGTAAGACTTGAGAAGAGTTTTTTAAATTATTGGATGCAATATTGGATAAATCGTCCTCAAACGTTCCAATAGGGCCTGGCGGTCTGTATATCAGATGGATTGTGAGAGTTTAGGCGCTATTTAAGTTGAGTTTGGACGATAAATTCTCACAGCATTTGGTGTCTAGATGTGGTATTAGTCTAATCAGTAGGTTGTCTTTTACAATGAGTGCGATACCTCCTCCTCGAGTATCGACTCTGTCTGATCTTAAGATGGTATATCCCTTGGGGATGGCTAGTGAGAGAGCTGGACCTGCAGAGGCGTGAAGCCAAGATTCAGTGACTGCTAATAAGTCTAGTTTTTCTAACTGTATGATCTCCGCTATCTCAATGGCATGAGCGACCATTGATCTCACATTTCTTAGTGCGCCCTTTAGAATATGGCGGGCTATGGCTAAAGGTGGCGAGCTTGTTGTAGTTTGGGTGATGGAGGTTGTATAGTCTGGCAGAGTGTGTTGTCTTTCGATTTATGGGTAGGTGTGTCTAGTGAAAGTGTGGATCTGTTATTACCGGAGGCAAGGGTTCTAGCTAAAGGTTCATACAGTTTGGAAAGTCTCGCGTGGAGTCTTCCGTTTCAATCATGAGTGGTACATGGCTGTGTTATTAGGGGTTCTTGCATGATGGGGTTAGTAGGCCTTTCTTTACTTATAAAGGAGGAAGGTAGTTCTGAGATGATGTTGATGGAGCTATGGTAGGTGTAGTTTACCATTATGTTCCCTAACAGTACAGTGGCTAACACAATAATGAGGAGAGTCAGTGGACTCCTGGGAATGTGCATGTTTTAGGTGGGATTATGGGAGATTATGCAATTTGTTCACCCGGGGAGGGAACGTTTCCTAATTGCATGCAGTGGCAAGTGGAAAGCAGTAGTTGTGAGGCAGATGGGCAGATCCAAGATTAGGCAGGTAGTGAACAGTGCTAAGGCAGATGGTACAGTCAGAATTAGACAGATAGTGGGCCATGCTAAGGCCGATGGGCACAACCAGCATTAGGCAAATAGAGGGCCACGCAAAGGCAGATGGGCACAACCAACATTAGGCAAAGTAGTAGGTCACGCTAAGGCAGATGGACACAACCAACATTAGGCAAAATAGTAGGCCGCATTAGGGCAGGTGGGCACAACCAACATTAGGCAAAGCAGTAGGCTGCATTAGGGCAAGTGGGCACAACAAACATTAGGCAAAATAGTAGGCTGCGTTAGGGCAGATGTGCACAACCAACATTAGGCAAAATAGTGGGCCGCGCTAAGGCAGATGGGCACAATCAAGATTTAGCATGTAGTTAGCAGCGCATATGGCAGATGGGCACAACCAACATTGGGCAAAGTAGTAGGCCGCTCTAAGGCAGATAGGCACAACCAACATTAGGCAAATAATGGGCCACGCTAAGGCGGATGGGCACAATCAAGATTTAGCATGTAGTCAGCAGTGCTACGGCAGATGGGCACAATCACAATTAAATTTCAGCATGTAGTCAGCAGCGCTACGGCAGATGGGCACAATCACAATCACAGTTAAGATTCAGCATGTAGTCAGCAGCGCTAAGGCAGATGGGCACAATCACAATCACAGTTAAGATTCAGCATATAGTCATCAGCGCTAAGGCAGGTGGGCACAATCACAATCACAATTAAGATTCAGCATGTAGTCAGCAGCGATACGGCAGATGGGCACAATCACAACCACAGTTAAGATTCAGCATGTAGTCAGCAGCGCTAAGGCAGATGGGCACAATCACAATCACAGTTAAGATTCAGCATATAGTCAGCAGTGGTAAGGCAGATGGGCACAATCGAGATTAGGCAAGTGGAGGCAACATTAGCAGCACAACCGGCCCAATAATGCGTCAAATATCGGCATAGTACGTAGCGACCATTAGTCTTCCAAGCAATAGCGATTTAGAGCTTATGGCATAAGTTTGGTACCTGTTTGATCTTGATGACCGGTTCGGTCTTAGGCTCGATCTAAATTGCTTCAGGAAGTGTACATGTATAGTGATATCATGGGGGCTCAGAGAGTGAACATAGTCTCTGGGCAGGGTAGGCTGTAAACCAGGTGGCGACAATGGTGCAGGAGGTGTAGTTTGCAGTGTCCAGCGCCGTGCTGACAGTACGGACAGGTGCAGATATGAGGGGCCTTGGTCTACGTGGGCCTTAGGCGTGGTGGGCCGGCTTCTGCCTCTGGCTCGCCTCGTAGCCTATAGGCTCTACGAAGGAGGGTTGCTAGGCAACCATTGTAAACAAAAGCTGTAGATTTCGAGGGGCGGCCATCTTAAAACCGGGCTGAGCAGAGCAACTGCTCGTGGCGAATGGCTGACGGTGCCTGGATCATACCTTGTAATAGGGGTACTATACCTCTTTAGTATGTCCCAATGCTGTAGATGTTGTCCAAATCATTTCAGATCAGCTGTGTACGCCTTGTGCGCATCAGGCACAGTTTCAAGCGAAGTCTAGCTATCCCTGCAGCAAGACGACTTTGCAGGCAAACAACACATTTCGGCACAGCTGCTTCTGGGTGTTGCAGGGTTCCTGCCCTGGGGGAAAGTGGGCTGAGGTGCAGGCAGGAGGGGCCTTGGTCTATGTGGGCCTTAGGCATGGTGGGCCGGCTTACGCCTCTGGCTCGCCTTGTAGCCTATAGGCTCTACGAAGGAGGGTGGCTAGGCAACCATTGTAAACAAAAGGCGTACATTTCGAACGGCGGCCATCTTATGATCGGGGTGAGCAGTGCAACTGCTCCTCGTGGCGAATGGCTGACGGTGCCTGGATCATACCTTGTAATAGGGGTACTGTTCCTCTATAGTATGCCCCAATGCTGTAGATGTTGTCCAAATCATTTCAGATCAGCTGTGTACGCCTTGTGCGCATCAGGCACAGTTTCAAGCAAAGTTTAGCTGTCCCTGCAGCAAAACGACTTCGCAGGCAGACAACGCAGCTCGGCACAGCTGCTTCTGGGTGTTTCAGGGCTCCTGCCCTGGGGCAGAGTGGGTTGAGGTGCATACAGGAGGGGCCTTGGTCTATGTGGGCCTTAGGCGTGGTGGGCCGGCTTCCGCCTTCAGCGTGCCTTTTAGCCTATAGGCTCTACGAAGGAGGGTTGATAGGCAACCATTGTAAACAAAAGCTGTGGATTTCGAGCGGCGGCCATCTTAAGATCTGGGTAAGCAGAGCAACTGCTCCTCGTGGCGAATGGCTGACGGTGCCTGGATCATACTTTCTAATAGGTGTACTATACCTCTATAGTATGCCCAAATGCTGTAGATGTTGTCCAAATCATTTCAGATCAGCTGTGTAAGTCTTGTGCGCATCGGGCACAGTTTCGAGCTGCAGTAAGACAACTTCGCAGGCTGACAACTCGGCTCGGCACAGCTGCTTCTGGGTGTTGCAGGGCTCCTGCCCTGGGGGAGAGTGACTCTGACGTCACTAAAATGCCATTATCCATCATGGCGGATATTGTCTTAAAAATTCCCTCATCTGCCTCTCGAGACATGGGATACTGTTGTGCTCCAACCCCCTTTAATAGGCCTAAGTCATAGGGGCCTGTGGTCCATAAAGAAACAGAACATTTCTCCATGTCTTCATCAAAAAAATGCAGGACGCTGTCTCACTAACATCATCCTTTGTGGAATCTCACTTTTTTCTGCTGTAACCCAATATGTAAAACTCGAACACTACTTTGTCATCAGATGTGTCATCCTTAAACATGTCCTCATCAGTGACATCAGTTAATCTGCAACCTTCTCCGATAGCAATTACTGTGCTCCATGTTATACAATTATCGTCAAATCCTATGAGCATAGCCAAAACCCCTCGTACTACAGCTGCTTGCAGCTCTAAGGGAAAAATCTGTCCCCTCTCTGCGTCCATGGGAATCTCTGGTTTAAAGGGAAACTCATCAGGTATCCTCATAATCTTACCTACTGAACCAGGCAGCCTTGTTAACAGAGTGTGTATCCCATAATGAAACCGCTCTGGTAACTAACGGTACTCCTTGTATGGCTATCTGTCCTGTAAATGCCATAATGAATTCACTAACATTTAAATAATGTATTCCTGGTGTTGAACACACTATGGCTTCATCAGTAAAAGAAATTGTCATATTCAACTTTGTCATTAAATCTCGGCCCAGCATATTAACAGGTGCCTGCCTTGAATACAACAATGTCACAGGCATATCACATTCTCCTATAGAGACAGCTGATTCTTCAGTAAAAGGAACTCTACGTGTAGCTCCTGTGAAACCTTGAGCATTCATGGCATTACCCGAGAGTAAAAATGTTCCATTCTGTATACATGAGCGTGTTGCACCCATTTCTACTAGAAAAGAAAAAGATTTGCCCCCTATTGTGACGTCAACCCTAGGTTCCTCTTGAGGATTTGGCGTTACGGATAGTACTGAACACATCAAGTCTCCCAGTGAGCTGTCCTATTGTGGGTACATGCTTATTCCTGTGCCGGAGAAAGTGTTTTCCTCCGTCGCTGGCGACAACCCCTAAACTAGGAGTCAGTAACTGTCCTGTGTTTGGACTCTGCTGTATCTGCATGGGAGCATGCTGTGACTGCCCTTGTGGTGGACTCGGTGCTTGCTGTGTTTGCAAAGCCTGTTGTGTTCTCGGCGTTTGGGCATGATACACTGTTTGATCTTGGGAAAACCCATCCCTACTTTGTGTGCTATATGCAGGTGGGAAAGTGGTCCCCCCCTCTTGAGAACTGTCCATTATGTACATACCCTTGACTCCCACATATTTGTGCTGTATATCCTGTCATTCCACATGTCCAACATACAGATAGTCTCTGAATCTGCCCTCCATGCATGCCCTGATTATCATTCTGTATGGACTGAAACTCACCTTGGTTAGTCTGAAAGTTCCCTTGATTGTTCTGAAAGCCTCTCTTCCACTGAAGTGTCCTCTGCCTTGTGGTACAAATCCCATCGCTCCTTGACCAAACTGCTGTTGGTTATTCACCTGTAGCATACTTGTTACTTTCTGTGCTCCCAGCCCTTCTTCACTAGTTGCCCCTTCTATAGCATATTTCGATAACCTTTTCTGTACCAATTTAGCCTCCTCAAGCTTCCTTCCTTCTTCTTTCTTTTGTTTTTTCTCTTGTGATAAATGGCAATGATGCGCTATTGTCAATTGTATTTCTGGCCAAGGTTTTACATCCATACCCACCCGCTTCTTGAGCTGTCTCTGTACCTTTTCTGGCAATCCCTGACATAATATATAATATAATACAGGTATAGATTTCTCCCACGGCTCGTGTGTTTTCAAGTTCCACTGCTCTTGAAAATTCTGAATATAAATCAACGGATCCTCTCCTTCCTGCATCTTTCGTGCCATTATAGCTCCCATGTCTGACGTGTCCGGATATTGTACTCGAAGCGCTTTCCAGACCGCCGCTCTACAATTAATGAACGGTGCTCCACCATGAGCAGTATTCTGAGCAGGGGAACCTGCATATCCTGCTCTTGCCCAAATGACATCAGCTCTTTCCCAAGTATAGCTGCTAGAAGACCCTTAATGTCCCCAAGAGCAAATATGTTTCCTCCTGTCCTTTTCTCTAATTCATAGATCAATTTTCCGGCACCCGACTTTAAACTCAGGAGTTTACATCCTAAATTATCCTTATTCATATGAGGCCACAGTATATACCATGGTCTGACCCCTCCTTTCTTTAACAATGGGAATTGCGAGATTCCAAAATTGCATTAATTCCCCATCGTCTGCCTGTTCTGAGCAGGGACAATGGTTCCCCACCGTTTTCTTCCCAGTAATGACCTTAGTCTACTCACATAAGGTGGCGGGTGCCCTCTCTCACTACAGGATGCCCCTTTAGGTCGATCTAGCCGCGCCAGAGATTCAGATGGCTTAGATTTAGGTAGGTCTAGATATGACCATCTTACTTCTCTGTCCATAGGAACACATCCTTCAGGACCATATGCACTAGCCCCATCCTCCCCACGGAAAGTTTCTCTATCTTCGTCTGACATATCATGTCACCAACTCGTGTGACTTTCCTCTTTCTCTTCTCGATTCAGAGTCAGCCTGCCCAAAGACAAAGCTCTCTGTCGAGGCTAAACAAGCTTCCCTCTTTGCCTTGTGACTGCATACTTTCAAATCAATCATTTTTTCCCTTGCCTTTTGATTCTTTATTGGTCCTCATGTCATGATAAACCTTTTCAATTTTATCCACAATGCTTCTGATATCAAAGTCATCTTCTATATTTGCTCTAGCAGTCCTGGTATTGGCTCATGTGCTGGGAAGAATTCTTCTATGTCTTCCCATGCTACTACTGGATTAGGTTCCATTATTTCTTTCTCTATGCGATCAATCTCGCATGCCCTTTGCCTTCTCTTTTTCATCAATTTGCCTTTGTTTCTTAGATTCTTATCAAACACTTTCCTCTTCCTGTCTTTTCATCTCTCTTCTCTCATTTGATCAATGTATTTCTTCATCTCTTCGTCTTTGTATTCTTCTATCTCTTAATTTCTGTTCTTAGTCTTTTCTTTTCTACCTTATCTCGTTCTTCGATTGCTCTTTGTCTATTATAGTGCTTTCTTTGTTCTTCTGCTCTTTCTTGTTTTCTCAACTGTTCATCTTGACACAGCTGTTCCCTTCTTTGTTCTTTCTCTTAGTCTCGTCCTCTTTCAATGGTTTATTTCATTCTCTGTCTTGTTTATCCTGTTCATCCTAATCTTCTTCTTGCCTTACTTCCTCAATGCTCTTTCCATCAAGTTTGAGCAAATTCTGACTGTCCATCCATTCTTTCTGTATGAGCACTATCTCGTCAGCTTTGTCTTTCTCTGTTTTCCATCTTTTTATTTCTCACTCTATATCTAGAGACATGCCTGGTCGGTCACTTCTTTCCTTGTCCCGTAGGTCTTTAGGCATCACATCTCTTTCTGGAGTCTTTTCCGGACTTTCGTCACTGCTACATGCAGGTGACTTATATGTCAGTTTACTAGACCCTGTCACTGTCTTATGCTCTCTTAAAGGATATAATCCTTCATCTTTCATACTATTGTCAATTACTTCAGGTCGCAAAAGTGGGAGCCGAAGGCTCTTAACCCCCATCTTTGCACTAGTTAAGCACCCAGTCCTCAGGAGGTGGGTCTTCTCGTTCCTCCTGGTACATCTTCCAGAGCTCTAAGCTTGCTAATCTCTTTTCTAACTTCTTTCCTGTATATTGCATGCAAGCATGTCGTCATATGTTGCAGGACCGCTTTACACAATGATCCCCCTTGTGGCCATGGCATAAACATTTTTTCTGCTGGTTCCTTAACCCATTCTTCATTTTATTGCTTAAGCTTCGGTGCGTGTTTCGGCAGCTGCCTGCACAAATGTATGAGCGGGGTAATATCCTCCATCATGACTTAGTTACAATTTGGCTATCACCACTTTCCGTTATTTGACAAATGAATGCTTTCCAGAAAAATAATACAATATGAGCATGTACCAATCTTCGCAGCTCCAAGCGTCTGTATCACGTTTTACTTCAGTCTATCTTATTCACTGAACATTATCAGTTTAACTAATAAATAAAAAATCAGATTTCTTCAAATCTTATCATTTCCAAGACAACCTATTTTTTCTTATTTCTCAATATTTAATTTTCTTACCATATATATCTCATGCAACATATAGACAGAAAGACAATTCTGACAGACTGGCCAGCCCACATGCACTTTAGTCCACGCTCCTCGTGACTACTTCTGCCCTAAAAATGAGTCCTATGGATTATGAGCTCTTTAATGACGCCTTGGTCGTTTGTAGCCTAGATATCCACTTGGATTTGGAGTACAAGCTTCTGCTAAACGTCCTTGACGTAGGCTAATGGATTTCACCTCATAGAACGCTCTTCATCTATAGGTCCTTACACTGTGATGCTCATCGTCTCACACTCTGACGCTCATCGTCTTAATTAAATAAATAATAACATACGCCAACCAACCCTCCGTTACTCTATCCCCTTTATCACTCTTTCCCTCTCGATACTCATTCAGCTTCCCCACCTTACTCAGCCTACTCACCATTCGTGTTTTCGACTTAAGACCCTTGGGATCGTCTCCTCCTCAAATCAGCCACTTCAGCCTTCAGTCCACTCAGCTTCCTGCAGATGTCGGGAGGGGATTCCTTCTGAAAATGAGGGACTTGTCCCACCTGAACTTGCAAGATTTTTGAAACTAACCACTGCTATCTACAGTCAGCCACTCGTTCTTCCAGTTAAATGGCGGAGGATGTCTGATATTACCGGGGACCCCAAAGCTTACTAGGTTGATGGGTTTTTAACCATCAGCTCTGCCACCATGTGAACTGGGACAGCCACCGCAGCCCTTTAAGATGAGGTAGCAATACTTAGAGACAGATGGGGATGAAGAATATTACTCAAACATCAATAATCAAACTAACTCAGGAAGTTGCCAAAATGTGACTGTTTTAATGTCAATTATCTAAAACAGGGAGTTACAACAAACATCAGCACTTTTGCTAGATCCTCACACTCAATTGAACAGATAAAAAAGCAGGTTATGTACTACAAATCCATCAATATTGACGTCAATCTACGTTGCAAACTACAAAAACCTATTTGGAATGGTGATAGGCTTACAATGAACATCTAGGTATATGTTCCATACTGGTCAGAGAATGTGATTGGGTCTCTAACATCAGGTGGGGCAACTGAGCCTTCCTCAAGTGCAGGTCACTATGAATGTCATCAAATAAACGACGTTCCATTAGTTATACAAACTATAAGGCTCTCTATTACGTGTCGCTCTATAATTGGTTGGCACCCTTGTATCCCTCTGTAATATTCCACATGCGTAAGCAGCATGCAGGCTGGCATCCAGGTGCCAGTGGGATGGCCACAACCATAGCTTCCCATCAATTAGCACTGGCATCCATCATCATACTTGCAGCCTACTAGTCAATTAAGGCTTTGAACTCGGCCTTGGAAATGTTTTCCGTGCTGAAGAATATGAGGGAGTATAGCATACTCTGTCTTCTTGATTTTGATACAGTTCATACTAAGGTCTATTTTCATCTGACCATGTGACTGTAGACCACAATTTTGAGTCTTACTGCATTTAAAATACTATTATTTGATGAACCTCTGATGTCTTCAATGTTCTCGCCTCTCACTAGAGACAGGAGTTGTGTTCTTTCACACATTCTGTAATTGTTTGTACACACATCCAGCCCAAGTCAACCTTGACTTCTTTGTGTTGATCCAACCAAGCCTTTCTTTGATCCACTTCCATGGTTGAGTTTTCGATTTCTAACTGCACCACACTGAAAACGTCTTCCTGCTTTCAGAATCAAGCTCTGCTAAAGCGCATTGTAGAATTGTCCTTATACTTCTTATGTATATACAATGGCGCATCGCTGCAATCTATTCACTACATAGCCAGCCTTAAAGAATACTTTGTCTACTGGCGTTACTGCGACTGACTACATCAGTACAGGAGATGAGCCACAATCATGGGTTCCTGATATTATATAAGGCACAGTACATTGGATGGGAGTTGTTTTTCTTACCCTTTTGGGCTTTTATAAAAAGAAACATGTAAACCAATAAAACAGTTAGACCTTCTTCCATTCAATGTGTGCCCCCTTTTATGGTCCCACTCAAGGGTTGTCATTTGCCTATTAAGTAGAAGATACCCTTTTTTGTACACCCTCTTCAGTTGAACCTTAGTCGGGTTCGTAGCCAC
Organism: Ambystoma mexicanum; assembly: GCF_040938575.1. Lineage (NCBI taxonomy): Eukaryota > Metazoa > Chordata > Amphibia > Caudata > Ambystomatidae > Ambystoma > Ambystoma mexicanum. Next base: position 753,894,086 of record NC_090936.1, read on the forward strand.
ATAGCCACACTTTCCCTTGGGCTCTGATCCCTCCAATCCGATACTCTGCCTTTCTCCCAATCCACTTTTTGCTATATTCTTTTCTTTAACATTGACAGCTGCAGCATACCTTTGAATGCAAGTCCCCATGTCTCAGTCAATGTCTATATACAGATGTTCAACTGACAGTACTTTTATATTCCTGAATACTCCACATCACTTCTCTAGATACAACACCTGCACTGCCATACGTGGCAGTGTTTTTCTTTTTGACTATGTCTTATGGGGCACATTATCCTTTGTGACGGTGCCTTAATCTCTATCTTTCATCTGTGGTGGTGTTCATGGGAGCTTGTGCAGTCTTTGTTGGACTCCACCTAGGTTCGGCCTACCTGGGTGGAGCCTGCGAGAAACCACTGCACTTCACTGCAGAGCCCTAGATAAATCCTGTGCTGCTCTCCCCGTGTGGCCGCAGGGTGGCTGCAGTCCTCATCGCCATCCCAGGGTTCTTCATTTTCACCAACCACCCCATCGGACCCTAGGGCAGGTTGACTTTCGTCACAGGCCCCGACTGCCATCTTCCCGCTGGCCTGGGACATTTGATCTCTTCCAATCCACCCGATCTTACCTACACACAGAGTGTTCCCTCACAGGCTGCTCCTCGGTTCGGGGATGCCCAATCATGCAGCACTGGACTCTTTTCACCAGCCCGCTCTCACGATGTGGCCCTGGCTTTTTAGTCTTCCTGGACCATCCAGATTAACCCCTAGACGCGCTGTTGTCTTTCAGGCTGCTTGTCTCAGATTCACACCACTCACATGGCCCCAGGGTGGGGCGCTACTTCATACGTGTCGCAACCCCCATATGCAGCACGGCTCACCACTTCCTCAATGTCCTGGGTGGTCGCTCAAGTCAGCACTACTCCAGGGACTACTATTCTTCTTTTCTTTTTGTTTTTCTCTCCCCTTCTTTGTTTGTCTCTTTATTAATCCATCTTTGTGTTGCTCCTTATCTCAACTGTCACTTCCACCTGTCCCTTTTCCCCGTTTCATTCCCTTTTTGGAATCTTTTTTAAGGTCACTCCATTATTGTTGATCAGGGAGCTCTGCCTATTGTCTCCACTCCGAAAGTTCTATGTGTCCCCCATTGTGGGGAATGTTTGGCACAGTGTGGTAAGTCTTTACTGTCAAAGCACATGCACCTTTACCACAAAGTTGTTTAAAATCCCTCCTTCATCTGTGTTTGTTTCTTTCCTTCCTTCCGTTACTAATTCCCCTAGGCCCGTTTCAAAATGACCCCATGTGAGCCGGGGTTTAAATTTCTCTCAGAATCCATTCTTTAAAAATAAAATCCTAACCTATTTTCTATTCGCTGAGGGATAGGGATGGGCGAGAACAATGCTCTGCACGTGGTTTTATTACGCTCCACAAAAGTAAGGTGGGGCAACCACGTGACCTCAAAGTCCAATAACGTTGGCATCTGTAACCCAATGAAGCATCACACACGAACTGGGCCACTTGGCTATTACAATTCTATCCACTCTTTTTTTTAAAGTTCAAAGTACAATTTGTATCTGATGTCCGATGGCCGTGCATTGCACAAAATAATGCTCACAGTTTACGCATCCGCTCAAATAATATATGTAATAATGTGCCATATATAAAAATGTGCCCTTTGAAGAAAGTCACACACAGCATAAATCCGTTATAATATCCAGCACAGGGTTATTGGCACGTTTAGAAAAATATTACCGTAGCCATTCAGCTTGTTCTGCTCAGTACCACTGACAATTTTGTTTTACATTAATGAAATGCATTGAGGTTTTATTCTGTGGGCGGGTCTCCACTTTACGCAGCATCGAATTCGGTTGGTTGAACGGTATTAGAATTGCATGCAACTGTGTCCTCGTTTGACTCCTGGCTCAGACCAAATTTACTCCAGAGCAGTGGGATATGCCTGCTGAGATCACTTCCTTCAGTAATGCCTTTTTTGGCTAGAACACTGGCTCTTTTGTTCAAGCTGGAAAAACCTTTACAATGCAGACGCTGTCGTTGCGCGGCCATGTTATTTCAGGACATGCACACACTAACCTACAGATTGACATGTGAATAATGCGGCTCTGCTTGAAAAATCACGAGTTGCCACAGTAACAGAATTCAAATGCGGTGAAACGCAACCCTTGATCGTTCTTGTACTGATTCCAAACTGTATGACCAAATCTGTTCGAGAACGAAACACACAACGGTTTGCCAAGAAGGGAATACCCAGAATATTCTTTGGGGAGAATGGAGGTCTTTCGAAGACTGAAAATGAAATCCTGTCGGTAGCTCTCTGGAAATAAGTTCGTGTGTGAAGGAATCTCTGTTTGCACAGCGAAAATTCAAAACCGCAATGTTTGAAATATGCATTTCTGGTTTTGAAAACGTGACACAATATGACTTATATGAAAACTGCATCTGAGACTGGAGTGCTTGTACTGCTAAAAAAAAAAAAAAAACCTCAGAAAAAGCTAAAATCTACAACGCTCAACATGTTCAGATCCTCCTAAAAGAGTTGTGGAAAATCACCCCTGCTAAACATAAAGACATGTGTGCCCTCACGTTTTTTTCCCAAATATGAGATTCTATCACACGCGCTTCTAAACAGCTACGTGTTATATATTGTACTACCAGAAACAATGTATTCTACATCCAAAGGGATCTCCAATAAAGTAGTGTACCATCGGATTTTTAATAAAATAGTGCCATTTGTAATTGTGTAACTTTCATACTTAGTGCATTGTTCAGTGAATTTTCTAGCGTGGTGCAAAGTGACTTTGCACCTCCAACACACACCCTGATCCACAGAGCTGTGCAAAGTGTGACTTTACACTGGTGCATAGTCACTTTGCATTGTAAAAATACACTTTGTACCACTCTGTGAATCAGGTTGCTGGTTGGCAGTGCAAAGTCACTTTGCACCACGCAAAGCATTCCATGAATCAGGCCCTTGTGTGAAATCTGTGAGAAATGTGCGTGTTACTCATTGCAATCTTCACCGCTTGAAGTCCTACTCCTCTTCGTCGCAGTGCTATGGTATCAAAGCATTACCACAGTATCCTACTTCCTTGTCACAGTCTTTACTCATTGTAGCAATATCATTGAGCCACCAAAAACTAGCATTGAGAAAGCCAACGGTTTTAGATGTTGTGCCAACAGTTTTTACATTTTCCAGGCACTGCCCTAATGGTGCTACCTAGCCATAAGAGGGCAACAACTGGAAAGTGGTGCGATTACCTGGGCATATGATGCCTGGGAAAAGCCTATTTAATGTATACACAAGCCACACCTGTTTGCCTTCTCAGTGCTTGTTTTAACAGCACTGCAGTGCAATGATCAAGTGACTAATGGCATACTTGAGTAAGAATTTTTTTGTCCTTCCTCGGCGCATTTACAGCTGTAATTAAGGCAATAACGCTCAATGGACTGATTTGAAATAACACTTGAGGGCCAACAGATGTTACTGCATGATGGAGGTAGATGAATGAGATCCCAGTTGGATGTGTTTTGGGTTGGGAGAGACTGGTGATTAGTGGAAATGGCGATTGTCGAAATGGCACACTTGTGTATAGGCGCGTTATAAATGCCATATCATATCATACAGGAATAAGCAATGCGATGTCCAGTTCATTAGCGGTTAAATAACCAAACAACACCCACAAGCTGTGTTTCCCTCCTCACTTGTTATCTCCCTCTCAGATGTACTCCAGTGTACTAGATTGATTTATCGGTGGCGCTTAGGCACCAACTGATTTTTTATTTTATTTTAATTTTATGGTTTACAAAGTTGAAAACCTTTGGTCAATAGAATTTTTTTTTAACTTCTTTGTTCAAATTTTCTTCCCTTACACATACACTAGAATACATACTCACTTACAATACAATAGAAATACATACTCACTTATTAACATTTTTTTTTAAAAAAAAGAGATAACTGAGAAAACAATGAATAAAAAAAGGATAGCAAAGTTTGTGATGCACAGAACCACTGGTCATGTCGGAATGCATTTATCTAATCATTTCCGACCATTTCCAGAAGGCTTTTTATCTTCTCTGTTAACCAAGTCTAGTCTTGCTTGAATTAGTACCAGAAGTTTTGACACCGCCAAGGTGATATGCGTTTTCTCACCCTATATCAGGTCTAACCACCAATCTTCAATAGATCTGTTGCAATATTGTTTCAAAATGTTACCCATTTCTGATTCTCTTTCCACTTTTAGCTTCAGACAGCTAAGGAGCAGATGTTGGATTGATTCAATTATGTTGATGTCTGAACATAGTCTGCAGGTAGCTGTAGCATTAGGGCCTTTTCTCTCACTTAACCTTAGATTTGATGGAAAAAGATTCAAGCGTAGATGCAGATATTGCATTCTATGAAACTGGTTAGGGAAGAGCTTTATGTATCCTGGAAGGTCATTTAACTTTCGTGGCCGGGACCAGAATTCATCATAGTATTTGTAATTGTAGAATGATTCCTGCGTGTCAATCCAATCGTTAATATACATTTTTTAAAAAAATCTTATCCGGGTCACGTAACATAGAATCCTCTGTTTCGTTTATGTTTCTCAAAGTCAACAAGCCTATTTCCTTCCATTCTGTCAGCTGCTTCTCTCTCGGATCTAACATTGCCTGTTTTAAGACTGCAAAGCCACCCTTCGGATTTTCCTCTACACAATTATGGTACGGGGAAATTGATTTCCAAAGAGTAATAGCTTTGAGTGATGTTAGGGCTAGTTCTCTTGTATGATGACTATAGGTATACTTTTAGGCAGCCCAAGTACAGTTTTTCAGAAGATTCCTCACAGTTTTGACCATATAGTTTAAGATAGCATAAATTATGTCTCTGCATGGAGTTGAATCGGTTGGAAAGGGGGTTGCTGAACAAATAGGTTTTTTCCGTGTTGCAGAGCGTTTTCAAGAGAATCACAGCGCAACACTAACTACAAAAAAATATGAATACTTTCAAAAAGAGCACCATACCAATGTAGATGGGGTGTACAAAAATCGGGATTGCTGGCATACTAAAATGAACGTTATAGCTGACAAAAAGTATTTCTGCTGTGAAACGTCATATTCCCAAGGGCGAAGTATGTCATTCAAGTGCCTCCTTCATCGCACACGGCACTGAAACTCGTGTAACATGCTGTGCAATTTTCCCTGCACAATCAACAACAATAATATTGGCATGATTGCTTGTCACCAAAGTGTCACACAGAGAAACCAAAATCAGGCACTTCATTGTAGCTACTCCATAGCACTACACATGCATATTATAGATTGCAAAATGAGTAGCCACTGCACAGTGTTTTCCATTCACTTTTAGTCAATGTATGTCGGAATTCCCTAAAACCTGCACGTTGTGCCTCGTGAAACACACAGCCATAGCCGCACCCTCTGCATTTCTGTCCACAAATACACTGTGTAGCAAAGTCTGTCCGTATACACCACACCCACAAAATTTATTGCCCAATCCCGAAGTCTCTACAGGCCCATTTCTATGGGCATCATCTGCAAAAGTATGTAACACGTGCCACCCTGCAACTATCGCGATATTCGCAGGCTTTTCGTGGGGGGTGCACACGAGAGTGGGGGAATAACTTTGAACCAGGCGAGCGGACGTCGTTAGTTGTGGTGGCTTCGGGTTTTATTTTATTTTTTTGTTATTATTTTAAAGGTGCTTCCCTAGAAACACTGTTTTTTGCTGTTTTCATATGTAAATGTGTGTTTTCAACATTAACTCACATTCTTACAATAGGCTCTTCAGTGCAGTGTATAGATTGCGAAACAACTTTGTATTGCCATTGTACGACAAACACATGCCATTTGTCATGAAAACGTGTATGTATCACAAACCAATGTTCATATTTTCACAGTAGAACATTCCATTAGCACTTAAGGAGTCACACATGCTTCTGTTGAGGAGATCCCTTCCGACCTCTGGCTGGCGACAGAAATCATTGGAATACTTCCAAACTATTCTCTGGGGTATACATGAGAAAAGCACCTTGGCAGTAGGAAACATTCACTGCACTGCTTTCATCATAATCTTCAGTTGACGGAATACACGGGAACAAGGCATGTAACCCATAAAGAAGGCTCCAAAGTGCACAATCACTAAATGTACAGTTGATGAAGAGGCTACGCGTCGACATTCTACAAGCAGTCTGCCGAAACAGCACGCTTCGACACTACACCACAAAGCGTCCACTCCCTCCAAACTGAAATTGCCAGACAAGTCTTTTGGAGGGCATACACGCACAGATCTTCCACAAAGCCATCACCCACAATGAAAACTGTGCGTCTGACCCTACTGCAACCAATCAGCACACACAGCACTATGCAAACACCACCCTGTACCGGATGCAGAGTCAAGCATGTCTTCCTGTGGTGCGTATGTTGCAGCCCTATGCGCTTAAGTGCATGCCCCACAGCATATGGCGTATGGGCTTTGGCCATGCACCCAATAGTGTAATCCTTCAACAGACCCACCGCACCTTCATTCACCCATGCATGCCTCCATGTGCCCAACTACCACATTCCATCCGCAGCACACCACCACCCGGGCTCCCTCCCAACTTATGTAATGTGCAATTCACTCCCCATCTGCAATTGGCCTGCCACCACTCACCACGAAAAGAGGTCGCCGCAAACAGGTTGCGGCAGAACCTATGGGACTGTTATGACAGCTGCCTCCAATCATCACAGAAAATACTCGCCTACATATGTCACATAAACCACTTCTCACTCCCCCAGTTGTTCCCTCCCTTATTGCCACCAACACAGTGCATACAGTACATATGCCAGAGACCTCTATGGAAAAAAAATACAATTTTGGGATCCCCCTATATGCCCCCCCGCACAAAACTTTGCCCAACTTGGTGAAAAAATTCAGAGCCAGCCATATACTTTTTTGCAAAGTTTGATGAGGATTCCTTCCAGGGGGAAGTTATAAACCACAAAAAAGTGCTCTTCCGAAGACTTTAGCAACTTAATCATAACTACACAGCTGCTACTGCGTGATCAAGCTGTCGGAGTATCGCAAAATGTGTTGTCACTTTTTTTTTTCCTTTCAACACACTAAGAACAAAATACAAGTGGCTGCTGGAATCGACTGTGCTGTTTTCTTTCTTAATGCTGTAAGGATATTTTATTCCACAGGTGATTTGGGGGTGCAGCCCATTTCGCCTCAAATTTGCAGCAGGAGCAGCGGTTTGGTCCCAAAAGCGTGCTTTTGTAAATTTGGTGAAAATCCATCCAGTAGTTTTTTTTAAACAACCAAAAAGTAGGTCACAAAAAATTAGTGATATCTATGTCAGCTTCGCGGACACACTTCCCTGTTCGCTCCGTGGACAGGGCACTGATTGGTTAATCGGCATGCGTCATGTCCGTGGACATGCGACGTGTTCGCTGATTGGCTGGAATGAGGCGTGAGGTGCATCATATTGTTTTGATGCGCCTGCCATCTTGGATCCGCAGACATCCGCGGACAGTGCAGCGACAAACAGGGGAGAAATACAACTTTGGGGAGTATGTTGGTGTGTAAGAGTGCTTGGGGAGGGTGGGGGAGTAAGAGATGGGCCAAATGCTGTATTTGTTTAGGTGGCAGGCACCCCTGATGTGTTCGCCATGTACGTGGTCACCACCGCTGTCTGTGGACATAAAAAATGCAGTAGCACATTTAGCCAATTAAATTGTTTGATTCTATGGGTGTGACCTATGGGTGTGATATGCTGCGGTGGTTGTGGCCAGGTATGGTGCGCATGTGTGTAGATGTTCTGCAGACTGCACGGCCACGTATAGTGTCCTTAGGACACCACTATTTTGTCTGACTACGGACAACCCGGACACCGTGCCTGTTCTACGTACAGTCCCATCTTGGTTGCGAACGGTACGGACAGGTATAGTGTCCTTAGGACACCCCAGACAGCTGTTATGTTCTAAGAACAGTTCCATCTTGGTTGCGAATGGTACGGAGAGGTGTAGTGTCCTTAGGACATCCACATTTTGTTAATTACGGACAGGCCGGACAGACTGTCTGCCGGCATTTTAACTGCTTTAGAAAAAAAAAATATATAAGATACAAAGAATTTCATTCCAAGAAACATAACATTTTTTTAATTTAAAAACATATACACAAATTATGAAAGAGAGTGGGAAGCAGAAACTGATACAAAAACAGGGGAATTAGGGGTTTGGAGAGGATGGATGGATGGATGGTGATAAAGGGGTGGAAATCTCATCAAAACGTTTATTTTGTTGTTCACAGTTTGGGGATAGTTCACTGGGACATGGAGAGGGGGCACAGATACAGGTGGGGCAATGGCACTTAATTTTTTCTTTGATGTGGTCCTCTACTAACTGTTTCAAACTATTGACATTTTCCTTCAGCCTGTCTACTTTATGTTCAATGTGTTCGAGAATCTTTTCCATTGTGTCTTTTGGAGTCACATTTTCAATCTTTCTATTGTCTGTAAAAAATAAACATATTTATTATTATTATTATTATTATTATTATTATTACATTAGGTAATGAGGATCAATTTCCTTGTATAGACAAGTGTCTACCATTATTATCACTGTCTTCCGACATTTCCTCATGTGGAAAATTGTCTTCCAGCCACTCCAAAGTACTGCACATTTCTGTCTAAAAAACAAAAATATATTAATTATACTGTACCTCACCCAAAAAGTAGAGTAATATATACAAAAAATGAAGTTTACTTGCTACTTTCTGGTAAATTGTATTCGTTGTGTTGTGTAGGTCTACTGTTGCTTCTGGCTCTGCAGTTTCTGTGAGGTAATTATGTTGGAGGTATATCTTTTTTGTTATGGTATAATCCATTTTCTTACATATCGTATTTCAATGGCTGGCTGATGTGTTAAATACGTAGGTTCCACTGCTTATTTAGTAATATATATAATGTGTATATGTGCTGTTTTTTCAATTTGCATACTGTTTATATGGTATGATAGAACAATTTCAGATACCCCCTGCATATTTGGGTAGTGTTGATGTCGTCCGTGACCGTCCGCGGACATCAAAATCATTAGCGGGGTGTTCGGTATGTTCTAAGTTAATTGTATATAAAGTAAGGGAACCCTAGTACACATCTATCGAATTTACACTATGAAAATATATATTCAGTGAAAAAACTTTGTTAAAAGGACGTTATGGTTAAGTTGCGCTACTAAAAACCTATGAAATTCAGTAAAAAAAAATTGTTTAAGGGACGTTATGGTTAAGTTACGCCTGTTATGGTAAGCTAAGCAACCAAACATGCAGAGCCTCCACAAGGGATTGTCATTATAATATTAGCAGAAAAGTATCAGAGATCATTGAAGAACTATTATATGCCTAATAGTTCATTAAGCAATGCATTGCTAAAAAATTCCATTGCATTACTGAGTTTTTTCAGCACATAAACAAACTCATGAAGAAAGGTAGGCATTGTCTGCGGCATGCGCTATAGAGGTGCAATATTCGAAATCTTTCCATGTTGAATACTAAATTGATAACTGCTTCTATTACAGAATTTTGCATACTGTGAAACTTAAGTATCTATGAATGCTTCCCTTACTGCATAATTGTACTATTACACACAAAATATAAAGAGATCACAAGGCGTACAAATAGAAGCATATTATACATGCTTACTTTCTTTTGCTTACTTTTACACAACAAACGTAAAAGTAAGCAAAAGAAACTGCAGTATTACCAGAAAGTGTTCATAACCGACCTAATTAACTTCATGCACAGAAAAGAATCTTGTGTTTCAAGATTCCTTCTTCTCCTATGTATATGTATCAAACGGGCAACTAAAGTCAACTATCGACTATACTTTTGTCTCGGAACCCATCCTGCTGCTAACGACCTCCTTTGATGTTGTTCACACAACATCTAGTGATCACAATATTCTTCAAACCACTTTGAAAATTTCCTATTCAAATCTTGATAGGTACGAAACTGCGGTTGAACAAACTCCTCAAGGCACTAGATTGCGTTTAACAGCACATAGTATTCGAGACCTCACAAACCTATACATAGACTTGTGTCCTACATCGACCTTTGATTTGGTCGACTATGCCCCTTTGCTGAATACTTACAGAATACCGAGAGGGAAATCTAACAAAAACTCGCAAACATCCCTACATTCGTATGATAAAGTGCTGGTCCAGAAACGAAGGGCTTTCTGAAAAGCCAAAATGAATGCATTGAAACTAACGACAATGGAAAGATCTAAAACAATCAAAGAAATTACTAGAAATTATAAAAACTGGGTGAGATCATATAGATGGAAACTTTACCAACAAGATGCAGAAGCCATACTAAAATGGATTTGCTCTAAAAACTCAAAAGAATTCTGGTCTCTGCTGAACAAATCATCTTCATCCAACGATTTGATCATGGCGAATAGTATTAGAAAATTCACCTGGGCTGCTCACTTCAGCTCGCTCTTTGAAAATCCTACACCTAACTCAACGGCTTGCAGCACCTCTCAGATGACGCTAGACGCACCTAAAAACACAAGGACAATTGACTCCTGGACGCAACTTGACGACCTGGAAGATATATTAGACATCCTTAAGAAACTGAAAAAGTCCAGGGCCCCAGGCCCTGATGGGATTACAAATTTCGATTTAAAAACCCATCCGGACGAGTGGGCTACATTTATAAGAACAGTCTTCATTAGATGTGTGGCATCTCAATCTGTCCCTCCTTCATGGCTTTCTGCCATAGTGGTCCCAATTTACAAAAAAGGAGATAAACAAGATCCAACAAACTATCACCCCATCGCTTTATTGGACCCTATAGGGAAAGTCTTTGGGACACTACTTTTGAAAAAATTCCAAGTTTGGGCGGCCAACGCGCCATGCAACGACAATTTCCAAACAGGATTCAAAAAAACGTTGGGAACAGCTATTAACATCTTTACGATATCTATTCTGAAAGCTAAAGTAAAGGAGGGAAACCTGAGAACATTCATGGCCTTTATCGACTTCTCTAAGGCTTTCGACAAAGTCGACCGTTCTAAACTCTGGGAGAAACTGACAATGTGGAAATGCCCAAGGGCAATCTTAAATCCCATCATAGCCCTCCACTCAGATACCAGCATTAAGATACGGCTGAACCAACAAGGAAGCCTTTCCACTGAAATCGTCACCAAGAGAGGTGTCAAACAGGGCTGTCCTCTGGCCCCAGCACTCTTTCTTGCCTATATGGGAGATTATCAGTATACAGAGTCGTCGATCAGATCTTTTCCACCAAAACTTGCGAAAACAAACATCAGCAGATTATTCTATGCTGACGACCTCATTTTACTTGATATGACCCCCATAGGCCTTCAACGACAACTCTCTAATTTACAAGAATATTGCTCCGAAAACAACCTGGAAATCAACATCGAAAAGACAAAGATAATGGTGTTGGAGACCTCGACCAAAAAACAAGAAAAATTTGACTGGAACATCGATAAAATAACGATTGAAAACGTCAAGAATTTTAAATACTTGGGTGTTGTTTTAGACTCCACAACAAAAGAGCTTGCCATGCAAGAATTTCTCTGGGACAAAATTCGTAACTTAGCTACAAAAGGGAAAGCTATTGATAGAAAGTTTGGAAAATTTTCGACAATTCCACTGCTAAACTTTTACAAATCAAAGGTGGTCCCCACTGTGACATACGGCGCTGAAGCCATGCCCTATCTGCCAAAAACACTCTGGTCTAGGCTGGAAGCTTATTTTTGGAGGTCAGTTTTCTCTTTACAGAATTCAACTCCGGTTCCTTTGATTCGTCGAGAACTAAGCTTTCTATCTCTCCAAGGTACGGTAGACTGTAACACAATCATGCTCTATAGAAAATGTATACTCCCAGACTGCACCTATATCCACGGTCTGATACTTAAAGAACTTCAAGCATCAAGCGGTAAAATGCTCACTCGATGGAAAAAAGAAAATTTAGATCTGCTGAAAACAATAGAGTGTGCTGAAGAGGAACTGATAAATAATCCAACAAGGATACTTAAGAAACTAAAAGAGATGGATTGGATCAACACGCAAAATCTATCGACTGATTGTAAACTTACCTCACATCTTCCCCCTATAGCAATGAAACTGAATGTTCTGCAAAATTACATCAAAAAATTTCCGAGCCGACCAGCGCGTAACTTGATAATGCGAACGAGATTGAACTTGCTTGACTGCAATGAAATACGCTACATCAGAGGTCTGTCATTATCGAACAGCTGTAGATTCTGTAACGAAGACAAGGAAACAATTCGTCATTTACTGCTTTCTTGCCCTGCCACAAAGGAAATACTTTTGCCCTATCTGAAATTCCTTCTGCAATATTCACAAACGACTGATGAAGAAACATGGTGGGCACGGATGATCAGTGGCCATCGAACATCATGGCAACTAGCTACTTTTAAGATTCTCCAACAGCTAACAGAAAAACTAGAGCTAAAACGAATTGAACATAATTAAGACCTTGTTCTGTTTTGGATCAAACAAAATAATTTTGTACGAGACAGCCAGAGGACTAAAGAGAAAAGAGAAAAGAGAAACGAAAACCCATTTTACAAAGAAAAAATGTTGCAAAAAAATCAAGTATTTGATTAAAAATGTCAACAATAAAAAAATATGTATCATATGATGTAAGTGTAGCCTAAGGAAAGTATTGTAAGAACATATGAGGAGGGTAAGGACTACAAATATAGCACTTTTTACTTCTTTCATTCCTGACAGACAGTGAAGAAAGCCACCTGGCTTAGATATGTCAGTGAACAAAAAAAGAGGGAGCTAGACATGTGATGTCATCAGTGATGTCATCAATGACATTTGTGATGTCATCTTTGATGTCCTGGGTGTTAGTCTTAGCAGTGCACGTTGGTGGCGCAAGTTATGATTGCTTAGCTTACCATAACTGGCCAATTTGAAGGGTTTTTCGGTTTTGCTTGGAACCATAACGTCCCTTTAATAAAGTTTTTTTTTACTACATTTCATAGATTTTTAGTAGCGCAACTTAACCATAACGTCCCTTTAACAAAGTTTTTTCACTGAATATACATTTTCATAGTGTAAATTTGATAGATGTGTACTAGGGTTCCCTTAAGTTTTTTTTACTGAATATATATATATATAACCCTATATATATATATAACCCTAGTACACATCTATCAAATTTACACTATGAAAATATATATATATATATATATATATATATATGTTTTTGTTATTTCTTTTTAAAGGGCAATACACAAAGTGCCACATTTAAAAAAAAAAGAATGGCAATTAATATGATGTTCAGAGACACTCTTTTGCTAATCCTCTACCGTGAGCCTCCCGTGGCAACACATTTGTGTTATATTATGCACATGCTTTTCTTGACAGATAAATTGGGTGCTGATAGAAGGGCAGCAGGTGGATGTGAGGTCTCAGGGGGTGAAGTTGTAGCTTTGATATTCGTTGGAGGTGTTTTGCGATGGTGGATGCAGGTGCTGATGGAGGAGGCACAGTTACTTGTTGACATAATTAACCAGATCCATGCATCCGGATCTTGTGATGCTGATGAGCCTTCCTGTGCACATCGCAACATCATCCCAGAAGACCCGTATTAGATGATTGATAAGCACTGATGCCCCCAAGCTCTGTAACAGAACAATCATAGGGCCCCGTCATAGAATTTTCTGGCCCAAGATGCATTTCCCCTCCTCAGCTTCTTTTCTGCAACAGTGTGCCTCTAGATAAAAGTACCTCAAACTGTCTGATGTAGTCTTCATTCCTATAGCTCACATACATGGTGGGGATGGATCTGGAAACCAGACTACATCGGTCTCACTGCTACCAGTTGTGTCAGCCATGCTGTAAAATTTCTGATACAGGAGGAAAATATGAATCAACAAAAATGACAACTCAAAAAGGACAATGATACAAAAAATAAAACATGTTTTAAAAAAAAAACAAAGAGTGGTAAAACAGAACAAATAACAAGACAAAAGAAAAGAGGATTAGGTACGTACAAAGTGAGTAAAAATGATTGAGAAGTAAGGTATGAGAAGCCAAAGTTTCTTGCAGTTACTGAGGAAACCTGTTCACTAGCAAGGACTGAAAGCAATGAGAAATATTAAGTGATTTACTGTTGGTGTGGTAAATATCGGCCCGCTCTGATTGATGAATATTGCATGTGTGGATTTTGTCATTCTACATGTGAGAAGCCTTGCCCACGCATCCTGCGATGTCATTAGTTGATTTGTTTACGCAGATATATGTCATGTGTATCCGCACAGTCCCAGCACGCTTTCTGTTTGGTCAATAGTGCACGTGTGAATTTCATCATATGGCATGGGCGTAGCTGCGTTTATGCATCCCATGCTGCCATTGGTTGATTTATTGATGTTGATATGTGTCATGTGTATCCGTGCAGCCCAAGCGCACGTACCGATTGGTCAATTTTGCACGAGACTATATGTCATACGGCATGGACATAGATACGTTTACAATCACTATGCTGTCATTAGCTGATTTGTTGACACAGATGTATCTCATGTGTACCCATGCAGCCACATCGTGCATTCTAATTGGTCAATTTTTCATGCACGGATTTCATCATATGGCTTGGGCAAAGCTGTATTTACATATCCCGCACTGTCATTCGTTGATTTGTTGATGCAGATATATATCATGTGCACCCACAACAGCAGCACGCGTTCTGATTGAACAATGCTGCGGATGCAAATTTGTTATAACCTCAGCGACGGAATGCACAAGGTGCTTGGTTTGTGGGCATAGCTCTATATACCCTCTACATGTTACAGGAAGCCCCTTTACATTTCCTTATTGCTTTTTGGATCTGGGTTCCTAACACTAGTGTGTAATCCTACAAGTATTGTTCAAACTTGGAGATTTTATTTTTCCAATCGCTTTTTGCCCTCCCTTACTCCTAAACCTCTTTCCTTTGTCTTGTGTTTTGTGGTTTGTATACATTTGTTATTTAATTGTATTATTTTTTTTTTTAAACCTTTTTTTATTTTAAGTTGCAATGTCTTTTTTGTGGTGTCTTTTATGAATGATTTCCTTTTCCTCCCTGTTCGACATGTTGTCTGAACACCGCATCGATGAGGAGATAGTTTGGGTCTCTACTGCTTAAACCCCTGCAAGAAGCAGTGTGCGATGAAGACAACAGCAGACAGCTCGAAATATTTTATGATGCAACAACATCACAGCTGGAAGGAGGTACATAAATGTCATGTACACTTTGTGCACAAAAACACTATGAAGGCGTCCAGTGTCAGCGCTGTCTCAAAGTCTGGGGACCTTTCTACTAATTCAGCACCTTGTGAGAGTTCACTGAGTTGATCAGACCTACCAGGTAGCTCATTAAACATAAACTAAAGGTGCACAGGCCCTAGTAGGTTTTTGTTGCTACATCTTCTGTCCTTCCAACTACATTACCACCAGAATCAAGTGCATCCTCAGTTGCTATGAAAAGGACTACGGCAGAACCTTCTCCACTCTTGCCAGATCACAGATCTACAAACTTCTGTGTTACATATGTCAAAATTGGGCTGTGACCGGAGATGCCACCCTACCCGAATCGGTAAGAATCATTTCTGAACACTGGGTTCACTGCCACCAGTAGACATTTTATTTAAGTGGCAATTCATTTTACCCTCTGTAAAAAAAAGAAAAACCCAAGACAGGTACAAGGGTGATGTCATCAATGATATTTGTGATGTCATCTTTGATGTCCTGGGTGTTAGTCTTAGCAGTGCAAGGTGGTGGCACGAGTTATGGTTGCTTAGCTTACCATAACTTGTGAATTTCAGGAGTTTTTTGATTTGACTTGTAACCATAACGTCCTTTTAACAACGTTTTTTTAACTGAATTTCATATGTTTTTATTAGTGCAACTTAACAATAACGTCCCTTTAACACAGTTTTTTCAATGAATTTCATAGGTTTTTATTAGTCCAACTTAACCATAACTCTCCTTTTAAAAACGTTTTTTCAGTGAATTTCATGGGTTTTTACCAGTGCATGCTATTTTCCTACAACTTACTAATATCATACTTATCAAATATAACTATATTTGTATCCAATTTACAAAGTGTCACCTTAAGACTCTGCCATTTCCCACCTTCTAGAATCACTTTTAACACTTCTATACTTCAACTAGTTTTGCATCCGTAGACATCTACGAACATCTGACTTCATTGCGGACCTTCCGAACAGTGCCACATGAGCATACGCTGGTGCGCGGCATGATGACTTGTCCGAGAACCCGTCCGCATTTCACAATAAGATCCGTCCTTCACAGACAATTTGGAACTGCATTTTCTACTGATCTAGGAACTTTCAACTTCAAAAGTTCCCTTGCACACCTCCTACACCTTTTCGTACTCAATATCCATTACCAATCTAGTAGATAGTACATACTTGGAAGAATGTTATCAAAACTTCTATTTATCTTAAAAATGGCATCAGTTATTGCCATCCCTCCTCCCCAAGAGCCACCACCAACACAAGCTGGAGGACCTTCATAACAAAAAAAACGCATTACTTTCAAAGACTGAAGAGGACCAAGAGGGTGACATAGAGGAAGTGCCTACTTCTAGCACCAAGATCGAATCATGGGTGTGCCAGTTCTTTGCTACTGTTGGGAGTGTACCAAAGGCTAAAGCGTGCAATTTTGTACTCAGTCGCAGACTACCTGGACATTACTCCTACGGGACCACCTCCATGCACCGCCACACCAAATCCAATGACTGCAATGCTCTCAGAAAGTTGTTCCTTTCTCAGCAAGTAGTAAGCTGTCTTCCTCCACCTCATCTTCTTTAACGAATACTGTAACCACACAGCCTGATGTCTGCGGGCATTGGCGCGTCATAAATAAATAAATAGATAAATAAATAAGGAGGGCTACGGACTATTATCGTTCATTGCAGCCCCTGAAATGGGGAGTAAAGGCCATTAGCACCACTGGTTCCCAAAGCGGGAACCCAGGGTGCTAAAACATAGATTTTTCTTCTTATAGCGGTAAGAAGGAAGGAAAATCCTTTTCCAAGACAGCCAACATGGAAAGAGAAGGCGGGGCTCTATACACAGCCCCTCTTCCCTTGCCATGGCAGCCTGCAAAACCCTATGAACACATTACCACAAGCACTTTATTTCCCTTTCAAACCTATCCTACCTTTCAATAACTTTACCACATAGCCACTTTAACACCATTTTTCATCACTAGCGGTCATGGGCAGTAGCCAGATTGTCTGCGTCATGACCATATGTCATGACCCAGACAATCTGGCTACTGCCCACAGCCACAGGCTATACTGCAGTCACTAAAGGTATATGACTATTTTTTGTACCTACATTATTACACTTGTCAAGAAATAAAACACGGGCACATTTGCAAAACCATGCTTTAATGTCCTTGCCAATGCTCCTCACCAGTTTGCTCGAAACCAGACCATGTTTAATTTTTTTATAAAGTAATAAAATGTATGTACATACAATAGTCATACAATTTAGCCCCCACTTGACAATATCCATTCAGTCTTTACACAAACATTGAAGGTTGGGTCTATATTCTTTCTCAAAACTTGTGTACACATTCGTCAAATAGCAAGAAAGTTATAAGCCATCTAAAAACGTTGAGATTCCCCCTCTAATTTTGCCCCCTCTTGAGAAAATCCCACCAAACTTTAGAAAACCATTTATATCTAGATCCAAAATCCTTTTGCCAAATGTTGTGCAGCTTCGTCAAATGACACCACTTTTATATGCCTTTACAATATTTTGGGACCCCCCCTCTAATTTTGCACCCTGCTGACAGAATCCCACAAAACATTGCAAAATCATTCAAGATTAGTCCTAGAATAAAATTGCAAAATTACATGCAGTTTCACTGAACGGCGCAAAGGTTATAAGCCATCAAAAAACTGATTTTCCCCAACGCTGTAATGCAGAAATATATAACGATGTCCTAGGACATCTGAAGTGTCCGTGAATACCACGGGACTGCCCCAGGACATCTGGAGTGTTTGCTGACTTTCGGGGGGTGAAACAACCCATTCTTTGGCTTCTTATGGACATATCCAATCCAATCCTCACCACCCCCACATCCCCAGAGATTGTTTGTTGAGTTTGACAAGTGAAATGCTGTTTTTTTTTTGTCAATGTTTTCACTGCGCTGTCACAGAGCAGACACAGATATCACTAATTATTTTGTCTTATATTTTCGTTGTTTAAAAAAAAAAAACTACTGGATCGATTTACATCAAATTAACAAAAGCATGCTTTTGGGACCAAGCCACCATCCTGCCGCAAATTTGGTGGAAATTCGTCCAGCAGTTTGAGCTGTAGACGTGAGCAAAGATTTTTCCCATTATTTCTATGGGAAAAAATACATTTTGGGACCCCCCCTATAACTTTGCCTCCCCTTGACCAAACCTCACCAAAAATTCACAGTGGGCCATATACTTTTTTTGCAAAGTTTGGTGAGCATTCGTCCAGGGGGAGCGAAGTTATAAGCCACCCAAAAAGTGCCCTTTCTATGGGTTATATACATATATTTATATATATTACATGGCCCGCGTTAGCGGGCGTGTAGTTATGGTTAAGTTGCTAGACTCATAGGGAGAGCACTTTTTCGGTGGCTTATAACTTTGCTCCCCCTGGAGGAATCCTCACCAAACTTTGCAAAAAAAGTATATGAGTGGGTTTGAATGTTTTCGACAAGTTGGGTGAGAGTTTGTGCGGGGGGAAGGGGGAATTTATAGGCAGTCCCAAAAATGTTGTTTTCTCTCATAGACTGAATGGGTAAAAACATTGCGCATGGCTACAGCTCGAACAGCTGGATGGATTTTCACAAGATTTGCGCCAGGAGTGGCGGCTTGGGTCAGAAAGTGTTCATTTGTGTGTTCGGTGGAAATCCGACCAGTACTTTTGTTGCAAATTACTGAAATGTGTGTCCCAAAAAATGTGTGATATCTGGGTCCACTCCGCAGCCCCATTTCCCTGTTCGCTTTGCAGACTGAACTGTCATTGGCCTGCGGTACGCTGTGATGTCGGTGAACATTGGACACGGCCGGTGGTTGGCTGGAGGGAAGCGTGCTGTGCGTCAAAGTTTTTGGGAAACGCCACCATGGTGTATCAGAGAAGAGTGCGGTGGAAGGGTCTGGAAAATGTACCGTACGCCATGTGTTGGTGGCAAGTAGGGAGGGAATGGGTGGGGGAGTGAGAAGTGGTTCATGTGACATATGTAGGTAGGTGGAAGAAGACGGAGGAGTGTCTGCAGTTTTCGCATGGACTGCGTCAAGTCGTGGGTATCTAGACAGGAGAGTACTTTGTGTGGTGTTTGGAGGCAGGTGTTGCAACGGCCCAATAGCTTCTGCCGTGAGCTGTTTGCAGTGACCTCTTTCCGTGGTGAGTGGTGGTAGAGCAATTATACAAGGGGAATGAAGTGTACATGACATAGGTTGGATGGTCACCGTAAGGGGCGGTGACATATTTACCAAAAGTTTGGTGCAGTGAAGTTGGCAGAAATGGACAGACAGCGAGTGCTTATAGTCGGTGATACCTTTGTGCGCGATCTGCACAGGTAAACCATTGAAAGAGGCTTTGATGCTGATTTTCAGTTGGAAGGAGTACAGGCTTTTTGGGCCACAGTTTATGAGTGGGGTTTCGGGTGCATGGATCTCCTTTGCAAATGTGCAGCCTCTGTTGGTACTGTAAATGTGGTGGAAGTGCATTTTGGAGGACTATATTTGGGGCACATGTCATGCTCACATTTGCGTGCTTGCTTAAAGAAGTTGATGACAGCTGAGATGCATATATTTCCTACTGCAACAGTGATTTTCTTATTGATGACACCAAGAGGACAATGGGAGAATGTCGGTGTAATTTGTCCACAGCCAGAGCTCGAGAGATGTTGGATAAACAGAAGCATGTGCGACTTTATGTGCAGTGCTGGGATGTTCTGCACCGACTGTGAAAGCATTAATAACAAGCCAGATTTCCAGTACCTCCATTGGCAATGCTCTTGTGTTTGCCACTACTCTGCAGGAAGCGGTGCAGAGAATTCTGTAGAAATGTAAGATAAGCATTCATCTTCAGTTGAGAAAAATGTCAGGAGGAGAAGTAAACAGTGAGCAAAAGAGAGAAAAACAAGAAAAAAACAGTATGAATGCACATACCTAACAAAAACACCACAAAACAAAAGAAATATGTGTTTTTAGAGACAATCCTAAAGACACAATCCCCACTTCGCTTTTACAGCCTCCCCCCCAAGATCCCTGTAACCCCCTCTCACTCCAGTTTCTAGCACGGTAATGCTGCAGATTTCACAGGACTTTCAGGATTAGACGTGGCACATCCGCCTCTTTTTAGGATGGCAGCTATTGCATTGGCCAGGTGGAGGCTAAGTCATTGGGCAATGTGATTGCTGGTTGTGGTGTGTACTTAAACTCTGTGTCAAAAGATGTGTTTGTACTGATAAATGTAGGAGGCTATGGTGAACGTGTTCAAGATAAGGGGAATGCATCCTGTTTGCATGCATGCACTGCACACACTTGCTTAACATTACTAATATACATTTCCTGCTGCTTTTGTGGGATCACTTTTCCGACATAGTTGCATTACATGCATTACAGTGGAATACCATATTGTGAAGTGTACAAGGTGCGTGGCAGGCACCATGTTGTTGTGAATGCAGTGTGTGCATCATATGATATGATGTGCTATGGTATGTTGTGCCATTTCTATCACGCCTACATACAAGTGTGTGAAGGCGTGCTGAGGTAAGCGAGGCGGAAATGAGCCCACACGACACAATAATTTCCCTAGGCCAGCTGATATTGACAGTGTGCAAATGAATTTGAAGGGGATGGGCAAAGTGCAGTACATGGGAACAATACAAAATATAAACACATGCAACTACGTCCGGTGCTCGCAAATGCAAGGATAAGTGTAGACATGAAGTGGTGGCTGGGCTGTTAGGTTTATAGAAAACAGTCCCTAAGTGCGGAGTTTGGTAGAAAGCCAGTTCAGTGGTACAACTGTAGGGAGGGAGTTGGCCTGGGGCACAGATTATAGGGTGGGTAGGAAAGCATTGCACAATACTTTTAGCCAGGAAGTGAGTAGGGGAGAGGAGGGGAAAAGAAGAAGCACATGGAAAGGTTTTCAGGTGCTTTCAGAACCTACGATGCTTCTCCTCAAGGTCCAGGAAGACAGAGAGCTTGTTCCGCAGGCAGGCACTAGCAGAAGAAACACATCTACCACCATGTGGTTGCATGCAAAAGCAACTCACCCTGAGGGAGTACGAGGCGGATGAGGGAAGAGCTGGAGCAAGCCGATATTTAGGAAGTGGGAGTGCAAGGTATTAAGATCCCAGAGACCAGAAGGCCTTCTGCATAATGCACAGGGCTTTTATTTTATTGTTCGCAGCCACTGTGAGCTATTGCAGACATTTTAGTCCAGCAGAGATACGATCCCTGCCGTTCCGGCCAAGGACAAGTTGAACACTCCTCTTATGGATGAGTTGCTGATGGCGCAGAGTGGAAGCTGGCAGATTTAATAAGAGCCTGTGGCAACAGTGTAGCATACAAAGCACCACAGCCGTGCAGACACTGACCTTTTGAAAAAGTGACACAAGTGACTGTAGGTTGCTAAGATACATTTAGTGGTGGCTTCAATGTCTTCTTTTTATGAGTTATGTAGTAGGTGGGTTAGTGGGGAACGATTTTAGTAGCTTTGTCAGAAGGAAAGAACAGAGTTCCTGTTTCGCTATTATGGTGTATGATATGGGTAAATGAAAATGTTACAAGCACATACCAACAAATTGACACTTTATGGTAGGAGATGGGAGGAACATCAGTATGCTTTTTAAACATTTAGTGGACGCTTAGAGGCAGATATTGTGCGCAGAGGCACTTATAACAGAGTTGTGAACATACTACAAAAAAACTGTTCATACCTTCTTTTGTGGTGATGGGTGCTTATGTGGATGAATGTGCATGTATAACTCATGCAATGTTTCACTGAACTTTCCACTGGACGTGCTTTCCAATAACAACACACGTGCAGGCTGATTTTGTAATGGTACATATGAAGTTTTGTGGACAACTGACATTGTAAGATGCTAAAGTCTTGGAGGGCATTGGTGGATACATGTGTGAGTACTTAGAAATACCTAATAGGGCCCTGGTGGGAAGAGGATAGTGGAAAGGGAAGAAGGACTGTTCATGATTTACTGGGGCGCAGCCATTACGATACTATGTGCGGTGCACATGCTACATTCTGCGCTTTTGAACATGCACTTCAATGGAAATGCGATTGTTGCAATTTTCCAATCAGGTGGTTAAAGTATGCGTCACAGGAAAGGGCGACCATATTTTGTTTCATTACTCTGTGTAGTGAGGCTGGCAGAGATGGCCAGAAGCACAGTTTTCATAGTAGCTGATCGCTTTGTGCTAGATCTGCTCCAGTATGCCGTGAAAAGAGGCCTTAATGGCAATTTGAATTTGGACGAAGTGGAGACGTTGTGATGTGGTGTTGCTGTCCGTACGTTCAACCATTTGCTTGCAGAATGTTGACGAGTGGCCAGTTTAGGCACTGCACACATTGTGGTAGTGCACTATGGAGTGTTGCTTTTGGGTTCCATAGCTTGTGCAAATGTGTACCGTCAACTCAAAAAGATGATGAAAGAAGTACAGCCATTTTTCCCACTGCAAAGGTGCTTTTCTCATGGATAGCACCAAGTCCAGTATATAACTATCCCAATGAATGTTGTCGGCAGCCAGAGGTGCGAAGGCGTCTTATCAACAGAAGCATGTGTAACTTTTTGCGTGCTGCTGGGATGTACTCCTGCGACAATGACAACATTAGTGATCGTTATGTGCACCTTCTCAATCGATAGGGCATTTAATTGTCGCCCATTGGCAATGACATTTGGTTTTCCAATCTACAAGCTGCACTGAAGACGGTATTGTCAGAATGTGAGGTGCAGTGCAACAAATAAAAACAATTATAAAAGACCAAAAAGAGAGTTATTACTGTGGAAGCTGTTTTAAAAAATAAAAACAAAACAGCTTTTTTAAGAGCCACCACTACAAAGGACATCCCCCACCCTGGTTGACATTAATTCCCCTACTCCCGCATGCACACACCTGGAAAAGTCAGTGGAAATTGCAACAGTTGCAGGGTTGTACGTGTAACATTTGCCCCTTTTGCACATGGCCTCCTTATATTTGGGACTGTGGAGGACACAGAATTGCGCAATAAGATTTCTGGGTGTGGAGGGCACGCACAGACCGTGGTATATGGTATATTTGTTGACCTAAATGCATAGGGTGACCTTATGGCTGTGTGTTGAATTGCACATACATTACTTGACAGTGAATGGAGTCCCATGGGAGTTATGTGTGGAGTTTATCCTGTGGGTGTGTACGTGTATGGAGCATCTACAATGAAGTGAGTGATTGCATTTGGTGTGTCTGTGTGAGACTTTGGTGAAGCTCAATCAGGAGGATTTTATTGTTGTTGATTGTGGAGGGACAAATGAACACCATGTCACACGATTTTCAGTGCTGTTTGTGCTGATGGAGGCATTAGGATAGGTAATGCTTCTGTTTCCGATCTCCGGCATAATTGTGTATCCCATTACGCAGACACCCATTGTAGGCACGTTATTTTTTATTTTGTTCGGAAATGGAGAAAGGGTGCTACATTGTGAAGGAGTGTATTTGTGTCTTTTTAAAACTTGTGCCATTGTCATACTGTACAAATGGGAATCTAGCGTTTCACAGCACAAACAGTTTTTCCAACAAATAGCGTTCCTGTTGATATTACTGCATTTCTGAATTCTGCACGCTCTACACACATTGCCTTGCTGCCCTTTTTGGAAGTATAGGAATACTGTTTGTGCTTGCTGTTGCGCACTTGCGCTCTTGAAATCACACTGCAACATGCACAACCATCTGTTTCAACAGCCACCCATTTCTACCTGTTTCCACTGCAGTATTTTCCACAGTACCATGGTTCCTTCCATTTAGCATACAATTGTGTGTAGGGTATACGATGCACATCACACTGCTTCTCTTACATTGTGACACTCTGAAAGGAGCGTTATATCATAATCAGCCACAAAAAAATATTGCTAAAGGGACGTTGTGGTGAAGGTGCGGTACTAAAAACATAGCCTCATTTTTAAAAACACTATGCTAAAGCAACGTTATGTGTATAGTGCCCTAATAAAAATCTATGAAATTCACTAACAAAAAACATTGTTATAGGGACGTTATGGTTAAGTTGCACTAGCAAAATCCTATGAAATTCAATGGAAAAACGTTTTTAGAGGGACGTTATGGTTACAGGTCAAACCAAAACACCCCATAAATTCACCATTTATGGTAAGCTAAGCAACCATAACTCGCTGTGCTCTGCTAAGACTAACACCCATGACATCAAAGATGACATCACACATGTCATTGATGACATCACTGATGACATCACACGTGTTGTAACTTTTCATTAAAAGCCTGCACAAGGGATTCTTAATGTAAGCAACCATGACTCACGCCAGCACTGTGCTCTGCTAATACTAACACCCATGGCATCAAAGATGACATCACAAATGTCATTGATGACATCACAGATGACATCACATATGTTGTAACTTTTCATCAAAAGCCTGCACAAGGGATTCTCAATGTAATGTTTGCAGAAAACTAACAGCGGCCATTCGGATAATTACATTACAATAGTTAATTCATAGCACAATCCATTGCTATAAACACCATTGCAGTACAAAGTTCTTTACAGTATAGGAGCCTACTCATCCAGAAATTTACACATTGTCTGCAGCATGCATCATAGAGGATTAATATTGATATTTATGTTGAAAGCAAGCCTACTTTAAAGGTCCAATCCCGATCATTGGGGCAAGTGAACTTTGCCTCCTGATATCACACCTAAAGTGCTTTGTGCTACACGAACTCAGGTGGGACAGGATGAACAGATAAAGGCAGAGAGAAACAAGTTGTTGGAACCTTCCTCCAGCTGTAAGCAACTCCCTCTGTCTACACTAACCCTGCCGTTCCCTTCTCAATAGAATCCAAGGTCCCTTTGGGATGCAGCAACCTGGTTTGAGGATACTCATTTTGTGAATGGGTGTGTCCTTTGATTCCTGTTCACAGGACAGCTTCCTGTGGAGTGGCTGTCTCTCTGGCGAGGGTGTTACCTGCCCTCACACAGGAACAAAGACATTTTTTTTTTTTTTGTTTAACATTTATCCCAAGAAGAAAAAAAGGAAAAAACATCATCCTTAGATCAATTTTTTGCTTTCATGTCCACATTTCAGGGTCCTCAACAGGATTCCCAAATATAATCCTTCAGACTATTCTGTCCTGGGTCGCTACTGTATCACTTTCCTCCTGATCCAGCTTTAGGGATTCTACAAACTTTAGAGCATCAAGTGTCCGCCCAACTCTTTCGACTGTTAGGAGACGCTCCCAATATTCCTCTTCAGTTTCCAAGGAGATATTACTTGTGTAACTTCCCAAGTATGAGTGGCGTTTTGATGCCAAGGCTGGACATGTTAGCATCACGTGCTTAACAGATTCGATTTGGTCCTTATTTCTGCAGAACCTGCAGAATGCTGATGATTTTTCAATAAGTCTTCTTCTCAGTTTTACCTCACGGGAGCACCATATATTGAGCCTACAGCGCAACAGCAGGTCTCTGTAGTGTTTAGATGGAAATTTCTGTAGGTACGGTGGGAGGATGTTAAGTGCTTTGCGTTCCCAAATGATGTTAGGACACCAATTTCGTAACAGTTTGTTCTCCTGAGTTTCCTCCCAATCTTTTTCCCGTACAATTCGTTTAGCCTTGTCCGGGTTGCACTTCAGGATATCATCCGAGATGCCCAGCTGTACCAGGGTTTCCTCACATCTCCTTTTCCACTCCTGCAGGATTATATCTTCGTTAGGTAGGCCAGGGCTTGCTAGAATTTTGTAAGGCTGCGCTGGTTTGTCCAGAATACATTTCCGGTATAAGGATAGGGATTTCCATATCGTGATTGAGACCATGGATTGAAGTCTTAATTCTGATCTCATAAGTACTAAGGGAATCGAATTAGGTAGATGTAGGATCTTGCGCCAAAAGTAGGACTCACATAAGTTCCAGGTATCCCATCTTAATGCTAGAAGTGATTCTGCTCCGTATGTTAGTACGGCCACCACCTTTTGCTTATAAAATGTAATGATTGGCAACATTGAGAATTTTCCATACCTACGGTGTAGCAATACCCCTTGATTGGTCAAAGCTACCAATTTTTCACGAATCAGGGTATAGTGGGCTTGTTCATTACAGTTCTTATTTATCCTAATACCAAGGTATATGGTAGTTTCCACTACCTCCAGTTTTTCGTTTTCCAACATCCATATCTGTTGTTTCCCCGCTGTTTTTTTCCCACGACACGAATTCATGCATAAAATCTTCGATTTCTTTATGTTAATTTGCATGTAATTACCTTTTAGATAATTATTAAAGGCTTCGATTCTTCGCTGTAAGCCTATTGGTGTCTGGTCAGCGAATACCACGTCGTCTGCATATAGCATCCACGGGACTTCCATTCCATTTATCTTCGGAGGGAAAGCACGAATTTGGTCTTGTGCTGTTTTCATGTCCGCCATATAGAGGACAAAAAGGAAGGGGGCCAATGCACATCCTTGCTTAATTCCCCGAGCTGTTTTGATTTTCCTTGATAGCCCACCGTTCCTAGTAATTTGAACCTGAATTGAAGTGTCAGTGTAGAGAGCTTGGATCGCTTCCAACAGGTCATTCGGGCAGCCCCAAGTACTCAGTTTTGACCACAGGCGCTCTCTGTTTACTCCGTCGAACGCCTGTTCAAGGTCAATAAAAGCCAGATAGATCGTGGTCTTCTCTTTCAGTGCTTTAGCCTTTAATAAGTTTATCAAAAACAAGTTAAGGGCAGTGCCCACGCCGCTTATAAAGGCTGTCTGTCTTTCGTCCAAGATGTTGGTTCCTGAGGCCCATTTTTTTAAATTCCTTAACAGGATGGACGCGAAGAGTTTACCGATGGAGTCCAACAATGCAATTGGCCTGTAGTTCCTTGGATTACCACGATCCCCCTTTTTAAAAATGGGAACTATATATGCCTCCGTCCACGTAGTTGGAATTTGTCTGGCTTTCATTATTTTTTGGAAAAGTGCATATCAGGTCAGACCAACCTTCACAGTTCTCTTTTAGCATTTTGTTGGAGATACCATCAGGGCCTGCTGCCCTGGAGGTGCTGAGATTTTTAATGAGCATCAGTATATCATCTCTATCAAATTCCAGGGCCCAGGCAGGACCCTTAGGTCTTATCTCTGGTCCAGTCTCCTTGGTAGTTCCTTTAAACAGCGCAGTATAATGCCGGAACCAACTGTCCTCTGAGACTTGATTGACGCCTAATGCTGACTGGTTCAAGTCTCTATTATTAATTAAATCCCAAGTGCATCTTGTGTTGTTTGTTGATATCGCTGCCAGCATTCTTTCAGTGTCTCTTTGTGTTCTTAAGAAGTGAGTTGATCGCAGCCAGTTCTTATAAGTTTGCTGGCATTTCCTCAGAAGCTCTTCTTTCTCCGCGCTGTTAGACTTTTTTATGGTCTTGAGTTCTGCTCTATATTGCTTTCTTCTAGTTACTACGAGTTCATCATAGGCGTGCTTTTTTTCGATGATGTTCACTTTCGCTGGATCATACTTAACCACAAATGCTTCCAACAGCCATTTATATTCAACTGACTCTTCACCTTTATCAGAGGCTTCTTGATAGTCATGTACCAGCTTCGGTATGGCTTGATTTTTTAATCTCAATCGATTTTACCCCCACGAAACTTCGGTCTCGCTCCATTTGTTAGTCCTTGTTGTTAATCTAATGTCCCACACAAGTTCAGTTCTCAACAAGCTGTGGTCACTATTAGTTAGCTTGGTTATTGTGAAAGATTTAATCCATGGAAGCGTGTTTCCACCTACGAAACAGTAGTCTAGGCATGCAGCGGTTTTCCCGCTATGCCATGTGTTTGCACCCATTAGATCGCCTCTGGTCTGGCTGTTTAGCATCCTCATATCACGGATAGACATTTCCTTCATCCATCGACTTTCGTTTCCTCGTAGATTTTCTTTCTCCCTAATTTTACCATCCTTATCTAGAAGTTTGATGTTTAGATCTCCATTTAATAGAATCAACTTATCTTTGTCTTCAGTCATGGACTTGTCAATTGTATTCATGATGGATTTTAGGTAATTCCCCTGGCTCGGCATGTTTTCGCTCCAATAAGTATTAATAAGAGTCATCTTTTTTTTAGTCCACCTGTTTCTCTGCTTTAAGAGCAATTGATAGCATTTGCACATAGGGATTAGGTATACTGTGTTCCAGGACTTGCAGTGGAGAATCCAATTTTTTTAGCACCATCAGACCCGCATATGGTCTACCTTTAGGACCCTTTTTAGCCGGGTTAAAATAGACTTCATAGCCCTCACATATTGGGGCTTCACGCAGCCAGGACTCCTGAATGGAGATTAAATCGTAGTTGGCTAGGAAGCCACTATCCTTCGAGAACAGATGTTGAAATCCTCTGGTATTCCATGAGGCACAGTATACCGATCTATATTGGTCTTCCTTGCTCTATTTCTTCTTTTTGGAATTACAGGTGGTCATCGTCCATTGCCGATCATTAATTTTGAGTTCCGGGTAATTCCGGTTGAATTTTCTCTTCCTTGGATGTTCCAAGTTAGCCACTGTGAATCTCAGGTTTTTTAATTTCTCAGCACGGTACTCCTTGTTGGGGGATTGATCGTTAAGGATTTTTCCTTCTTTTCTAGTTTTTCTCTCCTCCCCCTCCGTCTCCTGTACTTTTACATCTCTTTTTCTCGCCTCCTCGCTCACTCTATCATTTGATTTAAAAACATGAGCCAATGTTTTTTCTCTACCAAGCTCTATGGGCTCCGCCCTGGGTCTCCTTCCACCAAAAGTTGTATCTTTTGAATTTATATATTTGGTATCCCGGTCCGAATCTTCTAGGCGATAGCCCTTTTTTTTAAGATATTCATTGGCCTTCAGAAACTTCTGCTTGATTTCATTTGAGGTAAGATGTAATATTACTTGGTCCGTCCTCTGTTCCCTTAGAAATTCGATGACTTTTATGTCGTCTGATGAAATTTCCCGAAGCGCTGGAATCTGCTTACAGAGAGCCACCACATAACGTCTATTTAGAAGGGCCTTTCTAGGTCCATTAGATGTAGTTTCCAGCTTCAGATAATATACTCTGGAGACAGATGGTTTCTTTTGAATTGGAACGTGCGACCTTTGTCTTTTTTTATCAACCATACAGTTCTTTTTCGCTGTAGGTGCTTCTTTGCTCAGGGCAAGTATTTTCTTGTTGAAATCGTACATTCATTTCTTTGTAAGCCAACTCTTTCCTTTTTTGTCCCAAGGTTTTGAAGCACCAGGGCTGTTCATCATTCTCATCATGATCTTTTTCAGGAGGGGCAGCTTTTTTTCTTAGCCCCCCTGTGGACTTAGTAATTGGGTCCTTTTGAGATTTCATACCCCCTTTCGAGGATAAATCCAAATCGACCGTGTCCCAGTTATCAATTGTCTTCCAATCTGACGGACTGATTCTTCCCCACTCATCTTCATCACTAATTTTGTCCATGAGATCGATCAGGTCACTCAAGTCCGCAGATTTATCCAAATCATCCCTTTTGTCGTCCACAGAAGGCTCCCTGATTTTAGATTCATTCACTCCCTCGGCCTCCATACTATCTAATTCACCCAACGCCAGTTCTCTTCTTGGCTTCTTAATACATTGCAAATTTTCCCTTCTCGGAGGAGTTCTTAAATTCCTCAAGAAGGCTCTTGATCCATTCACCTTCCGTTTGAGCGTTTCATTTTTTGATTTTTTTCCATTTTCTTTAGTTTTATTAACCCACTCTTTTCCCAGCCGATGTTCCTTCTCTTTTATGGTTGTGCCTGAGAAAATCGCAAAATTAGGTTGCTCTAGTTGGGATTTCGGATCTTTTTTTTGATCTCCCTTAGAACCAGGGGAAATAAGAATTATTTCCTCACGAGGTGTCTCTAGTGCGTTGCTTTGTTTCAATTTCATAGGGCCTTTCCCTCGGTTTAGATTTTCCCCCGCCTGCGGATCCACTTTATTTTGTTTATGCAAAGATCTCATCCATTTGCAGTCTTCAAGGACTGCTTCCATAAGCAGTGACTTATCACTAGCATCCCTTCTTGCTAGATCACCGAAGCGGTTTTGCCAGAGCTGAGTTTGTTCAGCTTCTTTGTTTATTCGTATATTCAGGTTCTGTAAGGACAGATCCATTTGCATAGTTGCCTCCTTTATTTGCAAGTTCGTAGTAGTAGCTTCTTGTACCGAGTCTTTTATCACCTCATAAAGTTTGAGAAAAGGCACTAATGAAATAGTCAGCGAGGTCATGATCACTTGTTGGATATGTTCCATGTCCTTTGCTCTTTCAGTTATACAGGCTTCGCTGATTTTTTGGGTTATTTGATCTTTTCGTAGAAAATCCGAATTCGGCACTGGATCTTCCATTGCCAACGTCTGGGTCATTTTAGTTGTCGTACGAGGTCCACCGACTGGAGGTTGTGGTTTTGGAACTTGTTTTCGGCAACCTGAGCTAGTGTTATTCTTCTCGGGATCAGTGTTTCGCTTCGCATTATCGACCCGCTGATTTATGGCGGGTAACTCAGAATCGGCGGTCACAAAGGAACTCCCCTTTTCAAGTTCCATGTCCAATGCTGCCATCCTCTCATTTATTAAGGAGAAACTCTTCCTTTTTTCCCTTTGAATTTTCCCCGTCAGTAGCGTAAGGTCCTGCTTGATTTTACTCGCAAGGCTAGAGTTACTCAGGTTAACTGGTGGCAGCAGTCCGGACCCTTGAGTTCTTAAAGGAGTCATCCTTTCAGTATCATTTTGAAGGTGTTTATCTAAACACACCTTTACTGGGTAATTCCCAGCAATTGGACACGGCTCCATCACGGGATTTTCTAAGGTCATGGGTGTACTTCTCTCGTTTGTACTATCTTTTGGCCTCCTATCCAATTTATCATTCTGGATGCAATTCTCTTCCCTGTAAGGCTGGAAAATTTCAATAGCTACTGGGGATGCCTCCCTGGAGCCTAGATGACATGATTTTTCCTCCATATCGATTGTAAAATCTTGCAGGGCTTTTTCCCATTGGGCCAACTCCATGACGTCCCAATCATCTCCATGAGTCCCTCCAATCTCAGATAATGGAGCCATCTCTTTGCTGGAGTTCTTTCTCGATTTTCGAGGCGCCTTTGGAGTGACGCTTCATCTGCTCACCACCTTCTCCTCTGTTGTGCTCTCCATCCTTGGCTCCACGTCGAGATTAGGTTTGATACAAGTTTCAATAGGTTCGTCGGCACGGTGGCTCGTGTGAGCGTCATCTTCTCTTCGAGAAGTGGATAAATCCTTTCTCACATCAGTTTCGCTTCTAGTATATATTATTCCAGTCTCCCTGTCGGCTCCTGTAGCCTCCCCTTGTGGATTTTCCGGGAGCGGATTGGAATCTACTGGAGTTTTGGTATGTTCTTTTGAGGGAACAGAGCAAGCACTTTGGGTAGTTGCATCTGACACACCACTGTGTTGATCTTTCCCCTTCTCCTGGTTAGTATTGTCGTTCTGGGACTTTGATGGATCTTGAAGCATAGGAAAAGGATCCGTTGCCCCCCCAACAGAGGGAATAGTACATGTCATTATCTGCTTTGGAGAGTTTGGTATCAATCGTGAGTTTTCTGGATTTGGGCAAATTTGAGGATCATTGTTCCCCATATCCGTGTTTGCTCCCACAGAAAGGCTCTTTCGTTTATTGCTGCAAAAAGGTAGGCGGCTTTGTTTCATCGGGGTCACTTTCGATGAATGCTCAGGAGTCCCCTTTGCCTCTGGTAAAGAGGCAACTCTTTGCCTTACCTGGAGTCTAGTTCACAGCCCCGTTGCAGAGACGTCCATGGACGCTGGGGCTGGTTTCATCCTGTCGTGCAGCTCCTCTATGCAAACCTCCTAATGGGTGAATGAACTACCAATTCTACTCTTGGCGGAACGATCTCCGCTACAGCAAGCAGCCAAACAGCCCAACAGCCAGGAAACTCTGCGCCACACAGGCAAACCTCAGGGGAAGCAGACTGAAAACGAAGGAGTTCTTCAGTCACACAGCAGCCACAGCCCAACAGCCAGGAAACTCTCCAGACGATGCCCTTTGCGCGCTCGGGCTTAGCGCCGCAAGGGTGTCTGGGTCCGGCCTAAATTCTACTTCCTTCCTGGGGGAGGAGCCGGGGGCGGGCAGGGGGGCGGGGTCAGGCAGCGCTCCGGCGCAATGATGTTTCCCCTCCTGCCTCCGCACAGATTGTCCGCGCCACACAGGCAAACCTCAGGGGAAGCAGACTGAAAACGAAGGAGTTCTTCAGTCACACAGCAGCCACAGCCCAACAGCCAGGAAACTCTCCAGACGATGCCCTTTGCGTGCTCGGGCTTAGCGCCGCAAGGGTGTCTGGGTCCGGCCTAAATTCTACTTCCTTCCTGGGGGAGGAGCCGGGGGCGGGCAGGGGGGCGGGGTCAGGCAGCGCTCCGGCGCAATGATGTTTCCACTCCTGCCTCCGCACAGATTGTCCGCGCCACACAGGCAAACCTCAGGGGAAGCAGACTGAAAACGAAGGAGTTCTTCAGTCACACAGCAGCCACAGCCCAACAGCCAGGAAACTCTCCAGACGATGCCCTTTGTGCGCTCAGGCTTAGCGCCGCAAGGGTGTCTGGGTCCGGCCTAAATTCTACTTCCTTCCTGGGGGAGGAGCCGGGGGCGGGCAGGGGGGCGGGGTCAGGCAGCGCTCCGGCGCAATGATGTTTCCCCTCCTGCCTCCGCACAGATTGTCCGCGCCACACAGGCAAACCTCAGGGGAAGCAGACTGAAAACGAAGGAGTTCTTCAGTCACACAGCAGCCACAGCCCAACAGCCAGGAAACTCTCCAGACGATGCCCTTTGCGCGCTCGGGAACAAAGAAATGCAACCCCCAATGCTACAATTTTGCTTGCAGCAGCAAGGACAACTTGTCTGTGGAATACACATAACCCTTCCACAGCTGAGCTATGCTCACAGGGCTGACACATGTGTGAAATCAATTGGATGTGGCTGTGATAATTATAAGAAATACCATCCACCATACCCAAACTCAGGTATGGCTTATATTTAAAGTTTAGCATGCTACCAGGGCAGTAAACACATCATTATGTGGTGTTGGAACAGAGGCACATATCTTAAATGCAGCCCTTGTGTGGCAGTGACTTTTCATGCCACTGCAGAAGTCAAGAGAGCACATGTGCCTATGCCCTAAACCTGTCCTGTGCCATGGGAGAGTAACAGCTGCAGACACTGATTCAGCTGAGCACAAATGTGTATGATACCTTTGCCATGGAGTTTGGAGAGCAGGCGGGGGTTCTGATCAGCAGACCCTCTCTGAGAGAAATGTACGTGCATCATTCTATGTTTAAATACAAATTTACCCAGAGTGTCTTCACCCTTGCCAGATGGCAATCCTGTCACCCCCACACACAGAGGGAGGTGAAACTAAATATGCACATGCAGTGCACATTTTAATCATACACTAAACAGATGCAGCAGGGCAGCAGCATGGCAATATTTTGTCAAACACCAGCCTTTGGCTATTCGGATGTTTTGGATAATAACTCGCATAACAGCTCTAGCCAGAAAAGTGAATAGCAAGGGATCAGACATCTAAAGCATAAACACATGTGTGGCTGTGTATTCACAGTTCAACTCCACAGTTTAACCACATACAAACTAGCACACAGACTATCACACACTCATACACGTGAACTCACTAGCTGCAACAGGGATATCAGCATCTCAGGTGAGTTTCTCAGACATGTAGAGCTTGTAAAGTGCACACAGCTGTAGTGCTACTTCCCCTCATGCAGAACAGCCACAGCCTGGGAAATAGTTGTAACAGATTTACTCACAATTGTAACAGGTATGGCATAGGCATTAAAAGTGAATGATTCCTTGACACAGAACAAAGGCGGTGGAGGCAGTAGATGCAAAAGCTTCCTCATACATAATCAGTGCAAGATTCAGTCATATTGAACACATGTAGCATGGCCAATGTCCATGAATATTAACTTACATAGACCAATCAGGGGACAATGAAAATTATATTTTCAACAATAAAAGTGTTAGGTGATCATCTTACTACTATGAGAAATGAATATTAACTTACATAGACCAATCAGAGGACAATGAAAATTATATTTTCAACAATAAAAGTGTTAGGTGATCATCTCACTACTATGAGGAAGTGTTTTTAAAGATGTTGCTTATTTTGTAATACAAAGGCAAAGGCAAATAAACATTGACGTCAGCAATAGACTACCAGGTTCCGGTAGTCTGGCTATTTGCTCGCATATTGCAATACAATTAACTCTACCTGGCATCCTCCTTCTATCCAGTGTAGATGCAGAGCAAACAATAGGACAATAATTTCTCGTGTTTTTCTCAGCATCTGCATATTCTCCTTTTTTTTGGGAGGGCCCAATGCATTGGTCGCAAGCACTAGAGACATGCTGGAATAATAGTGTGTGGGAGTGTTCCTGGTGTTCGTAATTCTTTGTGACCTGCTGCTGCTGCTGCGTTCAGTAACTTTTCCAGCTTCATTGAACACCACTGTTTAAAAACCCACCTCCGGACGTGGAGCGTCGCTGAGTGTGTGGGAGTGTTCCTGGTGTTCCTGGTGCTCCCGCATGACAGCGTGAAAAAGAGAAAAAAGCCATGGACAAAACGATTTCCACTGGGATATGCGCTGGGTTGCACATGGATTTAAGAGCCTGCACACAGATCGAGAGCGGAGTCCTCCTGGGACGTGATATCAGCGAACAACATCCTAAGCCAGTCCTGTTTGCTGCAACGGAGCCCATGGAGCCACACTCCTAACCCCCCAAGCAAGTAAGTGAATTGTCTGCTCTTCACTTGAGACCCTTACCATCATTTGAAGGAGCGAGTACCAATGGCCCGCAGATGGCGTTGGGGTCCTGTCCTTACGGCCAGTACGTGAGAGCCTTGTTACGTGAGAACTTGCGGGTTTCTCCCGCCGAACCAATGGTCCAAATGATTGCTTCTTGCTGCTTGCACGCTGCTCGCTGCAGCCCCTTAGAGGTCCCGTCAAGCCGTTGTGTCCCGGTCCCAAATAAAACTGAGCTCACACAGCCAATGAGGGGAAACAAATGGGACCATTGGCTAGGTGAGACCCCAGAACTTAACACAGGAGCCCATGCAGCTACAAAGTTGAACTTAATGGTACCATCAAGTGACGCTGATACAAACGAGCACCAGTTTGGGCCCCTTACACGCCCACACGTTGAAAAATCGATCCCTTCTTTAAAAGACCTAACATGGCACCTTGTAATTAAATACCAGCAAAACATACATGCTAAGGGAAAAGACCACGTTCCATTAAGGTCAAACGCACAATTTGAAAACGTACCTAGACATGCCTATGTACCTGGGCAGTGTTTGCAACCTGATGGTGACTCTTACGCCCCGTCCGACTGTGCTCCAAAATTGATGTGTGCAAACGTGGCGTGGGATTCCTCGACTTTGCCTCTGGAAAACAGCCCCCCTCGTCAAGCTTGCTTAGGGGCTGACATCCAGGGCCCCTCCAGTGAAGGTCTTAGTTTTTTTTAAAAACCTGAGCGTCGAAATTTCTTAATGGTCGCACACCAGTTACTGAAAAACCTGAAAGAAATTAACGCTTCAATGGCTTTTAACGTTAATTCTAAACAGACTGTTTAGAACTGGGGTTCGGGGAAGAGTGTCGATACTTTCCTCCCCTATGGTGTTTTTGACAAAACCATTAAGTAGCTCCTCCCACATTTTCGGTGCTCTTTCCTGAGCTTACCTAAGGCTTAAATAGCAGAGGAGGTGCTGACTTCATTAGTTTCTCCTGGTAATCACTCTAAATATATTGTAAGTATGTAATTGTACATTCATGTAATAATGCAACATTGTAAATTGTAAATCTTTATTCATGTAACTTTGTAAGCCTCGCATATACTTTCTGCTGTGCCTGGTAACCTCTGGGTCTGGAGCGCATTATTAATAAATAAACAAACAAACAAACAAACAAACTGTAAGCGAGCAAGGAAATATTCAAATAGCCGGACACCTTTGCTCTCACATTCAGATCCGGATGTACCTGTTGGCCAAAGCCAATCAAATATACCACCGAAAAGAAGGAAACTGGAACACAGCGAATAATCCCCTTTAGTGTGCTCCCAAAAAAGATTTCCTCAACATAAAGACAAATATTTGAATATTAACTCAAACTGGAAAGCAAATGCCCACGTAAGACGAAATCTGAATCCAACAACATCTGAGGAGTCTTCTGAACATGGATTGGCAGATTCCTCATTTATGGAAAGAGATTTCCCAAAGATTCGCCGAACAGCTCCCAAGTCTCAAAACAGAATCCAACCAGAGATTAATCGGGACACTTGCTTCAACTTTGTTGAGCAAGTAATACATGAACTAAGGCCAAACATAATCTGTGCACTAACAATAACTGTCACCCCTCTACTCAAACTCTACAAGCATTTGAATGAAGCCTGCAAACATCAAAATAACCTCTTAGCGATGCTGATCTCCAAAGTAATAAATATTGAAAGCACAGTTCAAGAATTGAAACAACAGGAATCAAGCAGTTCTTTGAAAAATGAAATGTTAAATACCCTATTCCTAGACCAGTTGAGAAATAATTCAGAGGACAAACGTCTCCTCGCCGAAGTTGCAAGAGAAGCTATTTTGATATTGCAAAAACAACAACAACCAAAAGTCAACGTGGTTGTAGATGAGGGCGCCGCACAGGCAGTGAATGGAATGGACCCGGCGATCCTTCATGTTGAATTCTGAAATGATACTTCTGTTCCGACCAATAATGAAGCCCTGCCGCGAGAAAAAGGAATCCCTAGTTTGAGTGCCCTGTCCGGTCCTCAGGCAGGGGGTAGCAGTGATCTTCCTGACCAGGAACCTGCAAACCTGGCCTCACAACAAACAAATGAAAGCACTTGCATTCCAGCTGATGTTGCTGTTGCAGAAGTCCTAGGCGAGCAAGTGGCCCTTGCTTCGACCTCTGCAAATTCTGAAGGATCAATAACACTGTATCCAGAAGGCTTAAATTCCATTGAAGAAAATAATCAGCTTCGGGGCTCAAACTTTGCTATTTTCAAGAAACCAAACTCCAGAGCCGTTTAAAAAAATGATAATAGCAAAGCATTAAAACAAATAAAAACATCTAAAAACATAAAAAAGCAAAAATGCATTGGCTAAAAACTCAAACAAATTTCTACGAAATATAAAGGCCTTAAACGTAACCATACTAACTGAACAAAAAAAGATCAAAGTGATAAGGTCTCCGACACTTCTGCTGGAAAGCTAAAGTCTGTGGAGAAAGTGCCAGTGAAAGCCCCAGATGTTTGTTTGTTTATTTGATATAGCGCAAAACCAAACTCGATGGTAGAAGGGCGCAGATAATACAAGAATCCTTGAGAACTTGTTTGCAGGGTGATACATAAATAAAAAACAGTTGAGACATATATTTACAAATGTAGGTACGGTGAAAACATTAGGTCAAGATGTGAAGAGCATGAGGCAAGCGGGTGAGCACAGATGGCATAGTCAGGAGGGCAGGTTGTTCAGTCAGGTTATGTGTCGTTAGTACGTAGCCAGGTGAGGGCCAGGCGTCTGAAGCTTGGGTAGGGTTGGTCAGTTCTGAGATTGGCGGGGAGTCTGTTCCAGGTTTGGGCTGCTATGACCGGAAAGCTGGAGCCACCGGCAGTACTTTTTTTGTATCTAGGCACCATTAAGGTGTCTGCGCTGGCCCTTCTAGTGGGACGGTTAGACGATCTCTTGGTGATTCTTTCTGTCAGTTAAGGAGGAGCTATGTTGTTGAGGCATTTGGATGTGAGGGAGAGGGTTTTTAGGGTAATCCTGTCCTTAATTTTTAGCCAGTGGATGTTTCTTCTGGCGGCGGATATATGATTTCTGGACGGGATGTTTAAGGCTGCTCTTAAAGCGTTATTTTGGAGCGTTTGTAGTTTCTCGAGGATGTATTTGTTTGATCCTGCATACAGAGCGTTGCAATAGTCCAGTCTGGAAATGATTAGTGCATTAGCCAGTGTGATACAGCTGGTCTGGGATAGGAAAGGTCTGCATGCTCTGATTAATTTACAGGTATACGCTGTGGAGGATGCTAGGGTATTGATTTGCTTCTTGAGAGTGAGTGCTGAGTCAAGATACACCCCTAGGGTTTTGACTGCAGGCATCACTTTAATGACATTGTTGTCGATGTTAAATGAGGTATAGTTTGGGTCAAGTTTCTTAATTGCTGTCTCTGTGCCAAAAATTAGCAGCTACGTTTTGTCGTCATTCAGGCAGAGGCCATGGGATGCCATCCATGCCTGAATGAGGAGAGATATCTTGTTTACCAAGGCCGAATCTTCGGCATAGTTGCCCGAAAGGGGGATGAGGATCTGAGTGTCATCAGCATAATTTGTGTAGATTACACCCAGTCTGTCCAACTTGTCGAATAAGGGCTTGGTAAAGATGTTGAACATCGTGGGGGATACACAGGATCCTTGGGGGACGCCGCAGAAGGCTTGTATGGGGTTGGCGGCTACTAGGGGGGAGAAGACTCTCATTGTATGGTTGGCAGGGAAGGATTGCACCCAGGCTATGGAGTCACTTGAGAAATGGGTGGCTGAGCTGAGGTGATTGCATAAGACAGCATGATCTACCAAGTCAAAGGCCGCCGATAGGTCAAGGAGGAGTAGCATAGCTGATTTTCCATTGTCCTTCAGCTCGTCAATTTTGGTCTTGAGGTCTATCAGGGCTGTTTCGGTGCCACGAAGGGGGCGGAAGCCCGATTGGCGTGAGCCTAATAGATGGTTGGTTTCCAGGTAGTCCTGTATTTGCAAGTAGGCTACTCTGTCTATGATTTTTAATAGGAAGGGGACAGTGGTGATAGTTCTGTAGTTGGTCGGTATGGCAGGGTCAAGTGTTTGTTTTTTGAGCAAGGGGAGTACCCAGGATTGTTTGAGGTTGTTGGGTACTAGGTTTGACCTGAAGGAGGCATTGATGAGTTTGGCGATAAAGGGTGCAAGATCTGTGGCTGCAGCCTTGATAATTTGGGGTGGACAGTTGTCTCCTTTACAGTTGGAGGGTTTTAGCGAGAGTATGATTTTTTCAGTCTCTGGTATAGTTATTTGTTTGAAGGTGAAAGGCTTGGGGGTACTTTTAGATGGGTTGAGAGGTGACTGTGAAGCCCCGGTCACCAGGGGTGGGTCTGGTGGTGAGGGTAGAGAGGCTTTTTTATTGGCAATTTTAGTTTGGAGGGAGCTGATTTTACCTGCGATGGCGTTTTGTATATTGGTACACCATGATTTGTCTTTGGGGGTATTGTCGGTCTGAGGTATGGGTGACTCCATTTCGCGGAGGATAGAGAATAGTTCCTTGGTGTCGGATGTGGCTTTAGCTATTCTGTCATTATAGGTGTTCTTTTTGGTGCTAATGATTTCCTTTTTATACAGTTTGGAGTGATTGTTAAACTTAGTTTTGTTCACCTTGGTGGGTGAGTGGCGCCAGATTGATTGCAACTTTCTTTTCTGAGTTCTCAATTCTTTCAGTTGAGGTGTGAACCAGTTGTTCAGATGAGAGAGTTGTCTGCTTTTTCGGGTTTTGAGCGGGGCAATGGTATCCAGTGCTTTGGATACCGTACTATTGTAGACTTCCACGAGTAAGGTGGGGTCAGAGTTGTGGTCTAGGTTGTTAAGGGTAGGGAGAATGTGAGGTAGAAGAAGTTCTGCTGTGATATCTTTTTTGCACCTAGAGGGGAGTGGCGGGGCCATGAGTATAGGTTTGGGATGGGTAAGATCAAGTGTGGTAGAGAATGTGATTAGGTGGTGATCTGTCCACGATTGCGGTGTTATGGTGGTGATGCTGATGTTGCAATTTAGATCAGCAATCCAATCTAAAGTCCTTCCTTTGGAGTGTGTGGGGGCATCGACTTTTTGTGTCAGGCCAAGGTCTTTTGATAGAGAGGTTATGGCAAGGGCGTGTTTATCGGTGCAGTCATTGAAGCCGAGGTTAAAGTCTCCCAATAGGAGGGTTTGTGCGTGGTCTTTAGTGTTGTTGGACAGGATGCCGGTTAGGTCATCCTCGAAGGATCCTAGTGGTCCAGGTGGTCTGTAGATCGCGTGGATGGTAAGGGTTCGGTTGCATGATAGTTGGAGTTTGGCCGTCAGGAGTTGACAGGACTGATATGGCAAGGAGGTAGTTAGCCTAATTGGTAGGTTGGATTTGTGGATAATGGCAAGGCCACCTCCTCTTGCGGTGCAACCAAAGCACTCAACGATCACAAAAATGAGGATGATCGAATGATTGAACTACTCGCGAACTTGTCAACTCATGAGGTTGAATCAGAAAAAGAACTAACTGATACAGAAATGGAAGAAGAATGTGACAGAGATTGTCACTGATTCAGAAACTGAACCGTCAATTGAACAACAATCCCAAGATCTGCCCACTCTTGGAGCTTCCACAAAAAGTCTATGTACAATTATAAGTCCTCTGCCTGACAAGACTCGAGATTTGCAATTGAGTAGAGGAGGTAGAAACCGATTTATGACAATCGCCGAAAAAAGAGATTTTGTCCTGTAGAAATCAGACATTACACCTAGTTCATCAAATTTGCCAAATAAAGCAGAAATCGGAACAAAATAAAAGGTAATTTTTGAAACGGAAAAAACAATCAAAGTGACGGACCGAGAAAAACAGGAAAAGCCCTCTGATCAGCAAAGCCGCCCCCACTTAGATTGGAGTGACGATAAGAGACCACAAACAATGGGTGGCTTCACAAACAAGACTAAGAGACCTATTGCAACTGTAGAAAATCGCCTTTTGATTGAGAGACCTTTTAGGTAGGAAGATCCCCTAATTTTAAACAGACGAAATGTTCTACAGTTGTTTGGTCATATACCTAAATTGTGAGCAGTTTCATCAGATGACATAAAAATCGTCATATTTGTAGACGAGGCCTCCACTGACAGAGTTCTATTGCATATTCCCTCGAAAATCATTTACAATTTAATTTTGAACTGTGGTTCAGACTTTACTCCCTAGGCTTTGACATAGGGGAAGTTTGTGTCGAGAAAGTACTGCCACAAGAAAGACCAACAAAGAGCCAGCCATCATAAAAAAAGGGCAATCAAAGAAGAATGTTGGTCCATATGTTCAAACAGGGAGCCAAAAAGGGTGTACTGGTTCCAGAATCCCTGTTTGACTCTATGTCTCCAGAAAGCCTGAGAAAACTCATCAAAGTCACCTTAAAAACAACGTAAGTCAAGCAAATGATCTTGTTACAGATAACAAAGAGAAAAACGCCTGCACAGACTTAGAAACCTTGAGTTGGTTGGCTCGGTCAATAAACCATTGCAAGGATCTCCAATGCCAAAATGATATGCCCGACGCATCATTAAAGATTGGTTCCTGGAACACGAGAGGTGTTAACCACCTCTTCGGAAGATCTACTGGTGTATTGGAAAAATTGGATGTAATCTGCTTGCAGGAAACCTCGGTCCAAGAGCTCCCATGTGCAGCAGGTTTTGAAATAGCCCTGAATCCAGCAATCAAGCAATCGATGGGTAGACCAATGTCAGGTCAAATAATAATGGTGAAAAAATCCAAACATCTTCAAATAAGAAAATCTGCAAATGTTTCACCATATTTGCAGACTGCCTCCATGAAATAAAAGAGCTTATCTCAGGAGAAACAAGGATTTTACACATCATAAATATTTATTGGCAACACACAGCTACGATGAATCAGAGTTTCTTGAATTAATCTGTGACACTATTGATCATATTATTGAGAACAGCTCGGACCCTAATATAATTTTATGTGGAGACCTAAATATGGAATGCTTACAACTTAAATCTGAATGCAGCCATCAACAAAACTAAACGAAAAGCACAAGACCCTTACCAAATCATAACAGCATGGACTGATGAAATGGAAGAAAGGGAGTTAACCTTACTAAATAGTAACACCCTAGGAGACATCCCTCCAAATGCCACGGGTCAGAGCGTCGATATTGGACTACTTTTACGCCTCAGTTGCCATTGTCGAGAAAATCTCTGACCTTGTGGTCATTCCGATGGAAAAGAGTGACCACAATCTGGTTACCATAAAAATTGTTGGGCTAAGTTGCATAGAAAGAAAATCTTGGAATACAAAGATGAACGTGATGCCTGGAAGAAACAGAGTGCGCATAAATGGCGAAAATATCACATTGACATCACCAAAGCTCATGTTGAGTGAAAATTCTTGGTCTTGGGACCAAATCGAATTCCCTGAGACTTTTGGAAAAATATACCGAATACCATTCC
The DNA here is from genome assembly GCF_040938575.1 of Ambystoma mexicanum. NCBI lineage: Eukaryota > Metazoa > Chordata > Amphibia > Caudata > Ambystomatidae > Ambystoma > Ambystoma mexicanum. Next base: position 753,936,650 of record NC_090936.1, read on the forward strand.
GACCTGCGAAAGAAAGGTTTCTGTCATCAACACACTTATGACCACGAGACTGAAGCCAGAAAACGGGACCTAAGAAGATCCCTAAGAGAGGCCAAGAAGAACAACATCCAGGTTAGGTTGCGTGAAATGAAAAGAGTAAAATCAGCATACTGAGTGTGGCTGTAAGGCCATAAAAACCTAATCTTACAAAATGACGCGGAGGAGATGTTGAAAATCTTAACAAAAAATAATTCTAAATCCTTCTGGTCTCTAATATACAATACAGAGTCCACTCAAGGGGCTTTGCAGGTATTTGCGTTTACCGAGAACCTATGGATCGCACATTATACTGATCTTTTTAAGAAACAAGGAAAAGTGCAGTATTGAGGCTCTGAACATCATATCCTGTGGGACTTTCAGATCACAAAAGAAGAGATATTGGAAAACATCAGAAGGCTAAGACTGTCGAGAGCACCAGGCCCTGACGGCCTTACCAGCTGGATGCTCAAGCAAAACCCAGAAGAATGGGCTGACTTCTGTCATATCCTCTTTCTTAACATCATAAAAGAAGGACAGCTCCCACAAACCTAGAAAACAGCTTTAATTGTGCCTATTCTCAAAAAAGGCCTTCGATCTGATCCAAGAAACTTTAGACCTATAGCCCTATTAGACGTTATTGGCAAAATCTTCTCAACTCAAGTGTTATATCATCTATCAACATGGATTAACAAAGTAGATGCATTGGACATTCGTCAAATAGGCTTTATAAAGGGAGTTGGCTGCTCACTCAATCTGTTCATATTAAACATTTTAAAAATGGAGGCAATAAAGAAAAAAACAAAGATATATTTGGCCTTTGTCGATTTGGCTCACGCCTTCGACAGTGTTGACCGTGAATTGCTTTGGACAAAAATGACAGATCACCAATGTCCACCGAGTCTATTGAAAGTTGTACAAGAACTCTCCTCAAAAACGCAGTAAAAATCAGATTAGACCACAAAGGATCTCTGACTTCTGCAATAAAGACCTCAAGGGGCGTGAAGAAGGGTTGTCTGTTGGGTGCCACCCTATTCAGTTTTTACAACTCTGATGTAAAGAGGGACCTAGGAGAAGTAAGAGCTTTCCTGCCCAAGATAAACAGAAATCATATTGGTCATATTCTGTATGCTGACAATATTGTTCTGATTGATGCAACACCAGTCGGATTACAACGTAAACTGAGAGCACTCGAATCTTACACCGCCAAAAATGGTCTTGTGATAAATCCAGCAAACACCGAGATCCTTGTCCTCCAAAGTTTAATTAGATCTAAAACAGATACAAAGAAGAAATTCAAGTGGGAAATTGGCAGTAGATAAATCAATTGTGTCAGTCAGGCACCGTACCTGGGGGTTTTGATTAACTCGCATATCAACGACGAGCCAATGATCCAAAGGATCAAAAGAAAATGAAAACACCTGGCAGTACAAGGTGCCATGATACATATAAAATATGGCAAATGTTCCATAAAACCAGCCTTAGAATATTGCAAAGCAAAGGTCGTGCCATCGCAAATTTTTGGAGCAGAGGCCATGTTGGGGTGTTCCCATGTGACATGGTCGTGGTGCGAAAACACGTGCTGGAACAGAATCGTGCACCTACCTAAAGGGAGCCCCACCGCTTGCACGAGATACGAACTACGCCTGATGTCCATCAATGCCAACGTTTCATGGAACACTCTGGCTTTATACAGGAAGATTATTGGCACCGAAGATCTCCCTCAATTTAACATCTTGAAACAAATTCGAAAAAGAAAAACTCTCGACTCTATCCAGGAAACATGGGAGAGTCGGTATGCCAGCTTATTAGAGCAGCTAAATGTGGCCAAAGAAACATTGTAACAGAACCGGAATAAAGTGAAAAAAAACTGTGGGAAACAGACTGGTGCGAAACCTGTGACACCAGAAATGCCCATCGCTGTATGCATTTCTCTCTCCGATGTAAGCTAGGGCACTCAGTACGACTCTGAAATACTTGGAAGTATTCCCATGCTCCATCAAGAGAAGAACCTACATGAAACTCAGATTGAACCTGTTCCAAACCAAGGAAATCACGAACCTACGGCAGTCCATCCCAAACCGGGTCTACTTGTGCAGATTCTGTGAAAAAGAAAACGAGACTTTGAAACACCTGACTCTTTACTGCACTAAACTATCTGACCTAAGAACAACATTAATGGGAAAGGTGCTTGAAGCAAGACCCTTTCTGACCGGGGAATGTTGGTGGAAAAGGATGTTCAAAGGAGCTGATGTCAAATTAGTATGTGCATTGGTATTTTTTTGGAAGTATTAGAAAAGAGATTGATTGAGCATGAAGTATTAAATACTGCCAAATAGGCCTGCCCAGACCGGACACAAAAGAAATAAAATGATACAGACTCTTTATATCGCCTGACGTACAAAGTGGATTGCGAAAATCGAAACAAGCTTTTCTTTTGCTTCCTACTGTAATTTTTTAAAATTTGTAATGTCCTTTATAAAAATGAAAATAAAAAAATAATAAAAATGTGATATTATATAGCGCGCTGATCCAAAGAAATGTACGTAGCAAATATTTATATACGTTATTGTTATTACCCAATCGAAATTGGTACTTCTTTTATTGACCTCAGAAGGATGAAAGGCTGAGTCAACCTTGCCGGGATTTGAACCTGCAATCTGCAGATTAAACACAGATCACAGCAAAAAGCTCTTAACCCGCTGAGTCATCTTACCAGCGGGTTGTTCGACATGCCTAAAACCAGTGGCGTCGCTAGGGGGGTTTGGGGGGGCCAGGGCCCCCCTGTGAAACCCTGTGACCCCCTTTGTGCCCCCTACCTAAAATGAGTAGTGACCATGTTCTCCCCCTACATTTGTCTGTGCCCCCCCTACTTTTGTCTTTGGCCTTCTCTGTGCCCCTCCTAAATGTGATTGCTGGCGACGCCACTGCCTAAAACACATGGCAAATATGCAGTTAGGGCCATGCCTGGGATTAGTTTCACCACTTTGATTATAGGAGAATCGCAACAATGAATCTTTAGGAAGGCATACAAAGCCTTACACACGCTTACACTAGTAGATTGGAGTATGGATTTCATACAGGATGGCAGGAATGGGCACCCAAGTTATTCTCATATCATTATGCATTGTGTATCCCAGCTGTGCACGTGCTTCAAGTATTGCCTGCACATAGGTTGTAGAGAATGAGAAATCACCATGTGAAAGTGGTGCACCAACAAAACAAACCTTTTCCAGTACAATTCACAAAATACTACACAGGATCTCTGTTTTACATCTGCAACATGCAACTCTCAATGAGAGTCCCAGTGAAATAGCCTGATTGTCAGATGCTGCATTCATCAGACTACGTTCTGGGGATTCTCCTCTGTTATGACGTTATGCACCATGTCAGGTTGTGTCACAGCATCCAGTATACTGAGTAAAAGTACTGCAGCATACAGTTTTAATGCAACGGTGTGGGGAGTGATTCATTGTATCCGTGGGTGTCCTCTCATGGGTCTACAATTGTAGTATTTGGAGAATACCTAAGTGGTTTGTTACACCACCCAACAACTGGTAAGGAGGGCAGGCATTTATCCACAGACACAGCAATCCTGTGTTTTCTGTAGATGGGGGAGGTGTTGCTGCTCCTGTGGTGCAGTTCTGATTGGCATGGGAGTGATGCTATGTTCGGCCGCCCCCCTCCACTCTACCATTGGTGCTTGAAGCCGTCCTCTATTCTCAGGAGTGTGCTTGTGCAGCTCCCCTGGGCCGAGTCTTTCACACAAGGGTGTCCAATGCCAGGGGCTTCATACCAGCAGCATATTGTGCGATGCCAGGCACCAAGGACATGTTGCTACATTGAAGCACTGAAGAAGATCTGTTGCTCATGCAATTTGCATTCAGTGTATCCCAAGATGAAGTAGCGTCTCTGCTACAGGAGGACATGTTAGTAGGCACAGACTGGCTTAAAAAATACCCAGCAGTACAACCAGTGGCCCCGGGGCACCAGAGCATGCTTTCAACTGCACAATCAGGTGGTAAAGGATCTAAGCATATTACATTAACAAGGAATCATTGTAAATGAGACAGACTGAATTCTCTGTATGTTCCCCACAGTAAATCCCAACAAGCCCAAGCAACCGGATACCTTTCGGATTTGTGTGGACTTGAGACTGCCTAACAGGCACATTAGTAGGAAGCGACACCTAACCCTCACACTAGACAACATCATTGCTGAATTGAAGGGCTCCATGTTTTTCTCCACTTACAACCTTAATGCTGATATCATCAGGTCTTGTTGAATAAATACATAAGAGCAATGACAGCATTTTCATCTCATGTGGCGCTCTTCAGGTGCAATTGACCCGAGTTAGGTCTCTTCAGCTGCTAAGATCTTCCAACACATTATAGGTGCTATGCTGGCAGTACTTCCGAGTGACCAAAATGTATGTGCTTATGTCGTTGTATGTGCTACTACCGAGAAGGAACATGTTAGCAAGCCAACCCCTGTCATTTACCAGCTCAGGGACAATGGCCTCACTTTGAATAGACAAAAAAGTACATTCCTACAAAAGACACATGGACTTCTTTAGTTACGTGTTCAAGGAAGTGGATCTCCCTGATAACCCCACACCATTTGCAGACATCAAGGCAGTATCCACTCCCATGTTCGCTTCTGGGCTGTGGAGATTCCTTGGGGTGATTGTTTTGGGTGAAATTCATGAATGCACTTGACCCTCTTACCTAAATGCTGAACACAGTCACCAAGAAGGAACATCCATGGGCATGGGGTCCAAAGGAGAAAACTACATTTTTCAACACCAAAGGGGCATTGTTTGCAAACAAGACTGGTATGTTATTGATCCCACCAAATCATCTGAAACACTCAAGCAAGTGAGTACTGTGGGGCTGGAGGTTAATATGGTGCAAGTGGACAAGGTAGGCGTTCATGGCCGATTTCATACATCTGCTGGGTCCCACGGTGCAGTGTTACATGGAAATAGAGCAGAGGCACTGGCTGCTCTGTGTGGTGTTGACATTTTGATGTCAATGTCTTTGGCCACCCATTCACTGTGCTAATGGACCAGAGGCATTTCATCACCATCATGCTGGGCTCAGTTCCACAAGATAATTTACAGCTCGAACTGCCCCCTAAATAAAACACCACCTGGAAGCACATACCCATGCCTGGCACTCAGTATCGACTTAGTAAACATTCTTCAGAACACACGCTTCATGGTCGTCCTGGACAATATTCTCCAGATATCTAAAAGCCAAAATAATTCTGTTCCTAAATGTGGATTGAATTATTCCTGTCCTATAAGAACTATTTGCTGCCCATGGTTTGTATCTTTCCTCATATCCTATGGAGTGCGCCACACGTGGATAAATAACTGCTGGCCTCACACCACCAAGGATGTGGACAGTTTATACAGACATTAAACACGGCTTTTCACACTGCTTACGAAAACGTACACCACTACAGTAAGTGCTTACATGTTTCTCATGGTCTACAGAATAACTCCTCATTCAGTGACTGGAGTGATCTCAGCCGAGGTGTTTTTCAACTTGATGGTCCAAGGGATTGATACCAGAACATACCTCCATGGAGACACCTCAGTTAGGCCCTGCGCAGGCAGCCCTGTGACAAAGGGAAGTTAAAATAAAGAAAGAAAAGCAATGGATATGATGCACTTGGCAGTGGGGGGAAAATTGATCATTTGGAATCGACATCTGCACTAGAGGTTTCGCCTTCCCATCGACAAAGTGCTGTGGACAGTCTCTTCCCAAAGGGCCTCAATGGTCATGAAAACTGAAAGAAATACTAGGGTCTCAAGAAACAGCATCCGTGTTCTCAAGCTGCCTATGGGCATCCCTGGCACTGATATCATCAAGATTCCTGTAATGGAACAAGATCACCAGGCGACAGACTGCCAGCCTACTGCTGAGGAACAATGCAAGGTATCAATAATCAGGGCTGACACTTCACCACCACTTGAGGTCAACCAAGAGGCACTTACTGATTCTGCTTTTAGAAGGTATTGGAGAAGGCAAGACAGGATGTTACCAGCATGGTGGTGAGACTATATGACAGATTAAGACTTTATTATAGGTGTAAAAGACTGTTACAATGCTATTGGTCGACAGGGCACATACACAACATTAAGATGCAATGGAACATTCTGTGTAGAGTATAAAGGGGCCTGCTACCATTTGGCATGGCCAGTCTAAAAGTAAGATGGGTGTGGATTGATTCATTGACTCTGTGTATACTTTATGCCAATGGCCCATGATGGTAGACCTCAGAGAACATGTATTATGCCATCCAATGTCACCCGGCGGGAGAATCATCTCCATCTTCTTCAGCTCTGTGTTTGTTCTTACATTATGCAATGTGTGACTAGACAACAAACAGCAAAAAACAAACAAACATAAAATGACATGGTGAAATAGCAGGCCACTCCAGAATGTGAACAGAAAGAAGAGAGATGGGAAGAATGAGGTAAAGGGTACAGAGATGATATGTCTGTGCTCCTATACTTCATATGGTCAAATCTGAGATGTATTTTCAGGTCTATAGTGCATCAGAGAAAATAGTCTTGATAACAATGATCTCCAGCTCCATAACAGGTGTACTTCTGGGAGTGTGGGGTCAATAACTTTATTTTATTCCATGATTGTAACATTAAACTATAAACTATACTGTTTTTTTTTTCTTTCAGGTGAAATATGGTTTCCTTCTCTAACCTCCAAGTCATTGAGAATCCTCTCTACCACTCTTTCCTTTTTTCAGATGATTCCCCAATTGTTTGTGTGTAGGAAGGGTGGGTGAGTGGAGGGTGTACATTTTGCACCCTTGACATACTTATGTGTCATGTTTATTTTTTTCTTTATTCATTCCAGAACTATTGTTTGTGACTTACACTCACACGATCCCAACACAGAAATGCTTACATTCACAATGCCTCTTAATTAGCTAGTGCCATTTCCCTGCTGGACACTTCAGTTCTATAACAACGTTCTTCTCTCACAGCTGTTGGTGCAGCCAATGTGTGCTTTCCTTCCTGCAAGTCACGCTCCCGCCATCTCTGAGCATGCACCTTAACCTACTAGCTACTGAGTTGGTTCAATGGCTGGGCTATATTCTCTGATTAATATTCTGCTGGGTTGGGGATTTAGCTCGTCCTTCTCTTCACTGCTCGGTTGAGGTCAGTTGCAGCCAACAATCCTTACCTTCAGTCCTTCCTCTTCCTCTGCAGTGCTTGACCGTCCATCTGTTACCCTCAAGCTTGCAACTTCTAAGATTGTCTGATGCAACACCTTTTTTGCCCAGGCTCCCATGTATTTGTTGACAAATATCATGATCATTAAGACAAATTGTTGTTAATAAAGGTTTAAATCATAGAATACAAATTGACATCCAAGCATGAAGGGCTCAGGTGAGAACTATATCCCAACCTGTCTACATACTACATTCTGCCTTTGTCTTTTATCATGCTCATGGACGGATACACACACACACTCTCACACTCTTTCTCCCTCTCTCTCTCTCTCGTTCTCCAGTGAAGGAGTGCGGGACTGTGAAAGACCAATGTATTTGTATTTGTATTTAGTGAATAAAGGTGAGCTTTTCAAACAATAGTGCTTTGCTGAATTCTAGTTGTTCACATGGAAGTATAAAAGGGTCAAGAAAAGGGTACAGTATTGACAGGTAACACAATAGATGTGTGTCTTACAACACCACTTACAGTTGTAGTCATGGTGGATATCGAAGATGGGATGGAGGATCTGAACTCAGAGGGTAGAATGAAGGTACTGACGCAGTCCAGGTAGTGACAGAGTTTGAGAGTATATTTGAAGGTATGGATTGTAGTGATATGTTTACACCTGAGGCAAGTGAGTTTTAGTAAATTGGACAATGAGTATGAAGAGCAAAAGCAGAATGCAGTACTAGGCGGTGGCGAACTGATAAGTAGCGTAATGTGCTGGGGTGGGTAGGTGAGTAGCAAGAGACAGAAAGTAAGGTGAGCTTAGAACTTGGCTAGATTCATAAAACATGGGGAGAAAGATGTAAATAGATGTCTGGTACAAAGTGACCCAGCTCATGTGGGGTTGATGAACAGGAATCATGGAGGAGTGAGGGTGGTGCCACAGGGTGCCAGTAGCATAGTTAAGAATGGTATTGAGGGGGTAAAGTAGTAGAGAGGTGGACCACAGTGGAGGTTGAGGCAATCATCAGGATGGTTATGTTTGGGGATAGAGATAATACTTTTAATTGAAAGGAAGTTCAGGAGGTGGTTGGTTTTCCTTATGTCGGGGAGGCTTAACCTGGCCATGGTAGCAGTAGAGATGATAACATGTTGGAGGTTGAGATAACTATCAAACAGGATCTCAACACTGCAGACTTTGGGTGATGGTGATTGGATGACAGGGGGAAATCAGAAGGGGATACAAAAGAGAAATTGAACATGTTAGAAGTAAGCAAAATCACCTGGTTCCTTGAGGAGTTAAACATAAAACAGCTAAGTGTCCTATACTGTTTGATAGCAGAGAGACAGTTGGATATTTGATGGGAGAGGATGACAGGAAGTAGTAGAATGAGAAGACAATGGCCCATTGCAGGGAAAGAGTGATGAAAGACGGAGAATTATCGTATTGGCCACTTAAGGGGTATGTATTTTGTTTCTTCTGAGTGCTAGGTGTTTAACTAGCTAGTAATGGCGTTGGGAATTGACAACGCTGTTGTATTAGAATCCGCTAGTGTGACGTTTGTTTTCTTTTACGTAGGTTTCCGTGGTGCTAGTAAGTTGTAGCTGTTGATTTGAAAACACCACCACGGATATAGGGAACCACCTTACGTGAATATAGCGGCCAGAAAAGTCGGGTCCTTGGTCACCCAAATTTCTACAGTGAGATGAATGGAACCCCCCAGAAGCAGGTATTTACCACACTGGTGAGTGAATACTTGAGAGGGATTTGACTAGTAGTAAGTCCAATTGATCTGAAAAGGTTGATATGATACAGTGGCAGAGTTAGACAGCATTGGAGTGGAACGAAAGCATAGTTAACAACTATGAATACACTTAAATAGATGGTATCACTTAGTGTTGTTCCACGCGAGTGGATGTAGAAGTAAAGATGGCTGTGAGCTGTTTTTATCAGATCCTTACATTAGTAATATATTATACACTGTCAGATTAGGAACGTTTAATATAGTGTCTCATTTGGATACTACACACCGTTTTTGAGTCGTTTGGTTTGTTTTGTGTTTTTCAGGAATAGAGCGGTCCGTCATATCTGTTTGGACTCTCCCCTGCAGATACCGTTGTTCAAATAATGATTGAAAAGAGTGACACGGTAAGCCTTAGTTCAACAAAACTTAGGTGCTGACTAAGTAGGATGACAGTAAATTAGAAGGTACTGACTGTTGTCTATTGTTGTTTTCCTTCATTGTGTTTCCCCAGGTCATGAATTGTGTGACGCAGAGTTAATACCGCATAGTGAAGAGTTTTAAAAGTGTTGAATCTACCATAGGCGAAGAGATATTGTTCAAGGGTACAGATGGTCCCCCTGATGAAGTTCTCTAACACCTGGTCGAATAAAATTGTGGTGAACGAAACATGTTGGGCAAAGAAATGTATTGTAATTGAGTGACAATATACAAATTATTCCGATATATCGGATTGGAATCCACCCCAGGGTAGCACTGAAGGGGGTAGGAATACACTAAATAGATAAAGTACGTGTACAGTGGTATCCTTTAGTGAAAGGGAACCTAGTAGCTACGACCATTTGGTTTCTCGAGGTAGATTGCTCACCTTTGTACATTATTTAGTTTTGTATAGGTAGGTGGACATAGGGTTGAGCACAACACAGGTTGTTTTATACATGAAAACATTTTTTATGAGAAATTTTGTAAAAGGTTTTTAGGAATTTTTGCAATTTTAAAATTATGTTTTTCAGAGTTTAACATTGTTGTGTGATTTATATGAAATTAAAATTGTGATGTGTAAATTGTGATTTTGACTGAGTACCTATTTGTTAAAAGTACTTAGGGGCTTGCTGACTTGGAGAAGACAAGAGGGGGTAGCAGGTTGATGTGGTGTGACCCTTGGTTGAAAGATTGTCCTGAATTTGTGCTTAGGGGCCTGGTCACCACGTCATTAAAATGGCTCCATGTCTCTAGGTGGTTGTTGTATTGTAAGCGCGGGTGATCCCGTGAGACTTGTTTGAGTAGGGTACTTTCAAAGATACGAGAAGGATTAAACGCGAACGGTGTAGATTGATTGGGCATACTACATGTAACCTTTTGTCGACTGGATTCATAAACAGATAGTTTGGTGTAGACCAAGTTCACTCGCTTTTCGCTATGGCAGCAGACAAAACAAAGAGCTATGCCGCGAAATACGTGGAAGAACTATTAGCACAGGCGTCTTTTTTCTCTGAGGAAGGCGAAGGACCTTTGTCGGTAAACCTTAGTAATTGGGATGAATTAGTTCAAATGAAAAAAAGGTTAATTCGTACATAACTACATGGTTCTATTATGATTGAGTAAATACGGTCAGGCACCCTTCCAACTGGCTTAATTGTACGGAATGAACCACGTTTATTTCTGGACAACAAAGATTTCCTCATACAATGGAGGTATATAGCCAACAAATGTGGCAGAGATTGGGTAATCCTTATAATTGACACAGCAAGAGAAATGACATTAAAAATCACAGGAGATCTTGACAAAATGGGAGAAGCCATCAAAAAATTGGTATCATTAGACACCTATAAAAAACATCTGGAAGAGATCACACGTGAAATGATAGAGTTCAAAAGTTTCTGCACGAAGGACAGAATTGCACGGATGAAAAAGGATTTGATACATTTTTCACATGAAGAAGCGTATCCGTATACAAAGGATGGATATATACCCCCAGGAATACAACAACAAAGAACATATGGACAACAAAAACATAAGAGGAATGGATATACATCATATAGCTCAGGTAGTTCCAATGACGGCAGCTTCCAAAGTGGACAGGGCCAAAGACCCTACAGGAGTAGGGGTAGGCAACAAAGAGGGAATTTCCGCAATAGGAGAGCACAAAGAAGAGGAGGTAGAAACAATCAATATAATTCAGGCCCACCACCGCAGCAACAACAAACCTCTACTTCTGTGGTTTCTTTTTTGGACGAGTGAGAGGAAGAGAACCAGTGGGGATCAGAAGAGCGAAGAACCCGGAGCAACCATCCCTACTAGTTAATCTGTCTGGGTACACCCCTAGCACTGTGGCGATACAGTTTTGAATCATGGGCTAGGTTTTGTCCCAACCAAGCATTATGACAAATTTAAGGCAAAAATTGAGATTGAGCAGCTCCTTCGGAAAATTCACCTTAAGCAGTATTTCATGGACAAAGAGTTTGAGAAAACGGTAAATGAAAGTGGATTAAAGAAAAAATCCAATTTTGACCCCCCGGTAGCGTGTTATACTCCTGAGGCTGTGGTATTCGCTAAGAGAGTTTGGCACGACCTGAGCGTTATTGAGAAAGAGAATGTTCCTTTCAAATTTCAGAATCTGAGTAGCGCTGAGAAGAAAGCTATAACATCTTTGGCTAAGAACCAGAGTATTATTATCCGCAAGCAGATAAAGAAGGGGCAGTGGTTATCCAAGATAGGGCAACCTATATTGATGAATGCAAACGACAGCTGGGTGACAGTTCCTACTATCGCAGACTGAAAGATGATCCAACTGCAAGACTATCAGCGCTTATCAGAGAGAAAGTTGAGAAAGCATTAGAGAGGGAATGGATCTGTAAACAGGAATATGATTATCTCATTGTATCCCGACCTTCTGTTCCAAAATTCTATACGTTACCTAAAATTCACAAGGCATTACTCAAACCCCCTGGTCGTCCTATAGGCTCTGGAACTGGATAGCTACTCGAACCACTTGCGAAATTTGCTGACAAATTCTTAAAACCGTTTGTCCTGAATATGTTTTCATATTTACAGGACACTACTGAAGTTATAAACAGTGTAGAGCATATGTCCTTCGACCCGGAATTCCAACTGTTAGTCAGCTTAGATGTAGTTGCACTTTATATATGTATACCTCAACAGGACATACTAGAGGTACTCGAGAATGTACTGCTTGCCAAAAGAAACTCAGGAGTGACACCTAATAGCTTCATCCTGAGGTGCGCAGAGATGGCTCTGACGAAAAATGATTTCATGTTCAACAATGAATTATACCATCAGATTCATGGTACTGCCATGGGCTCACCAGTGGCACCAACGGCAGCAAACCTCTATGTAGAAGATTTTGAATTGCGTTATATTTATCAGACTTCCAATCCGTACTTCTCAAAAATTGCCCTATGGCGTAGATTTATCGACAACATCCTGTTGATATGGGATGGTACAGTGGACTCATTTTTAGAGTTTTTCGAGTGGATTAACAAACAGAACCGATATTTAAAGTTTACTTGCACCTACAGCCCAGAGAAAATCGATTTTTTAGATATAACAATTTGGGTGGATAAAGAACAAAGGATATTGCAAGTTAAACCTTTTCATAAGAAGACAGCCAATAATGCCCTGTTGAGCTTTAATAGTTTCCATCCTAGGCATACCCGCGAAAATTTGCCATTTGGACAGCGCATTTGGTTGAAAAGAAATAGCACTTCGAATTCCACTTTTCACATAGAAGCAGATCAACTGAAGGTTAAGTTGATTAATAGGCATTATCCCAAGAAAATCATCAAAAGAGCATATAAAAGGTCGATCAACAATCTCTGTGAGGCACTGCTTGAATACCGTTCCAAAAATCAAGATAATAACAACATTGTGTTTGTAAGCACTTACAATGAAAGAACAAATGAAGTCACCAAAATCATTAAAAAGAACTGGCACATATTGACAGGGGGTGAGAGCCCGCTAGAAAGTCCAATGTGTGCTTATAATAGAGCACCAAATTTGAAAGAACTACTGACTAAAAATGATATTGCTCTAAAAGGGAAAGAACAAATCAGCATTACACAAGCGTGGGGCTTGCCCTCAGCAGTAGGACATGCCCCGTGCGGTAAATGTGTCAATTGTAAATACTCTAGTAGAACAAGAGAGGTTGATTTGGGACTCTCAAGGATGTGGCAACAAACTGGCCTCACTAATTGTAATTCTACACATGTTGTATATGCAGTCTGGTGCCCTTGTCGTAAAATGTATATTGGGATGACAGACCGAAAAGTAACCGTACGTATAGGGGAGCACAGAAGTTGCATTTGCAACCAGAATGTGCAAGCCTCGATGGTAAGTCATTTTTTGGTGATGGGTCATGATGTAGATCAATTGAAATTGACTGTTTTGTGGCAATTAGATAGAACAAGTAACACGGACGCTGTTCTAAGAAAATTGCAGTACAAAGAACAGTGGTTGATTTTTTTAACGGAGTCAACAGCTAAAGGACTCAATGAAGAGGCTAATTGGAAACACTAAATATGTTTTTCCCGAGGTAATTAAGCTCAGGTGGTATGATTGACAAGAGATTGAGGAGTGTGATCCGGTAGAAACAAGTTACACAATTCTCAACCCATGGACTGTATTTATATGGGTGAGGCAGCCTATAGATTAGACTGCTGGTGTAACTTTACATATTTTCAATACGATTAGTTCTTATTGAGGTGTTTATCTAGCTGTGAGGGACGCCTGAGTGGTAGAGATATGCTTACCGAAGTGGAGCGTGGTTCGAGCCCGTTTTCAGGACTCGGACAGCTGGCGAGAGTTGGGTGTTCAGGGTGCGCATCGAGCGCGAGCCTTTCGCATATTATGTCAAACACCCGCCGTGAGTAGTGCGCGACTGGATGAAGTCACATGATGTGTTTTCTTTTGAACCCACATGACCTGGATGGCGTTCACGTGACAGAGTTGTACAGAGAAATAGACCACTCCGGTAGCAACAAGACAACAAGCTACATTGCAGGGAAAGAGTGATGAAAGACGGAGAATTATCGTATTGGCCACGTAAGGGGTATGTATTTCGTTTCTTCTGAGTGCTAGGTATTTAACTGGCTAGTAATGGCGTTGGGAATTGACAACGCTGTTGTATTAGAATCCGCTAGTTTGACGTTTGTTTTCTTTTACGTAGGTTTCCGTGGTGCTAGTAAGTTGTAGATGTTGATTTAAAAATGCCACCACGGATATAGGGAACCACCTTACGTGAATATAGCGGCGAGAAAAGTCGGGTCCTTGATCACCCAAATTTCTACAGTGAGATGAATGGAACCCCCCAGAAGCAGGTATTTACCACACTGGTGAGTGAATACTTGAGAGGGATTTGACTAGTAGTAAGTCCAATTGATCTGAAAACGTTGATATGATACAGTGGCAGAGTTAGATAGCATTGGAGTGGAATGAAATCATAGTTAACAACTATGAATGCACTTAAATAGATGGTATCACTTAGTGTTGTTCCACGCGAGTGGATGTAGAAGTAAAGATGGCTGTGAGCTGTTGTTATCAGATCCTTACATTAGGAATATATTATACACTGTCAGATTAGGAACATTTAATATAGTGGGCCTCATTACACGGTAGGCGGTGAGCTCATGCCGGTAAAATACCGGCACCGCCTTGGCGGAAAGGGGATTTACCGCCCCATTCCAAGGTTGGAGGGGCGGTAAATCCCCTTTCCGCCATTGCCCTTCCCCATTCCTGCCCCATAGGGCTCTATGGAAATGGGGAAGGCGCTAATTACGCCACCGCAATTTTGCGGTGCCGTATTTAGCTCCGAGGTCCCTTAGCGGGTTGGATTTTAACGCCTGCAAGAAGCAGGCGTTAAATCCTCCAACCCGCAAAGGGACCTCGTAGTACGGCGGTAAGGGTTAATGGTCACCGTTGCCATTAACGGTGACCGTTAACCCTTACCGCCGTCCGTGTAATGAGGCCCAGTGTCTCATTTGGATACTACACACCGTTTTTGAGTCGTTTGGTTTGTTTTGTGTTTTTCAGGAATAGAGCGGTCCGTCATATCTGTTTGGACTCTCCCCTGCAGATACCGTTGTTCAAATAATGATTGAAAAGAGTGACACGGTAAGCCTTAGTTCAGCAAAACTTAGGTGCTGACTAAGTAGGATGACAGTAAATTAGAAGGTACTGACTGTTGTCTATTGTTATTTACCTTCATTGTGTTTCCCCAGGTCATGAATTGTGTGACGCAGAGTTAATCACGCATAGTAAAGAGTTTTAAAAGTGTTGAATCTACCATAGATGAAGAGATATTGTTCAAGGGTACAGATGGTCCCCCTGATGAAGTTCTCTAACACCTGGTCGAATAAAATTGTGGTGAACGAAACATGTTGGGCAAAGAAATGTATTGTAATTGAGTGACAATATACAAATTATTCCGATATATCGGATTGGAATCCACCCCAGGGTGGCACTGAAGGGGGTAGGAATACACTAAATAGATAAAGTAAGTGTACAGTGGTATCCTTTAGTGAAAGGGAACCTAGTAGCTACCGACCATTTGGTTTCTCGAGGTAGATTGTTCACCTTTGTACATTATTTAGTTTTGTATAGGTAGGTGGACATAGGGTTGAGCACAACACAGGTTGTTTTATATATGAAAAAAAACATTATGAGAAATTTTGTAAAAGGTTTTTAGGAATTTTTGCAATTTTAAAATTATGTTTTTCAGAGTTGTACATTGTTGTGTGATGTATATGAAATTAAAATTGTGATGTGTAAATTGTGATTTTGACTGAGTACCTATTTGTTAAAAAGTACTTAGGGGCTTGTTGACTTGGGGAAGACAAGAGGGGGTAACAGGTTGACATGGTGTGACCCTTGGTTGAAGGATTGTCCTGAATTTGTGCTTAGGAGCCTGGTCACCACATCATTAAAATGGCTCCATGTCTCTAGGTGGTTGTTGACAGTGTGAATAGAGAAACAAATGGAGGAGAATCAATAGAGGAGATCAAAAGGGTGAGTTTTGGTGGGCCCAGGATGTTGTCTTATTTCAATCCCACTGAAAAGTAAGTGGAACTAGAGTTATTTGAGTTTCAGGACATAGAGAAAATTCAGTCTGAAAGATATGAGGACTGCAGGCAATAGAAGTGTCTTGGAAGCCAAGGTGAGAGATGCTTTAGGGGAAATCAGGGTGGCTGAAAGTGCCAAAGGCTGCATAAATGTCATAAGAGCATAACAATATAGGGCAGTTTGTAGTGGCAGTGGAAGTTGGTGATTTGAGTCAGTGCCATTTTTGCGGAATGGTGGCTACAGTAGCTGGGTGTTGGCCTTAAGATAGCTAGTGATCCATTTGAATATCACTCATTCCAGGTTTCTGGATTAGTGGGGATAGCGGGAGACAAGGCAATAATCAGCAGTGATCCTGAATCAATAAAGAACTCCTTTTGGATGGGTTGTACTATGGACACTTTCTTTCAAGCTATAAAAATGCCTGTTTGCAAGGAGATGTTTATGAGAGGTGAGGTAGAAACTGGTTCTAGGTGGCACTTCTTTAGTTGTTTGTGGGGCACAGAGATTGCGTGGGCACAGGAGGGGTTGAGTCGCAGGAAGGTATAGTTCAGCAGGTGAGATGTTGCTCAGGGAGCAAGGGATAGGGGAAAGAGTTGTAACAGTGAACAAGTTAAGGGGTGAGAGTGAGTTGAGGGCAGTGAGATTGTCACAGACTTTAGAGATCTCTGGTGAGAAATAGAGGGTGAAATCATTAGCAAGAGAATTAAATAGGAAGGGGTAGGGGGTGGATCAGCATGGCCTGAAATGTGAGACATATTGTGGGATCAAAGTGATCATAGTGAGGTGATAAGATTGGTGAATAAGTAGGAATTGGCAGTACTTCACCTTGTCTAGTACAGAAATGTGGTATTTCCAGCATTGTCATACGTGGATGGAGACTCATGTTGGTTCTAAGATGCTGAACCTTTGCGGAGATCCAGGGCTTGTGGTGGGAGTCAACAGGAGTAAAGTTTGAAATGTATTGTGGTTCACTAAGGGAATGCTGAGGTCCAATTTGTGGTCAAGGAAAATTGTATCAATAGTGAAGAAAGAAGTTATACGACTTCACATAGATGAGGATGGAGAGCATCAGTATAAAACATCCATTTCGTCAGTGGAGTTTTGGAGGGTGAAAAGAGGAGGCAAAACAGACTGTTCTGACAGAATACCTCTGTTGATACTTCGGATGATGATCTTAAACATTTGAACAGAAACCACAGTTCACAATCGCCATTCAGACCATGGGTGTTTTTCTAGGGGGGGCATGGGTGTTTGTCCCCCCAACATTTGTGGTTCACCATTTTGTCTGACTTATTTGGCGGGGCCCATTTCATTTAGAAGTCATGTCCCCTCAGACATGTTCAGCAAAGTTACTCCACTGACTCAGACAACACTGAATTATCATTGAGTCTGTCGCTCCACAGTGCACTTTACAGCAGAAACACACAAAGAAATAATTAAAAAGGCAAGTTTATTTACATCTCTTAAATCTCTTATGGATAATTGTTGCTTCATAAGAAGGAACAACCAAGATGTTTCCTGAGTCAATGAAGCAAGATATTGAGCATAATGAGCATAGACCTCCACCATTTGAGAGGTATTAGGGCCCTTGTCCCTCTGATATTGTACAGTGACTGGGACACCACCACTCACCAAAGCAACTTCCTTGCTGATATTGACCAGTCAGATGCCAATCAGGATATCTGTATCCAATATTGACCTTTGCACTGATTAAACATTTTAAGTAGTTCACAATCCAGTTAAAATCGTATTTTTATGTTAATTGTTATTTACTTGATGTTAAAATCTGTACCATCCTCTTGTAGACAAGCAAGTACAGGAAGATCTGAGTTTTGAGGACAAATCTTGCAGCCAAAATGGTCATATTTTTAACAGAAACAAATTCTGAAAAAAATCACTACGATCTGAATTCGGACCGAGTTTGCAAAGATGTGGACAACTAGAAGTCATATATTTCAAAGAGAATACAAGCTAACGGGTGGACTGAGAATCACAAGAAGCCCTGGAAATAACTTTCGAAGTGGCTCCATATTGCACATTTTCAGCAAGCCCAACTCTTTTCCTATGAGAACATTTGGAAATAAAATAGGTTACCAAAGAAAAGCAGCCCAGAGTGCAGAGGCCTACTGGGAAATCTCCAGGGCTCCCTATATATAGGTCAGTCCACCCGCTAATCGTTGCGAAATTTGCACTAGATTAGAACCGTGGCTACTTCGCAAGGGCATCTAAGGATTATAATATGTTCTATATGAAAAGCGTAATATCTTTTTTTTCCCGTTTTTCGTTCTGTC
Source organism: Ambystoma mexicanum (assembly GCF_040938575.1). Lineage (NCBI taxonomy): Eukaryota > Metazoa > Chordata > Amphibia > Caudata > Ambystomatidae > Ambystoma > Ambystoma mexicanum. The sequence goes on from NC_090936.1 coordinate 753,954,967, forward strand.
TGATCTAACATCTGGTGTCTTTACGAATCTGAATGGAAAATGGAAATGTGACCCCTAATCCTTTTATCTCGCTTTTATTAAGTGCAGCTCAGAAAATAGAGCATTGAAAAAACACATATTTGAAGGTGGATTCTTCAGATGATAGCGGTCTGACCGAGGCATGGTTTCCACGTGGCACGTGCTTTGACCGCACTCTAAGTTCAGAGCTAGGCAGCATTCCTCTGCTGGGAGTTTTACTTTCTGAACCTTCTGAGACCTCGAGACTTTTTTCAACATCTTCAATTGTGCTTGGCCCGGAGCCTCACATCTTTGTCACACATGTACTGTACAAACAAAACAGAAATGTAAACCACACCCATGTTGCTGGGTTCTTCTGTTTCTAATGAATCACTGCAAAAGTTAAACCCTGAGCAGCTGCTTACTTAAACATTATATTAATGTACAAAAGTGACACGCAAATATTCACGTATTATTTATTGATCCAAACGCTTGCTGGCTCGCAAATATTCGTGAGTCACTTTTGGGGTGTAAAACTTCATCACCACCCCTTTCCAAAGTACACCTATAACACACTACTTTTCCCCATAGCCTCTTCCAACCCATTACCCCAGGAAGGTTTTGAACATCATAAATAGCCTTCAGCTTTTTCTTCACATCCATATCCCAAAACAGATCTTGTCTCCCATCCCACTTTCACGAGCTTCAATCAAGTCTATGTAAGAAGGACGAACGTTGGCACTTTAGGGGGTGTGATCAAGGTCTCTGTTTCCGTCTCTCATTTCTCCCGCAGAAATTGGAGACATTTATATAGTATAAATGAATGGGATCAGCCTGTTGGATTTAACAACTTTACTGCTGTAGTAAAGTTCAGCAGTTTAAACTGGAATGTTCTCTAAATGTCCAAGAACGAAAGGAAGTGAACAGTGCAGGACAAGGCAAGAGATTCAGTCCAGTAACAGTCGTATAATCTGTCTCATAGGAGGAGCGCCGGGAGCGCAACCTGTTTTGTATTATTTGTGCCTTCAATCTGCTTTCCTAGCGCGCTTTGCCGGCTCTCGCCAAGTCACACGGGAAGTCCTGCAAGACTACGCCGCCGAAGCGGGTCTCGTGTGGTCCCTACACTTTAGTTTCTCTGCCTTATTATTAGACATGTTTCAGCTAGTGCCGGCCTTGGCCTGTCACCCAGCCTCACAATCTATGACACAGTAGTTATGGGATGTTGGTTAGCATGCCGGTTGCTTATTCTCACCCTTACTGGGCTCCTCCGATTGGTACTTAGCCATAAATAACCATTTGACACACTCTATCGAAGCTAGTGGAGATCTGGGCTATTCATGGTAATATAGGAGTGTTTCTTTATTATACTTTGTTACACCATGCTATGCTTATTTTTGCTGTGCTATACTATGCTATGCCAGTTTACGCCACTTGCACCAGTTTGTGCCAGATTGAACTACATGTTATGTTACACTTGCCATACTCTGTAGTGCTTGTGTGACAAAATGACTACTGCTCTGCAGGTGTACAAGGATGAGTAGTGGCTAAACCGCCTACTCAGCCCTCACACTAGTGCAAACCAACATTGATCCCAATCATAAATGTGATACTGGTGCAGTCAAGTGATATAACTCATCCATCATTTGTGGTAACATGGGCCGAGGCCAGACTATAATCTTAGGAGGGGTGCAAATGTGATAACAGTGGCAAACAAAACAGCAATAGAATACCGGTCCTAAATAAAGACATGATCAAATATATGGTGTTTCCACAGGAAGAGCACTTTTTGGGCGGCTTATAACTTTGCTCCCCCTGGACGAATCCTCACCAAACTTTGCAAATTAAGTATATGGCCCACTCTTTGCAAAGTTTGGTGAGGATTCGTCCAGGGGGGGAAAAGTTATAGGGGGGGGTCCCAAAATGTATTTTTTTCGCATAGACTGAATGGGAAAAAACTTTGCTCGTGCCTACAGCCCAAACCGCTGGACGGATTTTCACCAAATTTGAACCAGGAGCAGCGGATTGGTCCCAAAAGCGTGCTTTTGCAGATTTGGTGAAAATCCGTCCAGTAGTTTTTGAAAAAATGACCAAAAAGTGGGTCATAAAAAATTAGTGATATCTGTGTTCGGTCCGCGGACACACTTCCCTGTTCGCTCCGCGGACAGTGTCCTGATTGGCCGATCGGCTTACGCCATGTACGCGGACATGCGACGTGTTCGCTGATTGGACGGTGTGGAGCGTGAAGCGTGTCAGATTTTTTGGTGGCGCCCGCCATCTTGGATTCGCGGACGTCCACGGACAGCGCGGTGAAACTTGGTTCAAAATGTGTATTTAGTAGAGTGTGTTGGTGTGTAGGAGTATTTGGTGAGGGTGGGAGAGTATGAGATAGGTTGAAAGTTGTGTTTTTTCATGTGGTAGACGTTCTTGTTGTGTTCGATTTGTCTGCGGACATCACAGATGTTCTGAAATGTTCTAAATAAACTGAATGGGGGGTGTTCTGAGGACTCAATATGTGTCCGTTTTGTTCGGAAGCAAGCTGAAACTGTTCTAAGAACACTCGCGGTGTCCTGAAATGTTCGCAAATAAATGAAATGGGGGTGTCCTGAGGACGCTGTCCGTATTCTTCATTGTCAAGTTGAAAATGTTCTAAGAACTCTCGCAATGGCCTCAAATGTTCGTAAATAAACAAAATGGGGGTATTCTGAGGACGCTGACTGTATTGTTCGTTGTCAAGTTGAAAATGTTTTAAGAACTCTCGTGTTGTCCTGAAATGTTCGTAGGGTGTGTCCTGAAGACACTGTCCGTATTGTTCGATGGCAAGTTGAATGTGTTCTAAGAACACTCGCGGTGTCCTGAAATGTTCGCAAATAAGCAAAATGGGGGTGTCCTGAGGACACTGTCCGTATTGTTTGTTGTGAAGTTGAAAGTGTTCTAAGAACTTTCACGTTGTCCTGAAATGTTCGTAGGGGGTGCCCTGAAGACGCTGTCCATATTGTTCGATGGCAAGTTGAATGTGTTCTAAGAACACTTGCGGTGTCCTGAAATGTTCGTAGGGGGTGTTCTGAAGACGCTGTCCGTATTGTTCGATAGCAAGTTGAATGTGTTCTAAGAACACTTGTGGTGTCCTGAAATGTTCGTAGGGGGTGTTCTGAAAACATTGTCCGTCCTGAGGACGCTGTCCGTATTGTTCTCTGGCAAGTTGAATGTGTTCTAAGAACTCTAGCGGTGTCCTAAAATGTTCGCAAATAAACAAAATGGGGGTGTCCTGAGGACGCTGTCCGTATTGTTCGTTGTAAAGTTGAAAGTGTTCTAAGAACTCTCGCGTTGTCCTGAAATGTTCGTAGGGGGTGTTCTGAAGACGCTGTCCGTATTGTTCGATAGCAAGTTGAATGTGTTCTAAGAACACTCGCGGTGTCTGAAATGTTCGTAGGGGGTGTTCTGATGGCGCTGTCCATCCTGAGGACGCTGTCTATATTGTTCTCTGGCAAGTTGAATGTGTTCTAAGAACTGTCGTGGGTGTCCTCAAATGTTTGTAAATAATCAAAATGGGGGTGTTCTGAGGACGCTGTCCGTATTGTTCTCTGGCAAGTTGAATGTGTTCTAAGAACACTCACGGTGTCCTGAAATGTTCGCAAATAAACAAAATGGGGGTTTTCTGAGGACGCTGTCCGTATTGTTCGATGGTAAGTTGATTGTGTTCTAAGAACTCTCGCTGTGTCCTGAAATGTTCGTAAATAAACAGAATGGGGGTGTTCTGAGGACGCTGTCCGTGTTGTGCGTTGTCAAGTTGAAAGTGTTCTAAGAACTCTCGCGGTGCCCTGAATTTGTTGTCAAGCTGAAAGTGTTCTAAGAATTCTCGCGGCGTCCTGAAATGTTCGTAAATAGACAAAATGGAGGTGTTCTGAGGACGCTGTCCGTATTGTTCGTTGTCAAGTTGGAAGTGTTCTAAGAACTCTCGCGTTGTCCTGAAATGTTCGTAGGGGGTGTCCTGAAGACGCTGTCCGTATTGTTCGATGGCAAGTTGAATGTGTTCTAAGAACACTCGCGGTGTCCTGAAATGTTCGTAGGGGGTGTTCTGAAGACGCTGTCCATATTGTTCGATAGCAAGTTGAATGTCTTCTAAGAACAATCGTGGTGTTCTGAAATGTTCGTAGGGGGTGTTCTGATGACGCTGTCCGTCCAGAGGACGCTGTCCGTATTGTTCTCTGGCAAGTTGAATGTGTTCTAAGAACTCTCATAGGTGTCCTGAAATGTTCGTAAATAAACAAAATGGGGGTGTTCCGAGGACGCTGTCCGTATTGTTCTCTGGCAAGTTGAATGTGTTCTAAGAACACTCACAGTGTCCTGAAATGTTCGCAAACAAACAAAATGGGGGTGTTCTGAGGACGCTGTCCGCAGTGTTCTTTGTCAAGTTGATTGTGTTCTAAGAACTCTCGTGGTGTCCTGAAATGTTCCCAAATAAACAAAATGGGGGTGTTCTGAGGATGCTGTCCGTATTGTTCTATGGTAAATTGAATGTGTTCTAAGAACACTCGCGGTGTCCTGAAATGTTCGTGGGGGTGTCCTGAAGACGCTGTCCGTATTGTTTGTTGTCAAGTTGAAAATGTTCTAAGAACTCTCGCGGTGTCCTGAAATGTTCGTAAATAAACAAAATGGGGGTGTTCTGAGGACGCTGTCTGTATTGTTCGTTGTCAAGTTGGAAGTGTTCTACGAACTCTTGCGTTGTCCTGAAATGTTCGTAGGGGGTGTCCTGAAGATGCTGTCTGTATTCTTCGATGGCAAGTTGAATGTGTTCTAAGAACACTCGCGGTGTCCTGAAATGTTCGTAGGGGGTGTTCTGAAGACGCTGTCCATATTGTTCGATAGAAAGTTGAATGTCTTCTAAGAACACTCGTGGTGTCCTGAAATGTTCGTAGGGGGTGTTCTGCTGACGCTGTCCGTCCTGAGGACGCTGTCCGTATTGTTCTCTGGCAAGTTGAATGTGTTCTAAGAACTCTCGTGGGTGTCCTGAAATGTTGGTAAATAAACAAAATGGGGGTGTTCTGAGGACGCTGTCCGTATTGTTCTCTGGCAAGTTGAATGTGTTCTAAGAACACTCACGGTGTCCTGAAATGTTTGCAAATAAACAAAATGGGGGTGTTCTGAGGACGCTGTCCGTAGTGTTCTTTGTTAAATTGATTGTGTTCTAAGAACTCTCGTGGTGTCCTGAAATGTTCGCAAATAAACAAAATGGTGGTGTTCTGAGGATGCTGTCCGTATTGTTCGATGGTAAGTTGAATGTGTTCTAAGAACACTCGCGTCTCCTGAAATGTTTGTAGGGGTGTCCTGAAGACGCTGTCCGTATTGTTCGTTGCCAAGTTGAAAATGTTCTAAGAATCCTCACGGTGTCCTGAAATGTTCATAAATAAACAAATGGGGGTGTTCTGAGGATGCTGTCCGTAGTGCTCTTTGTCAAGTTGATTGTGTTCTAAGAACTCTCATGGTGTCCTGAAATGTTTGCAAATAAACAAAATGGGGGTGTTCTGAGGATGCTGTCCGTATTGTTCGATGGTAAGTTGAATGTGTTGTAAGAAAACTTGCGGTGTCCTGAAATGTTCGTAGGGGGTGTCCTAAAGACGCTGTCCGTATTGTTCGTTGTCATGTTGAAAGTGTTCTAAGAACTCTCGCAGTGTCCTGAAATGTTCGTAAATAAACAAAATGGAGGTGTTCTGAGGACGCTGTCCGTATTGTTCGTTGTCAAGTTGGAAGTGTTCTAAGAACTCTAGCGTTGTCCTGAAATGTTCGTAGGGGGTGTCCTGAAGATGCTGTCCGTATTGTTCGATGGCAAGTTGAAAGTGTTTTAAGAACACTCATATTGTCCACGGACATTAAAAGTTTCCATAGGCCATAGTTGAAATGTTTGACTCTATGGGTGTGATATACTGCAGTGGTTGTGGCCAGGGCATAGAGTGTTGGGTGCATGGCATTCCGTAACATAAAGTTGCTAGTTCACTTTCAAAGAGTAGGTGGAATATGTATTCCACATTTTGTCTAAATCTGGGATCTTCAGAATACATCCGTAATAAGCGGTATTCTGATGTTGATATTTGAATAGGTCTATCATCGTACCTTCCTCCTTTGCCAGTAGGAAAGAGTAGAGGAAAAGCACATGCTTCTATACTTTTTCCCCATATGCTGATTGGTGATCCTTTTGTTTGACGCATTTGGTATGTTTCTAGTGCATCTTCTATGGTGTCATTAGAGTGCAATGGATGAATTGTATAATGGTCTAAAGTATTTGATATTGTAGCAGGATCTAGGAGCTCAAATTGACCAGCTTCTTGTGCCTCTTTAATTATTTCATTTGTATCCTTCAAGTTTTCTTCAATATAAATGTCTTTGTAGTATTCATTATTCTCTTTAAGATATTGCAAGGCTTGTCTAACTTTATGTAAACCTACCAGCTGTTGCCATATTTTTTTGTCTTTTGTAGGTACTCCTTTTACTAAGATAATTAAAGATTGCTGCATTGGACGTTGCACTCCTAGAGTGTGCACATTTTCTTTTAGATCTAATGGTAAATAGACTACTTTTCCACAAATAGCTTTCACTAATTCGGAGGGAGGTAATTTTGCTGGTTTTGGTTGAAGGCGTATTATTGCTTGAAATGGGTGCACTGTTTGAATTATGATGCTCTCATATAAATTAAGTTGTTGTAGGGGTTTTGGTAGTGGATATAATTCCAAAATATTTGTGATAGCTCGTGAAGGAGTTTGGTTGTTGTCAAGTTTTGTAGTGCAGTAACTGCAAAGTATTAAGGGGTCAGTTATTTCGTATTTGTATTCTGCTATAAGGTAGAGAGCCAATTCAAACCATTTAGAATCTTCATTGTCTTCTATTTTGTATGATAGGTCTACAGTTTTTGTGTTACTTTTATAAAAAGTTCTGCCGCAACATACACACACATGATTTGGTACTTCAGCTGATGTAGTTTAACATTTTAGTATTTCTTTTTTGTATGTGTGTAGTAAAAGGTTGCCATGCGTAGAATTGTTGCTAATTTGGTTTAAAGCTATTTCATTCTGTAAGTGGCTTTCACTTCCAAAATATTTTTTCTGGATATAGTTCATTTCTTCAAGTAGGTCTTTTGCTGTACCATGTAGAAGAATGTTATCTAAATTGGCTAGTGCTAAAGCAGGACTTTTAGTACAGTTTATAGACTAGATTTCTTATAGTTGAATGATGTGTTGATATCCTTTTGATATCATGGAAGGTGGTTTTGCAAGTAGGTCCTGTAATGCAGGCCAATGAATGTCCTTGTAGTCCTGTGTACTTGCCACTGGACAGGTATCCATATTTTGCAGTAGTTTAATTTTGATTTAGTCTTTGCCTTTCACATATTGATTCAGGAATTGGCGTAAAGACTTGACATTTTTTTTGGCAATGTTACACTTTTACGTGCATGGCCATTTGTACACTAGACATTCTGATTCAGTTCAATGGAGAGGTAATTCTAAGTTTTCAGGGCATATTTTTGTAAGCAGTACTTCTTGTTCCATTATGGTATTATTAACTTTTTCATAACCTCAACCAAAGCTATGTAAGGCGATTGTATTTGTTTGCTTTATTTTGTATGCTTCTTCATTAAAGTATGGTTCTGTGCTTGTAGTGTGACTCCAATCACCTTCGCAGATATTTAAGAAGTTCTTTCTGTTGACATTTCGTTTATTGAGAAGTCTTTTTTGTAATTTAGTCATTAGTTTTGTTAGTGGTTTCATTTTGTTTAACACTAAAATAAATAACTTTCTTTTGAGAAGAAATTGCACGGTCTATCAACGCTTCTAAGATTAATTTCCCACGATAGTTTTTAAGGGTTGAACCTGATTTCTCTCCTGTTTTTATAAGATTTTGAAGGGCTCTGTGATATAACATTTTGGCTAAAATACTTTTCTTGGTATGCTTACTTTGTACTATATCAAGATTTATAGAAGCAGTTTTATCTGTAGTGATAGCTGATTTTGTGTTAATTGTTTTCTGGTTTGTTTTACATTTTGATAGAGGAGGCAAAGTTTACTTGAAACTTCTTTTGTTTCACTAAATGACTGTATTAGCTGTTTTGTTTCAACTTTTTTTTTCAAATTCTGCTAGAGATGGATGCTTATGTTGGACACTTTTATTTTCATTTGCTCTAATTCTGCGTTCCTTCCTACGGACTTGGTAGACATTCTTTAGGGTCTGTTGAAAAAAATAAAGAAGGTATCGGTTGGGGTGTTCTGCAATGTATGTGTGCTGTGTGCATGAGTGTTTGAGTAAGATGATAAAGATGTATGTAATGGTGTGTGATTGTGCATTGGGAAACTACAACTAGTAGGGATGGGTATTCTTAAATTAATGTGTTACTAAACTGGGGTTCACATGACAGAGAAAAGTAAGCTAGTGGTGTAGAGAAGTACAAATAGTGAATCTAATGCTATACAATTAAAACAGTTGTTTGTTCTATAACATCAAAATACTGGTGGCTGAGTTGGGTAATTTGTGTGTCGAAAAATACGAATTTTTGGGCCATTCTGGCTGTAAATCGCTTTTTAGGAAATGGGGATTTTTTAACAGAATGGTGCACAATCTCTATTTTTAGGCACAGAAATAGCATGAATTAACCTTACAGTGTGCTTGAGTAATAATACAAATATTATGGTGGTATTCAACTTACTTTTTTTCTAAAATGAGCAAGTTACTTCTTAGTTGTTCTTTGTACTTCAAATTCGGCTGCTTGTTTTCAGGAGAATGGTCTTCATTGCAATTGTAAAAGAAACGAATTAGTAATTTTGTTTGTATATAGCACTGTTTTTAATTTAGACATTGATTTTTTTAATTGACATCCTCAACGCCTTCCTCAAAACCATTAAAACTATCTTATTCACATAAGATACGTCACACCAGTTGAATACATATCAAATGTTCTTAATGAATAAACTGTATTGCAATGACTAACTGTAGCAAACTAAATATCTTTACTATGCCTTGTGAAATTCCTAATGTACCAGTGAATACCACTATTCCTGTAACTAAGCTCTTGCAAGTAATAGTGCCTCAATGTCATGGGCTGCTTGTGGTATATAAATATAAGTAAATAAATAAATAAATGTTTATGTTATTGTACAAGTATTGTTGTTTGAGATTTGAACATAGTGTGTGCATGCAATTTTGTTTGACTATATGCAGTCTATATATTTTATTTAAAACATTTTACTTCAACATGATTTGAATATGTTTGTGTGTAAAAAGAAATTACATAGTATAACGGTTTGTAAGTGACAGTTGATTTTAGGAGATGAAAAAAAAGACAGTACGTTCATTTTACAGATTATACAAGGAAAAATTCAGTTAATTTGTTTACATGAAACTAGAAGAATTGTACATGTACTTTACAGAAAATATGCATACCTGTAGTTTGTGTTCATGCATATGGATATGCATGGATCTGCGAGTAGAAACCTTGGAGACTTGTACAGTATTTATTGTAGAAGGTGCTCTCCAATGAAATGACACTTGTACTCAGAGAGATTCACAGTACATTTGCAGTGCTGATCTATGATGATGCAGTTAGATGTAGAGGTCTTCTATGCGATTGGTAGATGGTCATGTGACTTCATAGCTACATCCAATGAGGGAATGGCACAGAGAGTGAAGTGGAAATGGTAGAAGGGCTGTCCATGTTAGGATATGTCCGCGGACATGGCGGTAGTTCGTGAACATCGGGTGTTACATCCAGGGATTTTTGGCTTGGGAAGCCATGCAAATTAGAATGAGCATAGAAAGGGATTGGTCAGGAAAGTTTAGTGGGTGTGTTGTGCCAGTAGAGAGTTTCTCAGATACTCTTTTTGCTGAGAGAAGAACAGATAGCTATGGCTGAGTGTTTCAGAAAACAGATTGTTTGGATTTTGGGAGATTCGTGGATACATTGGTTGAAGGTGCATGCAGAAACCTGTGGAGTAGCTGTAGATCTTGGATTCCCACATGTGGAAGTACACTGGCATGGAGTACGTGGAATGAAGTGGTTGGACTTGTTACCTCTCTGTGCTACTTTGGAGACAGAGCAACATACAGCTATAATTATAATTCATTGAGGAGGGAACAGTTTAGGACATGTGTCTGGAATTTCTTTGCAATTTGCAATGAAAGAAGAACTTGGGAAGGTCATGGACATGTTCCAAATTCTCAAGTAAATTTTTTCACGGATTGCGCAGATAAAAATGTGGCTTTGTTCTTCTTCATTTGGTCCACAAATGGAGAAAGCAAGGCGCAAAGTCAATAAGGCTGTTTGTGCCTTTCTAAGAGATTTTGGCATGTCCTCTTTTCACAATGAAAATATTATGTTTCGTAGTACATACATTTTTCGCAGAGATGGAGTCCATCTAACTTATGCTGGCAATCACATTTTTTTGAGAAATATACAAAATGCATTGCGACCTTTTTTAGAATTACAGCATCCATTTTGTAGTAGGTGCTGAATATTTATAATTTTTCAAACACAAACACCACCAAAAGGCTCTTTTCAGAGCCACCACTTCCTCCCAGAGAAAATTGCAATGGTTATGATAGGGTAGCACCCCAAAATTTTAGATGTCCGCGGACTGTCCGCGGACATCTAAAAAATACAAAGGGCTCTGCTTCATTTATTTTCACTTCTATTTTTTAACTGTGAAAGGCATCTCTGAAAAGAGCATTATTTTTTTGATTTTTGTTGTTTTTTATACAAGACACACTAGGAGAGGAGGGGAAAGGAGGGGAAAGGGGGGACACCAACCACGGGGATAAGAAAGGGCGCGCTGAGAGAGGAAGATGTAGAGTGGGTTTTATTTGGGTAGTGAGCAGATCTTCTCGTGCTCTGAGACGATAGTCTCAAAAGCACTGCAAAGTCGCTCCCCCCTGCAGAGTACTGTGTCGCAGTACATACACACAACTGTGACCCTCGAAAGGTAAGGGTCATCAGCATTGTGTATGGCCTGTGAGGCAGCTTGAGGAATACGTTGTCCTACAGGAGTGTTCCTTGTGGTGACAGGATCAGAAACGGAGGACGAAGTAGAGGAAGTCAACCTGCTATGCTCCTTGCAAGGTACAACCCTGCGAATGGCCCCAGTGTGAAATGACCTTAGGTGTCACTTCATGGTAGTGGTCCCAAAACTGTACGAACCAAGCCTCCCGCGACTGAGTACCATTTTGCACTCGTTGCAGGTGACTTGGTTCGCACGAGCCTTAGGACCATTCCCATGAATGTTAAATAACCGCCACAACCAAGACTCACGCCAAGTGCGGGTAGTAGGGAGTTCAACTACCTCACCCTCATCATCCTATTCTTCCTCCTCTGCATCCTCACTCCTGTTCCCCTCTTCAGGCCCTTGGGGAGGTGGTGGTGGTGGAGGGGGCGGGGGTGGTGCTGAGGCAGATGCGGCACCAGGTGGCAGCAGTGCAGCCATGGATGCCATCAGTTTCAAGATGGAAATCTGCAGGTGGCAGTAAAATTCACTGTGCTCTGTAGAATAGCCAGAAACACAATTTGAATAAGCTCTAGGGCGTGCTCTTTTATAGGGGTGGTTGTACGCAGTTCGCGGACATGCGCGCTGTCCGCGGACAGATCGAACACAAAGAAAGGTTCAAAAAGTTTCAAAAAGTATTTAGAAACTCAGAATTAGTATGTGGGACTTGTGCTATGGTGAGTTTTTATTGAAAAATATTGTGGATTACTTGAAAATGTACTTTTAAATTGTTCGGGGACACGGACAGTGTCCGCATTCAGAACACACGATCAGCGTGGGCGCAGTCACATGATCGCTTCGCGAACATGTCCGCGAAGGGAGCGGCTGTCCGCAGGACACCAAAGGCACGGACATTGGTTTGCACATGTGCATTGATGTCGTGGGTGTTAGTCTTAGCAGTGCACGGTGGTGGTGCGAGTTATGGTTGCTTAGCTTACCATAACTGGCGAATTTCAGGGGTTTTTCGGTTTTACTTGGAACCATAACGTCCCTTTAACAAAGTTTTTTCACTGAATTTCATAGGTTTTTAGTAGCGCAACTTAACCATAACGTCCCTTTAACAAGGTTTTTTCACTGAATACATATATATATATATATATATATACCTTAATTGAACAAACCACATAAAATTTAACTGTACTAGAAACATATAAACAAAAACACATTTCTGTGGGAAGAGCGCACCATTTGCAGAATGTAAATGTAGTAAGCACTCTGGGTAATTAAGTAGGGTTGAAAGACAAAAAATTGCAACAGCATCTCTTGAAAGGACATAGTGAAGAAAGGGGATGGAGGCTTGAGGTAAGTTCATAAGTATTTATTTAAGAGGCCCACCCGGAGCCCAACGCCACTTCCACTTCCAACCATAACAGTCTGCATCTGCCTCGCGACCACCACATTCTAATCATAACAGGGGCTCGCAGGACAGACGCAGGTCCAGATGCCATCCAACCATATCATTACATATCTCCCCCCCTAAAAGAAACAACAAAATAAACAACAAAATAAACACCTCAATAGTATACTACCAATCTCTAAACAAAACAATTGAAACAGTATAATATACACTGTACTGAAACTAATGTACGTAATCTCCCAACCATCCAGGTTCCTTTGTAATTCTCTTTCTCTGAGTAACAACTGTATCACTCGTACCAGATGCCGCACCCACACCTCTTTCCACACCACCTCCACTTCCAACTTGTTTGTTCTCCCAATTCACACCATGTACATCAGTGGCCCTGGCTAATCTACCCTTGGACCATACCTCACCACCCTCAAGAAAACCTACACCATTCCTCACAACAGCAATCTTCTTAGGGCCAGTAAATCTACTCTCAACACACTTGTTTATGGATCTGGGATTTTTAATATACACCGATTCCCCTACTTTCCACTCACAAACCTTCACACCTTCTCTTCTATCAAATTGCTCTTTATTCCTTTCCTGTCCTTGCCTGACTAATCTCATAATCTCTTTACTGTCTACCACAATAGACCTCACCAGACATAACCACCCTGGGCAAAGCTTTGTCCCAGGTTCTCTTCCCTTGAGAGAAACAAAAGGAAAAACACCCATAATCGAGTGTGGTGTGGTCACGTCGCTCCAGGTCACATGGTTAAGCACCTCCCTCCACGGTTGACCCAAGTGCATTGCCATTTGGATTCCCTCTTTCAAATATCTATTGACTATCTCCACTAACCCATTGACTCTTGGGTGGTATAATGCCGTCCTGGTATGTGCAATACCGTAACCAACCAAAAATGCCCTCATCACCTCCGACACAAACTGTACTCCATTATCAGACACCAACTCAGCTGGAACTCCTTCCTTGAAAATAATTTATTCCAAAAACAAAATCAAATCCTTGGCTGTCACTTCTCTAACTGCTTCCCATTCCACCCGCTTGGAGTGATAATCCACCAATACAAAAAAATACTTGAACCCATCACCTAAACCTGCAATAGGGCCCATAATATCCACTGCCAATTTCAATTTTACCCACGGTTGGCCTGGCACCGTGTTGGGAACCATGGGTGTCTCCCGTACCACTCTACTTTTGTCATTTGATTGACATGACGCACAATCCTTTACACACCTCTCTGCCATCTTGTCCACTCCAGGCCACCAGTAACTTTGTTTTAATTTTCTCTTCATTGCCCCCTCACCTGGATGCTCTTGATGCACCAATTCCACCAAAATGACTCTAAGTGTCTCAGGAGTTACTTAGTACTGTCCCCTCCTCAGCTCTCCTTCAATTAGACTTAGATCCTCCTTGACTTCCCACCACACTTCAAAACATTTGTCAAGAACTTTCTTATCTGGCCAGCCATCCACCATCCACTGCTTGATCAACTTCAAGTCCTCATCCAAAATTTCTTCTTGAATCCATCGCTCCTGTCCCACTGCACACTCTACCTCAGCCACCACACATTCTTCCACCTCCTCTGCTCCTACTCCTTCCCTCCTCTCCGTAGGTATCGAAGAGAGACAATCTGCCACTACATTCTTTTTTCCCGGCAAGTAACTCACGTCATAATTGTATGTATGAAGGCCTAAACCCCACCTGCTGATCTTAGGGGATCCCAATGCCCACCTAACACTCTCGAAGAGCTGTACTATTGGTTTATTGTCTGATCTCACAATATACCACCTCCCCCACAAGAAATATTTAAAATGACTAACTGCCCAAAACATTGCCATGGTTTCACGCTCAATGACTGAGTAGTTCCCTTCTGCTCCCCTTAGAGTTCGAGAAGCAAAAGCTATTACTCTCTCCGAGTTATTCCTATCATATTATATCAGTGATGCACCCAGACCCAATACACTGGCATCTACCGCCAAAACACATTTGTCTGCTGGGTCAAACTTGCCAATCGAAGGTGCATTAATTTTTCCTTCCTTGATTTTATCAAATGCCTCTTCATACTCCACACCCCACTGAAACTTAACTCCCTTTTTTAGTAAACTTCTCAGAGGTGTAGACATCACTGTGAAATCCTTTACAAACGTATGATAGTATTCCACCAAAACAAGGAACAACCTCACTTGATCATTATCTGTTGGTGGAGGCGCACTCTTGACAGCTTCTACAAGACTTTCCTTTGGTCTCACACCTTCATTGCAAATCACATGTCCCAAGTACTCCACACTCTCTATTTTGCACTTGCTCCTACGCACCGTCAATCCAGTCTCACTCAACCTGCCCAACATATGTCATGCTCCCTTCCTGAATTAGCGTAAACCAACATATCATCTTGGAAAATCACAATGTTGTGTACCCCCTCCATTATTGTTTCCATCACTCTTTGAAAAACGGCTGTGGTCACAAATGCTGTTAAATGTTGGCACTTTTCAGTCAGCAGTACTTGGTGATAGGCTTGGGATAAATCTATAACAGAGAAAATTCTCGCACCATTCAAAGTTGTCAACTTTTCACCAATGATGGGAAGAGGATGTCTGTCAACTAGAATGTTCCTGTTCAAATCTTTTAAGTCCACACAGAGTCTTATATCTCCATTCGGCTTGGCAGCCACCACCACTGGGGACAACCATTCAGAACTTTCACTCCTTTCGATAATTCCCCTCTGTAACAAATTCTCATTTTCCAGTTTCACTATATTACTTTGGTTCTGTGGCACTTGCCTCACTTTGTGCACTTTGGGAAGAGCTCCACTCTTGAGGTTGATCTTGTGCTTGAACCCTCTCAGCATTCCCAGCACTTCCGTAAATACCTTTGGAAACTCCTGTTCTAATTTGTCCCTCACTTCAGCAATGGTGATTGGGTATTCAGCACTAGCCTGAATCCTAATCCTAATTTCCTCTGCTCACTCCAACCTAGGAGTGACGATCCCTCCTGGGAGACGTAGAAATCCACCTCACAATCTTTAATCTTTACGTTACCATAGGCATATGGTTCAATCTCATGCTCACTCAGCTGCTCTACTTTTCCTTGAACACAACCTTCAAAGGTTCTTCTTGATATTAATGTCCAGGGAGAGCAGCTGTCAACCTTCATTGTGACTACTCTTCCGTTGATTAGAAAGACATCTGTAGGTCCATTTTGTCTAGAGGATATGTCTGCTACTTCTAGTACATGTTTTGCTTGGTAGTTCTGTGGCACGGCAGAACTTTCCTATTGCTCTGGAAATCTTCCTCCACCCTCCACATTCTCCACTTGTCCAGACTCATGGCAAACCCTTGCCAAATGTCCCTTCCTTTTGCATTTCAAACAATTAACATTTCTGGTAGGGCAAAACATACTTGTTGAAATGTGGCGATTGCTACCACACTTGAAGCATTTGACTTCTTTGTTCGTACCCAGTTTCTTGGTGCCTTTTACTGCCGCAACCTCACCCCCTTGTTTGTCTCCTCTCATGGTCGACACATATTTGCATGTCTGCTTCATACTTCTGGCCATTTCTACAGCCAATTCCAATGGAAGATCCTTAGATAGTAGTCTATCCTGCACTTTGGCACTATTAGTGCATCAAACTAATTGATCACGTATGAGTGAATCTGTGAGTTGCCCAAAATCACAGGTGTGACTCAGTGTTCTTAATGCAGCAATAACATTCTATAATCTTTCCTGTGGTTCTTGAGATCTCTGGAAAAACTTGTGTCTTTCAAATGTAGTAGTCCTTTTGGGCTCAAAGTGAATTGACAATTTTCTTTCAGCTGTAGTATATTGATCAGTATCTCCTTGGCCTTCTTGTGGCGGATCTGGCAGTACATCATAGACACTGTGTCCCTCTGCTCCCAGATTATGCAGTAATATCGCTTCTTTTCTACCAGACACAAACTTTTCTCCCCCAATGGCAACTAGGTAAGTATGAAAGAATTTTTTCCATTGGTCCCACCTAATGGCTGGTGTACCGGGTTCTGGTAGGAAAGGTGGGGGCGGGGGCATGCTTGCTGCTGCCATTCTTGCACAACTTTGTAATGCTACTTTTAATTTTCTGTCTTGACAAGTATCAGTTTAATCACCAAAAAGTCACAAATTGAGATTTGAATTCGGTTCAACTTGAGATTTGAATCCAGTGCAGCTCCTCCTTTTATGCTGCTTATTTTTGCTTATGGACAAAGGATCATTCACTGTATTCCCTTCTAATTACACTTCTTATGAATGTGCAGGTTTACAAGCCTTCTGCTGCACCTGGTTTTCTTCTTGCTATATTCAGCAAGTCACTGGGCACTTTGCTGGCAGGCTGCCGGCTCCGCCTCCCCTTTGGCCAAGTGACACGCAGATTTGGGAAAAGAAAGTCTGTGTCTTGTGGCCGCAACACCACGCGAGGTCTCGAGGTCTCCTCCCCCGTCTCTTCACCTTGTTAGCCTGATGAGCTGCGCCACAGCAGGGAATGTCAGCTGTTCTCGCTGTACGCTGCAGGCGGATGTGACATTGGGCGCCGGCCCTGCCCAACACTCCTCCTGACAGTCAGCTGTCGTTGGAGGCGTCGGCCCCGTGCAATGCTCCGCTCCGCAGTCAGCTGTAGCTGGAGGCGCCAGTGCCGGCCTTGTGCAGCGCTCCTCTCCACGGCGGGCCTGTTTTGCCTCAATCCCATCCTCTTCGCCAATTGAAGAAAGGGGATCGAGGCTTGAGGTAAGTTCATAAGTCTTTATTTAACAGGCCTGCCCAGAGCCCAATGCCACTTCCACCTCCAACCATAACGGTCTGCCTCTGGCTCGCGACCCCCACCTTCTAATCATAACAGCGGCTTGTGGGACAGAAGCAGGACTGCATGCCAAGCATATACATTCCAACCATATCATTACACTTAGCTTGTTAGATAATGTTTCAAATTGGTGGCTTGTCAATCTGTAAGGTCTCACAAGTGAACCATGGTGTCTACACTTCTCAAAAGTACCCACATCTGTTCTTAAGTGGTTCGACAGCATTGAACCAGGATTCAGATTGCTGTCAGTGCTGGTTGAATCATATTTGGAGGTAGCAAATCATGGTGAAGAGTCGGCATCAAATCAATTAAAAATCAAGTTCTGTGCAGTTTGAAGGGCAGCGTTCGAGTGATGCCGCTCATTGAGCCCACCAAAATTGGTTCGGAGGTCGAGCCAGTTTAAGATGGAAGCTACAGTGGGGTTGGGTCGAGTGTCACAATGGTTCAAGCAGTTCAAGTCAAGGTCCTGTATAGTTAGATGCTGTGGCCTTGGTGGTTCAAATTCATCTGCAGCGGTGAGCTGGTATTCTAGGTGAACAGATGATGTGCTCTGATGGTAAAATGTGGCATTGAGCTGGTTTGATGAATACAAAAGCAACAGTTCAAAGAAGTTTGAAAAATTGCCAAAGGCAGCACCAGTGGGTCCTGATGGTTTCTAGACATTCAAATGTGGTCCACGTGGGTTTGGTTATGGTTTGACGCAGCACAATGCAGGAATTGGGTGGCTTAGCATCTTCTGGAGCTGTGAGGCCCAATCCAGGTGCTGTAAGTGTCCAATCCCTGCCAGTGTAGCAAGTGGTGTTTGCCTTCTTGCAATATACCCAAAGTGATTATCTCTACAGGCAGGTAGTGTAGGAGAAAGGAAGAAAAAAGAAGCCCACAGAAAAACAAAATGGAAGAATCCTTCCTCCATCTCTTTGGTTTTGTCTGACTACCCTAACCCAATCGTGTTCCTAAGCCTGCAGCTTCAAAAGACAATTGTTTTGCAACACCTTGGTGTGAAGCTGGCCCTTTTTGTTGTGGGGGTTTAGTTCCCATGAAGGTTCCTACTGGATTTACCCAACCTCCCAAGTGATCAAAGATGACAGATCTGTCCTGCCCATTGTCCTGCTACCTGAGAAGAGACCGACAGTATAGTTAGTATCCACAGAGCCTCTCCACAGCTGGCCTGTTCTCACAGTATTGACACGGGTATGTTACAAATCAGATGTGGCTTTAATAATTATGTGAATTACCATCTCACAATAACACAACCCAGGTACTGCTTATTATTAGAGATGACCCTGTCAGCTGAAAATCAAGGATACGCGTGTAGCAAGGCAGAGTTTAACACTATACTTTTGGCATGGACCATTTGGTGAAAATGTACTATTGAAGCGGAGGGTGATATGCATGTTATGTAATGTTCAGTACACCATGTTGCAATGTTACTGTAACTAGAGGTGGCGTTCCAGAGGGAATGCTTATTAACCATACTAATAGGCATCCCCTGACTAGATAATTAGACTCCAATTACATTTACACCCAAACTCACCCCCAACCTGAAACT
Source organism: Ambystoma mexicanum (assembly GCF_040938575.1). Lineage (NCBI taxonomy): Eukaryota > Metazoa > Chordata > Amphibia > Caudata > Ambystomatidae > Ambystoma > Ambystoma mexicanum. Next base: position 753,973,702 of record NC_090936.1, read on the forward strand.
GAATGTCTGTTCTACTGCCCTACTAAAGTCTCCACAGACTATCTTCAAAGTAACCAAACCATGATTCACAATAGACCAGGGGAGGGGCCAGGGGTGACAAGGTTAGGCTCAATAGTCTATTCTACTAGGTCCCACACCAATGGTCTATTTGACTGGGTCCCACACCAATGCAAAGGATTCCAATCGAGCACACAAATTATTCCCTAACTCATGAGAACAGAGACAATAATAACACATTATGATAATAATAGGCAGAAGTGGCATAGTAAGTGGTCTGCAGTGACTGGCGTATAAGGATCTTTTCTATTGCTCTAATTTTAGAGGCAGAGCTTTTCATCAAGGAACTTGTGCAAAAACCTACTTAAGGCCAGCCCGAACACAGCGCAGAAGTGGCAGAGTAAGTGGTCTGCAACAAATGGAGCAGAGGATCTTTTCTATTTCTCTTGTTTGGGAGACAGAGTTTTTCAGCAAGGAACTTGTGCAAGAACGTACGTAAGGCCAGTCCGAGCGCAGCGCAGAAGTGGCAGAGTAAGTGGTCTGCAGTGACTGGAGCAGAGGATCTTTTCTTTTTCTCTCTTTTTGGTGGTGGAGCTTTTCAGCAAGGAACTTGTGTGAGAAGCTACAGAAGTGTCAGAGTCAGAGTCTGCAGTGGTCCTATGGGGCTGTAGGGGCACAGAGTTCCATAGGCGATACAGGCTGTGATCTCTTGTGATCTCGCAGTGAGTTTGGCATTTTATGTATTGAGCTGCTGCGAGTTTCCTGCTGACTGTTTCGTGGCCTGAACCTTTACATTGTACATGGGGTTTGTGCGGCCAGTGTACAGAGCCTACCCAAGTCTTTTTCCTTGCCTTATATTCCTGCTCTAGCCACTTGCTGTCTGCGAAATGTGAAGCTATATTATCACTAATTTACCAATCAAGAGTCTATGCCGGACATAAGCAGTGGTAAAATGTCTAACCACTCCATGGCTAGCAGGCACTCAATTTCCAATACTGAAATGTTGGTGTGTGATGCTGGAAATGCATCGGAGTGACAGGGCCTCCGTATCCTTGACCTTTACTGCCTTTCATTGTGTGTTCTGTTGTGTTTTCCATGCAGGAGTTCATGTGGGACTCCTGGTGGGGAAGCTCTCTCTTTTGGTTTGGTGTACAGACCCATGTGATACCCTGATGGCACCCATGGGTTAGGGTGCAACCGTGTGCCCCTAGTGTATGTTTTTGGGCACCTGTGTGTGGCCCACAGAGCAGGGTATGGGCTGGTGGCAGCTCCATGCTGAATTTGACAGGTGCTATGAGTATCCTCCATTTTGGGATACCCAGGCCCTGCCAACGGAATCAGTTGATTCCTGATAGGAAACAAGATGGCCCCTGTGGCCTCTTGCTTTCTATTGCCTGTTACCTTGTTTTCCCAAAGTCCTGGGAAGCCCTGACTCTGTCCCTCCCCCTGACTGGCTGTTGGGTAGAAGTTCCATATATGGTGTTGTTTTGAAGTCCAGTCCAGACTGGCTGCAGCCTTCCCAGTGACTGTATGTTATGGGTACACCCTGTGGGTGGGACCTGGGTGAATGGAGTGTGTGACGAATAAGCATTCTGCATTGTGGATGTCTAGTATCTGGTGTTTGACACAATAACTGAGACAGCCCTGCCCGAAACTGGTATGAATGCAGTGTGGAGTGTTGAATGGCTGGGTACTTGTCCCAATACACATATTTGGTGCAAGTGTCTGGAGAGAAGTGAATGGCTTGAATGCACTATGCACCTGATTGGATGCCTGCCTGCATGAATGCCCTTCTGGCCAATTGGTTGCCTGAGTGTGACCCAGCAGAATGAATGGGAGATCAACTAGTATATTTGGGGGACTCTCACTGCTAGAATTCATGTTCAGAAGCTGAAGAGAAACTGAAGTTGAAACTGAAGTTTAATCTTGAAGCCCTGCTGGAAGAGAAGTCTTGATGCTGCTCTACTTCATCAATTTGAAAGCTGCTGTGTATCCAAGGACTGACCCAGAGAGGACTGATAAGGCACCCTCTTCCCGAGCTATGAGGGACCATCGTGCACTAGCTGATCTTTGCCAAAGGTCCCTGATAGACAGACCTACGACAGGCTGCCGACCGGAGACGGGGACCGCCGCTGAATTACAAGGAGAAGCGTCCTGACACTGTTGTCCATCATCGTCGACGACTGCCGTCGCCGACCGGAGCCGCCAGGCTCCCTTTGCCTAAGTAACATTTGATCCAAGGCCGCTCTCGCCTGCACCGTCGACCGCTTTGTCCTGCCAGAGAAAGTCAAGGCCGCTGATGCACTGAGGAGCATCCGCCGGTGGGTTTCCCGCCACCTGACAACCGTAGAGACGCTGGACGACTCAATGCCCTTGCTGGGCCACAGTTCTTCACAATCATTTTGTAGTCCTGAACTATCGTCATCGAGATGCCCCACACCCCTCTTCCTTGCAGGTCGCCAACGCTCTGTCATCGCTGAGCACCGATAGGAACAAAGCTGCCACCTCGCCGTTGTCTTTCACCCCTTTTTCCTCATGAGACCTCGATGATCGTGGCTCCTGCCTTAAAGGGAGCCGCTCAGGAAGGATCCGTTGACGACCCGACAACAAACTCTGGTATTCCAGGTCCATTGGGCTTGTAGAACCATTTTAGAAGGAAATAAGACTCTTTTGAACAATATATGGACTGGGCTTGTACAATATAGAATTATTTAAAGGTTGCCCAGGTGGGGGGAGCTCCACACAGAATTGTGCCTAGTTGGTAGGGGTCAATATTCTGCCAATTGTTCTAAACAACTGCTTTCCTCCTATATCTATTGTTGATTACTTTTATTCCTTGATCTGTGTGACATTTGACCAGAGTATAGTTGATGCACATTAATGAGATATGATAATAATTGTGGTACCACTTTAGAACTGTATATATTTGCCAATTTTAGATTTTTGAGCACAAAATGAGTTATTGTGATAGTGTACATAACGTTGAATATTAATTATATAAAGACTGTGTTTTAACTAATACAGTGTGGGGACATTCCTTTGTGGGGGATTGGGGACTATACTGTACTTAAGAACCAGCCTGTATCACCTCCTGAGAAGCTAGGCCTTGATTGCTCGTCCATTGCTACCTTATAGAGAATCTTGACTGGGGCGGACCTCTGTGCCTCTCCTCTACCACATAGAGAGCAGAAGTACAGACCCCCCCTCCAGTCTTTACATGGTGGCAATGAACTTGCCTCTCCCACCTTCGCCGGATCTTCCTCCCCGTCCCTTAATTTTTCCAATTGTTACTATTGTGAAAACCTCACAAAATGAGATGGGATTCCACTCATTGCACGTAAGCATCAAAACATAAAATGTAATTATGTCATATTTTTGACAAAAGTAAAACAAAACAGTTATCAATGCTTTCATCCCCAGGCTACTTGAGAACAGCACACCTGCCCTTGTTTCTGGAAAGATTCCACTTATCGATTTAAGTGCGAGACTGAAAGACGGAGTAAACATCCATCCACTAATTGGTTCTAAAATGTCTCCTCATTATCCCTCTGATGATAGTATGGATGATACTACTCCACCAATGTATAATAGATATGCCTCTGACTTTGATTAATCTTTGTCATCAATACCTTCCTCTCCTGAATTTCCTCCGATGAGGCACAGCTCTTATTTTCCCCCTTCGGGACCTACCAACATAAAAATGTCTCATTTACCAACATTAGCAGATATAAACCAGACTTTATTCATCTTGGCTTTGCTCTATGAAAAAATACAGACTGAGGTGAAATCAAAATCTTTTGTATTGGAATCCCTGTTCTGTAAATTCGAGAATGTAAAATGATATCTTGCAACACAGCATTCATCAGGCTCACATGCAGCTAAGGCCTGGGTTACACTGACTCGGCCAGCAATGTATACAGATGTAGCAGTAGGCCCATCCGAAATACAGCAATCACTTATAATTGACTTAGTCTCAAACACTACTATATTCCAAAAAGACCTCAACATGCTGAAATCAAGTCACATGTCAATGGGCCTCATTCCGACCCTGGCGTTAACCAAGGCGCTATTAGCGCCTTGGTTGACGCCGGTATCTTTCCGACTCCGCCATGGTGAATGGCGTAATTACCGCCCCATTCCAAGGTTGGCGGGGGCGGTAATTCCCCATTCACCATGGGCCCTTCCCCATTCCCATTTTTGCCCCATAGGGCTCAATGGGAATGGGGAAGGCGCTAATTACGGCACCGTAAATCACGGTGCCATAATTAGCTCCTGGGTCCCTTTGCGGGTTGGTTTTTTAACTCCTGTAAAAAGCAGGCTTTAAGTACCAACCCGCAAAGGGAACTCGGAATAGGGCGGTAAGGGTTTAATGGCACCGGTCTCGTTACCGGTGACCGTTAACCCTTGCCGCCCTACTCGGAATGACCCCCAATGACTCAAACATTGCATACGAGCCTACAGAATAACACCATAATCCAGATTGACTCACCTACGAAGGCTGACGGCTCAGTAGATGCCCTGGAGTCTCTTCATGTTCCTACTCTGTCAGTTTTACCAAAGAAAGCTCGCAGCTATGCTCGCTTGAGAAAAACAAAAAAAAAGTTGGGGAAAAAAGTATTTCATGACATATTCGCACAACTACTTTTAAAATCTGTATTCCATAAATCCTCTGTCTCTGAGTTGAGCCCATCTACTCCAATCCCTGTCAATAATGATTGAGTTATGATTCCTTCAATAGAAGTGGTTTTGACATCTGTGACTCCACTTTATGTCCCCTCGATCCTCTTATGATAAATAATGTACCCCAGGAAGGGAACCAAGTGGTGCGGTCGGGGAAGGACATAGTAGATGTGGGCCTGGTGCCTTTAGTTGGAGTCCCCTTTAAAAGGCTGCATACCTTAAATCTTGGTAATGAAGAAGTTAGAGCCATTGCGCCACAGTGTTCGGGGGAGGCATGCTTTTTGCACATCGCTCAGGGCGGTTTACTACGCCATGCAGAGACTGCCAACTTTGACGCTGCTGGAGTGGGCATTAGTGATACATGTATAAGGGAGCCCATGCTGCAAAGTGTGGGGGTCTCTGTCCCCTCTGCAAATTTCATCAATACTCTTAGTGGTCCTTATCCTCATGGTGACTCTTATGAAGGAAAATAATTAGAGTACCACTGGATCCTACACATCTATTGAACAGCAGAGAGGACATAGCTTGGACTCTTCTTATTTACTTGTTAGGGAAACTCATATTGGTCAGAAAAATCACGATTGTCCAATTGCAATGTTGATAGAAAATGTGTTATCCGATAATAATTCTATTATTCTGAGACGCACTGCAATTCTACGGCTTCTATTGGAGATTCCGAGTCTTGCAGGTAGTTCTTCCAGATACAAACAGAGGGTTTATTTTCCGGATTGTACAAGAACAGATCATTCTGTGGTGTATTTTGCATCAGGGTTCGTCTTTATGCTGTGCGAAAAGAGAGAGGCAATTTGAGGGTGTTTTGGTATGATCTAACACGTACCCAGGGCTCAGCACTATATAGTATCACTGAAAAAGCTTGAAATACTAATCGTCCAATGATGGGGGAGATTGAGTACTTGAAGGAAAAAATGAAGCGGTCTGAGGTAACCCAAGATTGGTCATGGCTGTTGAATGCGACGTGCCTCTAACAATAAATCTAACGGATGTAACCATATGTCTCCTAACTCCCAATTATCCATTCTATCATTGAATTCTAGGGGCCACATCCATCTTCCTGCCTTGGGTCATTTATTACAGTCCTATATGATAGTTACACTCTAAGAGACATGGCTTCTAAAACCCTATAATTGACAGTTATGTAATTTCCACACAGCCGGCTAAGCGTGGTTTGGCTGGACGTCCATCGGGGGGTCTTTTAACAATGATTAAATCAAGTGAAACTTTGGAGATGGTGGGCACTGATAACTCGCATTTAGGTATCTTTGCCACTCATATCAGATTCAGGGGTAACTCCGGCTGGGATTTGTTAATGCTCAATATATACTGGCATAATTGTGTACAGGATGTAGGGGATTTCCTGGTTTGGTTAATACATTACATAGCTGCATGGGCTTGTTCCCACAGGGTCACTTAATTTTGGCAGGGGATTTAAATTTATACTTTGATTGTCTCTTGGATGATTCATGTGTCACAGTTGTGCCCAATGATCACTGTGTTACTAAATTGAAAAAATTACCTGTATGGAGAATGGGCTTGGGGGGCATAGGAATATAATTTCTCCATGATATCTCGAGACTTGAAGTAGCCTCAATTCCAACATGGTCTAACGGAACCCATTAATCTATAATAGATTATATCTTTGTATACAACTGGCTTCTATCTAAATGTAGTGATTTTAATATTCTCCCATCTAGATACAGTGATCGTTCCATATTAACAGCTCAGTTCGACGTGATGGTGGGTAAGTCTGAGGAAATAGTGATAAAACTCACTAATCTTAATGTGAATACTGCAGGCAATAGACTAAAGTGGAATGAACAGAATATAACCTGAATAAATGAAGGACTACACAATTGTGTAACCAATACATCTGATTCTTGGAAACTGGAAACATTCTCTGTGAACAACTTTGGTCATTTCTTTGATTTTCTTCTTATATTTATAAAATGAATGCTTCTCAGAATGAGGATCAAACAAAACACTGCTCACCTTCATGCTTATAGTAATGAGGTTGTACTCAATTGCAGAGAGATGAGACAGTCTGTGAGAATTACTATGAATCGGGTTGACCTTACTCCTGAAATTAGAGTCTTCATGGAGAAGAGTTTATGACAGAGTTATACAAATTGGTTGTTACAAACTAGAATGATTAGTTTGCAGCAAGATGCTGAGAGTATATTGAAAGCACTAATGAACAAAAACTCCAGAATGTTCTTGGCACTCATGAATAATAACGATCATGCTATGTCAGAAGCCATAATCAATACGATTCCAGAAATAGCATGGGTAGCACACTTTACTTGTCTTTATGTTCACAGTGAAAGGACTAAAGTAAATTGAGATGTTAGTATAGAACTATTGCTTAACCCTCCAACTCTGTTGTTTGACTATGAGGAAGTCTATAAGACAATAGTGAAGACTTCTTTCATCCTGTGCAGCCAGACCAAATGGCCTCTCTAATATCCTGCTTTTGAGTGACCCGTCCAATTGGGCTAAGAACCTATCCTCTTTGTTCAAAAACATCAATACATCCAAACAATTTCCCCCCTCTTGGGCTACGGCATATATAATTCCTATTTTTAAAATACGGGATAAAACAAATCTGTTGAATTAGAGGCCGATCGCTATTCTTGATGCAGATAGTAAAGTTTTTGCTTCAATACTGCTCTGCCAACTTGAACGAATGGCAACTAACTCCTTGATTCTGAAGAAATGGCAAACAGGATTAAGAATTTGGGAACGTCTCTAAACAGAGCTCTAGTGAAATGCATTCAAAATCTAGCCTGGGGTGGCAAACATGAGTCCATCTATATAACTATGTAACTATGGTAGACCTGTCATCTGTCTTTGATGCTTTTGATCAGAATCATCTCTGGTCAAAACTAAAATCATGGGGAATCCCATCAGGCCTTTTAAGATTAATTATGGGGCTCTCTGCAAAAACCGATGTCTGTGTTCTTCTGAATGACAATGGCTCATTTTTGCACTCCATGAGGTCCTAGCAGCCAGTCTATTTAACTTATATATGGAAGACGTTGGTAAACATCTAGAACCTGTATCTTTTGTTTCTCCTAATTGTCCAAATTAAGAATGTGCTGGCTCTCATATGCAAGCAACTTTTTATTATTGGACTGTACTCCCATTGGGCTACAACATTATTGAATGCCATTCAGCCTCATTACGACCCAGGCAGTAAGTTACTGCCTGGGTTGTACCCTTACCACCATGGTGTAAACTATGTTTACACCATGGTGGATGGCGGATTTACCACCCCATTCCAAGGTGAGTGGGGTGGTAAATCCCCATTTCCCATTTTACCCTTCCCCATTCCCATTTTTGCCCCATAGGGCATAATGGGAGTGGGGAAGGCGCTAATTACGTAATTTACGTAAATTACGGTGGCGTAATTAGCACCATGGTCCCTTAGCGCCATGGATTTTAACGCCTGCAAAAAGCAGGCGTTAAACTCACCATGGCACTAAGGGACCTTGTAATCAGGCGTTAAGGGTCAGCGCCGTTTACGGCACCGTTAACCCCTTAACGCCTGACTCGTAATGAGGCCTGTGTTGTTCGCAGAGAGTCGTTCTCTGAAAATAGATCCAACTAAAACACAGGTCCTTCACTGCTCAAGACGTGGGGGCGCCTCCAAATTTGTCTGGCATATTAACGGTCACCCTCTAGATGAAATTAATTCAATTATATATTTAGTTTTTTGGGTGATGACTAAACCAAATATTGGGAAGTATCATGCTTGGCTTCTTCACAGAGCTTCATCTTTGGCAAATCAGATTCAACGGGTCGACACCAGATTTGGCACATACTCTATTAAACGGGCACTTCAATACTATTTGGGGAAAATTGTTCCTAAGCTACTTTAAGGCATGGGATGTTATGTCCTAAGAAACTTGGAGTCCCTCCCACAGCTTGAGGCACTAATATGCCTACTTAAGCTGCCAAATTCGGTAGCAATTGAGTATTTTTGAAAATCTTGTCATTTCTACGCAAAATGCTATGCCCTTTGATGGACTCTCTTTTTCTTGATCTAAGATATCTCTTGGAAAATAATGAAACTATGTGGCTAAAAGAAAGTTATAGCTTCTGTAAAAATCTTTTGAAAGAAATTGGGAGTTCCACCAAAGAAATGGTTATGCGTCCAGATTCTACTAAGCGTCTTCTCTGTATCTTTGATTACATCTGTACTACTGAGAATTTCCATTCTTTTTTCCTCGCTACATCATTTAAGGAATGTACCTCAAAATGTTGGCATTCTGGCCCCATTTTCTTTCTTTGTATATTGATAGAAGTATACGTTCATTATTTTTGAGATTTCGCTGGGGTTTGATACCAACCAAACATACATTGGTCCGATATAGAATAATAACAAAGGATCTTGCAACTTGCTGGTTCTGTACAATGCAGGGTGCTGTAGAAAATATTGAACACTTGATCTTACACTGGCCTGCTGCCCAGGCTTTGCGTTTTAATCACTTCAGGAGCATCCGTGTGTTTTCTTTTACAACAGAAGGAGGCCTAATCTGAGCCGCTTGTGTAGCCGGTCACTACAATGCTATGTTAATCACAGTAACCAATTGTATTAAAGCCTTGGACCTTTCAGAATCCTCTTATTTTGCCATGAACTGAAGGGTGATTTCTTATACTTGTTCTATGATGTAACATGTTTTTATTAACTGTTTTGTATAATGATCTTAATAATGAATTACTGTTTACTGAATGCTTTTTACATCTACATGTATTTGTTAATTGATTTGTATATTGATCTTAATAATGAAATACTGCGTATTGAATGTCTTTCACTTGTGTATGTTAAAGGTTATTTATAACCAATAACACATTAAAAAAAAAAATAATAATAATAATAACAATAACATAATAATAGTAAAAATGCAGAAACTAACAATGCATCTTTCATTTCTCTATTTTTCCTGTTAAAACATAAGCATCCATGTGCCACGTTTACACCTTTAGTCCAGTTCTCTTGCTGTTATTTGTTTATATAGTATGGCATGTTCCACAAGCCCTTAACCACCTCTCTATAAGGAAAGAGGAATCACTCCAAGCTCACATACGTATGTATGTTCTCTGCATTGCACCTCTGAAGATGGTCCTCTTCTGTTCTAGACCTGTCTCTGTGGTCTACCTACCTCTACTCCTGGATTTGTTTCTTTCTTTGCCCGTGTCCCTTTTCCATGACATGTCCCATGTTGCTAGTCAAATACCACAGCATATGCACTCATAACACATGCCACACAACAGACATACATACCACAGCGTTCTAAATACACATGCTAATTCACACACACTGCACATTACAAAGCACAACACCACAGAACATATGTGCCAAACAGCTACACGAACTGCATTTCAGAATGCACATTCTGGAAAATGTACCCTTCACGAAACACAAAGAAATTGCACATACCTCAGTACAACACCCACACTCAACAATAACAGCATAACATGGATGAATCACACAATACATAAACTACTGAACGCACATATCCAATGGCAGAACTATGTGTTTTGCAGCAACACAACAACTACCACTACTCAATTGACATATCAGACAATACTGAACAAAAGGTAAATGCTGCAACACTCACTCTATTCCACAAGCCACCACCCAATCCAACGTCCCTGTCCTTCCCCAACTCATCCCTCAACAACCCATTGCCCTACTCCGGGTAAGGCCAGCACCTTTACAGCCACTACAGAGCTCCACCTTGCAAATCCAGACTATTCGAAGAGCTTGCCTTTGGACTTGCCACAGCACCAATGATCAGAGCACAATCACCCCTTGGTCACACTCCAAGGGTGTGTGAACTATTAACAGTGCCTCTTTGAGTGACTATTGTAAAGGTTGTGATGAGTTAGGAATGGCCACCCACAATTAAAGCAATTAGCATGACCCAAGTATGTTTTAAACCAATATTACACGAAAAGTCTGAACATTGTTTGTATAGGCCTAGACTAACCTAGGAAAAGATACCGATAAGTAATGCCTGTCATATAACCGAGGGATTCTTCAGACCAATTACATACCTGGGCCCCTGTCATGCGAGCTTGGGAATTAATCAATGCAAGTTGGCAGTCTAGTCATAATGCTTTTCATGTCATTCATATCTGCGATGCCCCCTGTGCCTTAAATTCCTTTAACCCTATGAGTGCTGACCCCACACACCATGAGCCCATATTGATTCTGACAGATGCCCCTTCTCACACAATATAGGATATAAACATTCCAAGGGCCACTTCATTAGGACATGTGTATGTGCGTGTGTAAGCACATCCTAAAGTCAGCAAAAGAGTAAAAGCCTGCCATGCCTTTTACTGATGTGGTGTACCTTGTTTGGGAAACACTGTACCTTTATGATATCCTTTGCTACCTATACCTGTTATTTGTTGATGTATTTACGTTTCTATTTCGTTGGGTGAAAACAGAACACCATGCAAAATTACAATGATACATTTTAAATAAAGCACATCAACAGAAGAGAAAACAGAGAAAAACAGTGTAAGTCCTTTCTCACCTCCCCTTTATTGAAACCACCCTGCACAAAGAGTCTAAAGAAAATGTAGATGTTTTATTTTATTTATTTATGTGCATATGGTTAAAACAACCTTTCACACTATGTAATACACAATAAAATCACACAATATTCCATTTACAAACAGTGAATAAAAACAATAAATCAATACATTAAAAGTTAAAAATAAATATAAATGTACAAACTTCATTATTCATGTCAACTTTGAGCGTTATATTAGATGGATGCAAAAAGATGGGTGGATCACAGGAGAAACTGTGCAGGCATTTGGCTTTACAATGTCAATCTTGGTTTCACCAGCTGCCCTATATGGAATGCTGCAGCGGTAAAAACCATCAAGTCCGCTCGATAGATCATGCTCCAGGACTGATGCAACTGGAAGTAACTGAAATGTGCATATGCCTTGCCATATAATTCACCCAGTGATGGACACTGGGTAAGAATGTGGTGGGATGTTTCCACTTGGATTTTACATAGCCTGCACAAATGCTCCTCCCTCGGAATACGCCTCCATGCACCTGTCTTTTTCAAAAACAGGGAGGACCTCGAGCCTTAGACATAAGACAAAAGGTGTATATGTTGGATATCTAAGATTAGCAGATTCTCATGTGGTTGTTCTATAAAATCACTGTGATGGGAATAAGTAGAATATTTACGGCTGGTGGCCAAATAGTCTATGGATTGTATTCGATCATACTCTCTGGATTTCACCACATATCCAGAGAGATAAAAATCCACAAAAGAGCTGGGGTATACTCTCAGACCAATGTCATGGAAATGTTTTAAGACAGCACAATCCATGTCGTTTAACCAGATGCTAAGTGAGCACCTGTGCACATGATCAATCATCTGGGCCATAAGGAGAGGGTCACCAGGGCCTGCATATCTAATATTTGCCCAGAACCGACATACTGAAACCTTCTATAAGGATAGCAGATATTGGAAGCCCAGTTACAATGTAATGGCCTCAACTGGCACCGCCCGGGTAGGCCCAAGAGGGAACCCAGTATCTTTGCCTCTATTTTGGTTAACCATGTCACTGCAGTGTCAGGGTATATTTCCAGGGCATATAAGATTAGTGGGATTATGGAGACCCTGTAGGCCTGAATCTTGGTCTCAGTTGATCCCCCCCATTAATATAAATGATTTTTCTAATAGGCATTTATTCCAAGCCTTGGTAGGGACCCTTTCAACTAGATGTGTAAAAGAATGTGTATTGCCGAGGGTTATCCCCAAATACTTGATATTGTCAACCTGTTCCTACTGGAGGTCCCCAATCCTCCAAACGAACGCTGCATATCCACTTGCTCTTTTCCCAATGGTCATAGTCTTGGTTTTATTGATGTTAATCTGTAAGCCGTTCACCTCAGCATATTTGGTAAGTGCATCCAGTGATTATTGGAGGCCAATAGGAGTGCGGTCTTTCATTACAATATTGTCTGCATATACTAAAGAATAGATGTCTTCATTACCAAAGCAGGGCAGGGGGGATTTTTTACCTTTTGCAATGCAGCCTGTGGGGAAATGTAGGCGTAAATGGGGGCTCTAAATAGCTGGGGGCTGTGAGTTAAAGGGATTTATTAGCTTAGTATGCACGTGCAGGGGTAGTGTGTGCTTTACACAAAACACAGAGATACAAATATCATAGGTGCAAATGCAGCCGGATGGGAAATACACAGGGTCCAGGAACAAAAGAGCATGTTTTAAAAGTGTTTGTTATTTCAGGATGATATTTAATTTGACTGACTTGCACTACACCTAAATACTAATATAAATTAAGATACTAACCCCTTCACAGTAACATGTAACTTCTCATTAATAACAATTAGTGCAAATTGGTCTATTTGAGAATAACCTGAAAATGAATTTGGAAAATGCTCTTTTTAGATGAGGGTAAATGTGAAGTTGGAGCTTGTGTGGCAAGCTGTGTGTATGGAATGCTGCTCTGTTAAAAAACAACATTGTGAAATCAGGAAGCGGAGGAAAGAAATGTATTTTATTGCTCTCCAACAGTAAAACCATGTGGCATTCAGTGGTCTGTTCTGGTTGAATGGAAGGATTTCTTTTAAATGACAGGGGGAAATTGTGAAAGGGACTCCAAGTGGGTGTAGCGGGCAGTCATTCAAAAACATCCTTAGAGAGACATCCTGTGATCGTTGAATGCTGAGATGGGCTGACAGGCAGACTGGGACTCTATTCGGAGGGACGTTGGTTTGCAGCAAGCTGGCAGGCTGACAGACTCCCAGGCTGAGGGCTGTTCACTGGGCTTATCTGCGCAAGCCCGGGTTCTCTGCCAATTTGGGACAGAAGTATCACCATCAGCTCTAGGTAATATAGGTCAAAGGTGAGCCATCAGCTCTAGGTAATATAGGTAAAAAGTGAGGAAATTGCAGTGTGTCTGGCAAGCAGTCAGATAGGGAAACAGATTGTTTCATTTGCAACGTTTATCAATATTTTATGCATAGGCATATTCAAATGTTCATGAAGGCATATGCACTGCTATTCGTTTTCTCTCTAAAATTGCAGTTCTTGCCAGTTTCCTGGTGGCCAAGGTTGGATGGTAAGATTGCATACAGTTGGTTCTGTTAATCTGTGCAAACACTCTAATGAAAAGTGTTTTGCATTCTTATGTACAAATAGTTTGTATCGCATAATGTAATTATCTGAATAGCTTTGAATTTTAACATTACATAAAAATGCAGATATTTGGAAATTAAAAGTGTTTTGCATTCTTATGTACAAATAGTTTGTATCGCATAATGTAATTATCTGAATAGCTTTGAATTTTAACATTACATAAAAATGCAGAGATTTGGAAACAAGCTGGTTGTGTTTTCATTACATGACTGTGTTTTATTAGAGAAAAGGAAATAGAGTCAAAGCTACCCTTGTCATTAACGCTCTGGTAGTCTTCTATAGTATGCAGTGGAGCTATGGTGGCGTATTTCAATTAGCTCTTCCAAGGAACACAGGGGAATTGAATTGTTTACAAACATAAAAAGTACAATTTATTGATTTCTCAGAAACAAATGTTTAAAACAGCGACAAATGCCATCTCAGGCACAGGAGAAAGTATTGTATTCAAATCTCAAATGATTATGCATATAGGTTTATAGGTGTACAACTGAAGTGACTGCAGTTTCATGTGTTGTCAAAAAATGAGGTAACACGTAAACATTGTCGACACACACGAATCAGGTGCTTCTAGTCTGGTGAGTGGGTTGAACTGCCAGCGATTGAAGAAATGGAAGACTGCTGGGACTTGCACCGGACTGTCTTCAGGACTGGGAAAACTTAGAGCGTGATGGTGCTAAAAGAGTGCCAGGCACCTACAGGTAGCAAAAAGAGGGGGAGGGGTTAGTAGATAAAAGATGCAAAGTGTGTTCACAATGAGACACTGCGAAAGGAAGACATACCTAGGGTATTTGGAGCATCATGGCTGAGCGTTGTTAGGAGGCCAGTTGTATAATATATCTCTGGTGGATGGGTGTAGTCCTTAGGATGGACTGGTGGTCTCTGTAACAATTTAGAGGAGCCCAATGTAATTTGTGTTCGCTGGAAAGGGCTAACAAAACGTGAAGAAGTCTATTGTTTTACCTAATATGGCTGGAACCGGATCCAGGTAAGGTCGGAAGGGAGAGGAGTTCTCTATCCGTAGTGCAGAATACAGACGTAAATAAGCTGTAGAGGAGGGGTAAGTAAAATGTGGTTTTAAGCCAAGAGAAAAACTGGGCTGCAGAGGTAAAAAGTAAGCTGATGTGGTAACTGGAGACGGGTGCGGGTACGCTAGCGACCTGGTGCATTTGAAAGTGCTATTTGGGTTGCTGAGTGTAGGTAGAGTGTGAGCTAGGTCTGTATGGCTGAGACCAGAGTGATTTTAAAGACATCTTGTACTTGACTTGGATGGTTCTAAGCAGTGGCAGAAATCAAGCAGGATTTATCAATTGTGCCTTTTTTATCATTTAAAAGAACCGTGCGAGAGGTGTTTATAATAAGCGACTGCCGTAATTTGGAGTAGAGGACAAAGACAAATTATGGGTTTAGGTGCCTCATTCGATAATGAGCAGTAAATGAACAGTGATTGCCAAAGGAAAGGAACGAAGGTAGTTGTTACGAGTGGAGGGGAGCTTACCTCTGCAGGAGAGTTGTGTAGTAGACTCCAAGTGTTGTCTGCTACTGACGCATGCCCATGGAGCAGCAACGCCCATAGATATCTAGAGTCGGCGAGGCTTGCTCGAGGCGCATGCGTTGGGAGAGTAGTGTCAGTAAAACGACACAGGCGCGTTAATGAGTGTTGGATTGCCGTGGGTAAAAAACACACACAGGAGACCTGCAGTGGATGTCAATGGATCGAAGGGGAGGAAAGTGCTGGCAACATGTGGCATAAATACATTTTACTTTCACTCTGAATTGTATGTGAATAAATTGTATCACATATTTAAACGTTACCTCATTGAAAGAAAAAATGTTATGAGTCGTGATCGCATGTAACTTATAACATGTAGTTTAAATGGCGTGCAGGAACAAGCACGTGCATTCATAGTACTTAATAGTTAGAGCGAACATGAAAGGCACAGCATTAAGACACAATCAGGTACAGCAATTTCTGTACATATTAAAACCTTGTGACATACATTTTGTTTGTTAATGGCAGTATGAGCTTTATTCTAGACAAGGTGCGCATAAATGGTTCATAATGATATGAGCCCAAACATGGAAAAACCGCGCTTTGCTGTAAAGTGTTGTGAGTTATGGTCATCTGTGACTTATAACAGGTAGTTTGAGAGGCGTGCAGGAACATGCACGTGCATTTATGGGACTAAATGATTAAAGCCGAACAAGAAAAGCACAACATTTGGACACAATCGGGGACAGTAATTTCTGTACATATTAGAAACCTTGTAACATACATATTGTTAGTGGCAGTATGAACAGTATTCTAAACAAGGTGCATATGTATGGTTCATAGCGATATGAGCCCAAACATGGAGAAGCCGCACTGGGCTTGTAAAATGGTAAAAAAAACATGGACATGTAATTGGAGTGATATAACAAAGTGAAAGGCTTAAACCTAAGACTTGGTTCTATAGGCAAATTGGGGTTGTATTTTAGATCCAGAAGGATGGGGATAGACCAAAGCTGTGCAACACAGTACAAGTTCACAAGGAAGTGTATTAGTGTGGCACAGAGTTTTTAGAAGGAGTCATAATATATGGCCCTAGATATTAGAAGGCCGGTCACTTGTTGAAGAAGAGATTCCACTCGATGGATACATTGAGGCCGTCTTTGACCGAGTCAAGGCGATATATATCCACTTCTGTTCGAGTTTACGGAGTGACAGATCTCGGTTACCTCCACGAAAGGGGTTGTTGACAGTTTGTAGGACAACCCAGAAGATGTCGGTATGGCGGTGTTGCTTTTGCTTAAAGTGTGCTACTAGAGGTTTATCATCGACCAGATTTTTGACACGGGAGCGGTGTTCTCAGATTCGTTGTTTGATCTCTCTTTTGCATTTGCCAATGTAGATCAAGTCACAAGGACATTTTATGGCATAGACCAACCATTTCGTCTTGCAATTGCTGAAGTTAGGAAAGGTCCATCTGGTGTCTTTTACGTCAATATATTTGATGTTGTCGGTTAGGCAACACACTGAGCAGTTCCCGCATCTGAAATTGCCTTTAACAGGGGGGAGGTTCCACAGTGTGGTCTGGCTTGTCTTTTCTTTAGTTTTGTCTTCATATGTGTTCTAGGCAATCTTTTAGATTTCTGTTACGCTTGAATGCAAATCTAGGTTTCTCGGGTTTGAAGACCTCTGTGTGGAGTTTTTCCCAGTGTTTGATAATGGTCTTTTTGATGGTGTTGCTGAGGGAAGTAAAGGTAGTCACACAGGTCATCCTTGTTGTGTGTCTTTCCTTAGCTATTGGTGTCAGACCAATCCTGGCCTCAATGACTTAGATATCCTGTTACAAAAAAAGAAAAAATTAATTCGGACAGAGTCTCATGGGCAACTAATGCTCGAATATTTAAAAGCTGGTGTGATACCAGAGGGCTTACAGGTACGTAATATACCACGTGTATTCCTCGACAACACCAGGTTTATGAAAAAATTCAGCGGCGTTGGGAACAAATGTTCACGCGACTGGATTATCCTAGTTATTGAGACAGTTGAGGAAGAAACCAAAAGCCAAAAAGAAGAACTGAAAACCCTCGAAGAAAAAATTAAAACAGACTGCGTAATTTCATAAATTAAGACCTATCTGGAAAAAATAGAAGAAGAAATAACTAAATTCAAAAAATTCACAATCGACAAAAAACTTTGGAAATTACAAACCGATATAAAAAACTACAAAGAAGACAAGACCTTACCTTATCTAGTAGCTGGCTTTTATGACCAACAAAACAAAGCTGCATCAAGCAACAGACAAAACCCAAGAAGGAACAAGAAATTTGTAACGTTCTCGAACAGCTCTCAGAACAGCGATTCAGAATCCACAACCAGTGGGCAGGCAGGGGTGAACCAACAACAACAGTTTTTTCAAGGGCGTGGGAAACGCAGCTGGCCGAAATATCAAGGGCCCCACCAAATGCGAACTCGCCAATGGGTACCGCCAGCACAGACATGGTAATCCTGATTTTCAAGTTGAGTGACCACATCCTGTCTTCTGACGAAATCGACATCCTCAGCAAAGGGCTTAGCTTCATACCAAGCACACAAACTGATAGATTCAACACAGAAGTAGAACTAAGAAAATTCTTCCAAACCATCCGCCTTCGCTCCTTCTTCAGAGATAGCCCGGCAAAAGACGCTCCGCATTCAACAGGGTTAAAACCTCCATCATCTTTTACACCCCTGCCATCCATGGTATGCCCTGAGATCCTCACCTCCGAGAACCAAATTTTGCTAGAAATGCGCAAATGTTCAAAGACAATAAAATTCATTACACCGACAACCTCACCAAACAACAATGCGTGGCCCTAAAATCACTGGAAGGTGATTATAGTTTTTTGATCAAACCAGCAGATAAAGGCGGTGACATTGTCCTCTGGAGTCGCCTCCTATACAACAACGAAGTGACCAAACAACTGTCCACTACCAAGTTTTACAGGCAGATACCAGCTAACCCAACTGGAAGATTGCAGTCAGAAATCGAAAGCCTGATGTGTCATGCTTGGCAAGAGGGTTGGATAGATGAGGACGAGAAACTATTCCTAGTTAACCATCATCCAATAATTTCAGCATTCTACCTACTTCCTAAAGTACATAAAAACACAGAGACCCCCCCGGGACGACCAATAGTCGCCGGAATCGGCTCAGTACTAGAACCTTTATCGATCTATATCGACCACTTCCTTAGACCTTTCATCAGTCACATGCCTTCCTACATACAGGACACTACAGCAATGATCAAGAGGCTAAGAACTATTACAGTGGACGAAAATGATCTACTAGTGACACTCGACGTAGAGTCACTCTACACCAGCATTCCGCAAATGGAATGCATACAGGTTCTATCCACTTACCTAGATAAAAGACCTTGCCTCGAACAACCAGCCTTGTTCCTTCTAGAATGCATAAGGATAGCATTGACAGAAAACTACTTCATTTATGAAGAGACTTTTTACCAGCAGTGTCATGGCACTAGTGTGGGGGCAACATTCGCCCCTGACGTTGCAAACCTCTTCATGGACTCCTTCCAACAGCAATCCATCTACCACACCTCCAACCCATTTAAAGACTCCATCAGATGTTGGTGTAGATACAACGATGATGTTTTTTGACCTGGAAGGTTACCATTGAACAACTCCTCGTTTTCAAAGACTGGCTAAACAATCAGAATCTGTGCATTCAATTCACGGTTGATCACAATCTCAACCTCAACAAGGTACCTTTTCTAGATCTCTACATCTACAAAGACTCCAACAACTGCCTAGCTACCACCCTTTACAGAAACCCACATCCAAAAACACCCATCTGGATTACAGTAGCTTCCATCCAACAGGTCTGAAGATGAATCTGCCATTCGGACAGTTCCCCAGATTGAGAAGAAACTGCAGCACTAATGCTGAATACTAGACCACAAGCAACGATCTGAGTCTGCGAAGTGAAAGTAAAATGTATTTATGCCACATGTTGCCAGGACTTTCCTCCCCTTGGATCCATTGACATCCACTGCAGGTCTCCTGTGTGTGTTTTTTACTCACGGCAATCCAACACTCATTAACGCGCCTGCATCGTTTTACTGACACTACTCTCCCAACGCATGCGCCTTGAGCAAGCCTCGCCGACTCTAGATATCTATGGGCATTGCTGCTCCATGCGCATGCGTCAGTAGCAGACAAGACTTGGAGTCTACTACACAGCTCTCCTGCAGAGGTAAGCTCCCCTCCTCTCGTAACAACTACCTTCGTTCTTTTGGCAATCACTGTTCATTTACTGCTCATTATCGAATGAGGCACCTACACCCATAATTTGTCTTTGTCCTCCACTCCACATGACGGCAGTCGCTTATTATAAGCACCTCTTGCACGGTTCTTTTAAATGATAAAAAACAGCACAATTGATAAATCCTGCATGATTTCTGCCACCGCTTAGAACCATCAAAGTCAAGCGCAAGATGCCTCTATATCCAAACCGTCTTTAAATCACTCTGGTCTCAGCCATACAGACCTAGCTCACACTCTACCTACACACAGCAACCCAAATTGCACTTTCAAATGCACCAGGTCGCTAGCGTACCCGCACCCGTCTCCAGTTACCACATCAGCTTACTTCTTACCTCTGCAGCCCAGTTTTTCTCTTGGATTAAATCCACATTTTACTTACCCCTCCTCCACAGCTCATTTACGGCTGTATTCAGCACTCCGGATAGAGAACTGCTCTCCCTTCCGACCTTACCTGGATCCGGTTCCAGCCATACCAGGAAAAACAATAGACTTCTTCACGTTTTGTTAGCCCTTTCCGGCGAACACAAATTACATTGGGCTCCTCTAAATTGTTACAGAGACCACCACTCCATCCTAAGGACTACAACCATCCGCCAGAGATATATTCTACAACTGGCCTCCTAACAACGCACAGCCATGACGCTCCAACTACCCTAGGTATGTCTTCCTTTCGCAGTGTCTCATTGTGAACACACTTCACATCTTTTATCTACTAATAGCCCCCCCCCCCTTTTTTTTGCTGCCTTTAGGGGCCTGGCACTCTTTTAGCACCATCACGCTCTAAGTTTTCCCAGTCCTGAAGACAGTCCGGTGAAAGTCCCAGCAGTCTTCCATTTCTTCAATCGCTGGCAGTTCAACCCACTCACCAGACTAGAAGCACCTGATTCGTGTGTGTCGACAATGTTTACGTGTTGCCTCATTTTTTGACAACACATGAAACTACAGTCACTTCAGTTGTACTAACAGACCAATATGCATAATCATTTAAGATTTTTATACAATGCTTTCTCCTGTGACTGAGACGGCATATGTCACTGTTTTAAACATTTGTTTCTGAGAAATCAATAAATTGTACTTTTTATGTTTGAAAACAATTCAATTCCCCCGTGTTCCTTGGAAGAGCTAATTGACATACGCCACCGTAGCTCCACTGCTTACTAAAGAAGATTAACAGAGCGTTAATGACAAGGGTAACTTTGACTCTATTTCCTTTTCTACAATTTTGACCTAACCCTCTGGAGTCAAGCCCCCTTGTAAAAAAAGAGGGTTCCCTGTCCTTATCTCATACATCACCTGTGTTTTATTAGCACATAGACTGAGGTTCAACAGGGTATAGGCTTATTGTGTCTGGTGCAGTGAGTAACCATGGTAGAAAAAGGACATTTGTTAGACTATATTCTGAGGAGAGTTTTACCACTGTAAAAGAGAATCTACCAACAAATGATCACAAGAGATACTATACCACAATAAAATACCACTATTTACCACCATAATAAAATACCACAGAATTAGGTGTAACTCGTCTAGAAAATATATCTAACATATTTGGTGCGTTGGCCATTGGGAACTTTAACAAAGATACTGGGTGTGGCATTGCATTATAGGCATAGCCATACTGTGCACTTAAAAAGTGAATTTGTGCTGTGAAGTGGTGCAGCGCTGTTCACTCATTTGAATCACACATCAGTGTCACCATGTCTCAAATTGAAGCTGAGTTTTCTGATCTGGCAAACTATCTTGAGGCAAAGCTTTTTGCCCAGGCAGTTTGGGCTTCAGAAAATGCAACAATATGGAAAGACAGGATTTGCACTGAAGTGGAGAAAGAGCTACTTGAAAATATATTTGAGTAAGGGAGCATTGTGCAGGTATGTCTCATGAGGCTGTTTAGAGCACCAGATCGAAAGGAAGAGAAAAATTGCATCATGAGATTATGTGACAGTTTATGGTTTTTATTGCACAGGTCTTTAAAGATGCAAGGAAATGATACTGAGGTGATTAGTAAGTTACAATGCAGTTTGGATGATGCAGTTGATCAAATACAGTGGCTAAAAGTGGAATTAGAACAATGTAACACAGAATTGCAATCTAAATGCAGCAATCTGGCTACTCAGTTGGCTCGGAACGAGAAACAATTTAATGAGCGTGAGCAAGAATTAATGCACTTAAAAGGGATTTTAGTTGCAGTAAGACAAGACAGAGATACCGCCATTTCAGAATTACAAACACTTATAGAGCATGACATAGAAAAATATAAAGAATCCTGCCCTGTGGAACAGGAAATAGTTAAATTGTTTGAAGAGAATGACAAGAAGGACAGAGCATTTGATCAGTTGCAATCCGTGATTAATATGATTAGGGATGAGAATTCTAATCTTTGGCATGAGGCAAAACGACTTCATGGACAGTGCAAGAATCTAGAACAGCAAATATTTAGTCTAAAATCTCAGGAAAGGCGACAACGCAGTACTTTCAATGGAGTTGAAGTTAACCCCAGTTCCGACCAAGGACAGAGAGTTGGTATTGAATTTGGAGCAGGAGACAGGCCAGTTTGTCGGAGGATGAACAAGAAGCCCTCCATTTCCTCTAAGCCGCCCTACACTTACATTTAAGTGTAGCTAGGCTGGAGTCACACCAGGAATTGCACTTGGCTTTGGACTTTAAACGGATCCTCATGACAGGGGCAAGAGCAACAAGCGTATCAGAAATAGAAGAGTAGAGAAGAGAAAGCGTTGTGTCCGGGTGTGAGTCAGCCAGAGGAGGAGGGGGAATAGAAGGTGGCAGCAAAAGCCTCAACTGACACACGCTTCATGGGCCGGATGTCTGAGAAGGTAGGTGGCAGTGTTGGGTTAGGCTTGGCCTGGGGGGAAGAGAGTGAGAGATGAAAGGAGAGGAGGCAGTGGTCACTCCAGGAGAGAGGGTTAGTCAGAGGGATAGAGAGGGCGGGGCCAGAGGAGATCAAGACATCAAGTGTGTGACCTGCCGAATGCGTCGGACAGAGAGAGGGATTCGCATGGGTTGCGAAAGAGCAAAGATGAGAGACAGGGAGAGTCAAGGTGGATGTTGAGGTTACTAAGGAAGAGGTGTTGAGTGGTTAGGCCTGGAAGGAGGAGGAGAGGTTAGCCCACTCACAGAGAAATTGGGTGATTGGATCAGGTGGCTGATAGAGAGTAGCAGGAGTAAGAGAGTGGCTAAGAGAGATTGAGGGCCTGCAGGTAAGGCATTCAAAAGAGGGGTAGATCTGAGTGGGAATGATAGTGGCAGGAATCCACTCATGAAAGATCAGGGTTACATCCCCTCTGGGTCGGGTGGATCTGGGTGCGGAGAGGATCTTGTAGCCATCAGGGAGTCGAGTGTTAAAACTCATGACAGAGCTGGCTGTGAAACATGTCTCAGTAAGACTGAGGACATCAAGGTCCAGTTCTTCGAGGAGGTGGCAGGTGTCAGATGAGTGTTTGACAGCAGAGCGAGTATTGAGAGTGGCAAGGTGCAGAAGGTTACCAGCCTTAAAGGCCTTCCGGGAAGGGGTACAAATCAGAGGTATGCCCTGCAGAAGAGTGGCGCTAGCCTAAAGTGGAGCAGAGGAGGAGTGAGGGATGGGCAAGTTAGCCAAGGAATGAGAGGAAGGGACAGCCGGAGATGATAGGAAGTTGATGAGGTGGGGGAAGCGCCTATCGAAGAGGAGGCAATTGACCTGAAGACCTTGGACCATGACAGTGCCTTTAAGATAGACATAAAGTATGACTCTGGAGGAGTCGAAGGAATCCATGAGGACTTCCCAGTGAGTGCCACCATTTATGGGAGAGGAGGAGACAGGACAGAGCACAGAGATCATATGTGGAGTCCATAGATCCAGCAATGGAACCACAAGGAGGATGTCGGTGAGGGCCTGTCTGGAAGAGACGCTGGAATAGGTATCAGTGATAGGGAGACCAGGTTTAGAGGCCACGATAACCTTTTTAAACTTCTTCTTTCCAGACTTAGTGAGAAGGGAAGGATAGTTGATAGAGAAGCAGTTGGAATAGATGGGAGAAGCAGACATTGCCATGGGTGGGAAGAGAGAGGAGGCAGAGGGAGGAGTATGCAAGTACAGTGGTATGAAACAGTCACTGGGCTAGCAGGTTACAATCAGTGGGGCAAAGTTAAATGCAAAATACACCCAAGTTTGCCTTTCAAGTTAAATGCAAAATACACCCAAATTTGACTTTCAAATTACATGTAAATATACCCAAGTTTGATTTTCAAGTTAAATGCAAAATACACCCACGTTTGACTTTGAAGTTACATGTAAAATACACCCAAGTTTGCCTGAAGGAAATAAGTTGCCGCTGAGCAACTTGGATAATGTAGTCTTTAGGAACTACCGGCAGCTGGGATTTTGCCATGAGCCAAAATGTACTTTAATGCACAAATCAAAGCTAGCTGGGCTGAAAAATATAGGATAGGGAGCTCCAAAAAGCAATCACAGTCAAATGGTGAAACACTATGTGACACAATAATTTCTTCCACTCATGCACTTAGTTTTTAACAAATCAGTCAAACGGCACCAAGGAACCAAATAAGCACAATCACAGATATCAAGTGCTTTGCAGGAGAGACAGGTTAAAGTACCTGCGAAAACAGGTCTTTGCCAATGCACCGGTGCTGACGCGTCGCTGAAGGAAATATGTTGCTGCTGAGCAACTTGTGTAATGTAGTCTTTATGTAGCTGAGATTTCACCAATAGCCAAAATTAACTTCAATGCACAAATCAAAGCTAGCGGGGCTGAATAATACAGACTAGAGAGCTAAAAAAAAAAATTACAGTTAAATGGTGAAATACTATGTGACACAATCATTTCTTCCACTCATGCTCTGCGTTTTTAACTAATCAGTCAAATGGCACTCAGGAACCGAATAAGCACGATCACAGATATCAAGTGCTTTGCGAGAGAGACAGGCTTAAGAACCTGTGAAAACCGGCCTTTGCCAATGCGCCGGCACTGACGCACCATAGAAGGACATAGGTTGCTGCTGAGGAACTTGGGTAATGTAGTTTTTAGGAACCACTAGCAGCTGCGATTTCGACAAGAAACAAAATGAACTTCAATGCACAAATCAAAGCTAGCTGGGCTGAATAATACAGGCTAGAGAGCTCCAAAAAGCAATCACAGTCAAATGGTGAAACACTACGTGATACAATAATTTCTTTCACTCATGCACTCTGTATTTAACAAATCAGTCAAACGGCACCCAGGAACTGGATAAGCACACTCACAGATCACAGATTGGGGGTTCCCCTCAAAGCCTCCCTTCCCTATATTTTTAACCTTACCCCAACCCCCTCCCTCCCTATCTCTTTTATTCCCTTAATCCCCACTATATTTCATTGAGTTTTTCCGATGGAATTTTTTCAGTAAAAATTACATAGAAAAACCTCATGTTGACCAAACAACAGTATACAGTGAAATCAATGCTAGTGAACACTGTCCCTCATTGTATGTGGTAACAGAAAAAAAAATAAGTAATTAATTTACCACCGATATTTACCACACCTGTTAGTGAGAATTCTCACACAAGTGCTAAATTCCCTCTAAGTTAGAGCCCTCCAGCTCTTTCGCTATATTTTGGGGCTTTCCACTTTTTATTTTTAATGTGTTTGACTTTTGTGTTCTTTGGTTATGGAGTTTTAAAACAACTCCAATGGCATCATCTGTTTATGTGTGTCACACAGCACCTTCAGTGCATTGGCACAGGGGTGTCTTTCAGACTCCCCAAGGTTTAAATACCTTCTCTGGAACTGACTACCATCTCCCAGAATGTGTAAAGTTAAATTGGCTTTACTAGTCTTTTTAAATTTACTGACCCAGCACACACTATCTTCCCATAGAGTGCTGGAGGGGTTGCTTAGCTTCCCCTGAGTCAAAACACTCATGTAACAGTAAAATGTTAACTTTTCCTATTTTAGATGGCTAGTGGCAGTGGGTTAGATCAACTACCACGATGTTTTGCGACCACTAACAACGGTAGCTAAAAATTGGGGCAGCCATGTTTTTCAATATGGCGCTCCGGACCTATCTGTAAAAACAGACTCTGTTCATCTTTTTACGCCATTTCTTTTAGGAAAAGTCCTTCCTATGTTTGTCTCTGCGCGCCAAACCAAGTTTGGTCCCTTTGTTCGGTGGCCTTTGGCGGGCTTCAGTGCTGAAGCTCTCCTCTGGCGCCAGGGTGTCTGGCGTGGACAGGATGTGAGGGAGGTGCCCAAAACTCCCTGTGCTTAGTCTCCAAGGAGACCTGAATGCACTCTGGCGTGATTGGCTGGCTCGCTGTCTGGCAAAGACAGCCACCCTGTTGTGTGAGTGACAGCCAGGCTGGAATGAATGAGGGAACACTGTTTAAAAGCAGGTCTCTGGGACTTGGAAAGCAGAATTGACCATTGAAACAAAATAACCGAGGAGGAGAGGAAGGAAGAGGACTGCTGCAACTCCTGGACGACCGGTGAAGCCCTGCTGCATGTCCGAATTGCCTGAAACTCTGACGACAGAAAAGCCCTTCAAGGTTAACTTCTTCCCTTGAGTTTGGTGGGAACAACCAACTCACAAGCCACCTGGACACCGTCCTATTATGGTTGAATTTTCATCAGAGTGCTGCTGTTGAAAACCGGATAGCCAGAGGGAAGATAACCAGCTTGTGGACTTTAAGGAACTTAAACCTTAAACCGACGTCTAGCTACAGCTTTTGGCCTCTTCCCTGGGCAGTACAGGAACCTCCCGACGTCCTCCTTCTTGTCCCCACGACTGAAGCTCAGGAAGAGCGAGATCGGCTCAAACTGCCAGGAACAACTGCCTCAGCTACAGCTTTCTTCATTGACAAGGTACTGTGCAAACGTGGTCTGGAAACCTTTTCGGCCATCGAGAAAGTGTGTGAAGCTCTACTCAACTACGAAGGCTTGTCCTTCTCTAAACATTCGTCAAACTTTTCGTCTAGCCAAATCCTTTAAAAATCTGTGGCAAAGACTTAACCGTTATCTACCATAAATGTGGTATCCTATACAAAAAACTCTGAACCATTAACTTTGGCCCAGGCCTTTTGAGAAGAATTGCTGGTTGTATTTAACTGAAACCCTTTGGCCTGCCTATGAATGTATTTGGGCTGTCTATTCTTATAACCTTGTCTTTTCTCTCCTTTATTAAGTATCTGAAGTGCCATTTTGCTCTTCCTTCATTTTTGAGCTAAACTTGTTCATTTACTTACCGGTTGGATTTTTGTGGTGTATTAGTGTGTGATATTGAACTGCTTATCAGCACTGTCTACCCTCTTTTCAAACTATGTGAGATATACCGCCAAAGCGAGTGGCAGTAACTCCAAAATGGTAATGCGGCCTAGTGCACTCTGCAAAATGATGTTCTTGTCATATGCTATTGGAAGCACAGCATGTAAAACTAAACAGCTTTATGCTACTAAAGAAAATCGTTCTCACATAAATAAATGGCGAGTGCCAGGAACACTAGGCGAACTTGATCAAGCACATCTGGTTCTTGACTGTAACATCTGACAACCTTTCCAGCAAGGCTTGTTACTGTGAAAGCAGATTTGTTGATGTCAGGGTGGCATTACTTTGTTGAAAATGCGTAAAACATGTTGGAGTTCATTCGGAGTTCAGTGGAAGAATCATTTCACGGGGGCCGAAAACTGGATGAAATCTGCTTGGCCGAGTACAGACGGCATATGTTTATCAGGCATGACGTCAGTCTGGCAGCCCATATCCCTTGCAATAGGAAATGGAAGCAACTCACAATTTAGCGGGAAGACTCAACAGACGTTCTGGTGACCTGGCGACTAGCAATGCCAGCCATTCTCCGGGTTTCTTGCAAAGTGTGGCTGCACGTGTTTCAAGTCAGGGTTAGCGGGTACTGTTTTCGGTTAAAAAAAAAAAAAAAAAAAAAAAAAAAGTAATATTTTGGTTAGCAGAACGTCCAGTAATAATGAGCTTATGTATAAAGGAGAAAGCCAGGGCCAAGACTTGGCTCCTCTGCTTACATTCAAAGGCTGTACGGCTACCAAGATACTGTAATGCTGCTGCAGACATTGCAACACGAACCCTACTCTTTTAAGTGACGAGCACGCCCTGTGCACATTTTCAAGCGAATTATACATTAAAGGATTATGAGCATTAAAGACTGGAATGCGTTTGTGCCAGGAAAGCTATATTTATGTAACTCGGTACTGTAAGCCACCCAAAACAGTTATGCTGATGAAGCCCAGCAACACGTCTAGCCGAAACAGGGGTAATTGTGGTAAAAAGAAAAGTACCAGAAAAAAAATTGGCAGCAGCAGCTCCCCACAGTACGTTTAAAAAAATGTAACTCCAAGACACGCGGTCTGTATGAGGGCATTTTGTAAAAGGCTGTGATTGTTTGGTGTTCAGGTTCGCAATACCAGTGGCACCAGACTTCATTAACGTGATTAGGGAAGTGGCATTAAGTCTCATGCACATCGAACTCTGGGGCGGTTCCAATGTTTTAACACACACTGAGTCATATTGGAAAACATAAGGCACCAACCACACCTTTCTTTCACTGGTGCATGTGCGTGCATGGGCGCGCACTGAATTGTGTACACTTCTGCGGCCGCTCGATAGCATTATGCTCTGCAAACAGTCACTCCTTTGCAATGCCGCTGACGCAGAGAGCTGTTTAGTTTATAAATTGCTTTACATAATGCATCCATTTGAGAAGGGCCTTGGTTTGCATGCCTTGCTTCTGTTGCTGGCTGCTTGCTAGGAATTCCTTGAGAGCATATTTGACATATGGTGGGAGAGGCATTGCAGAGACCAGCTCATCTCTTCCAGGAATTGCAAAAGCTAAACAACCAATCTGGTTATGGGTTTGCTGGCTTGAAACCAAGGACGCACACATATTTCTTAAAAAATAAATGAATGCATGTAGGGGAGTTTACTTCACAAATTCAGTCGTTTGGCTGTTTTCTGACTGTAATGCATTAACTGTATTTTATTGAACGGGGATGACAGCATATTTAGAGCATAGCCCTTTGCATTGCACTTTTCAAAAGGTGATCCTGATAATTGCGCAAATAAAGACCCAGGAGGTGAAAGTGGAAGATTTTAGTGAGAAAATGAACCGAGGGAAGCACAGACTGACAACTTAAGTTATGCACAATTGGTGCTAATAGGTGGCAATGTAAGATTTTATATTTGAGTGAATAGTGTGTTCAACAGAGTGGGGA
This sequence comes from Ambystoma mexicanum, assembly GCF_040938575.1. Taxonomy (NCBI): domain Eukaryota; kingdom Metazoa; phylum Chordata; class Amphibia; order Caudata; family Ambystomatidae; genus Ambystoma; species Ambystoma mexicanum. The sequence goes on from NC_090936.1 coordinate 754,002,630, forward strand.
CGTGGTCAAGGTGGTTGGACAATGTGCCACCTTTGGGCAGGGTCCCCTTCCAGGTGTTGGAGGTTGAGTTTAAGATAAGATTTGAAAGCAAGGATAATAATGATATCGGTTTGGGTGTGTTTGACTGATTTTGTTGGATCGCAGCGAACTAACTGCAATTTACCTGCTCGGGGCCCAAATTAAAGGCACATACATTTTTGAAAATGTTATTTTTTGTGTCCCTCACCTTCATTTTTAGGCAAGCGGGGGACACCCCTGCACGCCCGAAATTACACAATATATAACATGGAGAGTGGAGGACACCCCCGCAAACGCTGCACTCCAGGGTTGGTATTTTGCAATATATTCGACCAAATTGCCCCAAAGGCCAAATCACCCATGCAAAATTCGATCAACTTGGTCATTAGGTCAATTGCTTTAGGTCAAATAGGTTAATACCATGATATTGTGTATATCTTGGAGGATGGCATTCCAGTGTGAATGCACAAGAAGAGAAAAGGAGCAGAAATGATTGGCAGAATGGCACAGACAGGCAACACATATTGAATAGGGTGCTACAGAGAAAGGCACAGAGAGAGGAGTCACAGGTTACAGAGTTAGCCAGATTAGGGGGATAGGCCGTGCTTTTATTAAAAGATGAGCAGAAGAAAACTGAATAGGGATCTGTGGTGCATGGAGAGCCAACAGGCATGGAGGTGTAAAATAGAGTTGGGATAGGATATGCAGTGAATGTAGAGAGAGCAAATAAAAAGCTTATGTGCTTATGTTAAGAGTAGAGAGGGAGGCCTAAGGAGAGGCTACAATGATAATCAATTTGACTCAGAATGCAGATGAGGGTTTTTAAAAGTGTGTCAGGTGAGCAGGGCGAAGCCTTCCCTGATGTTTCAGGGGTTAAGTCTTGCAGATGATGTGGTGATAAATTGGTGGCCTTTGAGGTTGCTTTAAAAAAGGACCCCAAGATTGAATCTCATGCAAGGCGAAGTAGAAGGGTCAGAGAGTAAAGATAAAGGGGAGGAGCTAGCATGTGCATGTGAATGACTTTGGTCTAGCGAAGATGAGCACAAGAGAACAAAGCACCCTTCAGTGGTGGATGGCCAAAAGAGAATAGTAGATATAGTAGAAGAGTGGTCAGGTGTAAAGGTGGAACAGGAGACGATCTGTGCGACATCAGTGAATAGGTTATAGGCAACCCCAAAGGAACAGATGGGCTTCCAAACAAGGTCTTATTAAGGTTTAAAAGTAGTGGATGAAGCACAGAATCTTAGCAACTTCCATTGGTGATGTGAGGGATCTGCACTGATAATGTACAAGAGCATGAATAATTAGAAAAGTTAGAATCAATCCATGCACATGCAATTTCGTGTTCGGCAAGGTGGAGGGTGTAAGAGAGTTGGTTGTTAACAGTGTCAAAGGCTATGAACGATCTAGCAGAATGAGAGTAGAGGAGGGCTTGGCATGATGAACAGTGGTTAGGAAGTTAGAGATGTGTGTCAGTGCATTTCTGAGGATTAAAGATTGTGGAATATAGTTTGGAAGGGGTCAAAGAGATCATTGACTTCCAGGTACCTGGTGATACAGTTAAAGTATTCCTGTTCATGGACTCTTGAATGTTGGGGGAAAGGAAGAAGGTGCATAGTTAACCAGGTTATTAGAGTCAGCTGATTGCTTTTTGAGGATGAGTAGTACTCTGAATATTTTGAAGAAAGCTGGGTAGATTGTGGTCTTGAGAGAAACTGTGCCCAACATGCTTAAAAGATATGCCTGGAGCAAGCATCTAACTCAAGGGGTGTCCGGACATTTCGTCGAAAGTCATTTTGTCGAAAGACATATGGTCGACGTAATTTGGTCGAAAACCAAATGGTCGAATTTGTTTTTTTATTTATATATATTTTTTTTAGGTTGTAGTTTAGGGAAAAAAGGGTTTTTTAGAAAAAAGGGGGTTGGGGGGACCTACCCCCCAATAAAAAAAATCAAAAATTTGACCATTTGGTTTTCGACCAAATGGTTTCGACCAAATGTCCTGTCGACAAATTTTTTTCGACTAAATGTCTGGCAACCAACTCAAGGAGCTCTCTTGCTGGAAATACATTATTTATAGCTATCCAACTACAATTATATACTGGGTATGGTGATATTTCAGTAAAAGCCCGCTTTAATCTGCAGAGGGTGTGCACTTGTTGCTAAAGCAGTGACTACTTGTCATGGCTCAATCCCCCTGGAAACTGTGGCATACTTGGGATACTGCAATTGGCATTTCATTACGTTTATTTTTCAATGTTGTTTAGTGTTCTAGTGTTTTTCAAGCTGGTGCCAACTTTCGGACTATCATCCGCTCAGAGACACCACCATGCGCGTTGCAACCCTTTCATTGTGGGTAAGATGCTAGTATTCGTTGTCCTTCCCGGTTTCCCCGCTTGCCTTCTCTTGCCTTCCTTCCTCCATGATTTATACAAACAGGGCTCCTGGTTGATGGATTGCTCTGTCCAGGAAGGAATACTATATCAACAACAAATGAGCAAGGACATATGTACCCCTATTCTCCCAGATACTTTTTCTTGAAAGTCAGTGGATATAACAACATGTAGAAAATCTGACTGCTACTTTAATTCTTCAAATTCAACATATAAAACGTAGCCAGTGTAACATACAACTGATATGAATTAACTTTGGATTCTCAAACACATAGGGACATGTAAACGTAGTGTATAACATGGAAAACACAAAAACAATTTTGGTATACAATTCACCAATAACATTTCATATTTGTTTTCGCAAAGCAAAACACAACAAGATGATAAGGTAATTGTAGCACAAGATGTACAAAACAAATGACAAAGTGGGAAAAAAAGGAAAAATGTAGTCAATACAACAGTGTTTTGGCCTCAAAGCTATCTTGGGTATCTGTGAGTAGGTCGGCCTTCATCAGGGCAGGGACAGTAAATATATGTGGGACTTCCTATGAGTTATGTCGAGAGAAATAGACAGGACATAGTGTCAGGAGTATAAAGGGTAAACAAGTATCATTGAATTTGTACTAATGGCTATCAATGCCTTATTTACTGAAGCGTTTCCCAAAGGGAAACAATACGGTCCTTACCGTATTAGAAGTGCTCAAGATCACTAGATCTGAGACTCATCATCTTCAGACACAGCAGGGCATCATTGCTCCATGGAACATACAGTTTGTAGAGACATCGACAGACATGGATGTAAACGATGGCTCAATCTTTGTTGAGAGAATGAGAAACACAAATAGGTTAATGTCTCTTACCAGTCTGATGCCAACAAGATGTGTAGATTATTGAAACATTGCACGTGTCATAGCCTGGACGCTAATCATCTAGGTCCATTACAACTGTTTAGTAGTTCACAGTACTCAGCAATATCACAATGATGCTGCAAAACAAAGGCAAGTAAGCCATCAGTCGCAGTAACAATCTATGAAACATGCACATTTAATCTCACCATGTGGATTAATATGAGAAAAACCCTTGTGGTTGGTAAGTACAACCCTGATGGATGGCATAGGTATAAATATTGCGGTGCCATGAGGGTGCTCTGTTGTGGGTTGCAGTGCCGTTGTGTGCCAAACATTAAGCTGTTGCAATGCGAATGTCACATTAGCTCAGAGATGTGTTCGCACAAAACTGTGCTTGCATCAAAAAAGCAAGTAATTATGTTAATGTTAATGTTAAAGGACATTTGTACAGTGCACTATCACCACCGGAGTGGTCCCCTGGCGCTCTGGTGGCTCTGAAAGAGGAGGGGAGGTTGAGTTAGTGGGAGGAAGCAGGAAAAGTGCAAGAGAGCAGTGATGTTCTATTGGCGGCCTCAGCCCGGTGGGTCCGTTGGCTGGGCCTGGGGTGTTTGCGGCCGGTAGTCATTGTGTACTGTTGTGCAAAACTATGTGTGTTTTTGTTTTGTTGTTGCAATGTAGTGAAGTTTGTACGGTTTGTTGTGCTGTAGGTTTTGGTTGTGTTTGGTTTGGAGTTCGAGAGGTGTATGCAGAAAGGGACATTGTTAGAAGGGTTGGTTAGTTTGCATCTCTATTCTGAATTGAGGCACTCGGCTTGCGTAGTCTCCCCTGATGTGGCTCTGTCCTGATCTGGGTCTGACTGGTATACAAGATTCCTTACTTCTCTGGCCCCCACCTCTAACATGCTCTCTCTCTTAGATAGCCTTGATGGGTTTAGTGACATATAGGATCTCTGTCTGCTAGTTTATAAAACTCGTCAAGGTTCATGTGAATTTGAGCCAGTGTTGATGCCTCAAGCGCCAGGGCATAGTCATTTTCCAATGTGTGTATTTGAAATTTGGTCGTTTGGAGGGCTTGGCGGATGGTGCAAAGAGAGCCATATGTCTTGGACATAATCTGACCTCACAGCCAGACTTTAAAAGTCTCCCATACTGAGGACAGAGAATCCACTGTACCCTTATTGCATTCTAAAACATCTATTATCTCTACCCTCAATGGGACCACCACAGTGGTATCCCAAAGGACGGCCAGGGGCATTTTTCAGAGTAGTGGGCTCCTAGTCAGGTGTGAGTTCAACACTGAGTGCTGGGGCGCTGAGGCAGCACTAGGCTATTATTCAGGGTTCCGGATCTGGATCTAAGGCAAGTACCGTACTATCATGGTGCCGGCAGAGAAAACTGAAATGATATTGCAACACTGTGCAAAGTCCTACCTGATGCGTCTCAAAATGAGTCCTGCAGCATTACAGGAGCCCGACAAAAACAGCCTTCCATCTGAGAGCTAACGCGTAAGGTATATCACCATGGTGACCACTCATATTTATGGCGGCTCCATTTTGGAATGCCCGACTAAAAACATGACTCAGCATGGGACGTGTGCATGTCTAACGTTGCTGAGATATTGGTAAAAACTAAACGAAGCTATTTAGACGTGTACTTAAACCACCCTTGGTATTGTGATGGAAAATAAAACCATTGCGTATGTGGTTGCCATGGTAACCATGTTTGGGCAATTGGTAAAATGGCAATAATGTGTAATCAAAAATTAGATTGACCCCCATAAGCGGCACATTCCCATATTGGACCCGCTGGGTAACAGATAACATAGATGTAAATCATGGCCAGGGGTAACGACATCAGACATCGACATCTGGACAGAGCAAGGCATCAACCAGGAAACCTGTTTGTATTAATCAGTGATAGTGCAGCCCGTGGCTGTGGGCATAGTTTCCATCCCCCGTACGAGAGGGGTGTGACACCTACAAGAGTAGGAACTTACATCCTCCAACATCCGGAATGGATAAAGTCAATATAGTCTCCTACACTGATGACTATTTTAAGAAATTCTTAGGTACCACTTTGACCTGAGTAACAACAATGGTATCTTTACTCAAGGGATAGCAAAAGATGAACTTGATAACATCAACCAAAAAAAGAAAGAACTAGTAAGAACAGAGATGCATGGAAAATTCATGCTTGAGTATCACAAGGCTGGGATTATCCCAGAAGGGCTCCAACTGTAGAACGTTCCTCGTATTTTCATTGACAATCCCAAATTCACAGAAAACTTTAGCGGGGTCGGCAACAAGTGCAGTAGAGAGTGGCTCATCCTTGTCATAGATATCGCAGAAGAGGAGTGTAAAAAACACGGAGCAGAACTACTAGAGTTGGAAAAGAAATTTCAAGATGATCTCACCATACAGGATGCCAAAGAGAAACTAGACCAACTAGAGATTGAGATTGATACATTTAAATGCCTGACAGTAGAAAGAAAATCACAAAAATTTAAGAAAGATTTGCAGAATTATGTAGAAGAATAAACATACCCTTACCTTAGAGACAAATACCATACAGATCTTCAACAAGGCCCCTACAACATGAGAAACAGAGGAGTAACTTTCTCTGGGACCTCGTCCAGCAGTGGAAGTGATCCTGGACAGCAACAACCTTTTTTTCAAAGAGGGGGACAGTGAGGCCACCACAGACGAGGACCCACACTCCAGGGACAGCAAATGCAGACCCGGCAGTGGTACATCAACCAAGGACAAAGGAGCGGATTCCAATCTTCAACCAATCCCAACATATAGTGACACCGGGTGAACAGACTCTACTAGAAAAAGGATTGCCCTATGTCCCAGCAGCAAAGTGAAAGAATTTGAAACTGAGTTCGAACTCAAGAGGTTCTTTCGTATCATCCGGCTGAAGTACATTTTTTAAGGTCTATCTCCCGAACCAAGCCAATCAGCAGGACCACCCCCACAGACCCAGAGAAAACATTACGGGTCTGAAAATGAAATCTTCCTTTACCCCTCCACCACACACTATACCATGCAAGTTTGAAACATTTGAAAAACTTGTTGCCAAGACCATTAACATTGGCATAAAGAATAAGAACTACTATCCTGACAATCGCACACAAGAAGAAAGAACAGCACTTAATGTGTTGAACAACAACAACAGCATCACCAACAAGCCCGCGGACAAGGGTGGTGGTATAGTGATCGTCGACACTGTGGACTATGATAAAGAGTGTCTACGTCTACTGAGCGAGCCTGACTCATATCTACCTTTACATTGTAATCCTACAAAAGATCTGCAGGAAGAAATAAAAAACTTGACAAGCCATGCTCGTGAAGAACCCTGGATTTGTAACGACGATTACAACTTCTTAAACAAATCACATCCACACACTGCAGCTTATTACATTCTGACGAAAGTACACAAGAATGCGGTGAACCCCCCTGTATGACCCATCGTCTCTGCATGTGATTGCATGTGATTCTATTTTTGAACCACTATCCCAGTACACAGATTTCTTTCTGAAGCCTTTCGTGAACAAAATGGCTTCCTACTTAAAAGAGAGCACAGAAACCATCCATGTGTTAAATAACGTCATCATGGGAGAAGACTTTATTTTAGGCACAATGGATGTCGGAGCTCTTTATATCTCGATACCTCAACAAGAGGGACTGGAAACACCCAGGATGTTCCTCGATAAAAGAACAGACACACAGACAACCCACACCAATTTCATACTGGAATGCATCAGAATAGCGATGTCAGAGAATTTCTTTTTATTCCATGACCAACTTTACAAACAGATTAAAGGGGTCAGTATGGGGGCCACTTTCGCCCGGACATAGCTAATCTTTACATGGCTAAACATTAAGATGACTAAATTACTAGTGTCTTCAATCCCTATCATAGCAACATCGTGTTATGGAAACTATATATTGACAATGTTTTACTGGTGTGGCACGGGAACCGCAAAGATCTGAGTGCCTTTCACATCTGGCTAAATCAGTGCAACCAGCATATACTCTTCACTATGCAGTGGGATTTTCATTTTATTGATTTTTTAGACTTACATGTGTTCCGATCTGGAAACTCACTAAAGACTGAACTATATTGTAAGCCGACGGATCGCAACACGTTCCTAAATTTTGGCAGCTATCACCCGGAAGGCCTGAAATAAAATCTTCCTTGCGGCCAATTCCTTCGGGTGAGGAGAAACTGCACTGATCGTGAAACTTACAACAAACACAATGGTGATCTACAAGAATGATTATCACAGGAAGGGGACCCTAAAAAGGCAATAAAGATTGCATGCAAACGTGCAGCCAACACAGACCGGGAGGTTTGCCTTACGAAAAAAAATAAGAAGGAACTGGACAGACTAGTGTGTGTTTCTACATACAGTCCATTAAGCAACCTGACAAAGAACACAATCAAAAAGCACTGCTATCTCATTAAGAACATTGGCACATTAAATAAAATACCACTCTTTGCATTCAAGAGAAACCAGAATATTAAATCCACCCTGGTACATACCTACGAAGAAACAATGAATCCACCTACAACTCTCTGGAATCTGCCACCAGTACAAGGGCACTACCGCTGCGGTAAATGCGTGGTCTGCCAGTTCACTGAAACCAAGCAAGTGTTCCATCACCAGCAGAAAATTACATGGGTCCTCAAGGACCATACTAATTGCAACACGAAGCAGGTCATTTACGTCATCCAATGCCTGCATGGCCTACTATATGTAGGCAAGACAATGAGGGCTGTCAAGACCAGGATCTCAGAGCACCGTTCATGTATTAAAAATAGGGTGCCAGATAACCCCCTTGTCGAGCACTAACAGCAGAAGAACCACATCAACATGGATTTGAAGTGGTTCTTCCTGCAGAAACTGTCCACTACTAAAAGAGGAGGTGATGCCAACAGATTGCTTACACAATTAGAACAGAAGTGGGTTCATAAACTCAACACTGTAGATAATGGACTCAACATTACGGTTGAGTGGAAACATTTTCTATAAAAGTGCATCAAGGTTGTTATACCCACAGCAGCATATATAACATATATATTCACTTGTTGTTCGGCATCATGATTACTGCACATTCGGCCCCCCATGTATTATGATGGGGTTCCCATGTTTGATACACATTTGTATATCAAGACTGCCAAGCAGCCATATGTATAAGTGACACTGAAGTATAAAGATCTTGTAAAAATTCTGTCAATGTAATGAACAGCATGTTGCATATGAATTATTCACACAGTATGCTTTGTTGTTAATAAGGAATTATGTCACTGTCAGTGTGTATTTTCCTTAAAAAGATTGTGTGTTATTTTATGCTAATACTACATCTTCTAGGAACTAGGAATGAAGCCTTCAAAAAAAAGGATCTGGCATCTTTATGCTATTTCAAACATGCCGATGTCGTAACCCCGGGCCATGATTTACATCTATGGTATCTGTTGGCCAGCGGGTCCAACATGGGAACGTGCCGCTTATGAGGTCAATCTAATTTTTGGTTACACACTATAACCATTTTACCAATTTCCCAAACATGGTTACCATGGCAACTGCATAGAACAATGATTTCATTTTCTATCACAATAAAGTACACATCTAAATAGCTTGGTTTAGTTTTTACCAATATCTCCGCAACGTTAGACATGCACACGTCCCGTGCTGAGTCATGTTTTTAGCCACGTAGGCATTCCAAAATGGCCACTGCCATAAATATGAGCTGTCGCCATGGTGACATACCTTATGCGTCAGCTCTTAGATGGAAGCCTGTTTTTGTTGGGCTCCTGTAACGCTGCAGGACTCATTTTGAGCCGCATCAGGTAGGATTTTGCACAATGTTGCCCAGATCCAGTACATGAATAATAGCCTAGTGCCGCCTCGGTGCCCCAGCACTCAGTGTTGAACTCACGCCTGACATAATTCCTTGCTTTTTTGATGCAGGCACAGGCACAGATTTGATGAGCAAATGTCACATTCATATTGGCACAGCTTAATGTTTGGCACACGACGGCACTGCAACCCACAACACCCTCATGGCAACACAACATTTATACCTATGCCAGCCATTAGGGTTGTACTCACCAACCACAAGGGTTTTTCTCATATTAATCCACATGGTGAGATTTCATGTGCATGTTTCATAGATTGTTACTGGGACTGATGGCTTACTCACCTTTGTTTCGCAGCATCATTGTGACGTTGCTAAGTACTGTGAACTACTAAACGGTTCTAATAGACCCAGATGATTAGCGTCCTGGCTTTCACACGTGCAATGTTTCAATAATCTACACATCTTGTTGGCATCAGACTGGTAAGAGACATGAACCTATTTGTGTTTTTCATTCTCTCAACAAAGATTGAACAATCGTCTACATCCATGTCTGTTGATGTCTCTACAGACTGGATGTTCCATTGAGCAATGATGCCCCACTGTGTCTGAAGATGAGGAGTATCAGATCTAGTGCTCTTGAGGACTTCTAAAATGGTAAGGACCGTATTGTTTCCCTTTGCGAAATGCTTCAGTAAATAAGGCATCGATAGCCATTAGTACTAATGCAATGATACTCGTTTACCCTTTATACTCTTGACACTATGGGCCTCATTAGGACCCTGGCGGAGAGGGTATTACGCCAGCGTAGTGCATGGCGTACCTCTCCGCCATACTACGAGTTCCCGTAGCGCCATGGAGGTTTTCTCCGCCTGGTTTTACCAGCCGGAGAAAACCATGGCGCTACGGGACCTCGTTGTTAATTACGCCACCGTATTTTACGGTGGCGTAATTAACTCCTTCCCCACTCCCATTATACCCTATGGGGCGAAAATGGGAATGGGGAAGGGCAGAATGGGGATTGGGGATTTACCGCTCCGCCGAGGTCGGAATGGGGCGGTAAATCCGCCAACCCCCATGGCGCTATCGGCGGCTTTCCGCCATGCTTCGCGGTGCATTTAGCACCGCGAAGTCCGCCCGGGTCGTAATGAGGCCCTATGTCCTGTCTATTTCTCTCGACAGAACACATAGGATCTCCCACATATATTTACTGTCCATGCCCTGATGAAGGCCGACCTACTCACAGCGACCCAAGATAGCTTTGAGGCCGAAACACTGTTGTGTTGACTCAATTTTTCCTTTTTTTCCCTGACTTTGTCATTTGTTTTGTACATCTTGTACCACAATTACCTTATCATCTTGTTGTATTTTGCTTTGCGTAAACAAATATGAAATGTAATTGTTGAATTGTATACCAAAATAGTTTTTTGTGTTTTCCATGTTATACACTACATTTACATGTCCCTATGTGTTTGAGACTCCAAAGTTAATTCATATCAGCTGTATGTTCAACTGGCTACTTTTTATACGTTGAATTTGAAGAATTAAAGTAGCAGTCAGATTTTCTACATGTTGTTATGTGCACTGACTTTCAAGAAACAGTGTCTGGGAGCATAGGGGTACATATGTCCTTGCTCATTTGTTGTTGACATAGTATTTCTTCCTCCATGTCCTGCGTCCAGGCCTTCTGGGCAAGGTTATATCTACCTGCAAACCTAAAACTCTTTCTTTCCTCAGTTTCTCAACTCAGCTTTCTATCTTTTGCTTCCTAACCTCTGTGAAGCTTCCGTTTGGACGCCTGGACTTGATTACACTGCACATCGGACCCTGTTTTTTTCCCCCCGCATTAGGCTGTACCTTGGAAGTCATTCGGACCAGCTGGTTTATTCATGGTGACAGAGTGGCTTCCTCCCAGGACAGATCTTACCTCTTTGAGGGTCGTCATTCAACAAGAAAGAAGACCCCCAGTATCCAACACACGTTTGAAGCACCGTGAGAGGCCAAGAATACCTCTGATCCGGAGTTTGAAGCCCCAGGTGAGGCCAAAGATAATATCTGTGAGACTACTTCCTCTTTTAATGAGGGGAAGTCTTATTACTGATGCTGGGGCATCATAGAGAGGTGTCACAGGTCATCCTGCACTGAGCGAGCATAGCTTTGATGGTGCATTGTGGAGAGATTTGTCCATTACTATTTCCAGCTCATGCATAAGCATGTTACTGATACATCATTTCGATGTTCTTTCATTTTTGTTGTTCACTGCTGTGATGTTATGTTATGTGATGGTATAGCAGAAAACAACACGGTTTATTGTTAGCTGCTATGCTTAATGTCTTCTCATTTTAAACACACACAATAGTGGGTTGCTTACATAACACCTCACTATCTCATCCAAAACAACTTCCGATTGCAATATAAACATTGATTATATCAGGAAAATGTGAAAATACCTATCTCTATATAGCCATCTAAGCAAAAGTTCAATTCAGAATCCAAATGTTTCCTAAACACGTGTAATTTGAGAAGTTATACTTGATTTCAAAAGGCTTAAAAAAACGTAATCAGGGTTAATGCAGGAAATGGTTGGCAAGATATTAACGCATTTTACTCACAAAGAATTTCTATTTATTGCAATCCAAGATGAAATTATAAATAGACAAGTCATCTTATGTTTCCCTCAAATGGATTAGATCACTCAGATGACAGAGGGCTTGCCAATCAGCCCTTGTAGTTTGTCTACATCAGGTCATGGAGATCCAAAGAACTGCCTTTAGGTGACTTTCATCTTCCCTGTAGGACCACAGCACTCAAGACTTTTTTTGTTCGCTGAAGGACCCCAGCACTCGAGTTAAAATATAGAGGGCCTCATCACAAGTTTGGCGGTAGCCCTTAAATCCGGTGGCAGCGCTGTTACCGCCAGATTTAAGGGTCCGCCAAATCACGGCTTCGGCTAATTTTCCCCAGCTCTGAGCTGGGGGGAAATCTGCCGAGATTTTGCTGATTTTTGGCGTGTTTACCACCGGCAGGAAATCCGGCGGCAGTAAAAGTGCAAAATTTCCCCATTGAGCCCAATGGGGAATGGGGAATTCCCAAATGGGCTCAATGGGGAATGGGGATTTCCCGTTCCGCCAAACCCATGATTCAGCGCTAATAGTGCCGGTGGGTTTGGCGGTAGGGCTAATAACGCCAGCGCTATTAGTGCCCGCATTACCGCCCAACTCGTGATGAGGCCCATAGTGTTCTGTTGACAGTGAAGACTCAACACTAGAGGCTGCCACAAGTATCGCCCTTGTTGCCATGTTAATTCAATGTCTTTTTGAAAACGTTGGTCTTGCTGTTAGGAAAATGAGTCCTTACTTTCCACCAACATGTTCATGACTCTCAGTTGATGTTTCATCTAAGAGAACATGTAAATAACCAAGATAAAAAGTTGCTCTGCCTCAAAATGACTCAGAACTGAATGATCAGAGCTGCTTCTGTCTCAGTGGATAAAAAAGTGGTCTTACTGTATGACACCGCCCACAACAAATTTCTCCTTTCCTACTTGCCACCATCACGAGTTCCTCTCCTTGTTTTCATTGATAAATTTAAGAATGCAGGTGTAATGTTGGAAACCAACCTCTCTTTCAGAAGTGAAATTCAATCGTTAACCACTGGATGCACTTATCAGTTACGTGTCCTGAAGCCAAGACAACCATCCCTCAATCTTAATCACAAAGTGTAAAAGGTAAATCTCTTTATCCACTCAAAAATGGTACATTCCAAAACGCCTATATGGCTCGCCCTCAAAAAGCCTATAAAATCTGCCTCACATCCCACATTCAGCAGGTATTTTGGTCATAGGCCTTGGGAAATACTATCACACCTCCAGGGCACTGCAAACTATAAACTGGCTCGCTGTCCAACAACACAATTTTTTCAAAACACTAGAATAATTGTTTGGTATACATGCCAAAAGTATTTCATAAACAGATGACTCACGCCCATTTGAGGAAAATTCTGCTCCTCCAGCACAAAAATACTTTTTTCAAATGGCCTATCACATGCAAAGGAACGGGGTCAAGTCAATTACTCTCAAGGTTCCAATATTTTGGAATGTGATCCTAATAGAACTGATACTTGAACCTGATCACTTCAACTTTAGGAAGTCTGAATTATCAGACTCCTGGCAATCCTTATTGTACCCTATTCCTGTTACTCTGGGAATCTGGAAAGCAACTTGGTGCACTGTATTTAACAAAATATCCCTTTCTCTTTCGTCTTTTCTTTTCTTCTTTCTCTCACTTTTTCTTTGTTTTCCTTTCATCAGGCTCTATAAATGAATTGTGAACAAAACCCAAATATGACCTGGAGTGTGTCCAATAGTGGTCATCATAATCTATCAGACTTCCAGACCCTTTGCAGCTAGACTGGCATCTCTTACAAACAGTGAGTGGCAAGCGTGCGTGCAGCAGCATTATAAGAACACAGCTGCGACCTCACACACCAGCAGCCCCTTCAGCCACACACCCCTCCACCCCTACACCTAGACAACGCCCACAACACTTCTGGGAAAGCCCACAGCACTGTAAGGACATTCCCACTGCAGATAAATAAACACGAATTAACATGCATTGCATAGCATAGCATAACATAGAATTTGATAACTCCTAGAGCGTAACACTGTCAGGTTTGCCTTGTGCATATCTGCCTTTTGTGATTTATCAGAGAAACTATGATCTCTGTACCGAGTGGGTTTCAGCTGCACGAGGGGTGAAGACTGTGCTGTGATGCAGGCTTTCTTTAAAGGAGGTTGGTATTGTAAACAACGAAAGTAATGAAATTCACAGCTAAATGATTTCTGCATTGTTGTGCCGGGTGAATATGACCTTAACAAGAGAACAGTGTATTATTAAGTTGATTCATGATTCAAAACGTGTCAGCACAGTCTGACATTGTTCGGCTCAGCCAGTTACCTTTTTTCCAGGCACGCGCTGTGGGTTCCTCGAATCTGAATGTTGTGTTATGTAAACACAACAACTGACGTCTAATCAAGGATACGTAATAAATGGTAATACTACCAGCTGTTAAACTGGCAGATAACTTTCTCTATGTGAGTACCACTTAATGCATCCTGGTGCTATGCCCACCGATGTCTCCCCTCTGGGCACAAACCGATGTCTCCCCTCTAGGCACAAACGCCTCTATGCTCTGGAAACAGAACACCTAGAAATAGAGCTAAAGGTACTTTCTGCCTGGACATATCAACACAACAACACCACTTTTATTTTGTATTTCCCCCTCCCCCACTTACCTGAACAAACCACCACTCCTCTTTCAGATTAACCCCATGCAAATGATAGTGGGCCATGGAAACATAAACACGTGATGATGCAAATGCATTATGCACACCAGTCAAAAATGATATAAGAAAGACGAGTACTTTGTTATATATGACAAGAACAATGTGATGAGTTTGATCAGCATTTAATTACAACATTGAACTAAACTGGTATGCTTGCAAGTGTTGGCAGACTGTGCACAGGGGTGGACTGGGAACGAAAAGAGTCCCTGGAAATTATTTTCAAAGTGGACCCATATTACACATTTTCAGCAAGCCCAGCCATTTCCCCATGAGGACATTTAGAAATACCACACAAAAGAGGCCCAGGGTGCAGGGGCCTACCTGGAAATCTCCAGAGTTCCCTATAGGCCAGACCACCCCGGACTGTGAAAAATTAATTTCTTCAGCGTTGGGGAATCACATGTGAGGCCCCTCACACAATAATCCATATTCATTTAATCGAAACGAGAGACAAACTAAGTGGCAGCTCTGCTGCCCTCCCGAATGACTTGGTATCTGAGACCGTATTTATGATCTTTGTTCTCATGTTGTTGTGAAGGAAATGCCCTTGAAGATTCTGCACAGCTGTAATACGTAAAAGATGACAACTCTGAGTTGTAAGTTATAATTTATTTTTCATATTCATGATCTGCATTTGATAACTGGATGATGCATGAGTTTTCCCTTACAGTTCAGCAGTTAGACGTCCATGCTTTGCTCTGTAAGGCTTGCTCTAGCTGTTTCATTGCTAGAAGAAAAGATATCCATTTCTTATGGAGAAGGAAAGCAAACAATCTACACCAGACAAAGAGGCAGCAATGCTCTGTAAAAGATGGGATGAATACTGTCTAATATGCGTGCACAAGGAGAATCTAAGAAATGCAGAGATTCATGTAGGCATCAAACTTTCCCCAAATATGCTCACTTTCCCCAGAACTCTCAGAATGGAAATTCGATTTGGTTTATTGGGTGCCCCACTGACCTTTCACACCCCTTGAACTAGCATTTGGATGTAAAACTGGAGTTCATGCTCCATTATGTTAGATTGGACTCTAACTTCCAGCCTCAGGAGCCTCACACTTCCATCAGGAAATTCAAGACTTCATCAAAAGTTTAGCTGACTTATTGGGCCTTCTCATGAGTCTGGGAGTAAAGGAAGAACAAGCAACATTTCCAAATACTGCCTGTTTTGCCACTGCCTCTGATTGTGGGTTTTGCAACAAATAGGTAAACAACACCACTGTGTAGTTGCATATATCTATATGCATGTATGGATACGATTTATAAGGCACATTCCTAGATGGGAAGCAAAAGTCTGCTGTATATTGGGGATGGATCCATGGGGTCTAAAAGTAGAATGAGAGAAAATCACAGGATTTGGGAGGTCTAGGGGAGCAGGCTGGACTGACAGAATGGTAGTAGTAGTGGAGTGATTGTTGATTTATTCTTTGAAAAGTTTGGCCTTCACGTCCTTTCTGAAATTTACTATGGATGGGGACAGCATTATGGTGACTAGCCGAAAAAGGCGTGTTTAATGCTTTTTATTTCCTCTTACATTTCTCTGTTTCATGTCTGGTGATTTTGTGCCTGCTGATGGTGCACTGGACTCTGGAAATGATTAGTTTCTCAGCCAGCATTGTGGTTCTTCGGTTGCAACTTCTTTGTAGGTGATGCACGCTGTCGTGACCATGATGTGTGCTTCAAGGAGTAACCATTGCAGCTCTTTGAGGATGCAGGTGATATGGTCAAATTACCTTTGTCCTGTATTGAGGTGTTCTGTGGCATGCTGGACAGACTTTATGGAATCTGATGACAAAATAACGAATCGAGTAAACTTTCATATGCAGAATGAAGATTGCATGTGTGAAGAACACTGCAGAAAAAGCAAGTAGTTTAATAACTGTACAGATGCAGCAACGCAACTAGACTAAGTAATCTTAAAGGCTGGCTACACGTAGTGAATTGACTGCAGGCGGTGCTGCCATTGTATAGAAGCTGGACATCGGTGTCACATGTTTAGTGAGCTCGGACCCACGAAGAAGGAAGGATCGGAAAAGCTGTGTCGCAGCAACATGAAGCTAAAAGCATGCAAAGGCCTGGAAGAACTGGATGGCCTGGTGTCAAAAGATGAATTTGTCAAGAACTGGTTATCTTCTGAACAAAATAGTAAGCGTGAGATGCTGAATCGTCTTATTTGAAGGCACAAAGAAAGAACATCATGAGTGCCAAGTTTGTTAATTAAAGACAATTAAATGCTGCAAAATATGGTGAAATACAGTCTCCTCTCACGTGAGCTAAGAATGAAAATAGAAAGTGGCCAGGCTGCTCTGGACTTGAGATAGTATGTGCCTGTACTCTTTTTTATTCCCAGGAGCAAGGATACTTTGGAAGGCCAAGTTCAAAGACAATCTGAATGGCAGAAGGCATGAGTGATGAGAGATGTTGGACTAATTGGGTGGAGAGATATGGTCAATATTCATCCACTGGCACCTGGGGTACCAGCTTACGTGCTGCTAGTGAGCTGAATGTTCCAGAAGGGTACAAGCGTGCCAACCAATTATAGAGGACCATATAATGAAGGGCCGCATATTTTGAGAGCCAATAATATACTGTGTTCCTAATAACTGATGAGGATGACTAGGGGTGGGCATACGTTGTCCACTTGACTGTAGAGACCCAATCAGAACCCGTCCCTATATAGAAAGTTTACTTAGATGTTCCCTTTGAGCGTATCAGAACCCCCGTAGGTTTCTTTTATTTGCCACATTGTTTTTTTGCTATATAAATGTTGTTTTTTATTAAATGCTTTGGAGAGAACTTAAGTGAACATTTGTTGATGTCTGTTGCAACTCCCTGTTTTAGACAATTGATATTTAAACCGTTTGGAAAGTTTTTCCAACTTCCTGAGTCGGTCTTATTTGGTGTAAGAGTTATTCTGCATCCCATCTATGTATAACGTGTAACTGATTTAAGGACCCTCAGGGTTCAGTTTCATTTCTAAAATTAGCCAGTTTTGGGTAAATTCCTGAGATATAGCTATCCCTTCTCCATCAAGTATTTAAATAACTACGGTACAGAATAACCCCAAACCAAGCATGTATCACAAGTTAGTGATTCTTGCCCAGGTTGTTTTGGACCTGGTCCAAATCTGTCCAGTGGTTTGGGCTGTGTGCTTTGGCAAATATAGACCTTATTTGTCTATGGGAAAATGAATAGAAAGTAGGGTGCAACTTTGGGAAAAAATATTTTGTCTTCTTAATAACTTTCTTATTTTTTAATGTAACTTTTGCGAAACTGTGCAGTACGGAGGGGCCGCGAGTCCCTAATAACTTCTGAAGTTTTGATCAAATATGTTACTCAAATCAAAAATGATTAACAATAGCATTTTAAGGGGTTCCTATGGGAGTCCCACTCACCTTACATATGGGGTGACTATCGCCACCCTATGAGATAGATAGATAGATAGATAGATAGATAGATAGATAGATAGATAGATAGATAGATAGATAGATAGATAGATAGATTTTCTTGCACCTTTTAATCTGCCTTGTATACTCAATGCCAGGGCGTTTCTCATTTGGGCTCTGTGCACACTTACAATCTTCTCATATATATTTGCACAATTTAATCTGACTGGTCTATTCCCCTGCTAGGGCTTTTCTTATATGGCTCTGCACACAATTACAATCTTCTCATATTTATTCTATTATGTCTTGAATCTGCCTGATTTACTATCCTTCCAGGACTTGTGTTACATGTGTACTGCATACACGCACAAATTCGGCAGTCTCTTACACTGATTCTGTTTTACCTCTTTAAGACATTTTCAATTGTTTGATCTCTTTCATATACTTTCTTCCCATTTGTTCGGTTTCGGAATGTCTGCCAATATGCCCAGCGTCCCCTCTTCCCTTGGGTGGACTCACTGGCTCTTCCAGGCATATGTTGATTCTCTCACCACAAGCCAGTAGCAGTTTATTGTGGTTACAATCCCTTTCACCTCTGCTTTTCTGCTTCTCAGTCTCTCGTGGCTTCTCAGGATTCACTCTGCTTCACTCTGGTCTTCAGTAGCATGGAGGCTGCCTTCTAGGGCCTGCAAATGCCCAGAAGTCTTTCCTTTGCTTCTGCCATTTTCACAGTCTACTCCCACTTGCAGCTGCTCCCTTTCTTCCTTCCTCCTCCCTACGTCCTTGTCGGTTAGCCGGTTGGCTCCACTAACTCTGCTCCAGCCCCACAGACTCTCAGTCAGCACAGAGAGAAGCAGCATTCTCCAGGCAATGTCTGCCTGTCAGCTGGTCTGCTGGTTTAAATCTCCTGGCATCAGCCTTGTTCGTGCAACAGCCGGAAGCAGCCTATTTCTCAATCTGCCCCTATCTTCACTCCCCCCTTTTCAACTAATCCAGAATAGGACTGCAAGACTTATACTTGACCTCAAGACCTGGGACCCCACATCTCTCCAGCCCTAAAATCTATCCACTGGCCCGAAGGTGGCTGCAGGGATCAAATTCAAGACCCTCTGCATCACCTACAAGGCTTTCTGGGGCCTGGGACGGTGCTATAACCAGCTTTCCATGCCCAAATACCTCCCTTCTAGAGTCCTTTGGTGCTCTAGTTCTAATTCTTTGCAGATCAAACGTTTCTGCATGCAGAGAATGGGGGGCAGATATCTTTCCTCGGCAGGAGCCTCCCTCTTGAATGGCCTCCCTGTCCCTCTCAGACTTGAGCCAGATCTCCTTATGTTCAGGTAACACCTCAAGACTTTCCTATTCTCCTCTTTCCCTCTCCCTCTCCCCTGCTAACTCTCCCCTGTTGCTACAACTGGTTGACTGGTCTCTTGCAAGTTCTACAGGGGCTAGGTTCCTCCTCCTACCAGTCTTCCACAGTACCGCATTACCAGCACTTGTCTTTGGGCACCTTCCCCAGACTAGCTTACTGAGACTGGTCCGTCCCTTCTCCTTGCACCCACCCTTACCTCTTTGTCCCTTCACACTTGCCTTCCATGGGCTCCCCTAGCACTTACCCTGTCTCAGCCCTGGGGCCTCCTCCCCGCCCCTGCACTCCTTTTACTGCACTTGCATTATCTGAATGTCACAAAACCTAGTAGGACCGTTTCTTGTTGTTTATCCTCCCCTGCTCCCCTTCGCCCTTGTCTTGTGGCGCCTGGAAACACTTTCTGCTATATAGGTGCCATACAACTGTACAATTAATAAATAAATAAAAATAAACAACTAGAGTGCAGCATGCACTCATGGCTACCAGCAACCTTCATTACTCTGCTCATCTTCTTAGGCGCAGTACTTTTAGGGCAATTTTTGTCAGTTTCTGATATCTTGCATACAAAGCAAATTATACAAAGATGTTTTTAGTGTTCTTGAAAGGTAACTTATATTTTAAGGACCTGCATCAAAGAGTTGTGAAAGCAAGTCACATTTTAAAGACTTGTATACATTGCTAGGTGGTTGAGGGGAGGTATGCCAATATGCCATTAAGGCATGGGGAATGGAGGAGTATCCTCAAAAGGAAAAGGGGAATACCATGTATCATCTGATGATGTAATGACACCCTCCTCAGGGGTGCCTCTAACTATGGGATCCTCCCTCATACAGTCGCCGCAGTGATGGGATCAGGTAGCAGCTGATGTGCCCTACCCACACGGGGAGAGGCCAAAACCGAGAAAAGAGTAAGGACACCATCGGATTCATCACAATTCTATGTCCATTAGAATGTTTGGGTGTCCATAAACACAATTTACTTTGGGGAGTGAGCTAGTTTAAAGTTAATAGTTGAATGTTTCTCTTTGAGGCTGTTATGCAACTTTGAGTTGTTAATGTTAATGTTAATGTTAAAGGTATTTGTACCGTGCACCTTCATCAACGGAATTGGTCCCCAGATGCTCAGGCGGATCTGCAAATGAGAAGGCGGGTTGGGGCTAGTTGTGTGAAGCAGAAGTAGGAAAGTGAGAGAGGTGGGGTCCTGTTGGCAGCTTTAGTTCAGTTTTCACTGTGAGCTAGCTTGGGTGTGAGTATCGGATCGATGTCGGTCCTCGTGTGATGTTGGTGCAGCTTATGTGTTGTTTGTTTGTTGTTGCGGTGTGGTGAAGTGCATGTGGTTTGCTGTGTGAGAGGTGGTTGTGTGGATTTTTGTGTGAGTTAAGTATGCAGAGATTTGAGCTTTTGGGTTAGTGGTTTATATGTCTCGCAGCTAACATTCACAGTTTGGCTCAGTGCCTAAATTGAGAGTCCTATATAATGGGTGAGAGGCCTTGGTTTCACAGTATAGACGGTTTCACAAAATAATTGGCAGAGATGGAGGTTATGCCTAGATTTGAGAGTCCTGTATATTGGGAGAGAGGCCTAGGTTTCACAGTACAGTAGGTATCACAATATAGTAGGCAGAGATGGAGGTTACACCTAGATTTGAGAGTCATGTATAGTGGGAGATTGACAATATTGACAATTCTCTAAGAGAGCGATGCAGGGTAATATTCACAGTTCTATCTCAATGTGCACCGTACTATCCCTATGTGGCTTGGTTAATAATGCCACAATCCTCACCCTTGAGCTGGTTAATATTAGAAGCCTGGTCAACTGTGTTCTGAGATTAGGTAGAGTGGCAGGGCTTTCTGGAGTAGAGTGATTTCTCTATTCCCCATCGGGCCACACTTAACTTGGTAATTGCTGCTGGTTGACGGCAGGCCACTGGCTTCCCTCTGATGACACCTGCAGACACTGTAGGAGCCTCCCTTTGCCTTGGGGCCCTTAGCCACAGGGACTGCCCGGGCAGAGGGCTGACCTGGGAGAATGTGTTAAGAGGGACTGCTGGCCAATCAGGGGAGAGAGCCTGGTCTATGGGCTGAGCTATGGGCCAATCAGGGGAGAGGGTGGGAGCGATGAGTGGACAAGGCTGAGACCGGGAAGCGGGAGGGGGAGACAAACACTGGGCTGTGCATGGAGTGCAAACTATTTTTAAAAATGCAGCACGGCTGCCAAATTGAGGGGCAAACTATGGAGCCATCACCTTACCTGGAAAGAGCATGAGGAAAGTGCCGGGCATGTAGCAACGCGGGCCTGGAGCCTGGTGTATGGGCTGGACTGATGGGCCAATCAGGGGACGGGGCAGAAGGGAGGAGGGGACAAGGCTGAGACTGGGAAGCGGGAGGGGGAGACAAACACTGGCCCGTGCATGGAGCACAAACTATTTTTAAAAAATGCAGCAAGGCTGCCAAATTGAGGGGCAAGCTATGGAGGCATCACCTTACCTGGCAAGGGCACGAGGAACATGCTGAGTCTTTCGGCAACAATAGCCTGGAGCCTGGTGTATGGGTTGGAGTGATGGGCCAATCAGTGGAGGGGGCAGGAGGCTAGAGGGGACAAGTCTGAGACCGGCAAGTGGGAAGCAGTTGTGTGTGATTGCTTTGGAAGTGATGCATTAGATGTTAGATTTGGCAAATCACGTTGTACCTGCTAGCCATTTCTGTCATAACTAGTTGACTGTGTATTTGTATTTATTGGAGATAACAGAGACAATGGGCCTCATTACGAGTCTGGTGGTAACCGTGCCTGAAATTCTGTCAGGTTACCTCTGGACTAGTATTACCATTCCGCCTCCGTGATTCCTGGAATCACTGGGGCATTACAACCCTGGTGACCCAGTAATTCCAGATGCGGAATTTGGTAAATCCCCATTCCCATGGAGTTCCATAGGACTCCATGGGGATGGGGAAGTGGAAACACCGGCACCATCTTGTAATTGTGCCGGTGTTTCAACGTCCGCTTGCAGGCGGGTGGTGTTGAACCCGCCAGGTCAGACATGCCGGGAATGACACCTCCCACCTGCAGGACTTGAGATCAGCCGGTACGGAAACAATGGTGGCAGCGGGTTTACCACCACCGTTATTTCCGGAATGGCTGACTCGTAATGAGTCCCAATTTGTTTTGAACAAAACAGCTTTGAATTGGTGAAAGAGTGATGATAGCAATCATATTTCTGTGTGCTTTGTAGTTTGGAGAAGTGATGGTTTTGGAAGAAAACACACAAATCAAGGGATTAATATGGATGAGCTGAAAAAGTACAAATACACAAGGATAATATGGATGTGGAAGAGGAAGTAAATAGATGAGCAGGCTCCCAGAACCCTCTTAGATGTGGAAGCATAGGCATCCATTGGAATCATCACAAATATCAAAGAGACGCCTAGAGCAAGCCCAGGGGGAGAGAGGAGGGTATACCCAGAGCTCCCACCTTGGAGGAGAGGGATGACTAACAGATTCAACACAGGGAAGAGGGGAGAGGGAGCTCCCAGAACCACTCCATAATTGAGCATATGGGAGTGCCATACTTTTCCTGTGGCATTCACTGTTACCTGGAAGTTAATTCTGTTTCTAAATGAAAGGTAATTGTGAGTTAATATAAATATCACCTGTTACATGGTCATAAATGCAACACCTCAATCCCACTTACTTATTCTTGACATGAGAATTTGGATAACCTGTCCTTGATCCAACTGTGCTTTTATCACAAACCCAGGTGTATGGGCAGTGCTCCCTGTGCGATAGACCTTTCTGTTAAAAAAAGTTAGAGGTGCATAACAAAGACATAACATACATAACATAAGACATATTGGCTTTGCTAATGTTGGTTTTTAAAGATTTCCTCTGAACAGGATTCAATGTGCCTCCACAATATAATATTGGCTAGTTTTCCAAGATACCTGTTTGCTCTGCATCCTAATATAATTTCTCTGAGCAGCACTTTTCATACAGGATCCAGATATTCGCCAGGTCTTATTTGCGTACCCATGTCTTCGGTACTGCTTTCTTCTTGTAAATTAGGTTATATTTTCATGCAGGATGGATTACAAATGGATGAGAGAGTGGAGTGTGATAATAAACACATTAGATTTGACATTTTTGCAGTCGACATGCATACTGATTTGTTATATATACACGAATAAAGTAGATCAAAGCAATGAAATGGCTAATAAGAGTAAATCATACGGAAACAGTAAAGAGATTTAAACTCCAGAAATGGACAGAATGCATGCGGAGTGAACAAAATTAGTTAGAATGGATAAAACAGGTGGAACAAATGAATGCGCCGAGTTGAAGAATGCATGAGTGGAAGAACAAATACCTATATAGTTCGAATGAGTATGGAAATCGAGTGAATATGTAGATCGGATGCGTGTATGGAATGGATGAACATGTTGAGTGGATGAGAGTGTAGAGCGGCTGGTTGTGTAGAACGGACGACCGTGTAGCGCGGATGAGTGCACAAATACAGAGAAACGTGAAGAACGCAAGAGTACGTAAAACAGAGGAATGTCCAGAATGGATGAGCGTAAACCGAATAAATGTGTTGAATGGATGAGTATGTGGAGCGGATGAGTATGTATAGCACATGAATGTGGAAATCGGGTGAATATGGAAGTGCGGAGAGTGTGTAGATCGCTGCAACAGATGAATGTACAGACCTGTCGAATGTACAGAGCGGATGATTGTATAGAGCGGATGAGTGGATAGAGCGGATGAATGGATAGAGCGGATGAGTGGATAGAGCAGATGAGTGGATAGAGTGGATACAATGGATGAGTCAATAAAACAGATGAGTCGATAGAACGGATGAGTGTATAGAGTGGATAGAGCAGAAGAGCGGATAGAGCGGATGAGTGTATAGAGTGGATAGAACGGATGAGCGGATAGAACGGATGAGTGGATAGAGCAGACGAGTGGATAGAGCAGATGAATAGATAGAGCAGATGCGTGGATAGAGAGGATGAGTGGATAGAGCGGATGAGTGGATAGAGCGCATGAGTGTATAGAGCAGATAGAACGGATGAGTCGATAGAACGGATAAGTGGATAGAGTGGAAGAGTGGATAGAGCGGAAGAGTGGATTGAGTGGAAGAGTGGACTGAGTAGAAGAGTGGATAGAGCGGGAGAGTGGATAGAGCGGAAGTGTGGATGGAGCGGATGAGAGTATCGTACAGATGAGTGTATAGTACAGATGAGTGTATAGTACGGATGAGTACATAGAGCGGATGAGTTGATGAGTGGATAGAGCGGGTGAGTGGATAGAGCGGATGAGTAGATAGAACGGATGAGTGGATAGAGCGGAGGAGTGGATAAGTGTATGGATGAGTGGATGAGTGGATGAGTGGATAGAGCGGATGAGTGGATAGAATATATGAGTGGATAAAGTGTACTGAGAGGATGAGTAGATAGAGCGGATGAGTGGATAAAGTGTACAGAAAGAATGAGTAGATAGAGCGGATGAGTAGATCGAGTGGATGAGTAGATAGAGAGGATGAGTAGATAGAGCAGATGAGTAGATAGAGCAGATGAGTAGATAGAGCGGATGACTGGATAGAGTGGATAGAACAGATGTGTGCCTAGAGCGGATGAGAGGATGAGTAGATGAGTGCTAGAGCAGATGAATGGATTGAGCAGAAGAGTAAATGAGTGGATAGAGCGGATGAGTGAATAGAGCGGATGAGTAGATAGAGCGGATGAGTAGATAGAGCGGATGAGTGGATAGAGTGGATAGAACGGATGTGTGGATAGAGCAGATGAGTGGATAGAGCGGATGAGTGGATAGAGCGGAGGAGTGGATAAGTGTATGGATGAGTGGATGAGTGGATAGAGCGGATGAGTAGATAGAATATATGAGTGGATAAAGTGTACTGAGAGGATGAGTAGATAGAGCGGATGAGTGGATAAAGTGTACAGAAAGAATGAGTAGATAGAGCGGATGAGTAGATCAAGTGGATGAGTAGATAGAGAGGATGAGTAGATAGAGCGGATGAGTAGATAGAGCGGATGAGTAGATAGAGCGGATGAGTGTATAGAGTGGATAGAACGGATGTGTGGATAGAGCAGATGAGTGGATAGAGCGGATGAGTGGATAGAGCGGATGATTGGATAGAGCGGATGAGTAGATAGAGCAGATGAGTAGATAGAGAGGATGAGTGGATAGAGGGGATGAGTGGATAGAGCGGAGGAGTGGATAAGTGTATGGATGAGTGGATGAGTGGATGAGTGGATGAGTGGATAGAGCAGATGAGTGGATAGAATGTATGAGTGGATAAAGTGTACTGAGAGGATGAGTAGATAGAGCGGATGAGTGGATAAAGTGTACAGAAAGAATGAGTAGATAGAGCGGATGAGTTGATAGAGAGGATGAGTTGATAGAGTGAATGAGTAGCTAGAGCGGATGAGTAGATAGAGCGGATGAGTAGATAGAGCGGATGACTGGATAGAGTGGATAGAGTGGATAGAACGGATGTGTGCATAGAGAGGATGAGTAGATGAGTGGATAGAGCGGATAAATGGATTGAGCAGAAGAGTAAATGAGTGGATAGAGCGGATGAGTGAATAGAGTGGATGAGTGGATAGAGCGGATGAGTGGATAGAGCGGATGAGTGGATAGAGCAGATGAGTAGATAGAGCAGATGAGTTGATGAGTGGATAGAGCGGATGAGTGAATAGAGCAGATGAGTGGATAGAGCGGAGGAGTGGATAAGTGTATGGATGAGTGGATGAGCGGACGAGTGGATAGAGCGGACGAGTGGATAGAGAGGATGACTAGATTGAGCGGATGAGTAGATTGAGCGGATGAGTAGATTGAGCGGACGAGTAGATTGAGCGGATGAGTGGATAAAGTGGATAGAACGGATGTGTGGATAGAGCGGATGAGGGGAAAGAGCGGAGGAGTGGATAGAGAGGACAAGTGGATTGAGAGGATGAGTAGATAGAGTGGATAAGTAGATAGAGCAGATGAGTGGATAGAATGGATAGAACGGATGTGTGGATAGAGCGGATGAGTGGATAGAGCGGATGAGTGGATAGAGCGGATGAGTAGATAAAGCGGATGAGTAGATAGAGCGGATGAGTAGATAGAGCGGATGAGTGGATAGAGTGGATAGAACGGATGTGTGGATAGAGCGGATGAGTGGATAGAGCAGATGAGTGGATAGAGTGGATGATTGGATAGAGCGGATGAGTAGATAGAGCAGATGAGTAGATAGAGCGGATGAGTAGATAGAGTGGATGAGTCGATAGAGCGGATGAGACTAGAGAGCGGATGAGTGGATAGAACAGATGTGTGGATAAAGCGGTTGAGTAGATAGAGCAGATGAGTAGATAAGAGTGGATGAGTAGATAGAATGGTTGAGTAGATAGAGCGGATGAGTAGATAGAGCGGATGAGTCTATAGAGCGGTTGAGACTATAGAGCGGATGAGTCGATAGAGTGGATAGAACAGATGTGTGGATAGAGCGGATGAGTGGATAGAGCGGATGAGTAGATAAGAGCGGATGAGTAGATAGAGCGGATGAGTGGATAGAGTGGATAGAACGGATGTGTGGATAGAGCGGATGAGTGGATAGAGCGGATGAGTGGATAGAGTGGATAGAGCGGATGTGTAGATAGAGTGGATGAGTGGATAGAGCGGATGAGTGGATAGAGCGGATGAGTGGATAGAGTAGATAGAACAGATGTATGAATAGAGCAGATGAGTGGATAGAGCGAATGAGTAGATAGAGCGGATGAGTTGATGAGTGGATAGAGCAGATGAGTGGATAGAGCGGAGGAGTGGATAAGTGTGTGAAACAGATGAGCGTATAGAACGGATGAGTGAAGAGATGAATATATAGAACATGATATTGCTGCAGAATGCGTGAAAAACGCGAGTGCTTAAAGATAATGAGTGCTGGGAGCACATGAGGGAGTAGAGGGGATGAGTGCATAGAGGGGATGAGTGCGTAGAGGGGGTGAGTGCGTAGAGGGGATGAATGCCTAGAAGGGATGAGTGCGTAGAGGGGGTGAGTGCATGGAGGGGTGAGCGCATAGAGAGAGTGTGTGGGTAGAGGGGGTGAGTAGATAAGAGCGGATGAGTAGATAAGAGCGGATGAGTAGATAGAGTGGATAGAACGGATGTGTGGATAGAGCGCATGAGTGGATAGAGCGGATGAGTGGATAGAGCGGATGAGTTGATAGAGCAGACAAGTGGATAGAGCGGTTGAGTGGATAGAGTGGATAGAGCGAATGTGTAGATAGAGTGGATGAGTGGATAGAGCGGATGAGTGGATAGAGTGGATGAGTGGATAGAGAGGATGAGTAGATTGAGCGGATGAGTGGATAGAGTAGATAGAACAGATGTATGGATAGAGCGGATGAGTGGATAGAGCGGATGAGTAGGTAGAGCGGATGAGTTGATGAGTGGATAGAGCAGATGAGTGGATAGAGTGGAGGAGTGGATAAGTGTGTGAAACAGATGAGCGTATAGAACGGATGAGTGAAGAGATGACTATATAGAACATGATATTGCTGCAGAATGCGTGAAAAACGCGAGTGCTTAAAGATGATGAGTGCTGGGAGCACATGAGGGAGTAGAGGGGATGAGTGCATAGAGGGGATGAGTGCGTAGAGGGGGTGAGTGCGTAGAGGGGGTGAGCGTGTAGAGGGGTGAGCGCATAGAGGGGGTGTGTGGGTAGAGGGGGTGAGCACGTAGAGAGAGTGAGTACATAGATGGAGTGAGTGCGTAGACATTTGAAAGAGCACATATCCCACCACCATGCTTACTCTCTCCTTTACATCACCAATCAACTAGAACACAGAGATACTATGACACCATTCGGTATAACTGTTCTCATACCAACATCTACCGCTCACTCCACATCATTGTAAGTAAACACTGCCGGTTACACACCCCCAGCCAGGCGTTCTCCTCAGGCCTAATGCAGCCACATCCGGTCTGGATAAATCCTGCCAGAACGAACACATACTCCTGATCTCTCAACCACCACACCTACCGCTAAGAAGCAGCTATTGCATGTATCCCGCACGAGCTGCACACATACCCGGTGCTCACACGCACCTTTAACTCTCTCTACCCTCTCTACTGATCTGAACTTCAGTTCCCAAGTGCGTTCAACCTACCAGCGCCTTCAGACCATAAAAATGGTATATAAGGCGGTATATAAATGCAAAATAACAATAACAATAATGTTGAAAGATGTGTTCATTGAACACAACACTGCTTTAACAATTGCAATTCACATTAGATTCCTGGCAGCAGATTTGTAGTTCATAATACTCTAAACTATATTATCTTGCAAAAACAGTAATCTCTCAACAAACATTTTCACCTATAACATAATGCAAACATTATATCACAACAATGATTTTTTAATTTAAATGCTGCAGCTCAATGCTGTAGAACAAAAGGAAAATGGCCACACATAATTATATGTTGCTGCTCAAATTTATCACACAATAGGAAATCACACACAGAAATAATGTTCTTGCTAATATCGTGCAGTGATTCATTCACGATGATCCAGTGCTATATACTGAAGCCCAAAGTTGACAAACACAAGGGAAAAGCACACTCAATGTAAACATAAGCTCAGATCAGACACACACAATTAAATAAAGACCTTGCCATGTACCCTCCCATTCAAAGAAGTCACCCATGAAAAATATAGCTTTAGTCAAGATGGAAAAGTTCAATGAAAGGCCCACTCTGATTCACAAAGAAATATCACAAGCTAACTTCACATAAGGAATCATGGAAACCATTGCACAATCCTATAAAAACAATAACAGATAAGCAACCGTGTTCCCCATTAACAAAATGAAGTGATATGTTCAATATAATGCATTGTTACATTCCACAGCCCAGAGTTATCACTCACAGGGAAAATGTACATTGAATTGAAAAATGGTCACAGACAAGAAATAATAAACGTGTCAGGTATGTCCTGCCATTGCAAGTTGTCCCGTTTGCAAATTCTGCTTTAAGAGGCAATGGCCGATTGAAAATCACTGCAGCTGATTGCTTTTGATTGGGAACCTTGCTATTGTATTCTTTCACCAGACTGTAATGCAATACAATCATTGAGAAGTACATTAATGTGAATGTCTTAAGCACACAACAGGGTTAACCCTTTACTAGCGCGTTGCATAGAGGCGTGTCAGGGACATGAAGAGCAGTAGGTACGGCTTGTAGCGGGCATGTATGTTGGATATAATAATGCTCACAGACTTTTTACACACACTTGACTCCATGTATTACTTCCTGCCAAGTACATTGCATTCCCAACACAGACATACTAGACAAGTGGCGACGAAGGTGGTATCCTCCTGAATAAGTACTTCATCAGCATTACTACAGGGGCAGGTGGCTAGAGACAAGCTAAAGCTGCCTGAAAGCTGAGTGGGCAACACAATGAGTTCAAGCCTGCACTGACTGTATATTTTCCCCAAATTTGCACAATTCGCCCAAAACATTCTGGCTGGATTCCATGTGCTCTAGTTTTCTGGTCATTGCTGTACAGCGAGATGGCAGACACCGAAAATTCAGTAGAGTACACCTCCATAGCAGCTGTATTTTGTCGCTCTGTGCCTTTTCAATGTGAGTGATCAACAAGCCCTGGGCCCCTGCTGTGAGCATTGTCTGAGATGCTTTGACAACTCTCTGGTGGTCTACAATGAAAATGAATCAGGCAAGTTTGCCAGACGGCTCCTGATCAATCTAGTGGGGGATAAAGTTGAAGACCTCATTCCCACTTTTTCTCTAGACAAAGATAACTTTAAAAAGGCTGAAGAAAGCACTAAGTGCATATTTCCACCCTCAACAGAATGTCGATCAATAGCTACACACCTTTAATATTTCATGGCAATTGACGGGTGAGTCCATAGATACATTTGTGACCCGGCTTTGCAAATTGGTAGTGACTTTTACAAGTTCTCAAATGACAAAGCCATTTGGCTCCAAATCATAGGAGGATGTTCATCAGCTTCATTTAGACAGAAATTACTGCAGGAACCTCTTTGTCTCACCACGTCCCCAGCAGAACGCAGTCGCTGGGAATTGCACTGATCGATAATAAAGTTCCACGAGTCAGTCCCATGGTTATTTGCAGCAGCTGGGATCGGAGAGCCACATTTGCAACACCAAAGGTGGTTTCAAATCACTCCATGGCTGATGAGCATCGGAACAAGGGTGCGGGATGAAGTGGCACTCTGGGAAGAGCCAATCATATGGTATGTTTTGGTGTCCTTGAAAGCCAACAGAGTGTCCATACCAGTGTTTATGAGGGTTATCATTGGACAGGTGCTGTGTGAATGTCTTTCTTTCCACTAGTCCAGGGTGTCTTGTGTTCGATCTTTTCAGTTGCTGACCAATGGCAGACGAAAAAATTATCTGGAGGTCAGCACAACTATGTTATTACTAATTGCAAGTAGCTTGCGAGCTTGCGGAGTGGAGCAGCAGGCAATTTGGCACCACTCTGGGTGGAAATGAACTGGGAGAAGGCAGTTCTGTTTTTGCTCTAATCATGTTCAACTACCCTATGTCTAGCTATAGGGGCATGGCATATTCTAACCAATCAGTTTCATGAGAATGGCAGGGATGTGAAAGGTTGAAGAGAACTGTTTCTAACTCCAAACACATTGTAAAAGCTGTACAAAAGTACTGTCAGCTCTGAACCAGTTTGTCAGCCCTCTTCAATCAGTTCTGTTCCACTGTGCTGTTTGATTTGTGCTTGCCCGCCAGAAGTAATAAGCAGCATTACTGCTTGCCTGGCGTATGCTCCTTTTTGGACTACTACTGGTAACTCATTGACCACGAGCTCTAGAGTAACCCCTAGTACAGGGATAAGGACTCCCTTTCCATTGAGGAACTCCCTTCTCATTATCCTGAAAAACCCAAAGCAATATCATTACTTCAGAACCCTCTAGACTCTTCTTAAATATGTTACTATGATATAATGACAGAGGAAAAGTATCAGTGTAGTACTGCGAAGAGTAAGAACAATGGAGTTATAATGAATACGTAGTCCAAAAACACTGAGACAAAGAAGCTAACAGGAGCTATGACGAACACAGCCCAAATACAAAAGAATACTTTTCTTAGAAGCCCGAGCTCGACATCATAAAAAGAGAAGGACCAGGAGAACATGGAAGTGAGACACACAGGAGATTCAAACTGGCTGGATCGAGGAGGCTGGGAGACCTGGGATGACGCTGTTCCACATTTCAAGCAACAGCTAACAAGGAGAAATGTCAGCAGTGTGCGGTACATCTGACAGGCTGGGGGTAAGCATGTCAAAGTCCCATGAGGGACGTGCTACCAGGACCTGAGAAGAGCCCTCAAGATAGCATCCCAGAGAGGTGAGACGCAAAGGACAGACCTGAGGAGCTCTGTCTACCGAAGGAGAGGCTGAAAAGAGAACCCAAGCAGGAAGGCGGTGGCCTGGAAGATAAACAGGTGAAGAACCATTCCATCAATGATTCCATCTTTAGACACTGAAGAGTGTTGGAAGAGTGGTCTAAGAAAATCCAGAGAACAGTTCTGATAGAGCGGAAAGACAAAAGAATGAACAACAAACCATTGACACAGACCCCTTACACAGCAGGTAACAGGGAGTGAGGAAGACAAAGGAATAGGGCCTATATGTACAAAGGGACAGAGATATCATAGGCTGTAAGCAAACCGAATATAACAATGGGAGAAAGCCCCCTCATCCCAGTGAGAAGTGTAATCTCCAAAAGGGGGAGAATCACTCAAGGGCTCATCATACTCATTACAGTGAGGGGTACAAATATCTAAAATGTGTGAATTTTTCAAGACCTCATCATACTCATCCCAGTCAATGGCGACATGGCCAGAAAAATGAGGCACATTGAGGAACACATCAAAACTCATTCCAGTGAAAGGTGAGAAAACCTAAAGGTTGAAACTCATGCAGGGACTCATTGGCCTTGTCTGATTGAATGGAAAAACCCCTAAAACTGTCAAATAGAGACTTTACCCATAAATTTCAGTGAGGAAAAGAGCCAGTTCCACCAGATTATGCTGCTTAACAACCACCCGTAAATTGTAATCTATATGCATGGTCCTGAGCCTTGAATTATGTCACTTCACACTTACTGTAACTAGTACCCTGAAGCCTGAGGGCTTGGTGCCCTGTTATAAATGCAAAATAAATAAAGGGGGTTGGTCCAAAGACCTGTGTATGAATAATAAAGGAGGAAAAAATGACTGTGAATTGGAACAGATACTCAGAGTCTCAGACAATCTCAAGGGAAAGCCCAGAAAGGAATCTGAAGAATACAAGGAAACAGCAAATAAGGGTCTGGCAAAACCCCTTGAAAGAATTGAGAAGTTTATTGGGTGGCATAGCAAAAGACTATTTAAGAATCACATGTTGAGGAGAACTCACTGAAAAGCCGTCCAGGGGAAAGGAGTCATTCTCCTGATGTCTTTATTACACCAATAATAGTGGTAGGGTCAGTTAGAGTAGTTTCTGATGGAGGACAGACATTTCATTTGGAATTCCATCCTGACGACGAACACCCTAGTTTAGCTGTGTTAGGTAGGGAAACCCTTAGAAAAGAGAAAATTAGGCATTCTCTTTATTGTTTTGAAATAGTTGCATTAAAAAATGCAGCTATTGGTCTGTCTCCTCCTTCTGACCTACCACCCGCAGTAGGGAGAGGCACTTGTATGACATTATTAGTATGTTGAATGGGGTACAATATTTTCAAAACTTGGTTTGAACGCCATGGCCTCATTTGCCACCCCGGAACTCCCTCACCTTAAGTCTAAATGGGAGTAAGACGTAGGAGGCATAGAACAGGAGGACTGGATCCAAGTCCTAATGCACCCCAGGGAAATTGCAATCTCTTCCAGGCTCCGCCTGGTGCAGCTGAAAACCTTACATAGAATATATTACCCTAGAACCATAATATACAGATGGGGCAGGACCCAAACCCGAACTGCCTCCGATGTGGGACAGAAACTGGAACATTCATACACATCCTTTGGGAATGCCCCCAAATCCAGACTTTCTGGGGTGAATGCTATGGGGAGCTGTCCAGAGCAGTGGGTCGGAGCATCGCACTAGACCCCAAAATTATGCCCGATGAAAACATTGCAAAAAATGGGAGGGTCTGCTCCTGGAAACAGCTGCAGGACTGATGAAATGCAACATCGCACAGAAATGGGGTGCTCCGGACTCCCCGACACTGGATCAGTGGGCAGACGACATGGACACTTGTGCAATGTTGGAACATAGAATCTACAAGGCACGGGGGTGCCACACCAAAGCTTCCAAAATCTGGGGGAAGTGGGAGGAGCGTCATTCCCGGTAGCTTCTACCAGTCGGCGGAAACGCGCACTGGGAACACATGAAGCTGGCTAAAAAGGGGACTCGTCGGACTCTGACCATACTTAATTATTGATTTAATCTTCGAATGCACAAGTTTTGTTTTTGTTTATTTTTATGATCTTGTCTCTTGGCTTGTATGTTAATTATGTTTGTTGAAGAAATCAATAAAATATATTATTTTTTAAAAAAAACTTGATTTGAACAAGGGATACCATCAGTTTCAACTAGAAATACACTCCAGATACATCACCACGGTTGCTACCCATGTAGGTCTATTTTCCCATAAAAAATTAAGCTTTGGCATATCCTCAGTTGCTGAGATATTCCTAAAGAGCAACTGCAGGGTGATATGTCACGTTTAGTACGAGTTTAACTACAGCAATGATAATCTGGTTTTTGGCTACACGATTGAACAACATGATCGGGCACTGGTGCAAGTGTGTGCTGCACTGACAGATGCAGGCCTGACCCTCAAACTCGACAAATGTGCGTTTCACAAGTCGCAGCTCAAGTTCTTTGGATATATATTCTCTCAAACGGGAATGAGCCTTGATCCCAGAAAAGTCAAAGCAATCTCAGAGATCTCACCTCTTGACTACATCAGTGATGTTCAATCATTCTTAGGGATAGGCAGCTGTGGCTGCTGCTGCTGCAGATACGTTAGGGATTTTGCTGCAACAAGCATACCTCTAAGAGAATCTGCAAAGCAAGGTGTTGCGTTTCAATGGTGTCAAGAGTGTCGGGAAGGTTTTCATCAAATTAAGTGAGAAGTTGCCTCTTCTGAGTATATGGTGTACTTTCATCTGTCACTTCGCACATAATTGATGGTGGATAGCGCTGTAGAGCTTGGTGCAAAACTCAATTCCGGGAGAGAGTCCCTGAGAGCGGCAATAGCATATGCGGGAAAAATCTTACAGATGCAGAAAGACGGTACTTGCAACCTGAGTAAGAAGAACTGGCAGTAGTTTGGGACTGTGAGCATTTTCACATGTTCCTACTTGTTAAGCTATTCACAATAATTGCAGACAATCAGGATCTGTTCACCATTTATTAAAACCCCAGATGCAAGATGCTACTAAGAATAGAGAGATGGGGTTTTCGGTGGGGAGGGTTAGGAACTGGGTGGGAATTACCATATGGACTAGCATGGCCATTGGCTGTTAATGGGTGGCCACAAAACCAGACAACACCTAAATGCTGTGCGCCCTTCCTCATATTCTATTCCTCCCTATCTGTACGCTAATACAATCGTGTGGGTTTATAGGTGTCCTAAGCGACACCTAATTGCCCAAACTAAAAATGTCTTTCTCACGTCTACCTTCAGCGACTCAATTTATAAGCACTGTGTGTGTCCGTCACTGAAGTCCTGTTAAAAACAAGCATTGGTTTGTGTGCATGTGTTAGGCATTTGACAGGTAGTGCTATTATATGCCCAGGTAATCACACCATTTTTCAGCTGCTACCATCGATGGTCAGTTAATACCACTTTGGCAGTGTGTTGCAAATTCCTTTCCCATGCCTACACAAAAGCCCAAACAGTTGGCATTGCCAATGCGTGTTTTTGTTTCACTTCTCCACTACTGGGGATTTAAACCTGGTTCCTGCGGGGTGTCTCTCCAGTGTCAAGTCAAATGCTTGCAGGTGATGGGCTGCTTTTATTTGTGTAGACTGCTTGGGACATTGCACCTGTTAGGCAAGATGATTGTATGTAGTAACCCTGCGGGAAACTACACCAGCATTGTCCTCTTGGCAATAGGTAATCCAACCTTTGGTATAGGCCTGTATTACACAAGTTGGTAGAGTGATTGAGCAGCCAGGCCTATGTCAAGAGGGGTCAATGTGAGATGTAGGGTTTCCCCTTTGTCTCCTTCGTTATCCTGTAATTAGAAGGGTGTCCTTCTTGCTGACTGGGGGGGTTATAGGTACTTCTGTAACCTCCCATTGAGAGTCATCTAAAGTTGCCCCTCTGGCCAATCTAGTATGCTCCTAGTTCTTTCTACTGGGAGGCCTGTGGGTGCTTGATACAACTACAAGAGTGTTTAAGTCATTCATCTACATCACTCTCCCAGGCACCTCATTTTGTACACTGACAGGTATTCTTACAGTCATATTATTGTAATGGATGAGAGCTGGCAGTATTGGAACCATCTGGATTGGGCCTCCAGCAAGTTTAGTGGGACCTTTTGGTGCCTTAGCAACCTACTCAGGTTTGAAAAAACTTTCATCAACCACTATAATGCTTGCCCCACTGTCTCTAATGGCAGGGGTCTCCGAACCATTCACAAGTACACTGTCCTTGTAATATACTTTTGTGTTATCTGGAATGGAGTTATACACATCCACATTCTGCTGTTCCCACAGACCCAGGGACACTAAAGAACTCTGGCTGACACTCCAAGGGGGTCTTCAGCCAATAGTTAAAAGTTATCACTTGCCATATGAACTTCTCCCTCAAGGATGAAGACTAAGGAGGCAGTGTGGACCCCTGAAGATTTTACCCTTACATCTGAGATCTCCTTTCACATGGTCAGTTGACCCAGAAGCATAACATTTACCAAATGTTCTTTGAAATGGGGGCTTCTTCTGACCTCCCTCTCGTTTAGCACCAGAGGTTTCGTTAGACTGACCTGGTTTCCCATGGGACTTACCCTTTTTCTGTTTCTGGCCCTCTTTTGGATGGCTGGAATTAGAATTATCTTTTCGCTCTTTCTTTTGCTGCTTCCCTTGATCTGTCTTGTGAGGGGCCCAGAGTCCTTGTGAGTGGCCCTGTTGGCAACCCACATGTCAGCAGCCTTTGCAAACTGTTTGGGATTAATCTCATTTGAGTCAGCCAAGTGCTGTCTCAGCTCAGGAGAGCAGGCATCAAACATAGATTCTAATAAAAACAGATTCCTCATTCCTTCAAAGGTGCTCACTCTCTAACCCTTAATCCAACCATCTAATTGTTTGAAACCATCACACACCCAGGTAGCCCAAGGAGTACCATCAGTCTTTTTGAGGGCCCTAAACCTCTTAAGGTACTGGGAAGGAGTTTTCCCAAATCTGGTTATTAAGGCAAGCTTCACATTTACATACTGTTGTGCCTCAAGTTCACCCAACTCCATTACTGCATCAGTTGCATTCTGGGGGAGCCTAGTCAAAAGTCAGGGAATGAAATAATTCTCTTTGAGACCCTGAATCCCATGATTGCATTCAAAAGCACCCAACCAATCCAGAATATCAGGTTTCACATCATACATACTCACTGCTTCTTTGGAAAGGCGAGGCCTCTTGGGTCTGGAAGACCTAGAGGACCCTGAGAGGGAAGCAGTTTCAATAGACAATCTTTTCATATCAAGCGCATGCTGCATTTCCATTTCCCTGAGTTTGATGTCCTGATGTTTGGCTTCAGTTTGAGCAGCTTTCAACTTTTTGAATTCCAATTCTAATCTCATTCTCTCAAGAGAAACATATTCTGGGCTCAATGTTGGACCTTGTGGGGTCCCAGTGGAAATGGGTTGAGGCAAAATGGCCGGCTGTGGCAAAGAGGGGCTTCTAACCTGAGATTCCTCTACCTCCTCTGGTACAATAGAGTTAGACTCTGAACTGTCATCCTCGTCATAATTTTCTACATTTTTGGGTTAGTAAGTGTTACAGGCCTACTACCCAAATGTTGGTGATTCAACAACCTTGCAATACATTCATTTTTATTTCCTTTTACAGTAATATTCCTGACTTTACACATTTCTTACAGCTGATCTTCCTGACTGAAGTTATCCATATTTGGCATGTTACAATTGCTTTTTCTGATGGAGCTTATCCTTGTCGGTGTTTAGTTGAACACAAGCAAAGCAAAATACTCAATTTAACAACTCTACACAATATTCTCACCGCCTACCACCAGTGTTAGGCAAGCTTTTATGTAGTAACCCTGTGGGAGACTACACCAGCCTTGTCCTCTTGGCAATAGGTAACCCAACCTTTGGTATAGGCCTGTACTACACAAGTTGGTAGAGTCAATTTGACTGTTGGGTTGCAACATAGAGATTCACCGTTACATGTATTCAAATAACACTTATACACAAGGTTTCTTGATAAAATAATGATTTATTAATTTAACAGTCAGTTTTAATTAGCTACAATCAAATAGACTTAAAAAATACACCCCTTCAGTTTCAGTTAAGTAAGTAGATACCCTTTTGGGATGTCACACACACACTTCATACACCCTGAGGTGACTTTAATAGCTAGGACACTGTGGACATTGATATATCACTTTACACTTAAATACAATATTGGAGTTGTGGAAAATGTGAAAGGTTAGGAAAGGAAACAATGGTTAACAAGTTTCTCCAAACACGTAAGTACAATCCCCCAATGAAAGATAGGTTAAACCTTTCCCAGCTATACAAGTAAGGAATGTATGACTTTCCGGGGGGACAGATCAATACAAGTCAGAGGGTGAGAAGAGTCTACAGGGACCCAGGACAGCCAATGTCAGTTGAGCAAAGTCTAGGAAAGCTTAGGCACTACTTGAAGATAGCACAAAAGCATTGCACAATATTAAAGAGAGTTCAGTAGCAAAAAGAATCACTGTTGAGCCACAAGCTGGGAGGCTTGTGAGAAGCAAAGATGCAAGAAACTCTGCAAAAGGCAGCAAATACAAGTCACCATGAGAACAAGCAAACTACACACAACCAGATGTAAGTACCCCTAGTTACAACAGTACCTTGAGTCTGAAGAAAGGGATTGAGCTGGCTTCTCTTCCTGTTGCAGTCCTGTAGATCGTGTTGTTCATGGGCCTCAGTCGTGGGGACAAGAGGGAGGACGTTTGGGGACTCCTGCACTAGGGTTTGAAAGTTGGCAGCAGCAAAGGACACATTCAGATCAGTGGCGGTTTCAGCTACTCACAAATTGCACCACTGCCGTTCTTGGACACCTTATGGGCTCCCCTTGCTTCTGGGGTCCAGCACTCTGTTGATGTGGCTCAGGTTTGGGAAGTCCTGCTTCAGGGTTATCGGGAGGATCTTCCTGGACCTCGGGTCCAGCTTAAAAACGATGCACTCGATTCAGGTGTTCCTGTCCCCTGCGCTCGGTTCCAGCAGCAGTGACGAAGTACAGCAAACAGGGAGAGGGATTCCAGTCAAGTGTATCTTGGGCTCAGTTGGTCCCACCAACCCAAGGGAAGAAGTTGTCGGTTCCAGACTTCTCTACTCGATTCGAAATATGGAGCTTCAGCGCTGCAGCAGGGCTTCACCAGGCAAACCAATGGTCCAGTAGGGTGCAGAATACTTCTCTTCCAGTTTCTTCTTCGGTTCCTTCATCCAGTGGTCAACTCTGACTTCCTTGCAAAAGACCTCACCTTTTATGCAAGTTTCTCCCATTAATTTGCAGCCTGGCTGTCTTTCACACAGCAGGGTGGCTGTCCTCCAACCAACCAATCACCTTTGGGTTAATTCCTTTAACTAAGGAGAGTAAGCACAGGGACTTTCGGGAACCTCCCTCGCTTCCTGCCCTGCCAGACACGCTGGAGCCAGAGGTGGGCTTCACCAGTGAACCCCACCAAATACAAAACAAACAAGGGGACCAAACTCGTGTAGAGTAAATCTCAAGAAGGACCTTTCAAACAAGAAATCGCGAAAAAAGAAGACTTAGGCCATTTTAACAAAATCGGCACCCATTGGTGCAATACTTCAGCTGTGGATTCAAGCTGCGGTAAAAACTCACAATGGTAGGACAATTAAACCACTGCCACCAGCCATTAAATGTAGTAAGGGTAACATAAATAATGTTACATGAGAAGGTAGATAAAGGTGATACTAAGTAACCCCCAGCACTCCACATAAGATGGTGTGTGGTGGGTCTACAAAGAGAAAAGGTAAGTGAAGTTAATTTCACTTTACTACTCTTGGAAACAGTAGTTTATCCAAGATAAGGTATTTGAACCTTAGCAGGAATCCAAAGGATGTATCTGTGACATGTAAGAGGATTCAATTCAACACTACAGCTAAGTCAATGCCTAGTCTGGGATACTGAATGGAAACCCTTATTGATATATCTTTATGTCCAGTTCATGAGTTCTGGATGACTACCCCTATATAACACCCCTCTCTTAGAATCCCCCTGACCCCACTGAGCCAAGAAGTAGTTCTGTTTTGCAAGTTTAAAAGGTTTATTTGAGAATTTAAACAATATATATATATATCACACTTTATAATAAATTAATATCTGATAGTACACTTAGACATATGATGTTGATCAACAATGGGTAATCTGGCACTAGCACACTTCTTTACAATCAATGAGGAGTTCGTATAGGATGGATAAAGTAGCAAAAATACTTTTATGATTTCAAGGGAAAAGCAATGAGGAATAAAATGCAGTACAGAAATACTTGATATTATTTTAGCAAAAGATAAGATAATCACTTTTTTTCTGGCAATTCACCCCCCTCCCCTATGGAATGTAAGAAATGGAAGGAGATGGAAAGAGGAGCACACAGTTCTCAGGAATGCAATCAAATACAATACGAAATTCAGTTCCCCCCCAGCAAGCTTAGAGGAAACAGGTAGGAGTTTGAAACACAGGCCCAAAATGCTTTTTAAATGTGATGGCAATGGATGAAAAATATGCTGAAAATGCTTTTAATTCCCTTTAGGAGGTTCAGGCTGAGTGAGAGATACTTGGGATGAGCTCAGGCTCGCTTTAGCAATGATTCAGGGATGGTTATTAAGAGACAAACAAATTTTTAGCACAGGAAAGCAAAAGCTGCTATCTTTTTACAGGTAAAGAAATCAGGCCAAATCGCAAATCGCGGCAAAATTCGCGAGTGTGTGAATCGCGATTATGGCAAAAGTATAAACGGTTCCAGAGATATGTACGATTTTG
This sequence comes from Ambystoma mexicanum, assembly GCF_040938575.1. Taxonomy (NCBI): domain Eukaryota; kingdom Metazoa; phylum Chordata; class Amphibia; order Caudata; family Ambystomatidae; genus Ambystoma; species Ambystoma mexicanum. Next base: position 754,043,115 of record NC_090936.1, read on the forward strand.
TAAAGGTTGTTTTTCGGATTTAAAGTAAACTCAAAATGACAGGTGACAGCTTGCAGCTGCAGAATTGACAGGTGACAGTTGTGCAGCTTTAAAAATGACAGATGACACGATTTCTAGGAGGCAGTTCTACTTAGGTTAAAATAGTTTGGATTAGATTATTTTAACTAAGAGATTGGTTCTGCACAGTTCTGCTAGGTACTCACAAGATATTTTGTGCAGGAATGGGCCTCGTCACGGATCTGGTCAGGTTTTGGACTGGACTCCGGTTCTGGTCTCGGCATTTCACAGCGATCTGGGTCACTGGTTCTGCTCACAGCGGTCTCGGTCACTCTGGATCTCTGGTCTGGTTTCTGGGTCTCTCTGCTTTCTCTGGGTACAGCACTGCTTCTGGATCTTTCTGGCGCAGGGTTTCAGGCCAGAATCAACAGCTCAGCCCGGCTGTGAATAGTCTGCAAATGATTTTGAGGCCTGCTGACAAATACTTTTGCTTGCAGTGGGCCTTCTTGGTTCAAAGTTCTGTAGTCTCTGTTTAGCTTGGAAGTCTAAGTGTTGGATCTCAGGATGTGAAGTCATCGGTCAGCATGCTCCCCAGCAAATGGAATTGAATGTCTCTACCTGTCCCAGCAGTCTCTTTTTATGTGTTTTGAAAATGGGTCTGTGCCTGGGCCTAGCTAAGCCTGCCCCGCTCTACTTGTCATTGGCCCAATTCTCCCCTCTCCCATGATTGGGGGAAGGAAATGGATTGTCAGCAGGATGAAGTCTGTTTATGGGTCAGAGGATCCTCCCCTGGTCAGTTTGCCCACAAATCTATATTTGATTCGAATATATCCTTCCCAGATATACAATTTGTTGAAATTACATGTGCACATTATATATTCCTTATGGTCCATGCTTGTCCGCCTCTGTTCTTCCTGGGGGCTTGCATTCAAAAATGACAACATTTTGCGCTTTTTAACTGGTTTTGCAATATCGGACATTTACCCAAAATTACACACATGTGCGCAGAGAGTATGGACATTAATTGATGAAGTGTCAGATTTTTAACATGCAGACATTTGGAGTGAGACCCTATTTTCCGCTAGCAACCCCCCAGAATACACCACAGGGTCCTAACGCCTCTCAAAATGTTCACAGAAAAATCACAAAAATAATGATATTACTTATATAATTCTGACAAGTCCGCACTATGAGTTATCTATCTTTTTAAAATTATGCCCTGGTCAAAAAGGGGTGTGGCTTCCCACATCACAGGGTGGAATAACTGGTTTATCCACTTCCCCCAAGCTCAGCTGCTAGCAGAGGCACTGCCCCTCCCAGTTTCCCCTAAGAGGAAGCCACTTTACGGCCCCCCAATATAACATTTGCCTGAGTCCAGGACAGACCTTTGTTCAACTCCCTGTAGTCCCCAGCTTCTCCACCCCTTATCTAATCAGAGAGGTGACAACTCCTTTTGGCAAGGGGAAGAGTGGCTGAGCAGGTTTCAACTCCTGTCGGGGGTAGTTGTCAGGCAGAATCCAGTTTCATTAAGCCAGGTTTCAGCTAAATGTCACTTTTTGTTCCCAGTTTAAATCACTTACAATTTTTACATATACATTAAATAATTACTTCCTTCAAGTCATTTCAGAATATAGTTTTACATTGTATCCACCTCTTAGCAAGTCTTTCCTTGGTCTGGTTTTGTTTCATTTGTTCAGTTTTACACAAAAGTCTGGTGGTTTTAAAACGCCAGCTTTCTGATAGTGGTGAGTACTGGTAATGCAACCATTTTTGGGATTAAGAAAATGAATTCCCCACAGTTCTGAGTTGCTTTTTTTGGCAATCAGCATTGCCATTCCCAATGGTTTCAGGCTACTGTGTGTGTAGCCCAATGGTGGTTTTAGGCAGTGCCCTCCTGTGCTCACAACATAGGCAAAAATGGGTGGCAGCCTATTCTTCATGTTTTCCCTGTGCACTCTCTGGGGAGTTCTGGCCATCATGATGTTTTCCATGCCAGTACTGCAGAGTTTTTTTGTAGGGCTTGGATGCATGGGTAAAAACATCCCACAGACACTGCACTAAAGGTGGTGTGTGTCACAATACATACAGATGATGCCTATTGAGTTTGTCAGACTCCAAAACCAAAAGAAACACAGTGTTCAAATCAGAGAAAAATACATGCGAGAGTGAGAAAAATGTCTCACTCACTCCAGGATAAAAAGTACAAGTCCTAACGTCCAGCAAAAGAGCTGGGGGTCTCTAAGGTAGAAGGGAATTAGCACAGAAATTACAATTCTCCCTAACAACACCCATTGCAGAGCTGCCACACACATTATCTGTACAGTAATGGGACAGGTGCAAGGGGGTGGCTAGAGTCCTAGGCAGATCCCTTAAGAGTGTGAATGGTTTGTGATTGGAAGAAGGAGGCTGCTTAAACCTTCATGCTTTGGGGGACAATGATAAACTAGGGGTGGTCAGTTAAATGCATTTTCTTTCATTGTGTTTTCGTTAGTCTTGACAGTACTGTTGTAAAACACAGTGGCATCGACAAAGGAAAGGACCAGTGGTGCAACACCACTGAACTGACCAGGCTTCAGCACCCAAGCTTCCCTGTTATCAAAGACCCAGCATTTTCTAACATAGAGCATTTCACTGTTAGCACCTGCATTCATTGGCATACATTTTGAGGCAATTGAAATTGTGATTTGGGGTTACTACTTGCATGCCAGGGGAGTGATTGGAAGGGTAGAGGGGGGACAAGAGACCTCTCATTCTTACAGCTCTCCTTAAATTGCTGCTTTCAGAAATAAAGGATGATTTAATTGCTTGTAACATTGACGCTGCACTAGAATAATCTCTTTAGACGTGCAAAGAAGTTAGATGACCCCCACACAAATAAGTTTGTTCCTCCCCCGCCGTCTATGAAGTTAGCGCCTCTTCCAACATTTGACGGGTTAGCCTCCTCACCCCAAAATGTAGGTCTTGTTTTGCCCTTGGGAAGGACTCAGGTATGGGGTTTGAATTGGGGGCAAGGAGGTGAGTATGTGATTGATGAGAGCGGGGGGAGGGGGAGTGGGCGCAGAGGGAACATGGTTTCACTATTTTTTACATTTTGACCCCTGCTTTCACTCTTGGCAACATTTAGGGTGTTGCTAGGTCTGGAAAAGATCAGGGGCTAAGCTAATGTTGGGATAAGCGGGAACAGGGGCTAGCTAGAATTTTGGTTGTAGCACCTGAGCTTCTATCCGGAGCTATAACCAAAAGACCCGGGGGCTATAGACCCCTCAGCCCCCCTAGCAACGCCACCTGTTGTATTGTGTTTTTCGTAAACTAATGTTCATAAGAGACAAAACGGCTCTTGAAATTAAAGGCAGCTATACGACCGTGTAACATCACTGCAGTGTTTGTGACAGAGGATGCCACCAGCAAAAAAAAAAAAAAAAACCCTGCTCTGTGGCATCGAGAGAGTGCCGCGTACTGATCCTCGAATAACGGGTAACGGAGTAGAAAGCGAATGGACTGTGACAGCAGAAGTATGCCGGAGATAACGGTCAGAAAGGACAGGAAGCCAGCGAGACATGACAAAGAAAGCAAATGAAATGAATCGTCTTCCTGCTGAGGCGACACTTTTTAAAGCCAGCCGCCACATTAGCCACAAATCCCGCCCAGCAACTCCATCTCCAAATTAACAAGCGAGACCCCGAGGCTGTAAAACATATTAAATATCATATATGCATGTATATATTTTTAATACATTCTGCTCACGGTGTCTTTGACAGAACGGCTGCTCAAATAATTGCCCGGCCTTGTCATACGCGGTGGTTGTTCCATCACGTAAGGCTGCCATCATAAATGCTAAGATATATTAGCTGGAGCGACACGATCAGGTGTTGTCAGAGTGAAAGTAATAACTCGCACCTTTGCATGTCTGCCCCTTTGTTTTCCTGGCTCAGGAAGCTCGAAAGTTTGCGCTCATTTGTAGCGATGTAGGAAGTAAAGGGTTAAGCATTCACCCCGACCCCACAACTTCACTCCCCTCCCCCCACAAGCCACAGAAATTCCAATCAACGGTTGGTTCAGAACAACGAGCAGAGTACACACAATGCAAAAAAGACATGAATGCCTAATTATCACACAATGCAAAAAAGACATGAATACCTAATTAGTTAGGTTTTCTATGTATCTGAGTGTGTTTGTCATGCCATAAGTTCACCAAACAGTTTTCAGGCCCAACTGCACGCCAGCCACACGCATAAAAACAAGCACTAGCAAAGCCAATAGGTATGGCTTTTTTTTATAAGTGTCTTTGGCCCTCATTACGACCTTGGCGGAGAACCATGGTGCTATTTGCACCATGGTCCATGGCGCTAAGCTGCCAACTCCGCCATGGTGGTTGGCGGACTTACCGCCCCATTCCGACCTTGGCGGGGCGGTAAGTCCCCAATCCCCATTTACCCTTCCCCATTCCCATTTTTGCTCCATAGGGTATAATGGGAGTGGGGAAGGCGTTAATTACGCCACCGTAAATTACGGTGGCGTAATTAACAACAAGGTCCCTTAGCGCCATGGATTTTAACGCCTGCTAAAAGCAGGCGTTAAAATCACCATGGCGCTAAGGGAACTCGTACTCAGGCGGAAAGGGGCGCCATGGTTTACGCCGGCGTAAACCCCTTTCCGCCAGGGTCGTAATGAGGGCCCTTGTGTACGGATGGCTAGAAGGTTGGATGGAAGGGTTTGATTGTATGCCTGGGTGGGTGGATGAGCTTGATTGGTTAGATGGATGAGAGATGTATTATTATTGGGCAGTCTTGTCATTAAGGTTATGCATAGCAATAGCATACATTACATAGCATATAAAATATAGAATACACACTAAAGAGATACTGGAGTCTTCAACAAAAGTCCATGCACAGACTCGAAACACTTGTGTATAGGCGCATTATAAATGCCATATCATATCATATCATATCAATCATTATAGATACCATAATTAGCGTTATCAAAAAGATTTCATTTACCGGCATCATACCACTATAAAACATATCATACATAAAGTATAATAGAATATGTATAACATAAACACCACAAATAGCGCCATAATATAATTATAATATGTAGCAGATGAATATAGGAACATCGGATCTAAATTAAAAAGTCAAAACTGTTTCCTTATTTGCCAGCCATTGACTAAAAATGCACGTGTATCCACAACATCAGCTGATTTACACAATTTCAGAACAACAAAAAAAACATTGATTCTGTTATAGGTCTAATCTCTCATCAATTAAAACACGGGACTAACCATTTCCCCAGTCTTTCATAGAAGGAACACAGTAACTTAATATGGATCTCAGACTCAATCACAATTTTGTGAGGAAGACACTTATATAGGGGGTGAACATCCAATTCAAACACGACTCAAAGCCCCAAAATGTATTTAATTAACAAGCCAGTCAGTTCGGGACCAAGTACTTTGCTTCAGAGAAGATGGATCATGGAATTATCTTGATGTGCTTCTTTTAGTTCACAAACAATGTTACCATTTGTCCAAATCCAAGGATAATTAAAGCCGACTTGATATATTTAAGACATTTTCAATTGGACGCTAATTTATGAAATGCCAAGTGTAAAGATAGATCCATTGTCCGATTCAAGAAGATCAAAAACACAAGGGGCTTTTAGCAGGCCTCATATAAAACTTGACGTAAGCCAAGGGCAGCATATACAGGCAAAGCCTGGGGAGTCTTGTATCAATTCATGCCCCTTCAGTGGACACCTCCTCCCTCTGTGTCCTCTCAAACAAGTGTCTTGTTCTGCTCTTTGCCCAAGCACCCCCTTCCATCAGCATTACTCCCCTTGCACTTACCTGGTCTGTCCCACTTCCATCAGCATTACTCCCCTTGCACTTACCTGGTCTGCCCCACTTCCATCAGCATTACTCCCCTTGCACTTACCTGGTCTGTCCCCCTTCCATCAGCATTACTCCCCTTGCACCTACCTGGTCTGTCCCCCTTCCATCAGCATTACTCCCCTTGCACTTACCTGGTCTGTCCCACTTCCATCAGCATTACTCCCCTTGCACTTACCTGGTCTGTCCCACTTCCATCAGCATTACTCCCCTTGCACTTACCTGGTCTGTCCCACTTCCATCAGCATTATTCCCCTTGCACTTACTTGGTCTGTCCCACTTCCATCAGCATTACTCCCCTTGCACTTACCTGGTCTGTCCCCCTTCCATCAGCATTACTCCCCTTGCACTTACCTGGTCTGTCCCACTTCCATCAGCATTATTCCCCTTGCACTTACTTGGTCTGTCCCACTTCCATCAGCATTACTCCCCTTGCACTTACCTGGTCTGTCCCCCTTCCATCAGCATTACTCCCCTTGCACTTACCTGGTCTGTCCCACTTCCATCAGCATTACTCTCCTGGTGCTTACCTGGTCTAATCTACTTGAGCAGTTAGGATCTGAATACTGCAGTACCTTCAACCAATCAATCAATCAATCATTATGTTTATTTTGAATATAAAATTCATAAAACATTACAAAAACTCACAATAAGAAACACTAAGTACGGAACAGTATTTACGAGTTGGATTAAATCATGATAAACCTATTAGCTATAAAGCTATACCAGAATAGATGCTATTTTCCTAAAATACATCACATTAATAAAAAAAAAAACCTTCCAGTGCAATAGACTCGAACATCTTGATCTTACATAATATAAAAGGCACTCATCATAGCAATGTCTAAAATGTAGTCTTAAACGGGGTTTCGGAAAGCGTTCTCATACAGTTGATATAATTTACAAAAGAATAACTTGTGCAAATTAGATTCTATAGAAATATTATTGCATGCACAAACATTAGTCCTCAGTTTATTGCAGTCCTGTGTATTAACTTCCAGGGGAAGCTGATGAAACCGGAGTTTGGTAATTAATTTGCTTGCATAGATGTTAGATACATTTGATAAGCAGTTGTCCATTATAGCCTCATTACTATATTGATGCCAAAATTAAGCTTCGACAGCTGCGTTTTGATCCTTCGAGCTTATGAAAAGCGAATCTTTGTTAGAGAAAATGGCTTTATTCAATATATACATAAAACCTTTGGAAATAAAATTTGGCTCAGAAAACAAATGAGCCCAATAGAGAGGTTTTCCCATAGTGTAACTATGCAATGTTCTCTGCATTTTATGAACTCAGAGTGTCCCTTGTTTAAAACAGTAAATTCATTGCTCCAGATCGGGACTCATAAACGTTCTGGTGCAAAATGTAGTTTAAAGAAAATTATGGTAACACTAGTCTCATAATAAAACAATTCCTCCGCAGTAGTTGAAGAAACCCTCAAGATAGATTTAAGAAACTTTCTCTCAGTAAGAGTAATCTAATCAAGAGCACTAATAGCCCACACACCAGCACCTTATAGAGCACGACCCACACTTTTAGTCTCAGAGACCTCTGCACCTGGAATAATAGCCTGGACACCATATGTTGTAAAGAAACGCAAAATACCCATATTTCATTTTTTCAATCTACAGACAACATTTCTATCTGAGGTTACCATGACCTTGATTCCAAAAACGTCCCACCAAGGTAATCAAAATATTTTATTCTCGTGAGAGCTACCTTATCCACCTAAAATGCAGTCGCTCAATGATAAATCTGAACATGGGATTTCTTTTTTATTAATTATCATACCCTTCGGCTTTTTGGGAAAATCTGCCATCGTCTGCTTACTGTATGTGCTTGGGAGCATAATTCCACGACGGCAGGGATTGAGAACCTTTGTTAGTTTTGGCTATTAGGTGGTGCTAAAATGTTACCTATAACCCGAAACTATTCTTTCAGGATACAGCTAGGGAAGAATGGCATCTGAGGAGGTACACAAAGCTTGTAGGTGTTGACTGGTTATTTAACCGCCAAATGACTGCCTGTGCTCAGGCTATTCCCTATGACCATTACCACTCACCTTAGACGTCATAAAATTCACATACACATTCATAAACCTTTGAAGGGTGACAAGCGACTACTTAAGGGCAGCACATCATCTGTATATGTTGGGCTCAGAATAAACTTGTTTTCAGCTGTCTTGGGAACATTTAAAATTAATTTAACTCACACAAGTAAATATTAAAATCCAAAGCGGATATTACGCAGCACTGCCGGACAAGTTGAGTGATTAAAACAGTTGATTTAATGATCACCATCACTAATATACATATATAAAGCTTCTGTACCTTGGTACAGTCAACTCAGGATACTCAAACGCTCCTGGTCAATGTTAAATTTAAGTAAATATTTCCACAGGAGAGATCTGTCAACTTTGTAAAATGCCATGGATAGATCCATGAAGGCAATGTACAATGGTCCTATATTGTTCACACAATACCTGCCAATAAGTAAAGAGGGATTACCACATTGTTCTTCTGTGTCCATCTCTGAACGTAAACCCTGTTGGGAATCTGGAAACACATTATCTTGCAGTAAGCAATTGCATAATTTTGAACAAATGAGCTTGCCTAACATTTTGACCATGTATAAATTCAATTACCAAGGGAAATCCTTTGTTAATTTCTGAAACCTTTTCTTTATTTTGTCATTCTCTCTAGTATTTTTATCCAGATTTATTTGGCCGGTACCCAATATTTGATAGCCGAAACACAGAGTGTCAACAGAAGATGATTTGATGTGGGAGATGTACATATATTGAAATTGTGATTGAGAGTTCCATGACTGTTAGAGCACAGTGTCTGCTGTTAACTGGCTTCGTCCAGTTGATGTTGCAATGTTAATACAACTTGCCATTCCTCCTCTGCGTTGAGGAGACAGTGTAATTGATTTGGGAAACCAATCTGTTTTTAGTAATACGTGTTTCAATGTTCTTTTTATCAAAACCACAGTAGGGTGAAGAATTTTTGATACTGTTTACTGGACATTTAATATTTTAGATGTTGAATACGAGATGTGTTTAAGCAAAGGAACGTTTTTGGTTAATAGATTTAATTGTCGTTCTTTGAATGCAAACAGATTAATTCAAATGCTGAACCAATATTTCTTGACCCTGAGAGACTTAATGCCCAATGAAGGACAGTAGGTATGCTCTGTTAAGGTGTGTGTGTAAGATATAGTATGAAATCCGGTGATAGGGAGCATTCACTCTGGGTCCCCCTTTTGTTGAGAAAGGGAAATTAACATCTCCCACAAATTAGCACAAGTGACTGAGAGTAGGAAGGGTGCCCAAAGTAACATAGGGAGTAACATTTTTTAAATAATGTGTTGAAAATAGTGCATTGTACAGCATAATGTTCCAGAAAAATGGTATAAAAAGGTACATAATTGGTTCTCTATGTGTAATGACCTTTATCTATGCAATATATCTACATTTCTAACCTTTGATTCTTTTAACAGTGAAATATCCCTGATCGAATACCCCCGCCACCAGTGTTTAAGCCAAGTTGATCATTTCAAAGTTACACATGAAAGGAAAACGGCTCTCTTTGTGTTATTTTTACTGGTAATGCAAATCCAATAAATGGTAGGAGTGTGAACAAATGAGACTAAACTGGTCAGATACATTGTAATACACATTCTTTCTATCATCTCTCTTCAGAGTAGTAAAATATGTATAGTACTGGCTTTTTTACTTGGCTGCATTAATATAGAATCTCTTTAGCCTTAGCTAATTTTGTTTTTCAAACAAAACACTTGTCTTGTTATGCTTGAAATTAGGTTACATGATATCTCAATGCAAATCTCTGCAAAATTGTCCACAAAATGCAGATTGTTTAATAAAAAGCATTACATTGCTATCAAGTAATTGCTAACATTCTGCCCCCTCCCTTGTGCCCAAAATTCTGAAGGGAATACCTTTAGCAACATGGGATTTGATAGTTGTTAACATTTGCAGTCAGTCAAACTAGAGATTGGGACATGATGTTTATGGGGGTCATTACGAGTTTGGAGGCAGCCATGGTGCTAGTAGCACCATGGCTGCCTCCAAACTCCTGTCCGGGTCCGGGTTCCTTGAATGGGGACTTACCGGGTCATTCCAACTTTGAAGGTCCCGGTAAGTACCCATTCAAAATACCCATCCCCATTCCCATTCAAGCCCCTATAGGGATCAATGGAAATGGGGAGGGAGTTAATAACGGGCCCATTAATAACGGACCCGTTATTAGCTCCCCGGTCCCTTAGCAGCTCCTGCTAAGGGGAGCTTGTAAAACCAGCCATGCTTAGCAGGACCCGCTAAGGGACCTCGTAATGCGGCAGTAAGTGGTTAATGGCACCGGCATCCTAACCGCCGCCATTAACCCCTTACCGCCACACTCGTAATGACCCCCATTGAGTCTTTTAGTTGAACATGTTTTTACAAATGAGTATAATATTAAACATATAGAGCACACTTGTTTTTTTTAAGGCTATGTTATTGGATGTTAGGAGATAGAAGAAATAATCATATGCATTTTCTGCTATTTTTACAGGGTAAATGGCAGAGATTGTACAGAAAAGCATGCAATGTATGCTTTTGTGAAGGTGTGGGAAATAAAGCAGAAGGATTTGATGTAGAGGCAGTGGTGTTGTTTCAGCTGGGAGCCTTTCAAATTATATTGTCTGTCTGTGTGCATGAATGCAGATGTATGCACTCATCCTGGCTGCATGTCATTTTATAACACACTAGAAAGCCTTTTTCCATAATTATACTGTATTTCCCCCATTTGTTAATATGAAATAAAACATTGTTAGATAGCTGTGTGTGTAAACAAACATTTAGAGAGCAGGCAGGTTTTCAAGTGACACTTGATCATTGCATTTGGGAGAAATTACAGTAAGTTAATTTTACAGTTTATATAGGGTAAGTGGCAGTTACTCTGTTTATATGTATTCCTAGAAGAGCTGTACATGTACTGTGCAGAAAATATTCATACCTGAGGTCTGTGTTCATGCATGTGGATGTGCACAAATCTGCAAGTAGAAATCTTGGGGAGATTTATAGTAGTTGCTGCTGTAGGTCCTTTGCAGGCACAGCCCAATTGTACTGAGCGTGATCAATAGTACATCTAAAGTGCTGATCTATGATGATGAAGTTAGATGTAGATTTCTAGGATGTGATTGGTGGATGGTTGTGTGACTGCTTAACAGTAGCCAATGATGGTGCAGAGAGTGAAGTGGAAAGTGTAGAAGGGCTGCCCCAGTGTTACGCGCTCTGCAGACACCACGGCTGTCTGCAGACAGGGCATGCCACATACGGGACATCTCAACATATCTGGCATGGAAATACGACTGTAGGGTTCAGCCAATCAGGTGTTGAGGTTGTGGTTTGCGTTGAAAGAGGCTGTGGGAAGTCAAAATGGCAGAGGTGGAGAAAGTCAAGGTGTTGGTGGTTGGAGATATGTTTGTGCATGGTTTGGAGCAGTATGCTAAATGCAGGAAGGTGGCAAACAATGTTGATATTAAAGGAGTGGAGGTGGTGTTGAGCACTGTGCCTGGTTTCAATGTGCAGGGAATTTTACAGGTTTGTGGCGATATGGGCAGGGTGAACAGTCCACCTGTAGTTGTTTTGCACTGTGGTGCTTTGCATTTGGGCTATGTCAGTGCCCCTACTTTGTTGGAAGATCTGGAAAACTTGGTCCAGGCTGTAATGAAAGTACTTCCAAGTGCCAAGGTTATTTTTTTCTGGTTTATTACCTAGGGCAATATGGGACAATAGTTCTGTTTTTTGTCCTCAGCAAAATATTTCTAGGTGTGGAATCAACCGAGGCATGTTTCCTTTCATGCTTAGAGCTGGCATATTCTTTTGTAATAATGAGAACATTGATTTTGGTAATGTTGTTCATTTATTTTTAAAAATGGCATGGTTTTATCTTTTATGGGTGCCATGCTCTTTTGGAGCACAAGGATTGCTTTGGAGAAGTTAATGTGAAGATTATTGAAGGAAAATAAGGAAAACAAAACAAAAAAAGTACAAAATAAAAGGTGTTTCCGAAGCATCTTCAAAAAAACGAAATAAAAGGCTCTTTTCAGAGCCAACCTCAAAGGAGAAATGGGCACACTATTTAACTTTTCATTCCCACCTCTCAGATTTTTTGATTTGTCTGTGGACACCGTGGTTGTCCGCAGACATCTCGTATTACATACTGGGATTTTGGGGTTGAGAGGCATGCAAACGAGACTGAGCAGACCAAGGAATTGCTCAATCAGGTTTACTAGGTGTGTTATGTAAGGAGATAGTTTGTCAGAAAGTCTTTTTCCGGAGAGGAGAACAGATAGCTGTGGTTGTGTGTTTCAGAGAGCAGATTGTTTGGATTTTGGGAGATTCGTGGATACATTGGTTGGAGGTGCATGCAGAATGCTGTGGAGTTGCTGCACATCTTGGATTCCCTCATGTGGAAGTGCACTGGCATGGAGTGTGTGGAATGAAGTGGCTGTATTTGGTACCTCTCTGTGCTACTTTGGTGACACAGCATCGTCCAGACATTATTATTATTCATTGTGGAGGGAACAGTTTAGGACATGTGTCTCGAATCTCTTTGCAATTTACAATGAAAGAAGGACTTGGTAAAGTTATTGACATGTATCCAAACTCCAGAGTAATTTTTTCCCATATTGCACAGAGAAAAATGTGGCTGCGTTCTAAGGTGCAATGTTAACAATGATGTCTGTACTTTTCTGAGAGATGTTGGTATGTCTTCTTTTCAGAATGAAAACATTATGTTTTGTAGTATACACATTTTTTGCAGAGATGGAGTACATCTTACTTATGCTGGCAATCAGATTTTTCTGCCAAATATACAAAATGCACTGCAATCTTTTTTGGAATTACAGCAATCCATTTTGCAGTAGATGTTGACCATTTGTAGTTTCTGAATCACAAAAAAACACCACAAAAAGGCTCTTTTCAGAGCCACCACCTCCTGCCATAGAAGACTGTTTGCGGACTTCTAAAAAATTCACAGGGCCCTGCACTATTTATTTGTCACTTCTATTTTTGAACTGTGAAAGGCGGGTCTGAAAAGAGCTTTTTTTGTTGTTTTATTTTTTTGGGTTTTTTAAACACAATACACAAGGAAAGGAGGGGAAAGGGGGGAAAGGAGGGTAAGGAAGGGGCACCAACCACAGGGATAAGAAAGGGCAGGTGGAGAGGGGAAGATGTAGGGTGGGCCTTATTAAGGTAGTAAGCAGTCCTTCTCATGCTCCTTGACCGCAGTCTCGAAAGCACTCTGAAGTTTCTCCCCCCTGCAGAGTACTGCGTCGCAGTACATGCACAATATTGTGACCCTCGAAAGGTAAGGGTCAACAGCATCATGAATGGTCTGCGAGGCAGCTGGAGAGATGCGCTGTCCCACAAGAGTGTCTCTTGTGGTGGCAGGAGCGGAAACAGAAGATGCTGTAGAGGAACTCAACCTACTATGTTTATCGCAAGGTACAACCTTACGAATAGCCCCACCATGGAACGACCTTAGGTTTGGCTTCATTGATGTCGTACCATAGCTATACGAACCAGGCTTGCCACGACTCAGCACCATGCGGCACTGAGTGCAGATCACCTTGTTCGCATGAGCTTTTGGTATTCCATCAAGAGTGGTAAATAACCGGCATACTCAAGACTCACGATGAGTGCTAGTAGTAGGGACTTCCACTACCTCATCTTCTTCATCCTCTTCATCGCTCTCCTCTGCATCCTCACACCTGTTCCCCACTGCAGGCCCTTGGGGAGGTGGTGGTGGTGGAGGGGTTAGGATTGGTTCTGAGACAACAGTAGCACCAGCAACAGCCATGGATGCCATCAGGTTAGCTGAAGGAAAAGCAGCAAGAGCAGCAAAGGGAGCAGCACCAGGTCAATCTGCAGTAGTAGAAAGACAGAATGAGGATGAGCTCTGGGGTGTGGCCTTTTATAGGAGTGCAGGTGTGCGCTCCGCGCACACAAGCACTGCCCGCGGACACATCGAACACCAAGAAAGGGCTCAAAAAGTTCCAAAAAGAATGTAGATCACCTGGGACATTGTCTGGGACATGTACAATGGTGAACCTTTACTGGAAATACCTTGTATTGCTCAAACAAACACTTTTTAAATGTTCAGGGGCCTGGACAGTGTCCGTAAATAAGGACACATTCTCAGCGTGGGTGCGGTCATATGATGACATCGCAGAAACGTTCGCGAATGGGACGGCTGGCCGCAGGACACCAAATGCACGGGGTCAGTTGGACTCATGCGTGCAGGTGTTCTACGGGCAGTGTTTGGGTCCCTCCATTAATTAAAAGTGCGACACACATGGGGTGGACAGTTACGGACATGCGCGATGTTCGTAGGACCCAAGGGTGTGGTGCGCATGTGCTTGGGTATTCTACGAACAGTGTTGAAGTCCCCGAATAAAATAAATGTGTGTCAAAACTTTGCAGACAGGCGGACAGGATATGTGTTCTACGGATATATTAATTCTGGTTGCGGACATTACGAACAGAGGGGGTGTTCTTAGGACACCTTCATTTGAATCGTTACGGACATGTGGACGGATTTAGGGCCTCATTACACGGAAGGCGGTAATGGTTAACGGCCACCGTTAATGGTAACGGTGACCGTTAACCATTACCGCCTTACTACGAGGTCCCTTAGCGGGTTGGTGCTTTAACGCCTGCTTCTTGCAGGCGTTAAAAACCAACCCGCTAAGGGACCTCAGAGCTAATTACGGCACCGCAAAATTGCGGTGCCGTAATTAGCGCCTTCCCCATTCCCATAGAGCCCTATGGGGCAGAAATGGGAATGGGGAAGGGCAATGGCAGAAGGGGGATTTACCGCCCCTCCAACCTTGGAATGGGGCGGTAAATCCCCTTTCCGCCAAGGCGGTGCCGGTATTTTACCGGCATGAGCCATGGCGCTAATAGCGCCATGGCTCACCGCCTTCCGTGTAATGAGGCCCATAGTGTCCTGCGGACACCTGCATTTTAACTGCAGACAGTGCGAACAGGTACAGTGTTCATAGCACACCCCCATTTTGGTTAGTTACGGACAGGCGGACATCGTGTGTGTTCTAAGGGCACCTCCATTTCAATTGCACATAGTACGAATAGGTATATTCTCCTTAGGACACCCCCAGTTTGCTTAATTGCAGACATGCGGACATCTTGTGTGTTCTAAGGACACCACCATTTTAATTACGACCAGTACAAACAGTTATAGTGTCCTTATGACACCCCCATTTTGATTAATTATGGACATCCTGGACACCCACGCTGTCTGTGGACACCCTAACTGCCTTTTTTTTTTAAAGTAAGACACAGGCATATAGTAAGAACACACTTAAATTTGTTATTATTGTATAACAGTATAAACATTATGAAAGAGAGGGGGAAGCAGAAACTGAAACAAATACAGGGTAATTAGGGGTTTGGATATGATGTATGGGAGGGGAGGAAGGGATGGAAGTCGCATCATAATGTTTTTCTTGTTGGAGAGGGTTTGGGATAGTTGGCTGGGGCATGGAGAGGGGGAACAGGTACATGTGGGACAGTGATATTTAATGTTTTCTTTAATGTGGTCCTCCACATACTGTTTTATAAGAATGACATTTCTCATTACCATATCCATTTTTAGTTCCATTTGTTGCAGAGTATTTTCTAATGTCTCTCTTGGTATATTATTTGTAGTTTCTGTATGGTCTGTTAAGTACACATAAAGTAAGGGTCATTAATTGGTTTATATAGAGAAATGTTGTGTCTACCATTAGTATCACTGTCTTCACTCATTTCATGTCTTGGGAATTTTTTTTACAGCCATTCCAAAGTACTGGACATTTCTGTGGAAAAAAAATACAAATATTAGTTTTAGTTTGCCTAATACAGAAAGTTTATAAATATATAAAATAAATGTAGTGTACTTACTAGTTTCTTACAAACCTTTGGTGTTACTGCTGTGTAGGTATGCTCTTGCTTTTTGTTGTGCAGTTTCTGTGAGGTAATTCTGTTGGAGGTACATTTATTTTGTTTTGGTATATTCCATTATATTACAAATGTTATTTCAGTGGATGGTTGGTGTCTTACATATACAGTTTCCACTTCTTATTTATTATTAAATGTAATGTATTTATGTGGTGCTTTTTGAACATGTTTGGTGTTTTTATTGCATGATACAATAATGTAAGCTACCCCCTGAGTTTTTGGATAGTGTTCATGGTGACCGCATCCACCTGCAGACATGTGCACGGTCCGCGGACATCAAAATCAGTAGCAGGGGGTTCAATATTTTCTAGGTTATATGTATGTAAGCTAAGGGAATCCTAGTAAACATTTATCAAATGTATATTATCTATATCTGTATTCACTGAGAAAACTTTGTTAAAGGGGTATTATGGTTAGGTTGAGCTACCAAAATCCTACAAAATTCAGTAAAAAACTTTGTTAAAGGGACTTTATGGTTAAGTTGTGTTACTAAAAACTTATGAAATTCAGTAAAAACATATTGTTAAAGGGACGTTATGGTTCCAAGTAAAACCGAAAAACCCTTAAAATTCGCAGTTATGGTAAGCTAAGCAACCATAACTCGCGCCACCACCGTGCACTGCTAAGACTAACATCCAGGACATCAAAGATGACATCACAAATGTCATTCATGACATGACAAGTACATCCACTGAAATACCAAACCATGTGTGTGTGTGTTTCTGCAGAACTTTTTATAAAACTAACACAAAAACTATAGACATAACATACAAAATAGATGACAATGAAGATTCTAAATTGTTTGAATTAGCTCTCTATCTTATAGCAGAAAACAAATATAAAATAACTGACCCTTTAATACTTTGCAGTTACTGCACTACAAAACTTGACAACAACCAAACTCCTTCACGTGCTATCTCAAATAATTTGGAATTATTTTCACTACCAAAGTCCCTGTAACAACTCAATTTATATGAGAGCAAACAGTACACCCATTTCAAGAAATAATACATCTTCAACCAAAAACAGCAAAATTACCTCCCTCAGAATTGGTAAAAGGTATTTGTGGCAAAGTAGTTTATTTACCATTAAATCTGACAGAAAATGTACACACTCTAGGAGTGCAACATCCAATAGAACAATCTTTAATTATCTTAGTAAATGGTGTACCAACAAAAGACAACAAAATTTGGCAACAACTTGTTGACTTACATAAAGTTAGACAAGTCTTGCAATGTCTAAAAGACAATAATGAGTACTACAAAGAAATAAATATTGAAGAAAACTTAAGTGGAACAACTGAAATAATTCAAGAGTCACGAGAAACTGGTCAATTTGAACTTCTGTATACCGATTTAGTATCCACTGTTTTAGACCATTATACAATTCATCCATTGCACTCTAAAGACAGCATAGATGATGCACTAGAAATGTACCAAATGCGACAAACCAAAGGATCATCAAAGAGCATATGGGAAAAAAGTATAGAAGCACGTGCTTTTCCTCTACTATTTCCTACTGGCAAAGGAGGAAGATACGATGACAGACCCACTCAAATAACAGCATCAGAATACCGCTCATTACGAATGTATTCTGAAGATCCCAGATTTAGACAAAGGGCCTTACTACGAGGTCCCTTTGCGGGTTGGTACTTTAACGCCTGCTGTTTAGCAGGTGTTAAAAACCAACCCGCAAAGGGACCAGGGTGCTAATTACGGTACCGCAATTTGCGGCACCGTAATTAGCGCCTTCCCCATTCCCATAGAGCCCAATGGGGCAAAAATGGGAATGGGGAAGGGCAATGGGGGAAGGGGGAATTACCGCCCTGCCAACCTTGGAATAGGGCGGTAATTCCCCTTTCCTCCAAGGCGGTGCCGGTATTTTACCGACATGGACCAAGGTGCTAATACTTAATGAATGCAAGGGGCCTACCGTGTAATGAGGCCCAAAATGTGGAATACATATTCCACCTACTCTTTGAAAGTGAACTAGCAACTATATGTTACGGAGTTGCACACATATTGAAATCAGGAACACAGTTTCAAAATATGTCGGCTGCACAATTAATACAAAAAGTGCAAGAAAAAGATGAGGTTTTACAATCTAGTATTACAAATCTGTTTGCAAACATGCGTGGTACGAAAGAATACTGGTTCCGACCTCACGGAGATGTACGTTGTATGATCAGAAACCTTGGACCACCTTCTTTGTTTGTTACATTAAGTTATGCAGAATATGCATTGGAAGATTTACATGATTTCCTATGCATATCAAACAAAAACAAAACAAACATAGATATACTAACACCTGGAGAACTTTGCTCTCTAGATCCTGTTAATGTTTCAAGATATTTCCATCACTGTTTCATTGCTATGCTACACTTTATTTGTAATAAAACTGTTCCTCCACTTGGAGA
The DNA here is from genome assembly GCF_040938575.1 of Ambystoma mexicanum. NCBI lineage: Eukaryota > Metazoa > Chordata > Amphibia > Caudata > Ambystomatidae > Ambystoma > Ambystoma mexicanum. Next base: position 754,061,445 of record NC_090936.1, read on the forward strand.
AGTGCAACACTTCTTTTGGAGAAAAGAATAACAAGCCAGAGGAGCACCACATATCCCCATGCTTTTATGGATTAAAGATGCTCCTAAATTTGGTCAAGACAGTGATGCCACTGTTTTGCAGTTCATCCAAAAAATAAAATGTCACGAACAACAAATAGTGACCTTCATGCACAAATTGTACAATTTCAAAGACACAAATGTGGCCAATTTTGTCGTCGCAAATACAAAAAGAAAGGGAAATACTACACCAAATGCCGGTTTTGGATTCCCTAGACCAGTTACAGAAACAGGTGAAGTAAACAACTTCATGTCTTCAGTTAGACATAATGTTAAAGGTAAATCACCTAAGAACACATATTACATAAAAAGAAAAGAAGAATCAAAATGTATCAATGATTACAATGCAATCATTTCCCACTTATGGAATGCAAACATAGACATGCAGTACATTGCAGACAATTCCACTGCAGTTGCACGATATGTTACAGCATACTTAACAAAAGCAGAAAAAACAGAGCTTCAAGACCTCTGGAATGACCTATCATCAGACAAAACACTATCTCAAAAATTGTACAATTTAGGAATAAAAATGTTCTCTCATAGAGAATGTAGCACCTACGAAGCTGCAGATCGTATAACCAGTACTGCTTTGCATGGAAAATCTGAAAATATAGTACGGCTAATTCTTGGACCTGCTAAAGGTAGAAAAAGAGTTATCATATCATATGACAACATAGAAACAATAGCCAAAAATTATCCAAACAGCCAAGACATTTTGAAAAACAATTTACTAGACACATACTACCCGAACAGGAGTACCACTTTGGAAAACATGTGTCTATAATACATAGCCCAAAACTTAGCATACAAAAATAAAAAATAATATAAAACCCGATGAAAGCAAAGGGAGATATACAGTGACAGATTGTGAAGGCAGCTTAGTAAAACTTACTAAACCAAGTTTAATTAATCATATCAAATTGTCATTAAAAAATCCTCAACAGAATGAACTATATTACATGTCCCTCCTACAACTTTTTACACCATGGAGAAAAGAAGAAGAGTTACTAGATAACTACGACTGCTACGAAGATGCTTTCAAAGCAAATGAAAGCACTATCACCGATCTGAACTTTATGCAGTACAAAACAATGTTGCAAAATGAACAGCAACATGAAGAAGAACTCCAGGCCCCACTAGATAAGGACACTCCCGACAGTAGTCAACCTTTTATAACAGGAAGCCAAGAACCACTGGGACAGCCATTAATAGCAAATGAGGCAGAATTAGCTATGACAGAAGTAGAAAACAGCATGTTTCACTTTGAAGAAGATACAGAAGACTTAACTGCACTACAATCAAAACTAACCAAAGAGCAGCGCACCATTTTCAAAGAAGTAAGAAAACAAATTGCACATGGTGTACAACATAAAAATAAAGAATGTACCTGCCAAAATGATAAACCTATACTAATATACGTCAGTGGTGAAGCTGGTTCAGGTAAAACATTCTTAATGAAAACCATCAGCAAGTTCCTTCAACAATTGACAAACAAAAAATTGTCAGCTGTTGTAACTGCCCCCACAGGTTTAGCTGCCCACAACATAGGCAGTGTCACTTTACACCGATTACTACTCCTTCCAGTAGAACACCAAAACAAATTAGATTATTACAAACTTTCTACAGAAGCTGAAATGGAACTATGCAGAGTTTTTAAACAAATGAAAATGCTACTAATAGATGAAATGAGCATGGTCTCCAACCTAATGTTGGCTTTGATTCATCTCAGATTGCAAGAAGTACTTAAAACAAACTACGAAGAACTCTTTGGAGGAAAACACATTATTGTTTTTGGAGATCTTTTTCAATTGACACCAGTGAAAGGTGTACCTATTTTTAAAACCTTAGGACACAAACTCTGCCATACAACTATTGGCAGCATAGGAAATGTCAACCTTTAGCAATATTTCCAATACAGAAAATTAACAGAGAACATGCGCCAATCTACAGACCTCACCTATGCCAACATGTTAAAAAGTATTAGAGTTGGTTTACTATCTCAAGAAGCACAAACAATATTAAAAACCTGGCACATCCATGCACTTTATGGCCATAACTCATGTGCTACTGATGTTATGGAACAATTAGCACCAACAAATGTCACTTGTATGGCCTTAATGCCAACTCTTGCAAGCTGTTCCAAATTCAATGAAACAATGTTAAAAAAAGAAATGCAACCAATAATTGAAATTTACTCCACAGACAAACTGGACATACATCGTATTACACTACCTATGTGTCAACAAGCCACAACAAGACTAAATACCTTAGAAAATTCAATCTCAAACAAAGCTGGCTTGGAAAAAAATATTAAAATTATCCTTAAACTGTAGAGTAATGCTTACATGTAACATGGACGTGGAGCAAGCACTAGTTAATGGAGCATTGGGTACAGTCATTAGCTTTCAAACATACCCACGTGACAACAACATTCAGTTAGTCAATATACTCTTTGACAAACTTTCAGGAGTAAAAAGGATAGGGCGCTCAACAGATCGATTCCTTCTCTTCAAAAACATGTATGTACGTAGACAACAATTTTCTCTAACTCTAGCATATGCAGTCACCATTCATAAATCCCAAGGTCTTACCCTAGACTAAGCATTAATAGATATTGCTAACACAGTCTTTAATGAAGGCATGAGCTAGGTAGCACTATCACTCTTACGTACATTTGAAGGTCTATTTCTAATCAACTTTGATGCAAGTAAAGTCAACACTGATATTCCTTGCATTCTAGAATACAATAGACTATGTTCACTATACACCCCCAATCTAAAAGCATATCCTGTTCCACAAAAAATAAAACGTAAAAGAAAACTAATTCAAACAGAGATGGAACAGAATCTGACTGCAAATCCTCCAAAGAGAGTAAAAGAAGCTAATACTTCATTATTCACAAAAATTAAAGAAGAACCTATTAGTCAAAGTAACTTAGGTACTTCTTCAGAAAGGCAACATACACTCCGAAAAAATTACTTGGACACAGAACTCCCTGGTCCATTAACATTTTCAAATGTAACTGGTGTAAGTTGTTACACAAATGTAGAAATTAATATTCTATTTCCATTGCCACCAATTGTTGACAACATTCACTTACACAGTACAGACCAACTGTGTTTGCAAATGTTAGTCTTTCATAGAAACGCAAATAACAATCCTGACAACATGTATAGTGGTCACGGAATAAGACAAAAGTTGGACTACTGTGCTGGAATGGTAAAATTCACTATAAACTCACAAGAAGATCCACATGAATTTCTAATCTACTTACTACAAGTATTGGAAAACAAAAACATACCTATAAATGAAATCTTCGAAATTCATACATGTGGAAACATACCTGCACTCTCTGCAACAATATTACACAAGAAGAAATCCCTAACGAGCGTTTCGTGTATGTATCCATACCAAATTGTGAATCCATTCCTTTTCAGCAACTTGTACAACATGCAAACCATGGCAGATTATATACTAACTGCAATTCAGATAATCGCTCCTACTTACTAATACAAACACATAGGGGGTAATTCATAGAATTTAGCGCACAAGTGGCGCACGCGGCTGGCGCACAGTGTGCGCGTGCGAATCCCTGCGCCAGCCGCGTGTGCCAAAACCCATTTCCACGCACAGCATATTCATGGATTCCAGCTACCAAAACCAGCCGTGGCGCACAGTGGCGCAGCGACCCTGCAGCAGCGCCAGTTACGCCCCCAAGAACGCCTCTCATGCAGGGAAAAGCCATCAAAATCCCCAATCCAGCGCAAAGAGCTGCGCTAACCCTGTACCAGCACGGCAAGCGGGCTACGTGTATCACTGGGGTGCGCGGGAAGTATCTCACGTCATGTCAGCTGGGTACATGTATTTCAGGGGTGCACTTGAAGTTCCACACGCCATTCCATCAGGGTACGTGTACATCAGGGGTGCGCGGGAATTTTCACACGTGAATTCAGCAGGGTATGTGAATATCAGGGGTGCGCGGGAAGTTCCACACGCAAATGTCCTGGCTACGTGTATTTCGGGGTGCGCGGGAAGTTCCACACGCGATATCAGCAGGGTATGTGTATTCCAGGGGTGCGCTGGAAGTTCAACACGCGAATGTCCTGGCTACGTGTATTTCGGGGTGCGCGGGAAGTTTCACACGCGATATCAGCAGGGTACGTGTATTCCAGGGGTGCGCGGGAAGTTCCACACGTGAATGTCCTGGCTACGTGAATTTCGGGGTGCGCGGGAAGTTACACACGCGAATCACCTGGCTACGTGTATCTTGGGGTGCGCGGGAAGTTTCACACGCGAATTCAGCAGGGTACATGTATATCAGGTGTGCGCGGGAAGTTCCACACGCAAATGTCCTGGCTACTTGTATTTCGGGGTGCACGGGAAGTTTCACACGCGATATCAGCAGGTTACGTGTATTTCAGGGGTGCGCGGAAAGTATCACACGCGATTCCATCAGGGTACGTGTATTACAGGGGTGCGCGGGAGCACCACACGTGAATTGCACGTGTGGGTCCTCCCAGATGTTCCCTCTACACCCTCCATGGCCCCTGCAGGTGGCCCACACCACAGGGGCCTAACCTGCACATGTCCTGCAGGCACCCCATCCACCATGGCCATGCCCCCCAGCCAACCCACATGTCAACTTGCACTACTGCCCACCAACGCATGTCCCCCTGCACCCCCAGCCACCAGGGGCAGCCTCCATCAGGCCCCCACCCATGTCTCCCACCACCCCATCCCCCCCAGCAGTGCAGGGGCAGCCTCCAACAGGCCCCCACTCATGTCCCCCATCACCCCCACCCCCAGCATCCAGGGGCAGCCTCCACCAGGCCCCCACTCATGTCCCCATGCACCCCCACCCCCCAGCAGTGCAGGGGCACCCTCCACCAGGCCCCCACACATGTCCCCCTGCACTCCCACCCCCCAGCAGTACAGAGACACCCTCCACCAGGCCCCCACCCATGTCTCCCATCACCCCCACCCCCCAGCCACCAGAGGCAGCCTCCACCAGGCCCCCGCCCATGTCTCCCACCACCCCCACCACCCAACAGTGCAGGGGCAGCCTCCACCAGGCCCCCACCCATGTCTTCCATCACCCCTACCCCCCAGCAGTGCAGGGGCAGCCTCCACCAGGCCCCCACCCATGTCCAACTAATGTTCCCCACCACCCCCACCCCCCAGCTCTGTGGGGCACCTGCCAGCAGGCCCCCACCCATGTCTCCCATCACCCCCACCCCCAGCCACCAGGGGCAGCCTCCACCAGGCCCCCACCCATGTCTCCCATCACCCCCCCCCAGCCACCAGGGGCAGCCTCCACCAGGCCCCCACCCATGTCTCCCATCACCCCCACCCCCCAGCAGTGCAGGGGCAGCCTCCACCAGGCCCCCACCCATGTCCAAATCATGTTCCCCACCACCCCCACCCCCCAGCACTGTGGGGCACCTGCCAGCAGGCCCCCACCCATGTCCAACTCATGTTCCCCTGCACCCCCACCCCCAGCACTGTGGGGCACCTGCCGGCAGGCCCCCACCCATGTCCAACTCATGTACCCCTGCACCCCCACCCCCCAGCACTGTGGGGCACCTGCCAGCAGGCCCTAACTCATGTACCCCAGCCAACATGTCATCACAATCTAGATCCCTGGTCCCTATGGTCAGCCTCCAAATGCAAAACACCCACCCGAGTATTGCATCCACCCACTCAGAAATGGCAATTACATGACAGAACACCAATTGCAAGTTTGGAAACAAACACATGTCCCTCACATAAACCCAATGGGTGTCAGTGAATCTCAAAACCCATATCATGATATGCATTAAACCAATGAGATGATACTACACATTGAAGTTCGATCAAAAAATATGTATTAAAGGAAACATAAATAGAATCAAAAATAAAGAAACAGAAATGGGAATGTACAAAAATGAAAAGAAGCATGTCCGTGAAAAAAAGCAAAACCAAAAATCATAATCCAAAGGAATGGTATCCAAAGGCACAGTCCACAAAAGAAAATCCAATGGAAAATTATAATTGAAAGCCATTGCTCCATGGGTAAATTGTGAAAGAAAAAGAAAATCCAACAGTGAACTATGTACAGACGAACAAGCCAGGGTCCATTATCCCAACAAAAGAAATGAAACCTATCTAACAACACTAACTAATAAAAAAAACTATATACAAAAATGTGGCCCATTGTCCAAAAGGTCCAAAATAAATTCAAAAACAAAGGAAACCTAACATTAACTACATAACTATGTACAAGGGCAGTGGGCTAGTCTGGCGGCTCACTTTTGGATGTCCCGGGCCAGGACATCATCAAACTCCTGCTCAATGTCCCGGAGGCGGTCCTCCTCCATGGCCCCGAGGGTCCGCAGGGCCGTCGACGTGTCCACCTCCAACCCCCTGCGGATTGCCTCGAAGCACTCGGTCCGCCTCAGGGCCCTCCGCATGGAGTTCTCCACCCTGACCATTGTGAGCCGTGCCTCTTCCGCTTGCTGTCGCTCCGCATCTGTGGCGTGGCCCAACCTCTGCCACACGGAAGACACTCTCTGTTCTGGGTCCTCCTGCCCTCTGGCCGATGCCTGCCCATCCAATGTTGAAGGCCCTGAGCCTTCATGGCTCCCACCACGTTGCTGCTGCTGCTGTGCCTCTGCCCGTGCACTGCCTCCTGCTGCCTGCACATCCTCCGCCGGCTGGGGTGCAGTTGTTGATGTGGCCATCCCTGCTGGACGTCCCACTCCCGACTGTGGCAGGGATGCCTCCTCCACCAGCCTGGCCGCACCGTCAGAGGCAGCTCCACAGGGCACCCAGGTGACTGATGGGTGGGAAGATGGCACGGAGGACGACTGGCTTGTAGGGGGTTCAGTTGAGGATGGGGTCGTAGCAAGCCCCATCAAACGGAGGAATCCGGCCTGGGTGTCCTGTCCCAGTAGGCCGACGCGGTCAACGAGCCATTCGAGATGACGTGCAGTCTCCTCATGAAAAGACTGCAGGTCACCTCGAATGGCCCGCTGACGCAACGCCACACCAGTCAGGACAGGCTCAACTCAGACCCGGATAGCCAAGTCCACAGGCAGAGGAAGGCCAGTTGTCGTTAGCTCATCCCCTGCCTGAAAACGGGTCTGGACGTAGGCATCCCTGCTGGTGCAAGATGATGCAGGGACAGGATCAGGGACAGGATTGCACACAGGCACCTCCGCGGCGGCCTGTGCTGCCTCCTGTCCCTGGTCCTGCACTGCACCACTAGCACCAGTCCGATCCCCACCTCCAGACCCCGTCTCTGGTGCTTGCACGGCCTCCTCCTCCACCAAACCCCCCATCAACCTGGATGACTCCGTGCCATCTTCCCCTGTTGGGCCCTGTGGGGTCCCAGCTACCCCTTCTGCTGCCGAGGAGTCCAACTCCAACCTCCGCCTCTTGGACCTCCCCCCGGCAGCTACGGCCTGGGACGCAGCACCGGACTCCTCACTCCCCGACGAGATGACAACATGGGAGGGGAGCCGGGCCTTGCGTCTCTGGCTGGCGGTGGGATCCCCGCCACTGTGCTCCACAGCACCTTCTCCGCCCTCTTCATCAGTTGACGCTGCAGACAAGGAGAAACAAAACACAGGCATCAGGGCACTGTACAATGGACACATACACACATGACAGTTGTACATGAGTGGCATTGGCAAACCTCAGACATGTCATCACAATCCCCAACACACATGTCATTACAACTCGAACACATGAGCCATACCACAGCCATATCGCAACTGCCAGCACCATACATACACATACAACAGCATGAGCAGGCAAAGCTGAGCCAGACATCACATGCAACACAGGAAGTGCACTACACATGTACACACACCACCACACTTGCATGCATGTGTACACCTCTGCCAAGTGTCGCAGTGTTCAGATGGGCATCCATGTCACATCTGCCAATCAGGCTTCCACATCCTGCTGTCACATGCATCCATGTTGCATCACTGTTGCACCCTTGTCAAATACACACAAATGCACATGTACACAGTGCTGATACATGCAGCTGAAAACAACATACATGTGTGACATCACGAACATGTCTACTTACATACACATTCATCCAAACATGTGTGCCACACAACTGCATTTGGCATGCAAGCCTACACACACAAGCACCATCCATGTCTCACACATTACAGCCCTCGCATGTGTTAGCCTCACGGCTCTGTACACCCCCACCCATACTCGACCCCATACAAACAGATGTGCAACCTGCACACTACTGAAACATCACCACACGCACAGCTCACAATCATGATGCATGTACACTTACCGCTCGACTCCAGACGGATCTGCCTCTCAAGGACCTGGACGTGGAGCGCTGGGGATATGCGTTCCAGGACCCTCATCTGATCTTCAGACAAGTGGCCCCGGCACCCCTTAACATTCGCTGCCTTCAAGAGGCGCCGGGCCTTGTTGAGGGTCCTGGACCTGAAGTCCTCCCAGCGCTTCTTGACATGTTGTAAGTCGCGGACTGCCACCCCCTCCGCATTGATGGCAGTCACGATGTCAGTCCATATCCGAGTCCGTCCTTCCTTGTCGGCGCGGGAACTTCCGAAGAGGGCATCATACTGCCCCAGGACTTGCTCCACCAGGACACCAACTTCCCTGGCACTGAAGCTGGTGCCCCTCTGCCTCTCTGGCCGGGGGTTGTCAGTGGTGCCAGATGTTGCAGTGCCCGACATGACAACCCCAGAGGCAGGCAGTCGGTGGGCAACTGGGTCTTGGGGCTGGGCTGTGGAGCGATGGAATCCCAGTCGGGAGTCTTCGGTTCCAGCAGGGGTGGTCACAGCAACAGCACCCCTGGCTGATGTGCAGGCATCAAATGGCAGGGCACATGGGCAGCAGGCAGTCAGGCAGCAGCGTAATTCGGCCTTCTGGGCAGGAGCGTGGTCTTCCGTGTGCTTACGCGTGGCCAGCTTGATACGGAATGATTTGGCACGTGAAAATTCTGCACCTCGGCGTGTAATTCGAGGAAAGGCCCTTAGCGCGTAAGCACGTCTGCACGCATACGCAATTTCATTGGACAGAAGGCCCCTCAAGCGCAAGCGCCCCTGTGACGTGATGCGCACAGGCGTGCATGGGCATTTCAGCGCGCATGAAAAACTGCACATCTGCGTGTAATACGAGGAAAGGGCCCATGCGCGTAAGTGACGTGACACGCGCATGCGTTTCCCTCAGCACGGGTTAAAGGTGAGTGGGCCCAGCAGTTCGCTGTACGTGCCTTTCGTGGAGACCGACGTGTGTTGCTGCTTCCTGTTGTTTCGCGCGCCATCACAACTTCACAGCTATCAAGGACGTATCTCTTCTTTTGGCGGGGGTATTGGCTACGCGTGTTTTTCTGCATCGCGCTAGTCAGACGGTGAGTCGCACACGCTCTTTTTCCCACTGCAGGTGCCCCTGTGTATCGCACCCATTTTCGATGTCATAGTAGCCTGCGTGTCCCACGCGTACGCGTTATTCGTGTTACTGGGTGCCACCACGTACTGCGGGAGGTTGAATCCACGCACGTAGGCTGCAGGGTTGCGTGCACGGTTTTACTGCAGTTTTGGGGTGCCTGAGCATTGCGTGACCCATCACTACATCACCGGGGTCACATACAGCCTTGCAGGTCCAGGGGGGCTGTTAAAATCTTGCTTCCCACCCCCTTCACCACAATTGCCCAGGTCAATTGTGGTTTACACCTCCCATTGGCACCACTCCATCTGTGACGGCACTACTACATCTGTGCCATGGTTGGGAGGCCACCAAAGGTGAGGGGCGCCTCAGCTGGGCATCCTCCTCATGGCGGGCGTGGTCGGGGACGTGGCTGTGGTGACCTGGGAGTAGGGGGACTCCAGGGTGTCCAGGGCGGCCACAGAGGGGGAAGAGGCAGAGGTGCGCCACTTGAGCACAGTGTTGTGCCATGTGTCGGTGCAGTCATGCCACCACCCCCTGTGGTTCCGGGGGATGCAGCTTCTGCATCTGGCACTGGCGCCCGTGTGACCTGGCAGTCCGTTCCATCGACTGCCACGGGCCCAAGGGTAGTGGTAGCTGCAGGTGCAGCTGTGGACACCGCCACCCAGGCTCGGGGTCTGCCAGCGCAGGCTGCGTTGGCACTTGAGGAGCCCTTGGTAGATCTCCAACAGGCCAGGAGGGAAACCATAGGGGCAGGCCGGGCTGCTCAGACCAAGACATGTGTCCCTGGGGCAGTCATGTCATCTGCTGCCCGAACAGCCGGGTGTTGGCAAGTGCAGGGGCAGATGCACCCAACAGCACCCCGGTTGTGAGTCTGCCAACCAGGACCGTTGCGGTCAATGACCCTGCCACAGCTGATGTTGCTGCGCAGGGTCCATTAGTGGGCACCCAGCTGCCACTGACACAAGTCAGGCCTTTGGTCATCTCTCCACCTGCCACTCCCTTGGCTCAATCCACCGAACCCACTGGCCATACTGGTCAGGACAGCATTAGCCAGCCAGGGTCTGCGCCAAAGTCCAAGAGGAGGAAGGTTGCACCTGCAGCACAGGCTGGGACCCCACACACAGCCACGACCTCCTGCACGTCGAGGAAGAAGCCATTCTGTAAGCAGGAACTGGACTTCCTTGTGGACTACGTGCGGGGCCACAGCCGTGACATGCTAGTGGGTGCCAATAGTCAGACTACGGCTGCCCAACGTAACACCCACTGGAAGCATGTTGCGGAGCATGTCAGTTCATTCGGCCATGAGGTGCGCACGGCGCAAGATTGCAAAAAGCGTTGGAATGACATCAAACGCAGCACTAAGGCTAAGCGTGCCTCTAATTACAACTTGACTCTGGTGACTGGCGGTGGGCCTGCACCAGAGGAGGAAGAGCTCACTCCGCATGAGGCACTCGTTGCGGAGTTCATACAACCTGAATTGGTCGAAGGAGTGGGAGAGATGCTGGACTTTGATGCCCAGTCCAGTGAGTGTTGATGCGTGTTTGTTGAGGACGTGTGTGTTTCACTTGTGGGATGTGTTGTGCATGATTGCCGCTACATGTGACGTGTACATGGTTCTGATGTGTAAGTAATGCAATGCTTCCGTCATGCATGTCTCCTCTGCCTGCATGCGGGGACTCCATGTAGGCATGCTCCCTTGACCCTCCTCCGCCCCTCTGCACCCCAGTTCCACCTTTGCACTGGTGTTCTTCAATCTTGCCAATGTGTACTTTCTTGTTCATGCGTCCTGTGTAGATGCTAACTTCCAGCGTAGAATCTGCCAAACATATGCCGTGTGGTACAGCCTTAGTACTTGATGCAGGGTATCTCACTTGTACTATGCATAGGTCAGATGTCCCGCAGGGACATGAGTGCCCATTCATGCTCCATGTGCATTGCACGCATGCCCCTATGTGTCCTTGACTGGATGATCACTGTAATTCAAGTCCTTGGCTACATACATTGCCTGCCATCTCATCAGCCTTCCCATGTCAACTGTGGCTCAGTCCTGCGTTGCACACATGTTTAGGGTCTGACAATCTGTGTGGCTCACAGGCCTCAGCCTGTTCAATGGCCAATGACTCTGTCCAACTGTTGTTGTGTCTTCTTCACACATGGGCGGAATCCAGAGTTTTCATCATGTGTCCTGCTTACTGTCCCAGCATCATTTGCAGTGTTGTCACTTGAATCCCATTAAGCTGTTGATGCCAGTCAACACTGCCTGTCAATACACAGGTGTATGGTCAGCCTTTTGATACCATGCTAGGCATCCCTGCATTGGTACTGGGGTGGAGGGGTGCTTGGCTTCTAGATATGGTACACATTGAATGCACAATGCACGTGATGTCTGAATTTGACATTGCACTGCCTTCACATTTCCTGGCACACACCATGGAGTCCTTGTACATGTAGGTAGTGAGTGGCGTACACATTTTCTGCACTGCATAGACCCACTTCCATGGAAACTGCAACCTTTCAACAGGTCTGATCACAGAAGCAATTCAAAGTTGACCCAGCATGCATGCCAGGTTATATGTTGTGTGTCACATGTCTGCCTGATGCGTTTGCTGTCGGTGTGTGTGTGTGTTGTGTGCTTCTGACATGTGTAGTGACCTTTTTTCTCTCTATTTTTCAGGTGATGACGCAATGGAGGCGGAGGATGGTGTTGTCATGCCAGACACAGGGTTGTTACCACTACATCAACCCGGCACTAGTGGGGGTCATGGGGTGGTAGGCCACGAAAACCCCCAAGTGCTACAGTCCATCTTGTCTCTGGCTGCGTATGAGTCCAGCCTTGATGACGACTCTGACGTCCATGTTGAGTTGGATGAGCATCAAGTCCATGTGTCAGGGGTGAGTGATTCTGATGTGGACACTCCTCTGTCTGCGACACCTGCACTGAGGGATCAGACAGTCTTGGTTCCTCTGCCCGTGGTGGATCGGGATGCAGGGTCACCCTCCACACCAGTCACTGATGTGCCTGGGACATCACGTCGACAGGGGCATGTAGTCGTGCAGCCACGGGCGGTGCCAACACAGCGAGGACCCCCTCTCCTTGGATCTCGCAGGGGTCAGGCCCGGCAACACGGTCGCCGCGCGCAACCGCAGTATACTGAGTGGGAGCAAGACATGACTGCAAATTCAGAATGGCAGGGGGCAGCAATGGAGAACATCGCTGAGAGCATGGAGCGTGTGGCCCAATCTGTGCTCCCCACTGCTAGGCAGGTGCTTCTCCAGCAGCAGGCGGCACGGTCCACAGCCCGCTCGCTCAGGCTGGGCATGGCGGCCTCAGACAGGGCACGCCAGGCTGAAATGTCGTCTCTGCGTCAAGCAATTGCTGCTCACGCAGAGGCGCACATGGATGCCCTGAGGGAGGAGTATGCTTCCCTCAGATCCACTCTGGGTGTCCTTATGATGTCCCAGAGGCAGCAGGCAGAGGAGAGGTTTGCACAGCTTGAGCGTACCATCTCGGCTGAGCTACAGGCTTGCCGGGAGGTGCAGCGGTTGTCCAGCCAGGCCTTGCAGGAGGAACTCCGTGTTACACGTGCTACCTTGCAAGAGGAAGCACGTGTATCACATGAGGTTCTGCATGCAGACCTACGTCACATTGCCACACAGAACCAGGCTCACCCGTCCAGCAGACTTGCTGCCGGCGAGGGGCAAGCTGCGGCTAGGCGTGGCCAGGCTACTGTGCCACGTCCTCCTTTCCAGGATGAGCTAGACTCGGACGACCATCTATCTCCCTCATAGGTCGGGCTGAGCCCATGAAGGGTTTTTTTTTGGCTCAGCATCATCGCATGTGGATGTTGAGCAGCACCCTGTACCTCTCCCCTCCTGGGTGCCTCCCCTCCCCCCGGGTCGTATGTGGCCATTTTTGATTTTTCTTTTAGTTTAGTTAGTTAAGTTTCTGTTTGATAGTTAGTTTAATTAGGTAATGTAGGTTTTCCATAGTTAGTGTAATTAGTTAATATAGTTTAAAATTGCTTGTCTATTGTGCTTTCATGTGACGGTCCGGTGCTTTGTGGCTTTTGAAGGCATCCACTGTCTGTTCCAGCTGGGCCCTTCAGGCTTGTCTTGTGTATGTGTTTGCTTCTTGGGTTCCTTGACTCACATATGCCACTCCTGCCTCCCTTATCCATGGGCTGGCAAGGATGGTTTGGTGTCACAAACTTTTACACAAGGGCTTTGGACTGTCATATCTGTGGCATGTCTGGTGCTGTGTGACTTGTGTTTACACCCCTAGTGGGGATGATTTTGGTGTTATTGTCCACTGTTCAGCTTTTGCTAGATGGGGTGTTTCATGATTAATGTGTACATTAATTTCTATGCATTGTGTAGTATGTTTCTTATCTTTACTGTACACGTGCTTGTTGCAATTCATGCTGTAGATAGTGTTCCACACTTTGGATCTGAAAGACGGACTGATGGTGTAATTTATGATGTGACTCTCTGACATGGTCAACTAATGAGATGCCTGAAGAGACACACACAGATGACTTTGAAGCATTAATCATGTGTTTCATGCACTTTCTGCAGGGGGATGAGCCTCCAGAGCACCTTTGCCAGCAGACATGGCCCATTGGACGACAGAATTCTGGACAAGTTTGTTGGTGCCCACATGCACATTTGTGCACAAGCAGAGGCACAGGGATTGCAGACCTACATCCTAGAACTGGTGACGTGTTCCAAGGAACTCCAGGCAAGGTGAGCAGCACAGGGGGGCCACAACACAGCAAAGCTTGCACCAGGCGAGTTGCACATGCAGGCTTAGTCACAGCACTGAGGGTGAGCTTGGACGAATATTGGTGTTGAAGCACACGATGCAGCTTAGATGTGTTGGTGGACTGATGGCTGTTGATTGTAAGGTTGTCTGGGACACCTGCAGGGGCAGTGGCACATACCCTCCGGTACACCAAGGTCCATCGAGGCACTTGTATCAACCATGTAGCCTTCCGAGACATGGAAAGGGGCAGCTCACAGGGACATACAGCAAGGGACATACTCGGGTGCAGTGCATTTCATTTCCAAGTACTTTATGATGAATGCACTGCCAACTTTGTTTCGGTCATGGTGGTACGCAACTTGCTCTGAAGTCATGGCTTGCTATATGGGTCTGTCTGCTTACCCAGGGAACATTGCATGTTGTGTGAATTGTGACACATTGGTGTTCCATTTGCCACGCACCCACCGGCGGCTGACTTACTGCATTGACTGTGTATGACCCGTCACAGGGGTCATGTTATATATGGGTATGAAGCATCTACACCAGATTGTCTGTTTGTCAAGTAGTTTGTTGCTATGCGGCATGTTTGATGGTGTGTTTTTGTGTAATTGGCATGTACAGGTTGTTGACTGTGGCTCTCTTTGCAGCATTGCAGTGCTCCTGTAACCGGACATGAGAGTGCGCAGGCAGGAGGCCAGCACTCAAAACCAGAGCTAAGTGTCTTGTTGTTTTTCTTTCAAACTGCTCTCCATAGGCTTGCTGGGGGGTGCACTAATGCATGGATGTATGTGTGATTCAATTTGGTATGATTTTTTCCCCCTAATCACCCGGAATCCTATGCAATTTTGAACCCTGTACCCTCTACCCGGTGTTCCTGCTTCCCGTACCTATCCAAGCAATGTTCCCTAATCCTCTTTCCCCGCTGGGGTTGCGGATGCCTGTGTAAGCCCCGAACTTGCAGGCGCCAAAACCCTAGAGGGGGTGGTTGGTTCGTACCACTCCTAAGCCAGGACTACAGAAGGCCATGACAATGATGTCCAAGTTTGTTTAGATTGTGTATGTGTTCATGCAGGTAGTACATTTTCGTGCATTCCCTACTTTCATTTGTCATTCTTCCTCCCCTCTCCTGCCACTCATTCCAGTTATCCAGTGTGCCAACACCTGTCCCGACTGCATATCCCTGACCCTCCTTCCCCACCAGGGTCTCAGGGGCCTGTGTGAGTTTGACCTTGCAGGCACCCGGGACACAGTTGGGGTGGTTGTTTCTTGACACTCCCGCGCCTGTACACGGGACCTGTGACAGTACACATCCGTTCATGGTGCATCATCCTATGTTATGTACCACACATGGTTCACATCCTGTTGTGACATTGTTTTACTGTGCTACCTTGGTTGTTGCATCATTGTGGTAGTACTTGGCCTTTGTGAGGTACTGCTACGTCAAGTCATCTACTGGAGGGTGTTCTGGTTCGTTTTTATGCCTTGGATTTTGTGATTTTGGAAATGAGTGTGGATTCTGAGGGTGCAGGCACCTTTTTACACACAAGGTGGGAGATGGTGACGAAGGGTAAAGGTGATCCTGTGGCCAGGTGGAATTGAGGGTTGAAGGCTCCATGACCCAGGTGCAGTTGTTCAGTGGTTCATGGTCATTTGTGAGGGAGGGGGGGGTTGTTGTTGATAGTTGCCTTGCCCTGCAGTGTGATGGGAACCCTGACATTGTAATGGTGGTATCCTATGTACATGTTGT
The DNA here is from genome assembly GCF_040938575.1 of Ambystoma mexicanum. Taxonomy (NCBI): domain Eukaryota; kingdom Metazoa; phylum Chordata; class Amphibia; order Caudata; family Ambystomatidae; genus Ambystoma; species Ambystoma mexicanum. The sequence continues at coordinate 754,077,443 of NC_090936.1, forward strand.
GTTCGGCTGATCAATGCCTGCTCATGTGTTGTGTTTACCTTTCATGTGCGAGGGGATAGTTATGGTTTGACATGCTGGGGTGTACACATGGTGAATGTTCACAAGTGATGTGTAGAGAACACTGATGGTCACTTGATTGCACATGCATATGTTGAGTGCATGTCCTTGCTGACCCACACACTTGCACTCTGATGCACTTCATGTACTCCCACCCTTGCATATCCACGTGTATACTGTTTGCCTTCTGGTGCCCACTGTGTCCCTGCAGCACATGTTCTGTGACCAATTATGGATCCTGTACATGCCTAATTTGCTTTTTGGTGTGGTCTGTCGCTTAGATGTGATGCTCAGGGTGCGCATCACACACAATGGCTGTTCACTGTGCTGTGCGCTGAGCAGTGTGTTGCAGGATTAGGACACAGCTCACAGAAGCTGCAGTGTTGATTTTGCAATGCACAATGTGCATGTAGACAGGCATTCATTGTTATGTTACGTCTACAACTCTTGTAATGCATTTGGAAATGACTTATTTTGGTTGGGAGGTTGTTGGTCTGTCATTTCATCTGATTCCAGGTCAGGCATCATTGTCTGATGCCACTGTATATTTTGGACATGGCAATGTGTACCTTATTGTTACTGTGTTGGTGTATCGGTATTGCTTGCCATGTCATGTTGTGGTTTGGGAGGGTTTGAGTGACATAACAGTGATGGCCATGGCCTGTTTTGCAGGTGTGTGTGATGCACACCTTGCATGTCAGGGTCATCCGCTTCTCAGAGCAACTAGCTGGGGGTAGATCTCTCTCCGCGGCAGGGCCCTCCATCTGGAACAGCCTTCCTGCCTCACTGGAACTTGAGGGGAACCATCTCCAGTTCGGGAAGCACCTCAAGACCTTCCTCTTTGCTTCTGCTTTCTCTCTGCCTCTCCCTTGCGGAATTCTTCACTGGAACTGCACTGGATCTGCAACTGGGCCACTCTCACCAACCTCGGACCCTGGCCCAGCCACTCTCCACTTGCACTGCCTCCCTGGCAACCCCTGCACTGCGGTACTGTCTCTCTATCCCTACAGCCCCCTCTTCCCAGCACTTGTCTGCACTTACCTTTGCAGTTGCCACCAGCTGACCTATGTATTTGTTTTTTGGTCTACTTCCACTGTACTGCACTCCCCTCCTCCCCTTCCCCTTGCACTTTTCCCTTCCCCCTACCCCTGCACTTGCACAATCTAAATGACACCTGGCCTAGTAGTACTGTTGTCTGTCTTCCCTTGTTCCCCCCTCCCTGCCTCATCGCACCTTGAAATACTTGTGTATAGGCCATATCATGTCATGTCATATGTGTGCCTTTTGGTCACACAGGAGAGCTTGTGTTTAAGTAGCTAGGGATGCAGACAATGTGGCACTTCCATGGCAACTATCTCAGGGTGGTAGGGTTGTAACAGTTGACTGTCTCTCTGTCATCATTGATTGTCACCTGGTATGTGCCAGGCCTGTGTGCACTCCGCTGGGGTGGGAGTTTAGGTGAACAATGTGGCCACTAGCTGGGTCCGGGCTTCCTCGCCACGTGCCCTGTCCCCTCCCATGGGCAGCGCCTGTGCCTGTGGTTGGGGATGTGGGGCACCACCATGTCCACCGGGACACCCTGCCGTGTTACAACATTGTGCAGGACACATGCTGTCACAATGATCCTGCACACTACTGGTGGTGCATAGAGTAGCTGCCCGCCAGAGCGGTCAAGGGAGCGGAAACGTGACTTGAGCACTCCGAATGTGCACTCCACTATGGCCCTGGTTGCAATATGGGCAGCGTTGTATCTTACCTGGGGTGGTGTGGTGGGGTTCCGGATTGGCGTCATCATGTGGTTGCTCAGAGGGGAGGCACTGTCCCCTGGGGAGGTGTAAATGGTTGTGATTATTGTGGTTTGTTTATTTGTGTGTGTGTGTGTGACATGCATACATGTGCAAGGGCATTTGTACTCACCTAGGAGCCATGTGTCGCCATGCTGCCCAGCTTCCAGGGCACGGCTCAGGGCGGACATTCTGTATATGAAACTGTCATGGGTGGAGCCAGGGTAGTTTGCATAGACAGAGGTGATGATTCCCTTTGCATCGCATACCACCTGTACATTGATGGAATGCCAGTGCTTGCGGTTTCGGTAGATGTGCTCAGTGGCCCTAGGTGGACGTAGGTGCAATCTATGGCACCGAGCACTTTGGGGAAATGTGCCACCCTGAAAAAATCCAGGACAACGGCCTGCCTTTCTGCGGGTGTTCTGGGCATGTATATGTGCCTGCGGACTGAGGGGCGCGTTGTCATGATTGCCAGTACCTGGTGTAGGCAGCGTGACTGTGTGGCCTGTGAGACCCCCCCCACTATGGCAGTAGTCCGCTGAAATGACCCAGTGGCCAAAAAATGCAGGACATTGAGCACCTTCTCCAAGGGGCTCAATGCTTGGGAGCAAAGGGTGGGGGATGTAAGGTCATCTTCCCACTCCCTGACCAGGTCTAGGATGATGTGGGGTGGAAACCTATACCTGCCGTAGACCTGGTCGTCAGGCATCCCAAAAAGGCTTGTCCGTGGTGCGAAAATGCCTGCCCTGGCTATTCTCCTCCTCCTGCGGTGTCCCACGATCAGTGCTGCGACAAATGGGGCATTCATCGTAGCTGTATATACGTGTTTGTTGTTTGCGTGCACTTTTATACTGTGAGCGGGGACGCTTCCGCTTGCCTTCGTGTGGCGGACGCGTTGACGCCTGTGTGCGTCTTTTGCCGTGCGCGGGTTTCCCGTATTCGGATCCATGAATACGGGTTGTTCGCGTGCGTGTGGGCGTTCCGTGTAGTTCCCTGCAGTACTTCCCCAGTTATGCCTTCTTTTTCACGTGTTATTCCCCATTCCGCGTGTTACGCCCACTGTTCCGCCCACTTTGTTTGTGTGCGCCGCGCTATGTGCGCTTTTGCTGTGCGCGTAGCGCATGTCGTGTATGCCTGCGTGCGCCATGGCTGGATTGGGCGCACGGACAGTGGGAAACACGCACAGCGTCTTCCTTGAATCGCACACGTGCGCGTGCGCTGTGTTTCTCACGCTTGCGCTACCTTGCGCCTGCTTGCGCATGGATTTTCGGCCCACGTTTGTTCCATGAATCGGCCCCATTGTAACTACGTAATACTAATGCTTCTACTTTACAATGCAGATGGTACCAAAACAACTGCCAGCTGACTGGATTCACACATGGTCAAGTATCACTTGGTAGAAAAACCTTCACAACAATATGTATAATCTACCATGCAGGAGCCACAACCAATGCAGGTCACTACACTGCATATATAAAAAAGAAATGTGGATGGTTCGAATGTAAAGATAGTACCATTACTCTAAAGCAGAGATTACCAGCAAATCTTACAAACACTTATTTCATCTTCTTAAAACCGAAATTTAATAACTAATCTGTACTTAAACATTAACAAAACTTCAATTAGAAAACTATAAACTATTACAATATTCGAACAGGTATCCTAATACCCCGAGATTCTATAACAACCAAATAGATAAATCAATACCACTAAATAAAAAAAAATATTAATTAAAGTTAGAATACGCCATCAGGTATCTAACTGCTTTAGAAATCTGCAACACAAATGTGGATGGTTACTCTAAAGCAGAGATTTCCAGCAAATCTTACAAACGCTTTTTGGCCTTGAACCATGCACCCACGACTATAGGCCCTGGCAGCAACCACCGCAGCATATCACACCCATAGATCACACCCATAGAATCAAACATTTTTAAGTATGATCACACCCATCTAATCAAACATTTTTAACTAGGCCTCATGGCATTTTTAATGTCTGCGAACACCTTGGATGTCCTTACAACAGTTTCTACTTGCCTGCGAACAACACGGACAAGTATAGTGTCCTCAGGACACTTCCATTTTCATTTATTTGAGGACATCCCGAACACCACATGTGTACTTAGAACAATTTCAACTTGCCTGCGAACAGTACGACATCCCGAACACCACGTGTGTTCTTAGAACAATTTCAACTTGCCTGCGAACAGTACGGACAGGTATAGTGTCCTTAGGACACCTTAATGGCGGACATCCCGAACACCAGGTTTGTTCTTAGAACAATTTCAACTTGCCTGCTAATAGTAGGACAGGTATAGTGTCCTTAGAACACCGCCATTTTGATTAATGGCGGACATCCCAAACACCAGGTGTGTTCTTAGAACAGTTTCAACTTGCCCGCGAACAGGACAGACAGGTATAGTGTTCTCAGAACACTTCCATTTTCATTTATTTGAAGACATCCCGGACACCGCGTGTGTTCTTAGAACAGTTTCAACTTGTCTGCGAACAGTACGGACAGGTATAGTATCCTCAGAACACCTCCATTTTCATTTATTTGCGGACATCCCGCACACCGGGTGCATTCTTAGACCAGTTTCAACTTGCCTGCGAACAGTACGGCAGACAGAAGATCTTTCGGATAACCCAGGTCTTCCTTCTTCTACCACAATTTTGCTATGTAAACTGTATCAAATGCAGCCCGGAAGTCGATCCTAGCAATATGTAGGCCAGGCAAAGGTATCAAGGAGCCATGGGCAATGGCAGTACCAGTGCCCACCCTGAATTCCATTTGGAACTTTCCCAACAAATTAGCAGTTTGTGCTCATTTTTCCATTTTTCCAGGCCATCCAATACAAGAGAAGCAAAGATGTTACCCGAGAGAGACATCCAGCATCGCCAAAAACCTAAAATTCTCAGGCAAAGATCTCTTGCCTCTCTTGTAGATGGGAACTAATAAAGATCGGCCCCAGGAGGATGGTATGTTACCTTCTTCACAAACCTTTACTTCAAGTATATACAGCAATTTCACCCAAATCTCAGGTGAGGTTTTCAATGTCACGTTCGAAAGCCCATTATGGTTGGGGCTCTGGAATCATGAGGTCTACACATTTCTAACTCAATGTCACCCCGGTCAACGACAACATCGATTTTTTCCCGGGGATGTTTTTCTACTACTATTGGGGGATTAGGAAAATTGAATGTGTGACCAATATAGTTTGCCCAGTCTTGCTCCTCTATGCAACATGTGGCCTGCTTAGTTTTATTAGAATTAAAAGAAATCTTGTGCATTTCTATGTGACGATATCCATCCCTTCATCCATCTCCTATATCTGTTTTTGACCCATCGGGTCGCTAATAGCACACCGTGGTGCAAGAGAGCATTTTTCTTTATGCATTGAAGCTCTCCTCTCATGGCCATTTTTGCATCCCAAATGGTTTCACGATAATAATGGTGTCTCCCACTATGGGCAGGCAGGAGGTTACAGTACCCTTTGCGGCTGGTCAACGTATTCAAATGTTCTAGTTTCCAGGTCTCTATACCATCTGCCGTCAAGTGGGTGAATTGGTCCAGTAAGGTCCAGTACAATAGTGTACCTTTTAGTTTTCTCTAGATTTTTCTCAGTCCAATGTTTTCTGTTTCCCCCTGCATTGACCACAAGATAACCAATCAGTCTTTGTTCATCACAATGGTTCCAACCTGGCGTTGCAAGTGTGAGCATTGCATAGTCATTGTGCATCTTTACCTTCACATTGTAATAATTGGCATACAGAAGAGAAAACGACTTTGTTTCTACAAGTGAAATGATGCATTTCGGGGCAAGCATCCATCTGCCCTTTCCCCTCTGGTCCATGACCATGTCCTTTATGCCAAATTCAGCCATACCAATACCTCAGAGTGGGAAGAGCTCAAATAGGAACACAAATTCAGAAAGGTCGGAAGCACTAACAGTGCATAAACACATTTCAGATTGGTATGCAATTCACAATGCAACAAACATCAAATAATATTGCACAGTCTAGCATAACTACATAGCATGGCATGACAAAACACGATTTAGCATAAAAAGTAGAGACAAGCAATTCAGCATAACAAGAGCTAGCAGCATAGCCTAATACCACCATATAGAATAACAAATAAGATATTTTAACATGCCTCTGGTGCCAGCACATTTCACATTTCACATTTCATGCCATGCACTGATGCTCATTCTGTTAAAATATGCTGCCTGATATGTGCCTGTTAGATCTGGCTGGGCAAGCTCTGCACATTGTCAGAGCTCATAAAAATGCATACAAAAAAGAGGTAATTGTGTCAGTCAATTGCTCCCTCAAGCATAACCAGTACATTCTGCTGAAAGCTTGTTTACAGCAGCAGACATGTTGTAACGACCGGTGGAGCTAAGTTTGGTAGATATTTGCTCAATGTTGCTTCACAGTTCAGGTTTGTATTTGCCCCCTCTGCTTGTACTTTGATCATTTTTTAACTTTTGTGATATGATATGATCATTTATTTATATCGCGCTCGTACACAAGTGTTTCAGAGCGCGACAGGTCAAGGGAGGGGTACAGGGGAGAACAAAAGCAACAATCTTACTAGGCCCAGTGACATTGACATTGGCAAGTGCATGGAATAATAATAAATAAAAATAAATATATAATAGAGGCAATAAACCGTGGTAGTGCAGCCAGCAAGTGCTGTGTTTAAGGCAGCAGACTGGGTAAGTCTGATAAGTGCAGAAAAAAAGAAAATGGGGGTGTGGGGAACTGTATGGGTACAGATATAGTCCCCAGTGCAAGGGGTGGCCAGGAGGCAGTGCAGGAGGGTGGCAGGGTGAGCAGGTACCTGGCCCCAGGGGACAGAGGGTGGCCAGGTGCACAGTGCCAAGAGAGCAGTTCAGCAGGGGAGAGTGGGAGTCAAGGCAGAAGCAAAGAGGAAGGTCTTGAGGAGCTTCAGGACCCAAAGATGCTTCTCCTCAAGTTTTAGAGTGGCATGGAGGTTGTTCCAGAGGGAGGCCCCAGCCGAAGGCAGAGATCTACCCCCAGCTCGTTTCTTCAAAAAACGACTGACCCTGAGGGAGTTAGAGGTAGAGGAGCAAAGAGCTCGAGAGGGGAGGTATTTGCGAAGGGATAGCAGAAGGTATTTTGGACCCAGGCCCCAAAAAGCCTTGTGGACAATGCACAGGGTTTTGAATTTAATCCTTGCATCCACTGGGAGCCGGTGGAGAGATTTCAGAGCTGGAGAGATGTGATCCCAAGGCTTGAGGCGAAGGACAAGTCTCCCAGTCCTGTTCTGGATTAGTTGCAGAGGGGGGAGGGTAAAGGCAGGTAGATTTAGAAAGAGGCTGTTGCAATAGTCCAGCCTAGAGCGAACCAGAGCTTGGTAGACAGTGAGCTTCTGGGGGAAGGAGAGGAAAGGCAGAGTACCTCTGAGGAGTTGCAGCAGGAAATTTGACTTTTTAGGGACCTCAGAGATGTGGGCGGGGAAGGAAAGTGTGGAGTCAAATATGACCCTTAGGTTCTTAGCCTTGCAGGTGGGGATAGGAGGAGGGCCAAGGGAGGCCGGCCAGAGAGTGAGGGGAAAGAATGGTGAAGGTGTGCCAATGAGGAGGATCTCTGGCATTCAAACAAAGATCATTGGCGGCACAACAATCTTGAATGGGAGTTAGGCAATCAGAGATGAGAGAGGGAGAGGAGGTGGCCGAGGGAAGCCTGAAACTGAGTTAAGTATCATCAGCGTAGCACTGGAAGTTTGAGCAGAAAATGGCAATGCAGTGGCCCAGAGTTACCAGGTATTGGTTGAAAAGCCACGGCGAGAGGTGAGACGGCTGGGCAACACCACAGGTAAAGAGGAAGATAGATGATAGGAAGGACCCAAGTTGGACCTGGGAGGGTCGATCAGAGAGGAAAGAGGTCAGCCAGGCCAGAGCCTGATCAGTGATACCCAGGTTATCACGGAGATGGTTGAGCAGGATGGTATGGTTGACAGTGTCAAAGGCAGAAAAGAGATTGAGTAGGATGAAGACAGAGGGAATGTTAAAGTCAAGGTTAGAGAGCAGATCTTCACAGATTTTCAGGAGAGCAGTTACTGTACTTCTGACAGCTCTGAAGCCAGACTGATGGTCATGGAGACAGCCAACAGAATCGCAATGGAGGTTTAGCTGAGAGATGGCCAGCTTTTCCAGGAGTTTGCCCAGAAAGGGTGTAATAGAAATAGGGCGATATTTTGCTGGACAAAAGGGATCAGCTGTAGGTTTCTTGAGAACAGGATGCACAAGGGAGTGCTTCAGAGGGAAGGGGAAGGAACCTGAGGCAAATGAGTGGTTGCAAGAATCAGCAAGGGCCGGAGCGAGGGTGTCAATGTGGTCCTTGATGGTTTTAGAGGAACAAGGATGAACCTGTTTTTATGAGGCCTTCATCGATCGGACTTGTCTAGCGACCTCATCAGGTGAGAAAAGAGGAAAGTACGAGAAGGAGCGTGGGGGAGTGGTTGAAAGAGGATCATCAGGCTCAGACTGAGAGGAAATAGGAGCGGGAGGGGAGGAGAGGGTGGACAGGATGTCCTGGGTTTTTGAGATAAAGTGAGAGGCAAGGGCATTGCAGAGAGCCTGGGAGGCAAGAGGAGGGGTAGAGACTTTATGGTGCAAGTTGAACAGTCCATATTTGAGAAGTTTTGAGTTACATGGTTAAGTGCATGTTTTTTTTCCATGTTGCGGTTACATTGATAATGTTTTTTAATCACTTGTACACCGCATTAAAATATGGTCCAATTTTAAAACATATATGCTTCCAGTAGATAACATTCCATTAAAGAGATTTCTTCATGGGCTCCATTTTGGATTGGTCACTTATGCCTTACATCTGTTATCTCTGACAGTTGATTCATGCAGATAGGGTCAAGCAGCATGCATGCATGTAAACACACATATACACAGAAGCCTGCGCACATGCATACACAAAGGCACACATATTAAATTAATATTAAAGGCTGCAATTCACCATACAGACAACATCCCAGGTTTGGGCTGGACTGCTCCTTTTGGGGGAGCCTGATTTGAATTTGGTCTTTCCCCTTTTGTAATGGCTTGGCATGGAAAAACAATGGTCTGGAGGGTTGCTCAGAGCAATGGCAGAGATTGAGATTAATTCTAATCCTTCCAGTCATCATGTATTATTTATTTATTTAATAATACAAATAATCAAAAATAATGATAAATAATAATAATAAAATAAACCTTCCAGCCATCATCTCTTTTGTTTTGCTATAGTGCTCACAAGTGATAACTTGAGGCAAAGGGTTGCAGTAAAATGTTTGATGTATACTTCAGTTCACCAAATAATCAAATTATCTCCTTAAAATTGGCAAGCAGAATTCTCTGCATTCAATCTTGCAAAAGGTGAGCCTAGTGCTCAGTAGTAGTATCTTTGGGGACTTGTGAAGCAAGTCATTAATCTCAGCAGATTACACTCTTTCCGTATGGTAACAATTGTTAGGAAAGTTTTGCTTTTTGCAATTTTCCTTCCATAGTTTCCTATTGAACCACATTCTCTTTGCTCTGTTTTAATCCTGTCCTGACATTTTGACGGGAAGTGAAGCCTTCAGCTTCACTTCTCTTGCCTTTTGCTCACATGTTATCGGGAATATGAACAGTCCATCAGACTATCAATACTGGGACATTTTGTTTTTCTTTTGAATTATTGTATTTTTAACATTGTACACAGCATCTTATAATGCAGTGCAATGGGGATACATTTGTTTCGCCCTATCTTTTTACACAGCGGATTTCTGGTCACATGTATATGTGCATAATGACAAGTTGGTGGCAGCAGTTACATTTTTACTATGTTTACATTATTTGTGGTATGGCTATTTAACGTGGGTAGTGGCTAAAATGGCTGTGCCCAAAGAATTTTCATTTGTTCGTTAGCCATATTGTAGTTTGTCCTTCCTCCGTCCTCTCAGGTCAGGAAAGTCCCTATAAGTCATGCATTTGCCTGGGAAAGCTGCAGCTTTTGCAGGCTAGTGAGCCTGTGTATGTGTGTGGCCCAGGAAGTGGGCTAGGTCTGTCTAGTCGCAGTCCATATCCTTGGTGCCAGAAAATCAGCTTCTTGAGAGGGTGTAAAACCAGTAGTTGTCCCTGATAGGACAACTTCTGGCATTTTTGAATGGTTCAGCTCATTACCATTGGAGGGGTTGGACTTGTTTCCAGGTCAGATTGTGAATAAGAGGAGAACCTCTGCAGATATTGTATAAATCTATATTGGAGCCAAAAATCCCTTGAAGAAGAGCAGCCCACTGAAGATCCAAGGATACCTCCTGTAGTGGCACAGCAACACTTCTTGTGTCTGTCCCAGTGAAGCCCGGCTCCTCTGCCTGATCTCTGAAGACCCTGAGCAGTGCTTTAGCTCTTGCACTAGTGAGACCAACTAGTTGCAATGCCTACTTGCTACTTGAAGATACAGCCCTTCAGAGGCTTTGAAAGATCCCCCAGACTGCCCAGTGAACTGATTAGCTTTCTTGAGGACTACCTCGCCAGAATCATCATTGTTCTGAGTTGAAGCATGTAACTTAGGTAGTTGCTAGCTTGTACCACAATTCTCCTTCTCCCCGAATTTCAGATTTCCATCATTAAGTACCTGTCATGCAGCAGCTGCTGTGACCGTGACCATGACTGGAAGGACACCTTTCGTTGTCTGCATACGGTACTCATCGCTGGAACCTGCCTTACGCCATCCCGTGAAGTGTTCTAAGGGGGCCTGCAACTTTGCATTCTGCATTTCTTCACCAATAGGGGTTGCAAATTGCATTTTCCTTCAGCCAGAAGAATCATGAAGCCCACAACTCCTGGGAACCTCTCACTGGAACAAATGGCATACACAGACAGAGGATTGAGCCCGCAGTGACCAGCATATGATCCACAGTGACATCAGGGAAAACCAGAGTCAGGGGGGTAAGTAAGCTCCAGTGTGCCTGCCCCCTCCCCGTTCTTCATAGAATAACTTTGAGAACAAGTTCCCCTGTCTCCTATCTCCATTCAACCCACCTTTGTTTGTCGAAGCTGGTCAGGTATCCTGCTCTGGGTTAGCCTTGGGTCTGAAAGAAAGGTGAACACTTACCTTTCCTTCGGTAAATTGTTGTAGAACTTTTAAATAGTTTGAAACTAAGCACCACCACACCCCCATTACATCCTTTCTAAAGAGAACTCAAACTGGTGAGAAACACTGTTGAACCTTGTGACTTTTGGGCACAAGTCACGTTAATTTTAATGTTTGGACCTCTGAAGTAAGCATATTGTTCTTGTGACTAATTCCCATTATTTTAATGCATCTACAGTATTTGCCTGTTTTGCCCTATGCGTTATTTGCTGATGTCTATTTAGTGAATCCAATGGTGATTGTATATATATTTGTATTATATAGTTTGAAAGACCATATAAAGTTTGGGGACAAGGGTGCCAAGATGCTGCAGTCAGTCTTGCATCATGCTCCCTGCGAGGTGAGTGTCCCCTTTCTCGCTCTCTGTGCCTTCATTTCTGCTCCTTGCTGCTGTTTGTCTGCGCTATTTCTCCTTTCTTCCTCCTTTTGTCATCTTTCCATGCCTCTGCCTCAATTTTCAGCATGTTCTGGTGCTTTTTGCACCTTTACCCCCTTGCTTCCCCCTTTTGTCAACTTACATTCCTCTGCCTCAATTTTTGCCACTTTCTGCCATTGCCTGCACTTCCCCACTTTTTTTCCCCCCTTTGTCATCTTTGCAGGAATCTGCCTCCATTTTGTAACTTTCTGCTGTGTTCTGCCCTTTCCCATCTTTCTTCCTCCTTTTGTCATCTTTGCCGGCCTCTGTCTCCATTTTTGCTACTTCCTGCCATTGTCTGTCCCTTCCCCCCGGCCACTGCTTCCAATTACACCACTTTTTCCTGTTTTTGCTGCCCATTTCTTCCTCCTTTTTCAACTTCCAGGACTCTACTCTCTTAAGCGGCCTCTGCCCTGCCCTCTTTCCTGCCCCCTGCCCACCCACCTTCCCGTGATTGGGTCCTCCTCAGAGTGCCTAAACCTGCTTCCTGGGACCAGGACGCTGCAGTCGGTTTTGCATCCTGACCCCTGCAAGGTGAATGCCCCCCTTCATATTTGCTGTGCCATGTGCCTTCATTTTTGCTAATTTCTGCTGTCTGTCCACCCTTTTTCTCCTTTCTTCCTCCTTTTGTCATCTTTGCCGGCCTCTGTCTCCATTTTTGCTACTTCCTGCCATTGTCTGTCCCTTCCCCCCGGCCACTGCTTCCAATTACACCACTTTTTCCTGTTTTTGCTGCCCATTTCTTCCTCCTTTTTCAACTTCCAGGACTCTACTCTCTTAAGCGGCCTCTGCCCTGCCCTCTTTCCTGCCCCCTGCCCACCCACCTTCCCGTGATTGGGTCCTTCTCAGAGTGCCTAAACCTGCTTCCTGGGACCAGGACGCTGCAGTCGGTTTTGCATCCTGACCCCTGCAAGGTGAATGCCCCCCTTCATATTTGCTGTGCCATGTGCCTTCATTTTTGCTAATTTCTGCTGTCTGTCCACCCTTTTTCCCCTTACTTCCTCCTTTTGTCATCTTTGCAAGCCTCTGCCTCCATTTTTGCCATTCTCTGATATTTTCTGCCCCCCCCCCTTCCTCCTTTTTTCACCTTCAAAGGTTCTACCGTACCTGGCTCTCTTAGGCAACCTCTATCCTGCTCTCTTTCCCTTCCCCCGCTAACCCCCCCTTCCCCTGATTGGGTCCTCCTCAGAGGGAGGTGCTTCTTACCAGTGTCCCCCAGGGCAGCCCCTGCCAGGAAAGCCCTCTGCTAAGGGCCTCAAGGCAAAGGGTAGCTCCCAAAGAAGCAGCTCCAGATGGTGCCGGTCGGTGTCAGCAGGAGAAGCAGGCAGCCATCATCCAGCAGCGACAGACAAAGTAGGTGAGGTCTGGACAGGGGGGGCACAGAAATCATGGTACCCCACCAACCTGGCCCACCTCCTCTCTCATTACCATTTATTACCTGTCCCCCCTCACATCCACTAGATTTCAGCCTGCATGTACCCATTCCTATTGATCAGATGTTTTCCCATATAAACTCACTAAGTTGTCATCTGCGTTGCCTAGCCATCTCTCGTCTCTAGGAGAAATGTTAGTCAGTAAGATCTCATCTCCCCACCACCCAATAGCATGTAGCCTTCAAACACCCACTTCCATTGAACAACTATTCCAACTTATGTACCACACATAAGCAGATTTGTGAAGTTTGGCATGTGCCACTCCACTCCTGGACAGTGTTGTGCCATTTAGCATGTACCGCACTTGGACAGAATTGTGAAGTTTAGCAGGTACCACACTTAGACAGAGTTGTGAAGTTTAGCATGTACCACACTTAGCCAGAATTGTGAAATTTAGCATGTACCACACTTGGACAGAATTGTGAAGTTTAGCGTGCACCGCTCCTAGACATAACTGTGATGTTTAGCATGTACCACACTTAGAACAGTGAAGTTTTAGCATGTAACACACCTAGTCAGAATTGTAAAGTTTAGCAGGTGCCACACTTGGACAGAATTGTGAAGTTTACCACATGCCTCCCCTAACCGAATTGAGGTTTGGCATGCACCACCACTAGACAGAATTGTGAAGCCCAGCACACTTAGAATTGTGAAATCAGCAAAGAAGTAAGAAGAAAGAAGGGGAAAAAAAGAAGAAAAAAAAGCTAACCCTACTCTTAAACCTCTATTTTTCCACATACACTTCTCCTGCAGAAACTCATACAACCACTTCTCTGCACAGCAATCTGTACGTGCTTCACCACACTGCAAGAAAATACAAACAACACATAACCCAGCACAACAGCACATGAGAATCGCATCAAACCGAAAATCGCACCTGAGCTCAGCGAACGGTGCAAACCGAACTGAAGCTGCCAACAGGACATCATAACTCTCACTCTCCTATTCTGACTACACCCTACTAACCCACCTATCCCACTTTTTTCACACCCTCCTTTTCAGATCTGCCAGAGCATCTGGGGACCACTCTGGTGGTGACAGTGCACAGTAGAAAATACCTTTAACATGAACATCAATATAATACACCTGCTAGATTCATTTTTCAGTGTGCTCATAAGGCCTAAAGTAAATAACTGTATTTTTATAGCTGACTGTCTAAATTGAATTATTGTGTGCTATTCTGTGTGGACTTATTGTGGGCCACTGACCCCACTCACACTCTCCTGAGACTTAGCCTTGGCTGCTCATCCACTTTCCTTGATTGGGTTTTGGCTAACCTCTCAGAGCTTCCTGTTCGTCATAACTAGGGTGGCCGCCTGAAATCTGTCCACTAGGCCAGATTCTAGAAATCCATCTTAACAATGTTCTACTGTGACTGGTCAGAAAGTGACAAAAAGCAATGTAACTCTGAGCCATAGAGTTCTCACACTGTTTTTTTCTATTAAAGCTCAGTGCTGTTGACAAGCTGTGTGAGGATGTGTAAGCAGACTGCAAGCAGATAAATTGCTTTTCCACAATTATAGTTATCGTTTTCCTAGAAATCTTTCCCATGATACTATGTGGCTCAATTTAAATGTGTATACTTCTATAATGTTAGTGCTACAAATTTGAGACTTTTCATAACGATTTCAATTTGAACCATAGTTTATAAATTACAAACCAATGGCCAATGAAACGTATCTAGTGGCATATGCTCCTCACATCGAAAAGCAACCAACTCGCTTAAATCACAACTCACCCAGAAAGGGAGAACATGCAAACAATCCTTCTCTTGTCACACACCCACCCTTTGGGACTCAGTCCCGGTATCGGCTCAGAATGCCCCAAAAATCTCAGTTTTCACAAAATATCTCAAAACCTGCCTTTTCAACATCACCTGACCAAGGACTAATCACAATTGATTGCTCCCTGTTGCCTCCTCACAATACAGATGGCACCACCTGAGGAAGCGCCACAGGTGGCTGGAAAGTGTGGGTGATACACAATGTATTTTAGTTCACTCTTCCAGCCACCTGATTGGCTGAGCGCCCTTCCCAGGGTGCGAATGCACAATTTCAACATTTTTGTACAGGATGCAATCCCAAGAGGGTCTAAGCGTGTGCTCAAAATATGGAATAGGACCTTGGCCCCAAAATATTCCAATCCAGCCTTGTCCCCCTCAAGGGCTGTGAGGCTCCCTCTACCCTCCACTCATTTTTCAGTGCTTTCACAAGTAATCGATTTACAAGTTGTTAAAGGGATGCTTTTATGGATGTATATTGCTAAAGCACGACAGCCCAAGACTCACACTCAAAAGCAAAGGCTATCCAAATGAGTGTATATGTCTTGTGGTTAAGTCAGCGAAGCAAGGTGGCCGGGCCATTATTCAAGTCTCTTCTTTAACCCTGGAGATGTGCCACCAACGGAACTCACCAACTCCCAAGTCAAATGGGTCATTGATATAGAGAAGATGTTGAAGCAAGGATTAAGAAGCTTAGTTCATTGAGAGCAACCGGCCCCAATGGGATGTCAAGTTCTCTTTTAAAAGAGAACCCGGAAGAATTGAACAGTCTTCTGATGCAAATTTTTGAACAAGTCCTGAGAACAAAACAAGTGCCAGAGACTTGATGTGAAGCTATAGTGGCCCCAATATATAAAAAGGGCGATAGAGCAGACCCACATAATTACTGCCCAATCGCCCTGTTGGACTCAATTTGAAAGTTGTTTGCCGGCATATTATTGAGAGATCTGACAAAATGGGCCACTAAATCTGGAATACTAGATCCCCACCAAACAGGCATCATCAAAGGCATTGATACCTCTTTAAACATCTTTGTAATTGGAATCCTGACATTAAGAGCTTTGGAATCAAGGTCTCGTGTCTACATGGCCTTCTTGGACTTAGAACAAGCATTTCACTGTGTAAATAGAGTAAAACTATGTGCAAAATGAACAAAATGGAACTGTCCCAAAGATCTTCTAGCAGCAATCTGTGCACTTTATACAAACACCTCAGTACAAATTAGGCTGGCAGGCACAGGAGTGCTCTCGGAAAAAATCCAGACACACAGAGGCTTGAAACAGGGCTGTGTCCTTGCAGCTTTCCTATTCAGTTTATATATAGTGTATCTAGGAGAATCGCAGGTAGAAGTGAGGGTTTTCCACCTAAAATAAATGGGAAATTTACGCCGTGGATCCTATATGCAGACAATATTGTTCTTATGGACTTAATCCCAGTAGGCTTACAGAGAAGAATTAACTGCTTACTCCAATACCTCGGAACCAGTGATATGAAAATGAATGTCTGTAAATCTAAAATTTTAAACATGTCATCCGCCCAAAGACACCAGCAAATAGAACAGGTTTGGTGGATAAGTGATGCGCAGATAGAAGTTGTGGACACAATGACATACTTGGGGATTGTCATAAATAAGAACTATGATGACAGTGCCCACTATCATGTGCTCAGACTAAAGACCAAGCACCTGGCAGCACAAGGCATGAGAATCCTCCTGAAATATGTCAAATTTTCCCTCATACAGATCTTGTAATTCTAACGCCAGAAGGTGGTTTCCATTTTGTCATATGGTGCATAGGGTTAGTTGTGTATGGCTTGGAAAATCTGGGTCCTATTAGAAGGTTTGTTTTGGCGCAAATGTCAGCAGCTTCCCAATGCCTTCTCAATGGCGGTCATATGCCAAGAACTTTGACAACAATCCCTAGAGAGTATTGTGTTGTGGAAGTCCATAATACTATATGGAAAAAGTAGATTGGCAGAAGAAGAATGACCTCTAGACATTTTTAAATGCCAAGGAAAAGCCAATAACCAAGTGCTGCGAAAATGGTGTGCCAAGATCGAGAGAATAATGATAGACCATGAATTAGAGGATAATGAGTTACTTAACAACCATTAAAAATCAAACAGAAGCTACAAGAGAAGGATTGGATTCAAACGGTGCACTTGAGGAACTTAGAACCCAAAAGACCATGCCGTGAGAGAGAAAGAAAAGATTGAGCCAACTCCCATTATATCTGCATAGGTTCCCCTCACCATTCTACAGAGACCTCCTTTTGAGAGTGGAACATAATATCCTCGATACAAGAGAGGTGGCACTTGAGAGGAAGTTAATATCTCCGGAAGAAGCACATTGTAGATTCTGCGGATTGCATGGAATGGATGCATCGGACCAACTTTGTCAAGCTTAAGAACTAAATACCTTAGGAAACATCAACAGATCCGTAACATTGAACTAGACCAGAGCTGGTGGGAGTGGATCCTAATGGGAGAGAGTACCAGCCTTTGTCTGTAGGTCCTTAGGTTTATTGAAGCTATTCTATTAAAGTCCAAGAAATTGAAGTCCACTTAAAAATAAGGAGCCAGAGGCCACATGAACTGTTAAGAACAGAATCTGATTTGTCTTGTTTTTATCCTTTTCTCCCTTCCCCATTGACTTAAGTTGGAGGAAAGACTGATATGTCCTGGAATGGAATGAAATAATTAATGTAAATGCTTAGAATAACTTGGTTGTGTCATGTTGTAGTATAAACAATTTTAATTAATAAACATTTAATTAATATAAATATATATATTTCTTGTGGTTTGCAGACATGTTGCTGTTATGATGAGTGTTGTGGCACATAAAATGTGCACCACGACTAGCGTGCATTATATGCTCTGACATGTTTCAACTTAAATATCAGATACATATTGATCAAACATAAAAATCCTTGGCCATTATTTTTCTCCAAAAGCATACTTTGATTTTATGCGTAGCAGCCAGGTCAGGTGCTATTTGTTCCACTCCCCTTTCTCATAGGTGTCTTATTTAATGAATGAGCATGGTCCTCACTGTGGCTAACTTTGAAGGCCACAGGGGAGTAAAGAAAAGTATGAAAATTAGGTGTTAGAGGCGTACAACAGTCGTTATACATGGTTCACTCTTGCTGGCATTTTAAAACTATTTTGCAGGTGGAGAGAGAAGAAGAATGGGGAATATGTGTCATCCACCTCATTCCTACCCTGCCAGCAAAATCACTTGGCTTTATGCCTGCATGAGATTTTCATGAAGGTGTACAACAAATGGCTTCCCATGGACTCTGCCTGCATTTAGTGCCTGCTAAAATGAGGCCCCAACCAGAAAGCTTAATTTTCAGGTGGCTTTTACAATGCTATTATAAAATGGAGAGAAAAATGGAAGCGTAAAGGTGATTTTGTCTGTATTTACTCTTTCCGTTTGTACTCCATTTTGGAGAAGTGGATAATTGTATGAAGGAGACCATTTGCACATAAGTGCAAATATTTGTGATAAGCTACATGCAATGACCTGTTTTGACATAATTTATCTTACTGATTGAATGATTTATATGCGTGCAGTGAGCTTAGTGTATTTACAGACATTGATTTATTAAAAACCAAACCAGATAGGTGTACTTACAATATGCAGACTGTATGCAAACAAGGCCACCTGAGACTATGTTGATTGACACAAAATGCATGTTTGTAGGGTTGAGCAATTTATTGTTTGGGGCATATGGCCCTGTAATTTTCACCTGGTGCCTCACCAGAAACACCATCGAGCTCCTCGATTCCCAATCACATTTCTTTCTACCCAAGAAGATGTAATACTGGACAGGCAAAACTGCTAGAGGGAAAGGGCTGAGTTGGTGGTACTGTTCTGTGATCCCCAGTGCATGTTGCCTTTCCTAAGGGGCAATGCAAGGATTGGTGATTTGGTTGCCTGTAACAAGATATGGATGTGCTTGTTAAGATCTCCTCAGTGTACATTTCCTTGTCTCTGTGTTCTTTACCCCCACCACCCAAGTAACTGCGTGCAGTGCTGTAGTGTAGGAAGAGAGATGGAGCAGAACCCAGAGGTTGTGTGTCTGCAGCACTGGGTAGTCCAATTTGGCAGGCTATGACGGACTTCCCAGTTTCAATGCATACATGTGGTGAATTTAGTAGTGCAGTCAAGACCCAATCCTATTGCACAGCTTCTCGTGTTTCCAATCATGGGCAGAGTTGTCCAAATCTTTCGCAAGGAAGCAAAATCCATGTCCCATGTGTTGTCCTGTCCATTGGTAGGGTACAACATAAAGAAACTCTAGGACCAATGCTGAGTCATAGCGTAAAATACTCAAGCACTCATTTGTCCCATGCTGATTTACTGCTGTTGCAAATGGGCTGTTCTGGTGCTGTATTTGGGGCCCCAATGGGTGAAAACTCACAATGTCTTTCTTGTGTCTTTTTTCATTAGGTGCAGCACACTGAATGAGGAGTCCAGATGCTGCATGGCATTGCACAGTACAGTGTTTATGAATAGCTGTCTTTAGACCAGGAATTAAATAGTCAATTATTTTGTTGTAAGCAAGCCCCATTGGCAAGCACTGAGACTAACCCATTGCAATAGATTCAGAGATTCAGATATGTGTGCCCAGGTAAAAGGCCATGTTTAAAACACCATTACATAGAGCTAAATGTGAGTTAAATATTGCGTTCAGCTTATGTTGGTTGACTCGTAATTCAAAGAGGAGAACAAGGTCATTATGTTCAGCATCTGATGAGTCAGTAAAGTTAATTCTGCCTCGCCGAGGTCTCGAACAGGCCCTGAATCTGGACCTGGCAATAAGTCCCTATCCATTATGTAGCTACTTCATGAAAGCATATCATTAAAATGATTCCTTTGTTTCACCACATACCTGCATCGGCAGACCTGTTATTTGCAGGACCTCAACACAAAAGCAATTCTCTGCAGCTTTAGAAATGATAGGTTTTTGAAGTGGCATGTAATTAACTAGATTATTAGCTCTGATTATTTACCCCTTTGTTCGATTATAAAAACAAAAACAGATTTGAACTGAGCAGAGTGACCCCAGTCACATGCCTGTAAGAAAGATACATTCAAATGTATTCATTATTAATACATTTGTACATTTTGATAGCTCAGTTAAGGATGCAAGTAGAAAAGCCTGAAGAATGTCACTGAATTCAGAAGTGTCTTTCAATTCTGAATATGTATTCTGAATATGTAGTTCTTACTAATGGAACAGGTCCATAAAAGATATTATAAGAAAAATACATATTTCTGTCCAGTTTAATCATAATTCCTGAGGTAGGGGACATTGCCATATGCTGCCTTAACACGTGTTAAAAACATTGTAGTGATTAAAGCAAAGAAAAGAGGAGGGCTATTTCTGGTGTGAACAGGTGAAGGGAACCCATCACATGCTCTGACCAATCCAGAATTGGCACACCAAATGATGCCGCATGGGTGGAGTTTGCTGAGTATTCAACATAAAACACTTAGCATCAAATACCTCGGAAGAGAGAAATAGTTTATTTGGAAAGAAGCAAAGGAAGAGAGCCTGCCTGCTAGGGGAAAACGCGTATTTGGGTTCCAACTGGAAGACGCTTATAGAAATTCCCATTAAGGATGCATTTTCCAGAGAAAATTCTATGCAAAGTAATTTGTCAAGATAGAAGATCTCCTGGGAGCACATTGAAAGACTGAGAGGCCTTTTGAAAGAGAAAACTAAATTGAGTAAAGTAACCTTACAGCATTTAGATAAATGTCCCAAGAATTAATTAAATTCCACATAGCAATTGAAAGCATTTTGTGGGATCCCTGTTCACAAACGAAATCAGTAAACAAGGGTCTGGGCCTGTAAATGAACATTTGCGGAATACATTTAAAACAGACTGGGACACCCTGCTAAATTCAATTCTATTTTTGTTTTAGTAATTGAGCAAAGGGGTACAAAATCAAAGCAAATACATTATAATGTATGTGTTGGAAATGGAACAAATGAAAAAAGAAAGAAACAAAATACATGCTTGTCAGCATGAGAAAGATTCTTTACAAAAGGATTTACAAAATGCACAATAGTTACTAGACACCAGAACTAAAGTGTTCAAGCCTATTCAGACCAGTGTGATTTAAACTAGGGGGCAACTAGTACAATGTGAACACAAAATTATAATTGAAAAGGATAATAACGGTTAATTAAGAAAATCAATTAAAGAAAAAAGTTATGAATAAGTAGCTAAATAAGATTGATGGAAGTAGGGAGACCCCCTACTATTCCTGGAAATACCCCTCTACTTTCCCGATGGGCCCTGAGAACTACTAGAATAACTGATACGCCTGGTAATAGTAAAGACACAGGAGGTGCCGTATACACAATTTGCCCTTCCCATAAACACCAATAGAAACAAAAAAGAGCTGAATCACTTGTCAGATACATAGGAATATCTAGATTGTCACGTGAGAGAAGTTGGGTGGCTGACTTAGTAGGTCAGGAGAGGATACAAAAGGAAATCAAAGCAATCCTAAACAGCACATCAATGAGGAATTGGATCAAAATGAATTGCAAAAAAAAGAATTGCAGCATATCATCCAACAGTGGGACCATCAGTCCATTTGGATAACCTTGAGAAATCAGGAAGACAATTCTGAAAAAAACATTCTGAAAACCTTTTCTGCACCAAGGACAATAAGGGCAACCCAGACCCGGTAGGTAGATTGGCAAAATGATTTTGAGCAACAGCAGGAAGAAACACAATATTATCCAACCTCCTCAAAGGTGTGGGGCCATAACGCAGAACAACAATGTAGAAATGAGAAAGACCCTTATAACATATAAATAAAAATACTTCCTACAGTCCTTACGACAGGATGAGTATATGTCTAAGAAGGAAGAAAAGTTCAAATAGTGGAATTGACTCTGATGAAGGAGTTTGGATTGAAGTAAGAAGACATAGAAAAGAACAACACAGTGACATTTGGTGAATGATCCAATCAAACACATTAAGGTTATAAAAAGCTGCAGGGCCCCTTATCATGCAAATGCTAAACATTCTGTTTGGGAACATTCACAATTATACCAACAGATGAGGGTATCATTTGGATTGAAATATGATAAACAATATTTCAGAGTGAACAACGACAAGGGGAAAATATTGCAAATAAATATGCACAAGGAGAAGGGTAAAAGGAAATAGGTTAGAAAAGGTAAGCCACCAACCGCACTTCATGCTTCATTTATATCCCATCAAAAACATCCCAGACGATTTGGAAAAATTGGCAATGGCCAATAGTGACCTATCTTCATGTCTTCAGATACAATCAGACAAAAGCATGACAGTGAAGTTCAGCGATGAGAAAAATGTGACTATCATATCTGATAAAGCGGGTAAAGAGATGCTGATAGGACCAAATGTTTTCACTTTCAAAGATAAATTGCAAGCTCCTAAAGGAACCAATTATATAATTGAAAAGTATGTGATTATGAAAATAGCCAAGACAATCCTAAACATGAGACCCAAAAAGGAGGAAATACAAAATTGATTAGATGACAACAAAAATGTTATTTCTCCATCTCCAGACCTTTCTTAGGACAGCTCTCTCATAAGAGGCAATGACCTGGAACGTAAGGAACACAGGGAAGTCATTGTTCCGAATTTGATTTCAAAATGTATTTTTATTACTTCTGAGTCCTTAACCAACCCTCTCGAACTTGAGCTTGAGGTTCATGACCCCCCACACATGAGAAAGATACATTCAGCACTGTCCACTAAATCAAACATTATTTCTAAGTTGGAAATGAAAGATGAGAGAATGTTCACACTGATTTAAGTCAAGTGCAGGGACAGAGTGACCTATTGGCTCTCATGGATGGAGGTTCCGAAGTGACCTTAATCTCTTGAAGTATTTGATATTTTGAACCCAGGAAGAGTAGAACATTTTGCATTACTCTTAAGCCCCTCCATGGGGAATTATACAACTTTGATGGAAAGGAGATTCCAGTAGATGGAGTTACCAAAGAAGAAAACAAATACAGTGACTTTGATTCACCAATCCAATCTTAGTCATAACTCTTTATGTCACACCTTTCCTACTGGGAACAATTTTTCTTCCAAAGCTTTTGTCTTTGATGGACTGCATTAACCAGGTTCTCTGGTACAAAACTCGCCACCTAATGCAGTTAAAAAGACGTGACCATTATGTGAGTTTAATTAGTGTATCACCTGATTGAAAAGCATCCAGGCGAGTCAAAATTAATTTCCAAAATATTTACGTCCCTGGCATCACTATCATATCAGTGAAGGAAAAAGATGATACTGAAGGGACTTACACTGAACCTTCATAATAAATCTTCTGACTAATAATGAATGGTTCTCCACTTTGGATAGAGCACATTGACATTCTTTGCATGGAAGACCTCCAGTAATGGTCTATGTCAACCAGTGGATAACTCAGGAGAGAAAGTAATCAGACTAGCTCCTATGCATACTAAAGGAGAGCTGATGTTCTTCCCCATTCAAATTAATTTAGGTCGGAATCCAGTTCTCTCAGAAGTTTTCTTGATTCAAGAAATACATTTTATCAGGAAAAACTACAAAAGTACAAAAAGAAATGAAGATTCCAACATTTAATCGATTTGATGTGAATCTGACCTCTAAAATGTGATCCAAAACTCTGAATTACTAGTAGGTGAATGTTGAGGATCACAATTGCAACCAATACAATAAATCATAATTGCTGTTTCATAAGAGGTATTATTTCTGATGTTTAAATCAGTATTGACATACTACATAGATTAGCAATGAATCTGGATTGTATTAACAACAAGGTCTGGCCCAGAAATGGGTGAAACCAGAAGGATTTTAAGAATCTGAAGAAGACACAATTTGATCGGCTCAATTGCTAAATTATGCTGTTAAAGTTAAAATCAAAGAAGACACCATTTTTTTTCTGCGATTATGCAACATTATAGTTTGCCAATAAAGACAAGAAAAGAAATGACCTTGTTTAAAAAGAAAGCTTTCATTTATTTATGTAAATAATGTTCTTCAACAACAAGAACCTTATCTATATCCAAGTCCAATAGCAGATTTCAAAGATGATACCATTTGAAAAAAGGCAATAAGGATCCCAAATGTGCCATTTTTTCTCAATACACCTCTATGGGAACGGTGGTGTATTCCAATTTTTTTAATTGATTTAACAATTTGTATCATTGGTCAAATACCTGAAGCTTCTTATGACAATACAGATGGTGTCAGACCACAGATGTTTTATACCTGACAAGGTGGGAGTGCGAGCAGGCTTCTAGAGATTTAGAAACCACAATATAGGCAGTGATAAAAGACGCATAACATCTGCATTCCTGTAAAGGACTGGAAGTTTGACCATCTTTACCCATCATTCATACTTAAAATTTCAAACAGCACTATGATATACTTGATTACAAGACGACATGCAGAAATAAAGTACTAAGGAACTTTCAGCCTGATTCATGGAATAATTTGCGTGAAAAACGCAGATTTGCACGCCTTTCTGCCCGAAAATCACCATATTTCAAACAGGGATTTTCGGGCAGAAAGGAAAGCAAATCTGCAGTTTTCACGCAAATAATTCCATGAATCAGGCTCTTTATCTCTATACGTACTTAGGGCAAATCACTAGACACATTGCCCAAGCAGCTACCTATTTGATAGGCACTTGACCCACCTAAATTGAATATTTGAAAAGTGATGGTGTCAATTTAAAAATGTTAATGTGGAAACAATATCCAAAGATTTGAATTATTAACATCATGAAGATTTATCAAATATCAGATTGTTTTATTATCAAGCTAACCTACTTTTTATGACAACACACCGCTGAGGAAGTTCTGTTATGTGTACGAATATACAAAGAGGAATTAAATATGTTGGGTGAATATCAACTGCATTTATAAGCAGGTGTTTCAAAAACCATTGATTGACATTGTTTGCTGCCTATTAGTAAAGGACATTTTAAGATTCATACTGGAGTAGTGTGATGCACACTTGTTACGCGTCACGACCACAAACATTTCTTTGTTAACTTATTAGCAGGAAGCGTTGGACAACACCTTTTTTATGATTGTTAAATGTAGTATTAATTTCTGTCACAACACACTTTAATGGGTAGCAGAAGTCACTTTTTCTTTCACCTGTTTTCTAAAAGACTCTATTGTATGTTTTAAGATTTTATATAAGAATAAAATATTGGTTATAGTAATTATCACTCTGGAGTTTGGTATTCTGTTGCAGCAATAGAGATGTTAAGTAACAATAAAGCTTTGTTTTTGATGGGACACGTAAATCACTCAAGCAGCAGTCCATCTATTAAAGTCACAGGTGAAGAAGGAGTGGGGGTGCTTTCTAACAGAGTCTGTGAAACAACTGAAAAGACGTATTTCCCAAGCTCCTGCTTGGCTTATCCCATCAAAAACAAACCTTTATTTGGAAAAAGGGTTTTCTGACACTCGTTAAACTGCTGTCTTGTACCAGAAGCATGACCAGGTTAATAATGTAATTTCATATGCAAGTAAGGCATTACCTTTCAAAAGTAGGTTGAATTAATGTGGGAAATCACTTCTGGCAACTGTATATGTATTCAGAAACTACCATCATTTTTCTCCTGGGAACATATTATATTTGAGACATCCCACAAGCCTCCACATTATTTGCAGAATAACCATATTTGGTGTGGTGAAGTCTCCAATTCAAGGATTACTTCTTGAAATGTTGTCTGTGCCTGACTAACCTATAGAAATAAGATACGGCCAAAATAAAAAGAGCACAGAGAACGAGGAGATCTATTTGATTGTATTAAGGATAACTTTGTAGATTATGAATCTTTCAGAACAACTGACAATGCAGAGGAATGTCTAGCTTCTCCTCACAAGGTGTATGAAGAAATCACCTGTGAGGAAATGTCCAAAGATCATGTGGATGAATGTTCATACAATATCACAGAAAATAAAGAGATGGAATAGCTGTTTTCAGAAATTATTTGGTGAATGACACTAATGAGTCGTCACCTGTATAAAAAAAATCGGTCCCCGTGTGAGTAAAGTGACTCAAATTATTCCAATATATCACGCTGTCCATCTTGCAGTAAATCATCAACTCCAGGTACTAGAGATAACTACTGATTCACATTGTGCCTTAAATTAATTTGTATGAGAAATGGGAGGTTCCTTTGTTAAAAAAGGAAAACGTGGATGTGTTACAAGTAGAAGCTGCAACCCAAGAATGCAACGTGCAACAGTAATAATAATTAAAAAAGACAATGAGAAGAAATAAAGCGGATTGCATGAAGAATCCTTTTGAGTAATACATTTTTAAGCATGTCCATGAGGGAAAATACTTTGAAAAAAAATGTAATGAACACATAGGGCCTCATTACGACCCTTGCGCTCCTGTAATGAAGGGTGTCAGTACGGGACGGCACCCTTCATTTCAGGAATGCTGATTACGAGGTTCCCTTTGTGGGACATGGAACAGACGTCTGGTAAAACCAGACGTCTTTTCCGGGTCCCACGAGGGGAAGAGGGAGGTAATAATGGGCCATTTGTAATGTGCCCGTTATTACCTCCCTCCCCATTTCCATTGAGCCCTATGGGTGCTCAAATGGGAATGGGGAATGGCTCCTTCAAGGAGGAATTACCGGGTCCTCCAATGTTGGAATGACCCCGTTAGTCCTCATTGAAGGAACCCGGTAATGTAGCCCGGTTTGGAGGCAGCCATGGTGCTAATAGCACCATTGCTACCTCCAAACTCATAATGAGGCCCATAATGTTATAACTGTTATTCAAACACACTTATATTTTAGTATTGTAGGTGCCATCAACCCCGTCCCGCCTGATTACGAGGTACCCTCGCGGAACCAGGTCTGCACGTCTGGTTTTACCAGACGTGCAGAGCGGGTCCCGCGAGGTGAGAAGGGAGCAAACAACGGGCCGCTCGTAATCGGCCCGTTGTTTGCTCCCTCCCCATTCCCATTAAGCACTATGGGTGCTGAAATGGGAATGGGGCACGGCTCCTTCAAGGAGGAATTACCGGGTCCTCCAATGTTGGAATGACCCCGTTAGTCCTCATTGAAGGAACCCGGTAATGTAGCCCGGTTTGGAGGTAGCCATGGTGCTAATAGCACCATTGCTACCTCCAAACTCATAATGAGGCCCATAATGTTATAACTGTTATTCAAACACACTAATATTTTAGTATTGTAGGTGCCATCAACCCCGTCCCGCCTGATTACGAGGTACCCTCGCGGAACCAGGTCTGCACGTCTGGTTTCACCAGACGTGCAGAGCGGGTCCCGCGAGGTGAGGAGGGAGCAAACAACGGGCCGCTCGTAATCGGCCCGTTGTTTGCTCCCTCCCCATTCCCATTAAGCCCTATGGGTGCTGAAATGGGAATGGGGAAGGTCTGGGTCCGGGTTCCTAGAAGGAGGAATTACTGGGCCCTCCGAACTCGGAATGGTCCGGTAATTCCTCATTCTGGCAACCCGGACCTGGACGCGATTTCGGTGGCAGCCATGCCACCAATAGTGGCATGGCTACCGCCGAGGTCGTAATGAGGCCCACTGTCTTTTTTTCTCCAACAGACCCCAAAGAATGCCTACCAAAAAGCAACTCCATAGAAAGCAATGCAGAAGTAGAGCAAATCAAAATAAAAGTGTTCAAAATAAACATCCATCTCTAGCAGATTTTGTACAAAAAGTTCAAACAAAACAGCTAATACGGTCATTAAGCGAAATAAAACAAGCTTCCAGTACAGAAACTTTGCCTCCTCTATCAAAATGTAAAACAAAACAGAAAGTGATTAACAAGACTTCACCTACCACTACTGCTAACACTGCACCTATAAATCTTGATGTAGTGGCAAGTAACCATACCCAAAAAAATATTTAACAAAAAATATTCTGCCACAAAATAGCTTCTTAAACATCTGTGGAGGTGGATGGAGTCACACCACGATAACAGAACCATATTTTAATGAAGAAGCATATAAACAAAAGCAAATAAACACAATTGCCATACATAGCAGTGGATGAAGGTATTAAACATGTAATAATACCATTATGGAACAAGAAACTCTGCTCACAAACATATCCCCTGAAAACTCAGTATCACCTCTCCATTAAACTGACCCAAAATGTGCAGTCTACAAATGGTTGTGCACATCAATGTGTAACATTGCCAAAAAATCTTAAAAATATTAGCGCCAGTTCCTCAATCAGTATGTAAAAAGCAAAGACAAATTCAAAATGAAACTACTGCAAAATATGGATGCCTGTCCAGTGCGCAAATACACAGGACTACAAGAACATTCATTAGCCTACATTTCAGGACCTATTTGCAAAAGCACCTTCCATCATATCAAAATGATATCAACACATCGTTCAACTATAAGAAATCTGATTCATAAACTTTTACTATGCTAAAAGTCCTGCTTTAGCACTAGCCAATTTAAATAACAATCTTCTACATGGTACAGTCAAACAAGTACTCGAAGAAATAGAGCATATCCAGCAAAAATATTTTGGAAGTAAAAGCAACTTACAAAAATACAATAGCTTTAAAACAAACTAGCAACTACTATCCAAATAGCAACCTTCTATTACACACATACAAAAAAGAAATACTAAAGTTTAAAACTACATCCACTGAAGTACTAAACCATGTGTGTGTGTGTGTGTGTGTGTGTTGCTGCAGGGCTTTCTTTAAAAGTAGCACAAAAACTGTAGATGTAACGTACAAAATAGAAGACAATGAAGATTCCAAATGGTTCCTATTAGCTCCCTACCTTATTGCAGAAAACAAATACGAAATTACTGATCCCTTAATACTTTGCAGTTACTGCACTCCAAAACTTGACAACAACCAAAATTCTTCACGTGCTATCAAAAATTACTTGGAATTATTTTCACTACCAAAACCCCTGCAACAACTCAATTTATATGAGAGCATCATAATTCAAACAGTGCACCCATTTCAAGCAATAATACGCCTTCAACCAAAAACAGCAAAATGACCTCCCTTTGAATTAATGAAAGGCATTTGTGGCAAAGTAGTTTATTTACCATTAGATCTTAAAGAAAATGTACACGCTCTAGCCAATAGATCAATCTTTAATTGTCTTAGTAAATGGCGTACCTACAAAAGACAAATACATTTGGCAACAACATAAAGTTAGACAAGCCCTGCAATATCAGAAAAACAACAATGAATACTACAAAGAAATTAATATTGAAGAAAACCTGAGAGAAACCATTGAAATAATTCAAGAGTCACCAGAAACTGGTCAATTTCAACGTCTAAATCCTGCTACAGAATCCATTATTTTAGACCATTATACAATTTATCCTTTACACTCTAAAGACATTATAGATGATGCACTGGAAACGTACCAAATGCAACAAGCCAAAGGATCTCCAAACAGCACATGGGGAAAAAGTATAGAAGCACATGCCTTTCCTCTATTCTTTCCTACTGGGAAAGGGGGAAGGTATGATGATAGACCCATACAAATACCAGCATCAGAATATTGCTCTTTACGAATGTATTCTGACAACCCCAGATTCAGACAAAATGTGGAATAATTATTCCACCTTCTCTTTGAAAGTGAACTGGAACTCTATGCTACGGAGTTGCACACACATAAAAATCAGGTACCCATTTTCCAAATATGTTAGCTATGCAATTTCTACAAAAAGTGCAAGAAAAAGATAAGGTTTTACAGTCAAGTATTACAAATCTTTAAGCAAACATGCGTGGTACAAATGAATACTGGTTCCAACATCACAGAGATGTACGCTGCATGATAAGAAACATTGGCCCATCCACTTGGTTTGTTACATTAAGTTGTGCAGAATATGCATGGGAAGATTTACACAATTTCCTACGCAAAGCAAACAAAAACAAAACAATCATAGATATAAAAACACCAGGAGAACTCTGCTCTCCAGATCCTGTAAATGTATCAAGATATTTCCATCATCGCTTCATTGCTATGCTCTACCTTATTTGTAATAAAAGTTTTCCTCCCATTGGAGAAGTACAGCACTTCTTTTGGAGAAAAGAATACCAAGCAAGAGGAGCTCCACACAGCCACATGCATTTATGGATTAAAGATGCTTCTAAATTTGGTCAGGACAGTGTTGCCATTATGTGGCAGCTTATCCAAAAATATGTCACTTGTGAAATTCCTTCACAAACAACACATAGGGCCTCATTACACGGATGGCGGTGGACCAAGGTTCTATTAGCATCTTGGTCCATGCTGGTAAAATACCGGCACCGCCTTGGTGGAAAGGGGAATTACCGCCCTATTCCAAGGTTGGTGGGGCGGTAATTCCCCCTTCCCCCATTGCCCTTCCCCATTCCCATTTTTGCCCCATAGGGCTCTATGGGAATGGGGAAGGCGCTAATTATGGTACCGCAAATTGCGGTACCGTAATGAGCTCCCTGGTCCCTTTGCGGGATGGTTTTTAACACCTGCAAAAAGCAGGCGTTAAATTCCCTAACCCGCAAAGGGACCTCGTAGTAAGGCGGTAAGTGTTTACCGGTACCGGTAAAATACCGGTACTGGTAAACCCTTACCGCCTACCGTGTAATGAGGCCCATAGTGACCATCATGCACAAATTTTACAATTTCAAAGACACAAATGTGGGAAATATTGTCGTCGCAAATATAAAAACAAAGGAAAATACTTTACCAAATGTCACTTTGGTTTCCCTAGACCAGTTACAACAACAGGTCAAGTAAACAACTTCATGTCTTCAGTTAGACATAGGGGGTCATTACGAGGTAGGATTTAACCATGCCGCTATTAGCGGCATGGCTACCCCCTTACTGGGTACTGGGTCCGGGTTCCTTGAATGAGGAATTACCGGCCATTCCAACCTTGGAGGGCCAGGTAATTCCTCATTCAAGGAACCCGAACCTGGTACATCCCCATTCCCATTCGAGCCTCCATAGGGCTCAATGGGAATGGGGAGCATGCTAACAATAGGCTTGTTAATAACGGGCCTGTTTTTAGCATGCTGGGCTGCTCGCGGGACCCGCCAAGGCCACCTGGTAAAACCAGGCATCCTTAGCGTGTCTCGTGAGGAGACTCGTAATGAGGTGGTAGGGGGTTATCCGGGCCAGCAGTTCTACCGGCCCCATTAACCCTCCACCGCCAGGGTTGTAATGACCCCCCATACTGTCAAGGGTAAATCACCAGAGAAGACATATTATATAAAAAGAACAGAAGAATCAAAATATATCAGTGATTACAATGCAATCATTGCCCTCCTACGGCATGCAAACATAGATATGCAGTACATTACAGACAATTTCACTGCAGTTGCACGATATGTCTCAGCCTACTTAACCAAACCAGAAAAAACAGAGCTTCAAGACCTCTGGGATGACATATCATCTGACAAAACACTGTCACAGAAATTGTACAGCTTAGGCAAAAAAAATGCTCTCTCGTAGAGAATGCGGCTGCTATGGAGCTGCAGACCGTTTAACTGGTACTACCTTGTATGAAAATTCTGACAATATAGTAAGGCTAAGTCTTGGTCCTGCTAAATCTAGAAAAAGAGTTCTCAAATCATATGAGGACATACAAAGAATAGCCAAAAATGATACCAACAGCCAAGACATTTTGAAAAACAATTTACTAGACACATATTACACAAACAGGAGTACCACTTTGGAAACCATGTGTCTCTACCACATAGCCCAAAACTTCACATACAAAAATTATATAAAACCAGTTAAAAGAAAGGTAGATACAGAGTAGCAAATTGGGAAGGCAGCTTAGTGAAACTTACCAAACAAACTTTAATAAATCATATCAAATTGTCATTAAAAACTCCTCAACATAAAAAACTATATTACATGTCCCTGCTACAACTTTTTAAAATATGGAGAAAAGAAGAAGAGTTACAGGATATATATGACTCCTATGAAGATGCTTTCAAAGCAAATGAAAGTACTATAACAGACGTAAACTTTACACAGTACCAAACAATGTTGCACAATGAACAGCAACATGAAGAAGATCTCCAGGCCCAACTAGAAGTGGAAACACCTGACAGCAGTCAACCTTCTGTAACAGGAAGCCAAGAACCCCTTGAACAGCCACTGATAGCAAATGAGGCAGGCTTAGCCATGACAGAAGTAGAAAACTCCATGTGTCAGTATGAATCATAAGAAAACATTAAGAAAACCATAAGTTATTTGTGATAATACGTGAAGGTGTTTGGTTGTTGTCAAGTTTTGCAGTGCAGTAATTGCAAAGTATTAAGGGGTTAATGATTTCATATTTGTTTTCTGCTATAAGGTAGAGAGCTAATTGGAACCATTTTGAATCTTCACTGTCTTCTATTTTTTCCGTTATGTCTACAGTTTTTGTGCTACTTTTTAAGAAGGTTCTACGGCAACACACACACACACATGGTTTGGTACTTCAGCGGAAGTACTTTTAAACTTTAGAGTTTCTTTTTTGTATGTGTGTAATAGAAGGTTGCTATTTGTATAGTAGTTGCTAGTTTGTTGTAAAGCTATTGCATTTTGTAAATGGCTTTCACTTCCAAAATATTTTCTCTGGATATGCTCTATTTCTTCGAGTAGTTGTTTGGCTGTACCATGTAGAAGATTGTTATTTAAATTTTCTAGTGCTAAAGCAGGACTTTTTGCATAATACAGTTTATGGGCTAGATTTCTTATAGTTGAATGATGTGTTGATATCATTTTGATATGGTGGAAGGTGCTTTTGCAAATAAGCCCTGAAATGCAGGCTAATGAATGTCCTTGTAGTCCTGTCTATTTCTGCACTGGACAGGCATCCATATTTTGTAGTACTTTCATTTTGAATTTGTCTTTTTACATGCTGTTTGAGGAACTGGCGTAAAGATTTGAAAGATTTTTTGGCAATGTTACACATTGATGTGCACGGCCATTTGTAGACTGTACGTTTTGGCTCAGTGGAATGGAGAGGTGATACTATCAGGGTAATTCATAGAATTCAGCGCACAAGTAGCGCACGCGGCTGGCGCACAGCGTGCGCGTGCGATAGTCTGCGCCAGCCGCGTGCGCCAAAACCGAATCCGGCGCACAGCGTATTCATGGATTTTAGCTTCCCCAGGCAGCCGTGGCGCACAGTGGCGCAGCGACTCGCTGCAGCGCCAGTTACGCCCCCAGGAACGCCCCTTGCGCTGGGAAATCTCATAAAAATCACAAACCAGCGCAAGGGGCTGCGCTAACCCTGGACCATCACGGCAAGCGGCCCATGCGATTTTCAAGGGTGCGCGGGAAGTTTCACACGTCAAATCCCAGGCTACGTCCATTTCAGGGGTGCGCGGGAAGTTTCACACGCGAAAAGCTAGGCTACGGGAATTGCAGGGGTGCGCGGGAAGTCCCACACGCGAAAAGCCAGGGTACGTCCATTACAGGGGTGCGCGTGAAGTTTCACACGCGAAAAGCTAGGCTACGGGAATTGCAAGGGTGCGCGGGAAGACCCACACGCGAAAAGCCAGGGTACGTCCATTACAGGGGTTCGCGGGAAGTTTCACACGCGAAAAGCTAGGCTACGGGAATTCCAGGGGTGCGCGGGAAGTCCCACATGCGAAAAGCCAGGGTACGTCCATTACAGGGGTGCGCGGGGAAGTTTCACACGCGAAAAGCTAGGCAACGGGAATTCCAGGGGTGCGCGGGAAGTCCCACACGCGAAAAGCCAGGGTACGTCCATTACAGGGGTGCGCGTGAAGTTTCACACGCGAAATCCCAGGCTACTTCCATTTCAGGGGTGCGCGGGAACGTTTCACATGCGAAATCCCAGGCTACGTCCATTTCAGGGGTGCGCGGGAAGTTTCACACGCGAAAAGCTAGGCTACCGGAATTCCAGGGGTGCGCGGGAAGTCCCACACGCGAAAAGCCAGGGTACGTCCATTACAGGGGTGCGCGTGAAGTTTCACGCGCGAAAAGCTAGGCTACGGGAATTGCAGGGGTGCGTGGGAAGTCCCACACGCGAAAAGCCAGGGTACGTCCATTACAGGGGTGCGCGGGAAGTTTCACACGCGAAAAGCTAGGCTACGGGAATACCAGGGGTGCGCGGGAAGTCCCACACGCGAAAAGCCAGGGTACGTCCATTACAGGGGTTCGCGGGAAGTTTCACACGCGAAAAGCCAGGGTACGTCCAATACAGGGGTGCGCGGGGAAGTTTCACACGCGAAATCCCAGGCTACTTCCATTTCAGGGGTGCGCGGGAACGTTTCACACGCGAAATCCCAGGCTACGTCCATTTCAGGGGGGCGTGGATAGTTGAACACGCTACTCCGATCGTTGGGTCTTCACAGGTCTTCCCTGTACAGCCTCCACGTCCCCTGCATGCAGTCCACACCACAGGGGATTACCCTGCACACCTGCTCATGACTCCCACCCCCCAGCAGTCATGGGGCACCCTCCACCAGGCCCCCACCCATGTCTCCCACCACCCCCACCCCCCAGCACTGTGGGGCACCTGCCAGCAGGCCCCCACTTATGTCCCACTCATGTCTCCCACCAACCCCACCCCCCAGCAGTCATGGGGCACCCTCCACCAGGCCCCCACCCATGTCCCACTCATGCCTCCCACCACCCCCACCCCCCAGCACTGTGGGGCACCTGCCAGCAGGCCCCCACTTATGTCCCACTCATGTCTCCCACCACACCCACCCCCCAGCACTGTGGGGCACCTGCCAGCAGGCCCCCACTTATGTCCCACTCATGCCTCCCACCACACCCACCCCCCAGCACTGTGGGGCACCTGCCAGCAGGCCCCCACTTATGTCCCACTCATGCCTCCCACCACACCCACCCCCCAGCACTGTGGGGCACCTGCCAGCAGGCCCCCACTTATGTCCCACTCATGTCTCCCACCAACCCCACCCCCCAGCAGTCATGGGGCACCCTCCACCAGGCCCACACAGATGTTCCCCTGCCAATAGGAAATCACAATACAGATCCCAGGATCCCATGGGCAACCACATCCCACCCCATGTCACCCCAGTCCATACACACATCCAAGGTACACATCCATTCAAAAATCAAATACCCATTACATGATACATAACCAATGAGCAGTATGCGCATGAGTCCAAGTCCGTCAGACTCACACAATGGCAACACATGACTGTGAAAACCCAGATTGTGACAGTCAACAAACCAATGAGAGA
Organism: Ambystoma mexicanum; assembly: GCF_040938575.1. Classification (NCBI taxonomy): domain Eukaryota; kingdom Metazoa; phylum Chordata; class Amphibia; order Caudata; family Ambystomatidae; genus Ambystoma; species Ambystoma mexicanum. Next base: position 754,112,295 of record NC_090936.1, read on the forward strand.
AGTCCACACAATAGAATCAAAAGAACAATGTATTAAAATGTAAGAAGGAAAAAAAAAGAAACACCTAAATGAATACACAAAGTAACAGGTAAAAAACAAAAATAATCTAATGAAAGGTGAAATCCAAAAGAACGGGTGCAAAGTCAATCAAAATGGAAATCAAAAACAAACACATTGCCCCATGGTCTTAATAATAAAATCGAAAATATCCACAAACTATGTACAAAGATGATTGTCCGGGTCCAATATCCCTAAAAACCATAAAATGAAACCTACCCAAAACCTAACTAATGCTAACTATATACAAAAAACGTGGGCCATTGTCCAATCAACACAAATAATAAATAAAAATAAAGGAAACCTACTATCTACATAACTATATACAAAGGCGGCGGGCCAGTCCTGCGGCTCACTGAGAGATGTTATGGGCCAGGGCATCATCGAACTCCCTTTCTATATCCCCGAGGCGTTCATCCTCAATGGCCCCGAGGGCCCGCAGGGCTGACGCAGTGTCCACCTCCAAGCCCCTGCGGATCTCCTCGAGGCACTCGGCACGCCTCAGGGCCCTCTGCATGGAGTCCACCACCCTGACCATAGCGAGCCGCCCCTCTTCTGCCCGCCGCCACTCCGCATCTATTGCGTGGCCTAACCGCTGCCACACGGAAGACACATTCTGTCCAGGGTCCTCCTGCCCTCCAGCCGATGGCTGCCCCTCCGATGTTGATGGCCCCGAGCCATGACGCCTCCCACGTCGCTGCCGCTGTCTCTGCAGCCACTGCCTCTGCCAGCACGACGGCATCCAGGCTGATGGTATCCACCGACGCCGTCGTGCACGTGCCCTGCCTGATGATGCCGGCACATCCTCCACCTGCAGGGGTCCAGTTGCCATGGTGTCCACACCAGCTGGACCACCGACTCCCGACTGTGGCAGGGATGGGATCCCCACTGAGCCGGCTGCATTGGTCGGGGCAGGTCCACAGGGGGCCCTGGTGTCAACTGGGCCGGAAGACGGCAAGGAGAACGACCGGTGCATACTTTCCACAGAGGAGGAGATGCCCGACACATTGGCCATCACCTGCAGAAAACCCGCGGCAATGGCAGATCCCAACTGGGCCACGTCGGCACGGTGCTCTTCGTGATGATGTGCGTGCTCCTCCCGGGAAGCACGCACGTCATCACGAATGACCCCCGTGCGCAACGCGACCCCAATCAGGACCTTTTCCATGCGCCCACGGGTCCCCTCGTCCGCAGGTGGAGGGGAGTCAGATGACATAGACACCCCCTCCACCTGCGGACGGGCCTGGGACGGGGCATCCATGCTGGTGCATGGTGGTGCACTCACAGGGTCAGGGACAGCGACATGCACAGGCACCTCCACGGCGACCTGTGCTGCCTCCTGCCCCTGGCCCTGGACTGCACCACTTGCACCATGCAGGGATGCCCCCACCAGGCCTCAGGTGTGCCTCAGTCTCGGCCGCCTCCTCCTCTGTAGAAACCACCAACCTGGATGGCTCCTTGCCCTCTTCCGCTGTAGCTGGCCCCTGTGGGGGCTCACCCACCCCTTCCGCCGCAGCCGTGGGGGCATCCCCGCCGTCTACCTCCACAGCGCCGTCTCCGCCCTCTCCATCACTAGCCGCTGCATAGAGGGAGACATAGAACACAAGCATCAGGGCACTGTACAATGGTCCCCTACACAGGAAGCAATATCAGATGACTGGCAATGGTAAAGTACACTTCTATCATGTCCCTCCACAACACATGGGTCAGGCAATACACACACGCAACACCCATGGTCCATGGCATGCACATCAACATACATGTCCACTGCACTCTTCTAAAGTACGATGTCATGGAACTCACATGCATCATTGGTCATGCAAATCACACGCACACACTTCACCTCTGTCACATCCATGTGGCCTCGTACATCACAAACACAGTGGATACAAGGATGATTAGGCAGCATCAGTGAATCTGTACAGTGTCACAGACATGTGTCATGCATCCATGCCATTCAAAAGTCACAGACATGCAGGTCAAGCACACCGACCTCGACACCATACATGTACCTGGCATCAGCATCCATCCCTCACCCACACCCATGTCCACGAACATACACTTGCATGCTCACATGTGTCCAATCTGCATAGGCCTCCTCAGGTTGCATAGCAACACATACAACAACCATGTGATCCACAAATTACTGGTCGCACATGCATCGCCATGACAACACTGCACACATACATGCCTACAAGGCCCATTCCACACATACAGCATCACACAACCAGCACACTGCAACATGCACTGTCTCACACAGCAATGCCTGCACACTTACCGCTCAACTCCAGACGGGTCTCCCTCTCAAGGACTTGGGAGTGGAGCGCTGGGTGTATGCGTGCCAGGACCCTCCTTTGGATCAAACTCATGTGGCCCCGGCCCCCCTCCACGAGGCGCCGGGCCTTTGAGAGGGTCCTGGACCTGCAGTCCTCCCAACGCTTCCTGACATGTCGGTTGTCGCGGACTGCCACCCCCTCCGCGTTGATGGCAGTCACGATGTCGTCCCAGATCCGAGTCCGTCCTTCATAGTTGGCGCGGCTACTTCCGAAGAGGGCATCATACTGCCCCAGGACTCGCTCCACCAGGACCCCAACCTCGGTGACACTGAAGCTGGGGCCCCTCTGCCTCTCTGGCTGGGGGTTGCCAGTGGTGCCAGATGTTTCAGTGCCCGACATGGCAACCCCAGAGGCAGGAGTGGGTGGGCAACTTGGTCCTGGGGCTGGGCTGTGGAGTGGTGTTCTTCCAGTCGGGAGTCTTCAGTTCCAGCAGGGGTGGACACAGCAACTGTACGCCTGCAGATGGCTGATGTGCAGGCACCAAATGGCAGGGCACGGTGGCAGCAGGCAGGCAGGCAGGCAGCAGCAGATGGCACGTGGGAGGCTGCTCGGGGCACTGGGGGGCAGTAACTCGGCCTTCTGGGCAGGAGCGTGGTCTTCCGTGTGTGAACGCGTGGCCAGCTTGATACGGAGTGAATTGGCACGTGAAAATCATGCACGTCTGCGTGGAATCCGAGGAAAGGCCCTCAGCGCGTAAGCACGTCAGCACGCGTACGCGATTTCATTGGTCCAAAGGGCCAGGCGCGTAAGCGCGCCTATGACGCACGGGTGTTTCCCAACCCACGTGAAAAAAATACACGTGCCGCGCGAGCGCGTCAGCACGCGTACCCGATTTCATTGGTCCAAAGGGCCAGGCGCGTAAGCGCGCCTATGACGCACGGGTGTTTCCCAACCCGCGTGATTGGTCCAAAGGGCCAGGCGCGTAAGCGCGTCTATAACGCACGGCCGTTTCCCAACCCGCGTGAAAAAATAAACCTCCCGCGCGAGCGCATCAGCACGCGTACGCGATCTCATTGGTCCAAAGGGCCAGGCGCGTAAGCGCGTCTATAACGCACGGCCGTTTCCCAACCCGCGTGAAAAAATAAACCTCCCGCGCGAGCGCGTCAGCACGCGTACGCGATCTCATTGGTCCAAAGGGCCAGGCGCGTAAGCGCGTCTATAACGCACGGCCGTTTCCCAACCCGCGTGAAAGAAACACAAGCCAGTGTCAATGCGTGTGATTGGAGGCTGGCCCTTCAGCGCCTACACGCGGAAGTGACGCAGGACCTGTGGGCCTGCATAAAAGGTACATGTAGAACGCCATTTCCTTGTACGTGCTTTTCGTGGAGAGCGAGTTGGTGTATTCTGTACTTCTTGTCAGTTGACACGCGATTTACTTCACGGCGTTCAAAGGTCGTACTCCCTGTTACCTCTGACAGCTTTTTCTCTTTTGCTCTTTTTCCTGGGCCTGTTTCCTCACACAGCGTACCCTTCTACTGTTGTCCTGTCTCCTCAGACAGCGTCCCATTCTTCTTTTGGCGGGGGTGTTGCCAACGCGCACACGCGCGTCTTTTTGACGCATTTCTCCCTGGCAGACGGTGAGTTGCGCACGCATCTATCATCTGTGCTTGCCCCGTGTGTCACGTACCTCTTCAGAGGTCAATCTAGGCTGCGTGTGACACGCATACGTTCATTCTTGTGTTACTGGATGCCACAGCGTAGTGCAGGGTTTTTTATACGCACACGTGGTCTAGGAGGGGTATCGTGCACGTTCCTTAACTTTTTTGGGGTGCCTGTGCGTTGCGTGACCCGTCATCTTTCCCCAGGGGTGTCATATAGCCTTGCCACTGCACTAGGGTACGAATACCATCTGGTACCCAACCCCTTTGACACCCAATTGCCCAGGACAATTGTGCACACCCACTCCCATACGCACAATAACATCAGTGCCATGGTTGGGAGGCGTGCAAGCCGTAAGGGTGGCAAAGGTGGCCGAGCCACACGTGGTGGCCGTGGAGGATCCACTAGGGGACGTGGTTGTGACTTGCAGGGTGCCCCTGTCCCCCCCAGTCTGGAGGACCAGTCAGGGACACCCATGCCCCCCCCCTCCCCCCCCCCCCGGTTGAGGGTCATGTGGCTGATACCAACCCTGATCAGCCCTTGTTGGACCAGCCCATTGTGGCACCAGACCTGTCCGAGGGTGACTCCATCGCTGACATCCAGGTCAGCAGGTCCACTGCACGTGCACCGGTGCACATTGGTGTGATCAGGACACGCGCATCTATACCAGATAGGTAATCTGCTGCCCCCCGTGGGCAGGGTGTGGCTCCATCCACCCCACCTCTCATACACCCTGCCAAGACTGTGTCGGTCCTAGTTCATGCACCTCAGATCAGGCCTGACCCTATCCCTCTACCCCCAATGCCTGCACCTACTCCCATGCTGAGTGTGCAATCCCACACACCCAGTACTGAGTCCACCACGGCTCCTGCCCCTAGTGTCCACAGCGGCGTAGGACACTCTGGATCCCCACCCCCTTCCAAGCGGAAGAGGAAGAGTGCACGTCCGGCACAGGCTGATGCCCCAGGCACGGCTGCACAGTCCGGCCCATCAAGGAAGCCCAGCTTCACAGACGCCGAACTGAATGCACTTGTTCAGTATGTGTCAGACCATGATAGGGAAATGGTCATCGTTGCAGGGTCCAAGACCACACATGCCAGACGCCAGGCACACTGGCAGACCATTGCTGACAAAATAAGTGCCCTTGGAGTAGTGAGGCGCACAGCTAGTGATTGCCAGAAGCGCTGGAATGACCTTAAGCGCAGGGCAAAGGATAAGCTGGCCTCAAGTCATGCCGCAACCTTGGTGACTGGAGGTGGGTCCCAAGCACAGGAAATAGAACTCACACCACACGAGTCCGTAGCTGGATCCTACGTCACCGAGGGACAACTCCAAGGTGTGGGAGATCTCCCTGATTACAAGGCATCATCCGGTGAGTGCACATGCATGTGTGTTATATCCATGTGCATGGTGTGTGTGCGAAGCCTTCATGTTGGGTGCCTGTCAAGGGGGTGTGTGGCAGAGTTGATAGTGTCACCCATGTGCCTCATCCAGTATGTTCAGTGCAACACCATGTGCCCACAGCACTATCCCTACTGCCAACAGTGCACATATGGCCCTTGAATTGTCATTTTGTCACGACATTGTTGCTCATTCTCCCCTGTCTATTCATCTTATGTCTTACATACCATTCCTACACTTTCCCCCAGCCATTCAAGTTCCATCGTCACATGCCTGACATGCAATGATACCACATGCTAATGCGTCCTCTGTATATACATGGCACTCAACATGCTGTCATACTCTGGAATTTGCCTTGACACCCACCTCCTACCTGTGTGCTCTTGTTCCGTCTGGTTTCAAGCCCCATTCCCTCACACTCCATGCTGCTCTTCATGGTCTATCTTCCCTGACTTCTACTGTTCAGACCATCGTGCCCTACTCACGACACCTGCTTGCAAACAGTCAAATGAGGGCACCCTGCCCTCCAATGCGACCCACCCTATTGCTGACAAGTACATCTGAGCCTACTCAAGGTTAACTCTCACTGACATCTGCTCATACATGCCTTTGCCTGTCCCATGGACCCTTCACATGGTCCCAGTCCTCTCTCCTTGCTCCTCTTCCACCATCAATGGTGTGACCCGTTGGGGTGTACTCTTGGCCTCCTTCCAATCCTCAGAGGCCACAATTGATGTGTATGGTAATGGGAGCATCTCAGTCCAAGGCCCTCAGGCCAACCTTATTCTCCTTGACAAATGCTACCCACATCTCATCAACTTCCTTTCCTCTCCTGCTGTCCCCCCTCCTCTCTCCTCATCTATCCTGCACTGCCTCCCTGCACCCTCCCATGATCCTTCTCCGCCTCCCACTCCAACTCCTACACATGCTGCACCTCTGATCTGTAGCACTCCCCGTAAGTCCTACAAGGCTGTCAACCTCCTCCACATTTACACTCCTTACTCTGCCGCTGCATCAGGCATTCCTCCAATATATGTCACTTACATGAGGTAATGCACCTTGACATCCTTGGTCTCATGGAAACATGTCTGACGGCCAGCTCTGTCTGCATCTTTGACACACTCCTACCTGACGTTCAGGAGATCCTCTCCTTGGCCCGGCACTACTGTGCAGGGGGGGGTGTGCCCTTGCCTTCCCTGAGGGTATTCCTGCCACTGTCACTCCTACGTAGACCTACTCCCCTCTGGAATGGCTTGTGTGACGTCTCTCTCCATCTCACCTCGACATTCACAAACTGTGCGTACTGTGTATCGGAAAACTGGTCAAATGTACTACTTCCTTTCTGAGTGGCCTCACCTCTCCTCCTCACTCATGTCCCCAGACACTGAAATCCTCTTCCTTGGTGATGTACGCATCCACCTGCATGCTTGTTGTCCCCCCCACGTGACTTTTCCGTGACCTCAGCAACTCCCTATCACCCTCTAAACTCCCGTCTGTCCCTACTCATTCTGCAGGGCACACTCTTGATGCTCTGATCTCATCTGACCTTCCCCTCTCCATCCCTCTCTGCACTCCTCTCTCCTGGAGTGATCACTTTCTCCTCTCCTCCCACCTCACCCTCACCACCCCACAGGCAAAGCCACCCTCACCACTGTCACACACCTTCTTGGTATTCCAACCCATGAAGTGTGTGTCAGTCGAGGCTTATGCTGCCAAAATCTCCCCCCCATCCAGCTCCCCCTTAGGCTCACTCCCATCCTGACAGGGCCCACTCCATGCTCCACTCTATGTCAGGTACACTGGATGTCTTTGCCACGGTCATGACAATCCGCCTGAAGCCCCATGCCAATGCTGACTCCTGGCATGACTCGGATCTTGTGAACCCAAAACACAGGTGCCGGGTGGCAGAGAGGAAATGGCCTGCATCATGCTCATCCTCTGGCAAACTGGCCTGCCGCCTGCTCCAAAGGCAATAGCGTCTCACCCTTCTCACCAAGATGAGAGCCCCAATCCAAGGGCACATATCTGCGGCATCTGACAACTCTGCAGGACACATTGAAATCTGCAAGGACCTTGCCGAGCCAGATGCAGTGTGTACCTCCCCTGTCCCCTCCGAGCCCACAGCACTGCATGACTGTCTCTGTACCCCTATAGGCCACCCCCCCAGCACTTGTCTGCGCCTACCACCATCTGCCCTCGACGTTAAGTCCTACTTACCTTGTACAGCACTTCCAGCCGCAACTTCCCCTTGCACTTCATTGTGCCACCCACCTCTGCACTTGCGTTACATGAATGACACCAGCACCAGTAGGATTGTTGAATGGCATCCCCTTCTGCCCCACCACCCCTCAGTGCTCCGCTGTACCTTCATACATTTCTGTACAGGTGCTTCACGAATGCTATATGAATCCATTACAGGTGATGGGGAGGTGGAATCTCATTGTTTACTGCATTTTGTTAATGTTGACAAGGCACTGTGCATCGTGGCCAATTGGGACTAGCAGATCCATGTCCAACATGTTAACTTCTTGATGTGATGAAGCAATGTCAGGACCAGAGTGGCCAAAATCCAAATTAGTTGCCCTCCTCTCCCTCTTCACTTGGTGGCTATGTCACATGCCATGTGTGTGATGGCATGTGCATTTGACATGGCAATCACCGGCCAATGTGTGATGCCAGTGCTAGGCAGCATGGGGAGCAGGCGTTGCTCTCCATTCTCTGTGTCATCATTGTGTGCCCTGAGCCTCCCCTCCAGACCCAGTGATGGTGAATGCATAGGAGGTTTCCCAGTCATGTGGGACATGTGTCATTGAACTACTGGCTCTGTTGTTCATCAGCCCTTGTTGTATGCCATGGTGCTAATGCCTGTTTCCATTTCTCTCTTTCATGTCTTTGCAGGGGACGACGCACTTGTTGATGCTGGGGATGTGGTGGTGGAGCCGTCCCAGGAGGGCAACCCGGGCCGACCTTCCACAAGTGAGGGACGTGGTGTGTTTGTGGGTGAAAACCCACAAGTGCTGCAGGTCGTGCTGTCGAGGGGTGTCTCTGGGGGTTCCTCCCCCGAGCAGTATTCAGGTGTAGACTCGGAGGATGACACCTATGTGCAGTCGCAGGTGAGTGTTCTTGGGAGAGAATCTCCTCTGTCCGACCCACCTGCAGCCAGGTTATTGCCCTCAATGGGGATGTCAGTGTCGGCAGCTCAGCCTCCGGTGGTTACGGATGCAGGGCCACACCACACAATCTCTGATCCTGTTCCTGGGGCTGCAGATCAGAGAGGGAATGCAGTCCTGCAGCCTGAGGCTTTGCCGGCACAGCAAGGCGCAGTCCGCCTTGCCCCAGGCAGGTGTGGTGCCCGCCAACGTGGTGGCCGTATGCCACCTGGCAATACCGCTTGGGAGCAATCCATCTACGGTATGGCCACCCAACAGGCAGCATCATCCGAGATGATTGCACAGGCCATGGATAGGGTGGCCACTTCCATTGTCCCCCCAGAAAGGCTGATGGAGCGACTGGAGCAGGCTACAGAGTCCATCTGCCAGGCACACAGGGAGGACATGTTGGCGTCCAACATGGACAGGCGGGCGGGACTGGCGACTCTGCGGGAATCACTTTCCATGGAGTCCCAGCGCCACAGGGAAGGCCTGAGGGAAGAATTCCATCACCTCAGGTCGACCCTGTCAGAGCTTGAGGCTTCATCCCATAGAAGGACAGAGGAGCAGCTGGAGCGTCTGACACAGACGCTCTCGGCCGAGATGCAGGCAACTCGTGCGGAGGTCAGGTCATCCCGGAAGTTACTGCATGGGGACCTCCGCATGATTATAATCCAGAACCAGACCTTCCAGACCCGCCTGCTTGCAGCCATGGAGGAGCAAACTCGGGCTTTGCGTGGGCTGCCTCCCATTGTCACACCATCTTCTGAGGCAGCTCCCCCACCTCCTGAGTCAGCTGCAGGGTCTGGCCAGAGCGATAGCGACTCATCTCCCACAACAGAGTAGCCGTGTGGGCCACGAGCCTATGGGGTGTTTTTACTTCCCATGATCCACACAGGTGGATTGTGGCGAGCATCCTGTCCTCGGACCTCATAGGTGGCCCCCCCCTCCCCGCCGGCCCTTTCATGGCCATTTTTTCTTATCATATTTTTCTTTTTCAAGTGTGTTGCCTTGTGTGGGTACCTGGGCATACACTGTATTGTGGCTGGGCACATGCAGGCTTGTCCTGAGTTTGGTTTCGATGCTTGGGTACCTGGCATCCACACCCCTCCTGCTTCCGTTTCCATGGGCTTGCAAAGGGTGTGCCCAAGTGACAGCAAATTACACGGTGACATTGGACTCCCATGAGCTGTTGGGCAGTCCATAGTCAATACTGTGTAGACATTCATAGTGTACATTGTTGTTGCACCTAACTATGCATGATGGTTTGATATGTGCCTCAACTTACATATGTTACTCATGTTTTGCAGGTATTTCACACAGTTCTTCACACGGGCATACTCTCTGGAGTCAGACTACATGTCGGTAGATGTGCAGTGACACTTTTGCGTGGCGCCATCACTGTACATCTGGACGGTGAGGACATACCAGCACAATCAGGTATTGAGACTACCATTGATTACATGCATTGTGTCTTGTTTTGGTGGGCTTCAGGGTGGGTTGGTGTGTAATTTGATTGAAATGACTCTTACACAGGTGTGTAGTAGTGCCTCCATCACGGTTAGCTGTTCAAGTGCGGCTATGTTCCATTTGGGGCACTGCAATTTGTGACACCGGTGTCATGTTGTGAGGGTCAGTTTGTTTGCTCTCACATACCATGACATGGTGTCCTCTGTGGCGGGACTGTGAAGGGATTGGGTGACATGGCAATGTTGTCATGTAGCAATTCGCCTGTGCCAATGCATATTTGATGAATGGAGTTGTGTCTTTTCATAGTTATGCATTGCTGGTGTATGTGTAGGTAGGGGTGCACACATAGTGACACTTCCATGTTAACAATCTCAGGCTGATGTGTTTCTGACAGTTTATTGTCAAGAAATTTTGTGACATTGTCAGGTAGTGTCATCATTGATCGTCAGATGGTATGTGCCAGAGCAGTGTGCACTAGCCAGCACTGTGATTCCTAGGTGAAGAAGTTGGCCACCAGTTGCGTACGGGCTGCCTCCCCCCGTGCCCTTTCCCCTCCCATGCGCAGCGGGCGTGCATGTGGTTGTGGATGTGGGGGCACCACCATGTCCACGGGCAGGCCCCGGCGTGTTGCAACGTTGTGCAGGACACATGCTGCCACTATGATCCTGCACACTAGTGGGGGAGCATATAACAGCTGCCCGCCAGAACGGTCAAGGGAGCGAAAGCGTGACTTCAGCACTCCGAATGTGCGCTCCACTATGCCCCGTGTTGCAATGTGGGCTGTGTTGTACCTTACCTCGGGTGGCGTGGTGGGGTTCCGGATTGGGGTCATCATGTGGGGGCTGATAGGGTAGGCACTGTCCCCTGCGGAGGTGGTGATGGGTATCATTAGTGGTGTTGTGACATGACCCTGTATCTGACATGCATGCATGTGCAGTGGCATTCATGCTCACCAAGCAGCCATGTATCTCCATGCCGGCCAGCCTCTAGGTCCCGGCTTAGGGTAGACATTCTGTAGATGAAGCTGTCGTGGGTGGACCCGGGATAGTTGGCATATACTGATGTGATGATTCCCTTGGCATTGCATACAACTTGCACGTTGATGGAATGCCAGTGCTTGCGGTTTCTATAGATGTGCTCTGTTGCCCTGGGGGGACGTAGAGCCACATGGGTGCAGTCAATTGCACCAAGCACTTTGGGGAATTGAGCCACACCATAGAATTCCTGGATGCACGCCCGCCTTTCTGCAGGAGTCCTGGGGAGATATATGTGCCTGCGGACTGATGGCCGTGCAGTGATGATGTTCAAGACCTGGTGTAGACAGCGTGACTGCGTGGCCTGTGACACACCACCCACTATGGCACTTGTCCACTGAAAAGATCCAGTGCCCAAGAAGTGCAGTACATTCAGGACCTTCTGCAGGGGGCTGAGTGCTTGGGAGCACAGGGTGGGTGATGTGAGGTCATCCTCCCACTCACTGACCAGGTCCAGTATGATGTGTGCTGGAAACCTGTACCTCCCATACACCTGGTCATCAGGCATCCCGAATAGGCTGGTTCTGGGTGAGAAAATTCTGGCCCTGACTCTCCTCCTCCTCCTCCTTTGGTAACCCACAGCCACTGCTGCTAGGAACGGTATGTTCATCTTTGCACTGAGCTTGTAGGATGTTTTCACGTGAATATTTAGACGTGCCGGGTCACGTACGCCTGCTTCCTGCAGGCGTACGTCTTTCCGTATTGCCTGTTGTAATTTTGCACGTGTCGTGGCCGAGCGTGTGTGACTACATGCTCGAGGTTTACCAGGTTAAATGTACGTTATTAATATTGTAATTGTATTCAGATGTAAATGGTAACCGGGCGTTTTTCACGCGCGCTGTTGAATATGCGATTACTCGCTGTGTGCCTTTGGACCAATGAAATCGGGTAGGCGTGCTGACGCGCTCGCGCGGCACGTGTATTTTTTTCACGTGGGTTGGGAAACACCCGTGCGTCATAGGCGCGCTTACGCGCCTGGCCCTTTGGACCAATGAGATCGCGTACGCGTGCTGACGCGCTCGCGCGGGAGGTTTATTTTTTCGCGCGGGTTGGGAAACGGCCGTGCGTTATAGACGCGCTTACGCGCCTGGCCCTTTGGACCAATCACGCGGGTTGGGAAACGGCCGTGCGTTATAGACGCGCTTACGCGCCTGGCCCTTTGGACCAATGAAATCGCGTACGCGTGCTGACGTGCTTACGCGGCCTTTCCTCGGATTCCACGCAGACGTGCATGATTTTCACGTGCCAATTCACTCCGTATCAAGCTGGCCACGCGTTCACACACGGAAGACCACGCTCCTGCCCCGAAGGCCGGAATCCTGCCCCCCAGAGCCCCGAGCACGCTCCCACCTGCCATCTGCTGCTGCCTGACTGCCTGCTGCCCACGTGCCCTGCTGTTTGCTGCCTGCACATCAGCCAGGGGTGCAGTTGCTGTGACCACCCCTGCTGGAACCAAAGACTCCCGACAGCCGTACCATCGCTCCACAGCCCCAGGACCCAGTTGCCCACCCACTCCTGCCTCTGGGGTTGCCATGTCAGGGAGCACAACATCTGGCACGACTGGCAACCCCCGGCCAGGGAGGCAGAGGGGCACCAGCTTCAGTGCCACCGAAGTTGGTGTCCTGGTGGAGCGAGTCCTGGGGCAGTATGATGCCCTCTACGGACGGATGCGCCTCGACAAGGAAGGACGGACCAGGATCTGGACGGACATTGTGACTGCCATCAACGCAGAGGGGGTGGCAGTCCGAGAATTCCATCAAGTCAAGAAGCGCTGGGAGGACTACAGGTCCAGGACCCTGAACAAGGCCCGGCGCCTCGTGAAGGCAGTGGATGCCAAGGGGCGGCGGGGCCACTTGTCGCAAGATGAACTTCGGGTCCTGGAACGCATATCCCCAGCGCTCCATGTCCAGGTCCTTGGGAGGCAGACCCGTCTGGAGTCGAGCGGTGAGTGTACATGCATACTGATTGTAAGCTGTGTGTGTGGTGGTGTGCCAGGAGTGTGCATGTTGCACATGTCTTTGTGTGGCCATGTATAAATGTGTGTGTGCAGGGCTGTGAGACAAGCACATGTGTGCCTGTGATGTGTGAGACAAGGATGGTGCATGTGTGTGTGTGTGTGCTTGCAGTGCAAATGCTTGTGTGTGGGCACATGTGTTTGACTGTGCATGTGAGTTGGCATGCTTGTGGTGTGACACATGGATGTTGATTCCAGGTGCATTAGTCTGCAGCGTGTGCGTGTGTGTAGTTGTGAAGGGTGCAACAGTGTTGCTACATGGATGCAGGTGACACTGTCATGTTGGAGAGTGAATTGCAAATGTGACATGGATGTTCATCTCATGACTGACAGTTTGCGGAGTGGTACACATGCTTGGATGTGTGCTTTGCATGTGTGCATGTGTATTTGAGTCCGTGTGTATCATGTGATGTGTGGCTCACCTTTGTCTGCTCATGCTGCTGTATGTGAATGTATGTAGCGGGCTGTAGCAATATGGCTGTTGAATGACTCATGTGTGTGCGTTGAGGAGACAAGTGTGTTGGGGATTGTGATGCCAGGTCTGGAGTATGACAATGCCACTCTTGTACAACTGTTATGTGTGTGAGTCAATTGTACAGTGTCCTGATGCCTGTCTCCTGTCTCTCCCTGCCTGCAGCATCATCTGATGTGGAGGGCGGAGAAGGTGCTGTGGAGCACAGCGGCAGGGATGCCACCGCCAGCCGGAGACGCAAGGCCCGGCTCCCCTCCCCTGTTGTCATCTCGTCGGGGAGTGAGGAGTCCGGTGCTGTGTCCCAGGTCGCAGCTGCCGAGGGGAGGTCCAGGAGGCGCAGGAGGAAGTTGGACTCCTCGGCAGCAGAAGGGGCAGCTGAGACCCCACAGGGTTCCGCGGCGGAAGATGGCAGGGAGTCATCCAGGTTGGTGGTGGGTTTGGTGGAGGAGGAGGCTGTGCAAGGGACTGAGATGGGGTCTGGAGGTGGGCATTCCACTGGTGCTAGTGGTGCAGCACAGGGGCAGGGACAGGAGGCAGCACAGGCCGCCGCGGAGGTGCCTGTGTGTAATCCTGTCCCCGGTCCTGTGTCTGCATCATCTTGCACCAGCAGGGTTGCCCACGTCCGGACCCATTCTCAGGGAGACCAGGCTGTGTTCCTCCATACACTGGGCCTTGTTCCGACCCCCTCCTCACCTGAACCCCCTATGCGCCAGTCGTCCTCCGTGCCATCTTCCTACCCACCTGTCACCTGGGTGCCCTGTGGAGCTGCCTCTGACGATGGGGCCAGGCTGGTGGAGGACACATCCCTGCCCCAGTCGGGAGTCGTGAGTCCAGCAGGGGTGGCCACCGCAACAACAGCACCCAAACAATGGAGGATGTGCAGGCAGCAGGTGTCAGGGCACCGGCACCAGCACGTCAGCAGCAGGAGGAAGAAGGTGGGAGCCTTGATGGCTCGGGGCCATCACCATCAGAGGGGCAGGCATCAGCCGGAGGGCAGGAGGACCCTGGACGTCAAGTGGCTTCCGTGTGGCAGCGGTTGGGCCATGCCATAGATGCGGAGCGGCAGCGGGCGGAAGAGGCGCGGCTCGCTATGGTCAGGGCGGAGAACTCCATGCGGAGGGCCCTGAGGCGGGCCGAGTGCCTCGAGGCCATCCGCAGGGAGTTGGAGGTGGGTACATCGGCGTCCCTGCGGACCCTCGGGGCTGTGGAACGGGGCCGCCTCCGGGACATCGAGCGGGAGTTCGATGATGCCCTGGCCCGGAACAACAATCAGTGAGCCGCAGGACTTGCCCGCCGCCTTTGTATATAGTTCTGTAGTTTAGTTGTAGTTAGGTTTCCTTTGTTTTAATGTTATTATTTGGTTGCCAAAGGACAATGCACCACATTTTTGTATATAGACATTTTCTTACTTAGTGTAAATAGTTAGGTTTCATTTATTAGGGCTCATGGACCCGGATCATCATGTTGATAGTTTGAGGGATGTTAATATTTGTTTTAATTTTTCACATGAGGCAATGTGTTTCTTCTTTCATTTGTACTTGGATTTAATTTTGGACTTTGACTTTGGACCCCTATTTTACTTTATTTTTGTTAATTAGTGTTCCTGATTTTTTTGGTTGTACTTTTTTATTATTTAGTTTGCATTGCATGTTTATTGTTATTTTTTATTTTTACCATCCTTGTTTATTTTTAATACATTTTCATTTGATCCTTCAATGTGTTGTATCATCTCATTGCTTTCATGCATGACATGTGGGGTGTTTGGACATTCACTTGCAACATCTGTGTGTGACAGACATGTGTTCATTCATATGATTTACATTGGGTGTGTCACATGTCATTGTGTTTGATATGTGGGTGGATGGGATAGTTGTTTGGGAATTCTTGCAGGGCAGACTGTCCATTACGGTAATGATTGTGTGGGGTTGTGACCCAGGTGAAGGTGGACATGGATGGTACATGGGTGGGGGCCTTCTGGTAGGTGCCCCTGACTGTGGGGGGGGGGGGGGTGGTAGACATGGGTGGGGGCCTTCTGGCAGGTGCCCCTGACTGCGGGGGGGTGGGGGTGGTGGTAGACATGGGTGGGGGCCTGCTGGAAGGTGCCCCTGACTGCTGGGGGGGTGGGGGTGGTGGTAGACATGGGTGGGGGCCTGCTGGAAGGTGCCCCTGACTGCTGGGGGGGTGGGGGTGGTGGTAGACATGGGTGGGGGCCTGCTGGAAGGTGCCCCTGACTGCTGGGGGGTGGGGGTGGTGGTAGACATGGGTGGGGGCCTTCTGGCAGGTGCCCCTGACTGCGGGGGGGGTGGGGGTGGTGGTAGACATGGGTGGGGGCCTTCTGGCAGGTGCCCCTGACTGCTGGGGGGGTGGGGGTGGTGGTAGACATGGGTGGGGGCCTGCTGGAAGGTGCCCCTGACTGCTGGGGGGGTGGGGGTGGTGGTAGACATGGGTGGGGGCCTGCTAGAAGGTGCCCCTGACTGCTGGGGGGGTGGGGGTGGTGGTAGACATGGGTGGGGGCCTGCTGGAAGGTTCCCCTGACTGCTGGGGGGGGTGGGGGTGGTGGTAGACATGGGTGGGGGCCTGCTGGAAGGTGCCCCTGACTGCTGGGGGGTGGGGGTGGTGGTAGACATGGGTGGGGGCCTGCTGGAAGGTGCCCCTGACTGCGGGGGGGGGGTGGGGGTGGTGGTAGACATGGGTGGGGGCCTTCTGGCAGGTGCCCCTGACTGCGGGGGGGTGGGGGTGGTGGGAGGCATGAGCAGGTGTGCAGGGTAGTCCCCTGTGGTGTGGGTTGCATGCAGGGGACGTGGAGGGTGTGAATGGAACACCTGTGAGGACCCACCCAGCAGAGCCGCGTGTGAAACTTCCCACGCACCCCTGTAAATGACGTACCCTAGTTTTTCGCGTGTAGGATTTCACACGCACCCCTGGAATTCCCGTAGCCTAGCTTTTCGCGTGTGAAACTTCCCGCGCACCCCTGTAATTGACGTACCCTGGCTTTTCGCGTGTGGAACTTCACACGCACCCCTGATATCGACGTGGCCAGGGCAATCGCGTGTGGGACTTCCCCGCACCCCGGGATACACGTACCCAGGGCAATCGCGCGAGTGACTTCTCGCGCAACCCGTTGTACACACACGCGCGAATTTTTGAACAGTGGGTGTCCGTGTTAATGGCGTACACCTTTGCACCTCATTTGTCCTTTGGGGTCACGGTATGGCCCATTGCTGTATGTGGGTGGTATTTGTTGGCGCAGGTTTTGGCGCACTTTCGTTAAGTGCGTCGGGACGCTACCGCCTGCTTACTTGTGGCGTACGTTTTTGGGCCTGTGCGCTGGTTTGATCGAGCGCTGTTTTGCCCTGTTCGAATCCATGAATACGTGTTGCCGGAGAGCTTGTGGGCGTTCCGCGCACTTGCCTCCTGTACTTCCCCGTGCCGCCCACATTCTTCCCCATTCCGAGTGTTGTGCCCCATTTTATTCCCCATTCCGAGTGTCCCGCCCTGTGTTCCGCCTACTTTAGAGCTGTGCGCTGCGCTCGGAGTGATAGCGCAGTGGCCGTGGCGCACGCCGTTGGTTGACCTGTGCGCCGGCGTGCGCCGCGCACTTTTTCAGCGCACGTCCTATGCTTTTCTTACGCACGGACTTCCATGAATTGACGTGCGCTGGTTTCCCTGCGCTTTTCGCTATTTTTCGGCGCAGCGCACGTATAGGCCCCTCTGCGCCGGAATTTTCGGCGCACATTTATTCCATGAATCGGCGTCTTCTGGGGATATTTTTACGAGCAGTATTTCTTGTTCCATAATGGTATTATTATGTTTTTCATACCCTTGTCTACTACTATGTATGGCTATTGGGTTTATTTGCTTTTGTTTGTATGCTTCTTCATTTAAAAATGGTTCTGTGCTCGTGGTGTGACTCCATTCACCTCCACAGATGTTTACAAACTATTTTTGTTGATATTCCATTTATTGAGAAGTCTTTTTTGTAGTTTAGTAGTTAGTTTTGTTAGTGGTTTCATTCTATTTAAAATTAAAATAAATAACTTCCTTTTGAGAAGGATTTCACTGTCAATGAGAGCTTCTAGGATTCATTTTCTACAGTAGGTTTTAAGGGTTGTGCATGATTTCTGTCCTGTTTGTATGAGGTTCTGAAGGACTCTGTGGCAGAACATTTTTTGTAAAAATGTTTTTTTTTTTTGGTTTGGTTACTTGCCACTACATCAAGATTTATAGTTGCAGTGTTAGCAGTAGTGATAGCTGAAGTTTTGTTAATCACTTTCTGTTTCGTTTTACATTTTGAAAGAGGAGGCAAACTTTCTTTACTGGAAGCTTGTTTTGTTTCGCTTAATGACTGTATTAGCTGTTTTGTTTGAACTTTTTGTACAAATTCTGCTAAAGATGGATGCTTATTTTGGACACTTTTATTTTGATTTGCTCAACTTCTGTGTTGCTTTCTACTGAGTTGCTTTGTGGTAGGCATTCTTTGGGGTCTGTTGGAGAAAAAAAGAAAGTGTGGGTTGGGCTGTTGTGCAGTGTATGTGTGCTTTGTGCATGAGTGTCTAAGTATGATGTTAAGGATGTATGTGGAGGTGTGTGATTGTGCAATGGGCAGCTACATCAAGGTGGGTAGGCTATTTTTGTATTTGTGTATTACTATACTGGGGTTCAGATGACAATACAAAGTATACGGCTGGTGAGGGGAAGTGTCATGATCTCTGCTTCCAAAAGGTCAGGGTTTTCCCAACTCCCTTGGAAGCAGATCCATAACCCAGGTTCCGAGTGCCAACCAGTCCCAATTGGGACCTTTTGGACCCAGTCCTGGCGCCAGTGGCACCAGGCTCATAAATATGCCCAGTCCCAGCGCTGGAAGCGCCGGGCTCATAATGCTTGGGTGGACTTACGTGCAGCAGACCATGCTGCTTACTTGCCTGCCAGTTGAGCCTCTGATCCTCTTCTGTTTGGAACTACTTTTCCTGTTGGGTGGGGCAGGAGCCACTCCCTAGATTCAGAACACTGGAACTCTTCTGGAAAGCAGGAACTCTTTTCTTACCTAGGCGTGGCTGTGGAAGGAGACACCTAAGCACTACAGGAGGCTATTTAAACCACACCCGATGGATGAATCTTGCTTTGCGTTATTCTGCATCCTCTGCAGCAGAACGCTCATCGTGTCTTCTGCATCTGATCCTGGGCCTAAGGAAAAAGGCTTACCATCCTGAATCCAGTCTTCAGCAACACCTCTAAAGACAAAGAAAGAACAGGTTAGCATTACGGTCTTCAGTGACAGCTCTTCACTTACCTGGTCCATCGGCTGTCACCAACGCCTCGCACTGCATTCCGGCATCTGAAAGATAAAGGCTTACCTACTCTTCGTGCGCTCCG
Organism: Ambystoma mexicanum; assembly: GCF_040938575.1. Classification (NCBI taxonomy): domain Eukaryota; kingdom Metazoa; phylum Chordata; class Amphibia; order Caudata; family Ambystomatidae; genus Ambystoma; species Ambystoma mexicanum. The sequence goes on from NC_090936.1 coordinate 754,131,200, forward strand.
GAGGACTTCACACTGCATTCCGGCATCTGAAAGACAAAAGCTTACCAACTCTTCGCACGCTCCGGAGGCCTTCGGCGCTGCATCCCGCATCTGAAAGACAAAACAAGGTGCGTTTAAAGACATTGGGGAATTTTAATACTCACGTGCCATTACTCCTTTCCACATCTAACCCAGTGGGTATTCCGGCACCCTGCAGCCGCTCCGAACTTGTACCTGCAAAATAAAAAGACAGTTAGAGCGCATTGTGAAGCAGGCAACAAGCGCTTACTTACGTGCTTCCATGCGCTTCTATTCATCACACAGACTCCATCTTCAACTCACTTCAGCCCGTCATCCGCCATCGCCGGAACCCTGCAAAACAAGAGACATCATTACTAAAGACTTTAAAGACATTAGAATTACTCGAAACTTACCGTTCGTGCAGTAAACGACAGACAGCAGTCCTCTGAAGTCAAGAGGCCTGCTCCCCTTATCCAGTGAAGAAACTGGTTACAGCACCCTGCCCCGAGGCAGATGGAGAGCACAGCGTTCACTTACCTAAGGTGAGAGCGTGAACCTTTGGGGTTCTACAGGAGAAGAGAAAGGGAAGAAGAGAGAGACATTCAATAACCCAGTTCCTTAATCCCATATTTTCTATCTGCAGACATCTTACCCTTCGAGTCAGACATACAGTGCACAGAGGTCCAGCCCAAAGAGCCAGCCGTGTGTTACACATCACCTTTGAAGATACGGTATACGCCCAGTCAAGACCGGCGCCTCTACGGGAATCAGGTGAGCGTTACAGGAAGCACTAATAGTAAATCTAATGGTACAGTGTCAACACACTTGTTTGATCTACAATACTAGAAATCTATTGTGTTTGAGTAACAGTTAAAACATTATGGTAGTATTGCACTTACTTTTTTGTATGGAAAGAGTAGGTTTCTTCTAAATTCTTTTTTGTACTTCAGACACTGCTGCTTTTCATGAGAGTGCTCTTCATTGTAATTGCAAAAGAAAGAAGTTAGTAAATATGTGTTTTTATAGCATTGTTAATGTAGAAATTGATTTTTTTGTTTTTGCGGTATTAGTGTTTTCTGATAACTGAGCATTGTATGTACATGCACTTTCCTTTCCCTATGTGCATCCTGTATATTTTACTTAGAATCTGTTAGTTGAACATGCTTTACAAATGAGTATAATAGTAAGTGTACAGCGCACACTTGGCTTCTTAAGGCTGTGTTATTGGATGTTAGGAGCTAGAAGAAATAATCATATGCTTGTTTTGCTATGTTTACAGTGTAAATTGCAGGAATTGTACAAAAAAGCATGCAATGTATGCATTTGTGAAGATGTGGGAAATAAAGCATAAATATTTAATGTAGAGGCAGTGGTGTTGTTTTAGTTGGGAGTCTTTCTAATGATATTGTCTATCTGTGTGCTTGAATAGAGATGCGTGTACGCATCCTGGCTGTGTGTCATTTTAAAATACACTACAAAGCCTTTTTCCACAATTATACTGTTATTTCTCTCATCGTTTATTATGAAATGACACTTTTTTAGATAGTTGTGTGTGTAAACCAAAATTTGGAGAGCAGACAGGTTTACAAGTTACAGTTGATGATAGCAGATGGGAGACATGACAGTAAGTTTATTTTACAGGTTATACAGGATAAGTGGCAGTTACTCTTTTTATATGCATTCATACAAGATATGTACATGTACTGTGCAGAAAATATGCATACCTGTAGTTTGTGTTCTTGCATGTGGATGTGGATGAATCTGCAAGTAGAAATCTTGGGGAGTTTTACAGTAGATGTTGCTGTAGATCATTTGCAGTCACAGCCCAATTGTACTGAGAGTGATCAATAGTACATCTAAAGTGCTGATCTGTCATGATGGAGTTTGATGTAGAATTCTTGCATGTGATTGGTGGATAGTTGTCTGACTGCTTAACAGTAGCCAATGAGGAAATGGTGCAGAGAGTGAAGTGGAAAGGGTAGAAGGGCTGCCCCATTGTTACACGCTCTGTGGAAACCGTGGATGTCCGCGGACAGGGCGTGACACATACAGGATTTCTCAACATATCTGCATGGAAATAGGACTGTAGGGATCCGCCAATTAGGTGTTTGAGGTTGTGGTTTTTATTGAAAGAGGCTGTGTGTAGTGAAGATAGCAAAGGTGGAGAAAGTCAAGGTGTTGGTGGTTGGGATATGTTTGTGCATGGTTTGCAGCAGTATGCTAAATGCAGGAATGTGGCAAACAAATTTGATATTAAAGGAGTGGAGGTGTGTTGAGCAATGTGCCTAGTTTCAATGTACAGGCAATTGTACAAGTTTGTGAAGATATGGGCAGGGTGAACAGTCCACATGTGGTTGATTTACACTGTGGTGCTTTGCATTTGGGCCATGTCAGTGCACTTACTTTGTTGAAATATTTATAAAACTTGTTTGAGACAGTAATTAAATTACTTCCCAATGCTAAGGTAATTGTTTCAGGTTGGGTACATAGGGCAATATGGGACAATAGTTCTGTTTTTTGTCCTCAGCAAAATATTGCTAGTTGTGTAATTAACCGAGGCATGTTTGCTTTTATGCTTAGGGCTGGCATGTTCTTTTGTAATAATGACAACATTGACTCTGCTAAGGTTGATTATTTTAAAGAAGATGGTATGTGTTTATCTGTTTTGGGAAATACTATGCTGTTTTGGAATGTAAGGATTGCTTTGGAGAAGTTAATATGAAGATTTCTGGACAAAAATAAGGAAAAAAAAAGAAAAATACAAAATAAAAGTTGTTTCTGAAGCATATTTAAAAAAAACAAATAAAAGGCTCTTTTCAGAGCCAACCTCAAAGGGGAAATGGGGCACACTATTTAAATTTTCATTCCCCACTCTGAGATTTTTTGATTTGTCTGCGGACAGTGCGGTTGTCCGTGGGCGGCGCATTTTACATACAGGGATTTTCGGTTTGAGATGCATGCAAATGAGACTGAGCAGAGCAAAGGATTGGTCAATAAGGTTTACTGGGTGTGATGTGTAAGGAGAGAGTTTGTCAGAAAGTCTTTTCCTTGAGAGGAGAGCAGATAGCTATGGCTGTGTGTTTCAGAAAGCAGATTATCTGTATTTTGGGAGACTCTTGGATACATTGGTTGGATGTGCATGCAGATCGCTGTGGAGTGGCTGCACATCTTGGATTCCCTCATGTGGAAGTCCACTGGCATGGAGTATGTGGAATGAAGTGACTGGATTTGGTACCTCTTTGTGCTTCTTTGGTGACACAGTGTCATCCAAACATTATTATTATTCATTGTGGAGGGTACAGTTTAGGACATGTCTCTGGAATCTCTTTGCAATTTGCAATGAAAGAAGGATTTGGGAAGGTCATGGACATGTTTCCAAATTCTCGAGTACATTTTTCTTGTATTGCGCAGAGACAAATGTGGCTGCGTTCTTCTTCATTTGGTCCACAAATGGAGAAAGCGAGGCGCAATGTCAATAAGGCTGTTTGTGCCTTTTTTGAGAGATGTTGGCATGTCCTCTTTTCACAATGAAAATATTATGTTTCGTAGCACACACATTTTTCGCAGAGATGGAGTACATCTTACTTATGCTGGCAATCAGATTTTTCTTCCAAATATACAAAATGCATTGCAACCCTTTTTGGAATTATAACACTTAATTTTGCAGTAGGTGTTGACCATTTGTAGTTTTTGAAACACAAAATAACACCACAAAAAGGCTCTTTTCAGAGCCACCACTTCCTCCCAGAGAAAAGTGCAATGGTTCTGATAGGGCAGCACCCCAAAAATGTAAATGTCCACGGACTGTCGGTGGACTTAAAAAAAATGCACAGGACGCTGCACCATTTATTTGGCACTTCTATTTTTAGACTGTGAAAGGCGGCTCTGAAAAGAGCCTTTTTTATTTGGTTTTTGTTGTTTTATATTTTTTTTTGTTTTCTTAAACGTGACACACTAGGAAAGGAGGAGTAAGGAGGGTAAGGAAGGGATACCAACCATGGGGATAAGAAAGGAAATTGGAGAGAGGAAGATGTAAGGTGGGCCTTATTCAGGTAGTGGGCAGTTCTTCTTGTGCTCCTTGACCGCAGCCTTGAAAGCACTCCTAAGGTTCTCCCCCCTGCAGAGTATTGCATCACAGTATATGCACAATACTGTGACCCTTGAAAGGTAAGGGTCAACAGCATCATAAATGTCCTGCGAGGCAGCTGGAGGGATGCGCTGTGCCACACTATTGTCTCTTGTGGTGGCAGGAGCGGAAACAGAGGATGCTGCAGGGGAACTCAGCCTACTACATTTATCGAAAGGTACAACCTTACGAATAGCCCCATGAGTAACGACTTTAGGTGTCACTTCATTGATGTAGTACCATAGCTATACAAACCAGACTTTCCACAACTCAGCACCATCTTGCACTGAGTGCAGATCACCTTGTTTGCACAAGCTTTTGGCACTCCATTAAGAGTGGTAAATAACCGCCACACCCAAGACTCACGACGAGTGCTAGTAGTAGGGACTTCCACAACCTCATCCTTTTCATCTGCTTCATCGCTCTCCTCTGCATCCTCACACCTGTTCCCCTCTGCAGGCCCTTGGGGACGTGGTGGTGGTGGAGGGGGTGGGGGTGCTGATGAAGCCGAAGAAGCCATAGTTGCCACCTGGAGAACAGCAGGCAGAAGTCACCAGCAATCCATGCAATGCAGGTCAGGAGCAATGCTTTGTCAGGTAGCCAGAAGCAAAATTAGGATCAGCTCTGGGGTGTGGCCTTTTATAGGGGTGCTGGTGTGCGCTACATGGACAGCCGCGCTGTCCGCGGACACATTGAACAGCAAGAAAGTTCTCACAAAGTTCCAAAAAGTATGTAGCTCACCAGGGACATTGTCTGGGACATGTGCAATGGTGAACATTTACTGGAAAATACCTTGAATTCCTCAAAAAAGCACTTTCTACATGTTCGGGGCCCAAACGCTGTCCGCGAACAATGACACACGCTCAGCATGGGTGCGGTCACATGATGATATCATGGACACGATCGCAAATGGGACAGCTGTCGGTATGACAGCAAATGCACGGGGTCTGCTGTGCGCATGCATGCAAGTGTTCTACGGACAGTGTTCCCGTCCTCGAACTAATTAAAAGTGCGACACATGTGAGGCTGACAGTAACGGACAAGCGCAATGTTCGGAGGACCCAGGAGTGTGATACGCATGCGCGCAGGTTTTCTACGGCCATGTTCAAGTGCCCAAATAAAATAAATGTGTGTTAGAACTTTGCAGACGGACGGACAGGATATGTGTTCTACGGACATATTCCTTCTGGTTGCAGACATTGCGAACAGGGGGGATGTTCTTAGGACACCTTAATTCGAATAGTTGTGGATATGCAGACTTATTTAGTGTCCTGCGGACACCCCATTGTTAACTACAAACAGTGCAAACAGGTATAGTGTCCTCAGGACACCCCATTTTCGGTTTGTTGCGGACAGGCGGACATCTTGTGTGTCCTAAGGACACTGCCATTTTGATTGTGAACAGTGCAAACAGGTATAGTGTCCTAAGGATAACCCCAGTTTGGTTTTGGTTAATTGTGGACATCCCGGACAGCCGCGATGTCCGCGGACATCCCAACTTCATTTTAAAAAAAAATAAGACACAGAGCAATATACTAACACACTTAATATTTTGTTATTGTATAAACGTATAATGATTACCAAAGAATGGGGGAAGCAGAAACTGAAACAAATAAAAGGGAATTAGGGATTTGGACATGATGGATGGTAGGGGAGGAAGAGATGGAAGTATCGTAATGTTTTTCTTGCTGGGGAGGGTTTGGGGATAGTTGGCTGGGACAAGGAGAGGGGGAACAGGTACATGTGGGGCAGAGATATTTAATGTTTTCTTTTATGTGGTCCTCCACAAAGTGTTTTATAAGAATTACATTTTTCATTAACATGTCCATTTTTAGTTCCTTTGCTGCACAGTATTTTCTAATGTCTCTCTTGGTATATTATTTTTAGTTTTTGTATGGGCTGTTAAAAAGAAATGTGTTAAGTACACATAATGTAATGGTTATTAATTGGCTTATACAGAGAAATGTTGTGTCTACCATTAGTATCACTGTCTTCACTCATTTCATCCCGTGGGAAATTTCTTCCAGCCATTCCAATGTACTGGACATTTCTGTTTCAAAAAAAATAATAATATTCGTTTTTGTGTACCTAATACAGAAAGTTCATTAATATATCAAATACATCTAGTGTACTTACTAGTTTCTTGGTAGCTTGGTAGGTTTTGCTGTTACTGCTGTGTAGGTCTGCTGTTTCTTTTTGCTATGCAGTTTCTGTGAGATAATTATGTTGGAGGCATATTTATTTTGTTTTGGTATATTCCATTCTGGTGCATATGCTATTTAAATGGACGCTTAATGTTTTACATATACAGTTTCCACTTCTTATTTATTATTAAATATAATGTGTGTATGTGCTGCTTTTTTAACTTGTTCAGTGTTTCTATTGTATAATACAACAATGTAAGATACTCCCTGAGTTTTTGGATAGTGTTGATGTTAACCGCGTCTGTCCGCGGACATGCTCACAGTCCGCGGACATCAAAATCACTAGCAGGAGGTTCAGTATGTTCTATGTTACATGTATATAAACTAAGGGAATACTAGTAGACACCTATCAAATTCATGCTATGTATATCTACATCCAGTGAAAAAACTTTGTTAAAGGGGTGTTATGGTTAGGTTGAGCTACTAAAAACCTATGAAGTTCAGTAAAAAACTTTGTTAAAGGGATGTTATGGTTAAGTTGCGCTATTAAAAACCTATGAAACTCAATAAAAAAAAACTTTGTAAAAGGGACGTTATGGTTAAGTTGCGCTACTAAAAACCTATTAAATTCAGTGAAAAAACTTTGTTAAATGACGTTAGGTTACAAGTAAAACTGAAAACCCCTTGAAATTCACCAGTTATGGTAAGCTAAGCAACCATAACTTGTGCCACCACCGTGCACTGCTAAGACTAACACCCAGGGCATCAAAGATGACAATACAAATGAGGCCCTGAGTATGACTGACAACTCATCGTTAAAGATTATAGAGTGCACATTCTGGTGAGAATTTTAGAATTAGGTCCTAGTGTGCCCATTGAAATTATTAGATAGAAAATGGGTATCACTTTGTTTGTTGCTATGGCCCTGAAAAAGCGATGTCTACTTTACCTAAAATCAAGAATAACTCCTTAATGCCCTATATTACAATTATTGGGAAGGGGAACCAATGCCAATGCTCAAAGCAAATTCACTATTTTGGTGAATGAGACCTTTAAAGCAATAGAATGGGAGCCGAACTGGTAAGAGGACTTCCACGTGCAAAGGAGAAATTGTGTTGCTAATCTAGATAGATGGTTTTGGATTGCCAATTACGATCATCTGGAGACCCTGAAAATCTACCATACAGTGATGGAGAATTTAATACATCAATTTAAAAACTGCAGTTATCTTAAAATATGCCCATCTCCTGTGCTGCACAGTTTTCTTCTGTTGCTACGTGTGAATAAACGGTTGTATACTAATTGACCTTTTCACAATTGACCTCGGGAGAATTGACCTCGGGAGAATTGACCTAATTTAGAAGGTCAATTAGGACATGTATGCGGGGGGAACCCCCCGCAACCCTCCACCCAATCCAAAAACCCCTGCAAACTCCCACTCAATCCCCTCATATTATTTATAATCCAAAACAAACCTAATACACATATAAAATAACTAAAATAATATAAAGGTCAATTGTGCAGAAGGTCAATTAGGACCACTATAATTAGGTCAATTGTGCAAAAGGTCAATTGTAAAAGGTCAATTTGGGTAATAGCGAATAAACTACCCGTTTTGGCGTCTATTGGCCCAGAATTTGCCATTGGTAAGGAGGATAGGATTTGCCGTCTCTGTGCCATAGCTGGAAAATGGACACCACTCGGTATACACTTACGGAATGTTTGGTGCGTGGCCCTCTCTATCTCACATTGCTTTGACCTTTTGTCCTGAACCTGGATAATATCAAAAGGGACTCATTCTGGTACTGCTGCCTAAACACAAACAATAAACCATTGCATGTCGCACGTGGACTGGAATAATGGCTACTGTGAAACTTGCCAAACCGAATAGGAATTAGAGGAAGCAGAATTGTATTGCTCAAGCTAATTGTTTTACATCATTGGATGAACTGTAATTATGTAATGTAAGTGTCACTTAATTTTAGTGTAATTAGTTTGATATATGTAATGTTGATACTTATTCATTGTTATTGTATGTTTGTTTTATATGTAAAGGTTCTTTTGAACTGTATGCATAATCCATTAAAAAAATTACAATCTCGCCCATATCTCTTCCCACCCTACATTGAGGTAACAAGGGGCTCCTTGGAAGGGAAGTCTCAAGAATCAAATGGTACCGCCCCATGTTTTATCGTATGAGGAGCTGCCATTTTTGATGCTTGGATGGGAGGAGCATGAAGGGGTGGCAAGTACAGAAAGTCTGGCTGGTTCACGACACACGCCCTATTTGCATTCTGTTGCTGCCCCTGTGCCATTTGACCCAGCTGTCACAAGGTAAGCACCACTTTTGAGAATCCAAAGATACCCCCTGATACCACTTGTGACCCCCAAATGACATCCAAAATGGGTGCTGAAAATTTAACAGTAACAGTTTGAGACAACCTATGCTGCAACCACACTCCTTATAACCACTTGCTCCACTTATTTGCCACTGAGGTCTGCAAACTGTAACAATGTATTACAGATGACCCCAGGATTTAGTAAGCACACACACTGCATATTTTCTCTGCAACAGAGTACAGAAGGCACAGTCAGGTTTACATTTCCTGTTCGAAACTCAGCATCACCCCCGCCCCTACATGTGCATTTGTTCTCCCTATCCAATTTACCGCCTTAAAATATGCATAGAGATTCTCCTCCACTGAGCAGAACCATAGGGGTTTCACCTCACTCCATTCATGCATATGTAGAGATATGTGTGTTTAACCGTTCCCTCACACACTTGAATACTGTTGGGTCACTCAAGCTCATCTTCTTCTGGACACCAATGTAATTAAGAAGAGTTTCCTCTCTTGCCTATTCCACCAAAAAGCCTATCATTCCTGCCACCACAACATGCTTCTACCAAGCTGAAAACAATTTAGCAAAATGAATGAATGTGCCAAAATCAATAATGTTGATGAAAATGCAAAAACTGAGGAGGAATGGTGTATGCAGTGCGGAAACAAATATTACAAACATGCATAACTTTAAGGCAATAAAATGCAGCCTGCTATGCCATGATATCAATGATGCGTTTAATATAGAGATCAATGCGTTAAGGAATACATTTCATAATATGTAGAGTGCCCAAGAATATGTGGCTGCCTGGAAATTAATTCCCACCACCTGGAATGGGCAATAAAGAAGTGTTTTGTTGTATGTATTCTCAGTAATATGTCTTCTTAATCAAGGCTCACTCCAGCTCGTCAGGTCCCATATATAAAATCAAAATATATTAGTTTGAGAATAAGGCCCATTAAATGGTTCAACAGTACACACCCACCTATACCTTGAGGAATACATGGAGCATAATACTATCTTCCTAAAGACTATTGATGGGCAAAATCTTTTAAATGTGGTGTATATAATTCAATTGTATGAAACATATTTAGCCAGAAAATAATGAGAGATAACCATGAACTGTTTGAGATTTTCACACACCCACCAGGAACATTTATGCAAGCAAGCCCAAAAGGAATGGGTTTGTAATACGCTTTAATAACAACAGAAGATTCAGAAAAACCCTTATATTATTATAAAGCACCAAGGCCCAACTTCACAACTTGGCTAAGGAAGGAAATGAATGGACTGCATTACAGAAACATTAGTATCAGACAATGTTCAAGGGACTGAGCAAGGTAATACCTAAGTAATAAAGAAAAGGGCGCACCTTATAAAAGACATTTCTTTGAATATTGGGTATTTATTTAAACACTGTCAGGCCATTGTACAAAGCTATAATGACACATTTAAATTATTCAAATTAGTATATTACCAATGAACACAATTGAACAGCCATATGTTGTGTGGTTTGAAAAATCTGAGTATTTATTTTTGCCCTATAGTATTTTGACTTCAGGCTGACTGGAAATTCAACTCAGGGTAGCCCCATCCATTGGAAAACTTGTTGGAGTGGAGAATGTGAGAAAAACAATCTGAAATATTTTAGAATTGAAGCAGAATCATTATCCAAAAGGAGTTCATTATCTGTTGTTGGAACTGGTCTGCTTTATGAGGAGCTAGAAAGCAGATTCATCCATTAAAAAGTACTCTCTTGAAATTTGTATAGCAATCAACCCAGCCAGATGCAGGATTCTGTGTACAGAGAACAGAAAGATTCTGTTATTTCACTCACATACCTCATTGATGAAACCACTGATGAACACTTGTGTAACTGTTTGGGATGCACCCAAGTGGAATAACGGAGCAGGTAACTTGTATGTAACTCTTAAATTAAGTCGAGTGACCATATCTATTTCACTGTTTATTTTCCATTTTAAAATGAAAAGGTTATATAATTCAGCGATCGTACCAGGTAGATGTGTGAGAACAAGTATGTTGTTAAGATCAAAAATTCTTCTTTAATCTGAGACATGTCAATGTTCCATAAATATGAAAAATAATACAAATATAATACAAATATGAAAATTAATAGCTCCATAAATAAATATCCCAGCTGGTCATGACACATGTTTGAGCGTATATGTCATGGGTAGGGGATAATAGAAATCCATATATCAATAATATATTATATTTTTACATTGAATTTGAAAGTCAAAAGAGATTTGGCATCCAAAAAAATGGAGACTACATCAGTAACCATCATTTTTAAGGTACAAGGATAGAAATCATAACCATCCAAAGGGAGATTGAAGGGTGTGTTCAATGGGAAGGTCTGATTATTAAACCAGACATTGGAAAGACTGGTCACATCAGGAAGATAGGCTATCATCTGAGAATTTGGCTGATTATTTAATGCTAAACAAAGAGGAAGAGAGAACACAGACTCCCTATTACAGCCAGACAAATTGGATTATGAACAAACATCTATTTGTTCAAGATCGGAATACCTGGGAAAGAAGAGCCTTTTCAGAGGGAGATTGCAATGGATGGCAGCAGATTTCACTTGTGTGTAGATGGACCAGAGACTGGTGAACTAGAGACCTAACTGGAGCTGATTAGATGAGTTATAAAAGCAATTTGAAAGTAAGTAGAAGAGTCCCTCAAAAAGAACTAGATGTGCCCTATTATTTTTCTATACTAAGTCCCCGCAGTGAATGGGTTAGAGGTGCCACTAGGGGACACTACCTTTCAGTAGAAAGCAGGAGCATTGTAATGTGAATTGTAAATGTTCTTCTTACTATATTTAAGTGTCAAGTGAGATTTTAGTCTAAGAAAACTTATTGCATTTCTTTGTTGTGTGCAGTGTAACACTGACTGCAATTCTACACAGATAAAGTGCAGTTTATGTAATTAAACTCTACTAAAAATGTATCCAATGTGTCTTTATGGACCTAGTGACAACTGAGGCTATGTACAAATCTGGACGCTTCATAGCCTGGCAAAGAACCTCACCTGTGGAAGCCATACATATGTTAATAAAATAGCTGCTGTACAAAGGGAAATTAGTATGTCACTTTCCAGTCCATAAAAAAATGATGCTGATGTCTTTCCCATTAAGTTGTGATGTGAAAGTGGAGGAGGATTCACCTCGGTTTAATGAAATTCGGAAATCCATTCTTCTGTGTGAGGTTGGTGAGTTCATATTCTGTGCCCTCTTTATTGATAATACTGGTCAACTAATTCAAATCTACAGAAGTCTTTCCAATTATGTTAAGCCTACATTTAAATTGCATGCACATAGCTTAGAAATGCAAGCACTCACACACATACAACAGTGTAAAATGATGTGAATATGTGTATAAAAATGTCATTGGTCTATGTAACCTTTCTCTGATACCAATACTTGTTTCTGATACTGGTGAAGATACATTGTGCTGGATTTGCAATTTACTGATTGATGTTGGTTTTGCTAAATGTTAACTGGAGAGTCTTATGGCCAGATTCTCAAAACGTTTTTGCCGCAAGTGAGGAGATGTGCAAGCACATCTCCTCACTTCCACCCAAAAAGTATCAGTCCAATTCACAAAGGGCATCTGATTGAGTGCATCTTTTCTGCACTCATTCAGATGCTTATATGTGCAAATGAGGGTTTATGTTTATTATTTGATAATGCGCACAAAACCCAGGGGTAGCCGGGCGCAGCAGGTACAAGCATACTTAAGTTTAGGTTACATACATGTGATAAGAAGCATTTCAGTATAGTGCATACATGTCAATACAAACAGTTGAACTGAGAACTAGCATGTTACAGTGTAGAGAGTACAAATATACAAAAGGTAGAAGGGTAAAAGCAAAAAAATAGTCTTAGAGCTGGGTTTTAGAGGTAACACGGCATTTAGGTACAGTGAGGATTAGTTGTCGCTGGACCAGAGCCAGTTTTTTACCTTGCATCTAAAGCTGGAGTAGGGTAGGTTGGCTCTCAATGCAGTGGGCAGTGCATTCCAAGCCTGGGAAGCTCTGACAGGGAAGCTTACTCCACCCGCATTAGACCGTCTAAATCTAGAGGTTTCTAGCAGGAAGTGGTTAGAAGCCCTAGTGTGGTGGCTGGAAGATTTTCTGGACAATCTGGCCGAGATGTAGGGGGGTGCTGTGTTGTTGAGCCCTTTATGGGTGAGAGATAGTGTCTTGAGAAGGACTCTGTCGCTAATTTTTAGCCAGTGGTGGTCTTTCCTGATGTTGGAAATATGTGCTCTACGGGGTATGTCAAGGGCTGCTCTAAGAGCGTTGTTTTGAAGGATTTGCATTTTATTTATGATAGTTTTATTAGCTCCTGCATAGAGGGCATTACAATAGTCCAATTTCGACATTACTAGTGCGTTGGCTAGCGTGATGCAGTTAGTTTTGGAGAGGTACGGTCTGCAGGTCCTGATTAATTTACAGGTGTACGCTGTAGAGGATGCCAAGGTGTTGACTTGTTTTTTTGAGAGAAAGAGTGGAATCAAGGTAAAAACCTAGTGTTTTTACCTCGGATGCCACCTTGATTGTGTTACCATCTATGTTGAAATTGCGATAGTTGGGACTAAGTTTTTTTATGTTAGAGTCGGAGCCCAAGATCAGTATCTCTGTTTTGTCGTCATTTAGGCAGAGGCCATGCGAGGCCATCCATGCCTGAATGAGGAGGTACATTTTGTTTACTAGAGCTGTGTCTTTGACAAAGTTGCCTGATAGTGGTATGAGAATCTGCGTATCGTCCGCATAGTTGGTATAAGTTACCCCTAATCTGTCAAGTTTGTCGAAGAGTGGCTTAGTAAAGATATTATACATTGTCGGGGAGACACATGAGCCTTGTGGGACACCACAAGTGATATGGATTGGGTCCGCTGCAGCTAGAGGGGAGAACACTCTCATCGTACGGTTAGCTAGGAAGGATTGTACCCATGCTATAGCTTCACTTGAAAAATGGGTGGCAGACGCTAAGTGGTTGCATAATACTGCATGGTCCACCAGGTCAAAGGCCGCTGATAGGTCAAGGAGGAGGAGAATAGCTGTACTACCTTTATCCTTCAACTCGTCGATTTGTGTCTTGAGGTCGATTAGGGCCGTTTCAGTACCGTGAAGTGGTCTGAAGCCAGATTGCCGTGAACCTAATATTTGGTGTGACTCCAGATAGTTTTGGATCTGGAGGTAGGCTACTCTGTCAATGATTTTAAGGAGAAATGGGACCGTAGTGATGGGCCTGTAGTTCGTGGGGATTGCTGGGTCAAGTGTCTGTTTTTTGAGTAGGGGCAGTACCCAAGATTCTTTAAGGTTTGTGGGTACAGTACTCGTATTGAAAGAGGCGTTGATAAGTTTCGAAATGAAGGGTGCTAGATCTCTGGCTGCATCCTTGATGATTTGCGCAGGGCAACTGTCGCCTTGGCAGTTCGATGGTTTAAGGGATAGAATAACCTTTTCAGTTTCCAATATAGAGATGTTGGTAAATCTGAAGGGTTTACAGTTGCTTTGGGTGGAAGTGCTAGGTATCTCTTTCAGTGGGGTGGTGTGAGTTACACTAGGGCTCAAGGAGGCTTTTTTCTTAGCAATTTTAGATTGAAGGGTTGTGATTTTATTTGCTAGGGCATTTTGGATGCTGGTGCACCAAGATTTGTCCTTGGGGACATTGTCTGTAGGGGCAATTGGGTTTTCCAATTCCCGGAGAATAGTGAAGAGTTCTTTGGAATTCGAGTTGGCTTTACTGATTCTTTCGTTGAATGCATCTTTTTTAGTTTGAATTATTTCCTTCTTGTATCTATTGGCGAAGTTGGCAAGTGTGGTTTTATTGTCAGCAGAAGGAGTGTGTCGGGGGGAAATTCTGCCGGGGTCGGCCGGGGCCGTCCGTAGACCTCCGGGCAGGGAGGCCCCAACTCCTCCCGTATATCCCAAAAGAGATAGAGTATGAGACACACGCAAGAAGCAAGGTGACTCTGCTGTTTATTTGACAAAACGGCAGGGATGGGTCAAGGATCGTACGCGTCCGTCCTGACACACACACAATCGTGGGGCTCGCAGGCCCTTTTTACCTTAGTATGACGCGCTACTTGCGTCACCTTAGAAAGTTTAGCAAAAAACCTATTTCCACTCTGGATTGGTTACTCGAGTGGTAGGGTTAGTATAGCATACATATAGAGAACGGTGTTAGTGGTTGAGGGTTAGTCAGGTGGTATACTTTGGCTGTCCCTTCAATTTGATACACGAAAATTGTTACATGAGGACCTCTGAGGATTGGTCAATGTTAATGGCGTCAGTGATAAGAGCCCCATGTTCTGATTGGTCCGCTCGCGAGCCTCCCAGTCTGAGACTATCGCTGTTCCCAGCTCGCGGTGCACCTGTCAATTGCAACAATGTTTTACTATGGGTAGGTGTAAACAATGTGAGGATTTATTCATATGTTGGGAGGTCGACTACTCCCACTGCTGCAGATGTCCAATGAGTCTTTTAATTGTATCTGCCTGTGTCTTGAAACGTGGGATTCAGGCGTCTCCTTCCTCCTGGGCTTGGCATCCTGTCAGGTTTAGCTTTGTCACGTGAGGTGGGGCCGTGTTTGAGGCAAAATTCAGCACAATTAATATTGTTTTTCCCACTGTGTGCCTGGTTTATCTTGCAGGTGCGACCTTGGCGTCGGCTTGCGGCGTGCGAGATTGCAACATCGTGTCCTTGGCGGTGTGCTTTCGCCGGGCTCATTCTGCAGGGTCAGCAACCAAGCTCTTGCTCATTCAGTGTTCATGGAAGCTTTTGCTTGCGGCCTACTTGGGCCTGGTGCATAGGTGGAACCGTTTGATGCAGAGCGCTTTAAGTTACGGTATCATATTGCTCTATCCTCAGTATCGTGTCTCCGTTATATTCTTCATTATGGTACATGGTTCTTAGAAGAAGCGTGAGCAAGCCTTTTTAGATAAGTTCATTATGCGTCTTGCGTTTCTGCATTTTGAGAGCCTATGTGGAAAATAATAAAGATGCACGTCCGTGGGTATGTCTGTCGCCTACGTCATAGCACTGAGTATGTTCTTCGTGTGGATTGGTGTGGGAGTGTCCGGTGTGCATGTTTGCACAGGTGTGCTAACCGTTGGCTAGGTCGTCATGGCATCTCTAACGACGTGTAGGTTTTAGTCGAGTTGATCCATGCCGCAGGTGTCGGCATGTGCAGGGCAGGCTGCTGGGCACATCCGTATGTTCCTGTACCAGGGTATTTGGTCGTCTGGTAGATGGGCAAACTCCTCTCATGGCGGGTGTCTGGGCCGTGATCCTCTAGGCCAAGCACGAGAGGGGAAGGGCGGGAGCCTGTTCTTCCATTCTCCCACTTCAGTCCCCCCTCTGGTCGACTTGTCGACCACAAACATATCCTTTTCTTTATCTCCTCTTACTCTCCATATTTTAGTTATTACTCCCAAATGTCCATAGTGGTTAACATGGTCTTCAAATGACCAATACATATATTCACAGGTTCCTCCAGGAGTGCAGTATACCCATTTCCCTATGTAGCTCCTTGGGTTTCTTGGGTTTTCGAGCTTCACTGATGGTGGGTCCAGGTGGTTGGTGATGATCTGGTTGCGCAACTTCTCTCTCTCTTTTATGATTGTGCCTGTGTGTTTGCCGTCATCTGTTGGCATCAAGAGGTGCATACCAACCATTTTGATCATCTCGT
Source organism: Ambystoma mexicanum (assembly GCF_040938575.1). Taxonomy (NCBI): domain Eukaryota; kingdom Metazoa; phylum Chordata; class Amphibia; order Caudata; family Ambystomatidae; genus Ambystoma; species Ambystoma mexicanum. Next base: position 754,147,536 of record NC_090936.1, read on the forward strand.
CTGTGGTGCGTGCCTTCCGGGCCTTCCAAAATCTTATTATGATCAGTGTAGCTCCAGCCAAAATAGTACATCCAACTATAATCTTCAGTCCATCTGACAGCCAAGATGGCATCCATGACCATAATATTGAAAACCAGCTCTCATCCTTTTTCACACCTTTACTTTCATCCATCATTTTTGAGTGCATCTGGGCCAATTGTAAAACTGCTTCTGTCAGTGTACCATTGTCAGCATCGTTGGCAGGGATGAATGTGCAGCATGATTGTCCTATTTTAGCGCAAACTCCTCCTTCCATTGCTGTGAGGAGGTCCAGTACATATCTGTTCTGAAGCGCTACCATCCTCACAGCTCGCAGTTCCTCTTTTATTGCGTTGAATCCATTCACTGTAGAGTTAATTGTCATCATTTGTTCCCACCTAGTTATCTGGAGCCATTTTGCGTTTGCGTAAGCCTGTAGTCCCGGATGTATTATTGAGGAGAAGAACATTGCTGCTCTGCTGAATAGTCTGTGTTCTGGCGGAATTGAAGTGAGTGCTGTTTCCGACCTTCCCCACAGGTAATTTCCTGTCAGAGGTTCTCCTTGTCTTTTCTTCCTATTCAGGACGGTGTTGTTGCGGTTGTTCCTGTTCTCTGGCCCCTTCTGAAGCTGTGCAGATCTCTTCTTCCTCTTGTTTCCTTCATCCATTTTGGGGAAATTCGCCATATTCACATGTTTCTGGGGCACCACTAGTGATGGTACATTAACGTGTACTATTGTGCATACACCATTCCACAGAGGGGGCAGTGTGTGGTATGCCTTGTCTCCACAGGCCCAGTAATGGTCCATTACTACTGCTGTTCCTGCTCCCCCCTCAGGTAACTCCATCACGCTTTCACAGTTGGTGTTGTATCCTACGTCCACTTCTCCTTTATGTTGGTAGCATACCTTAGGCGCAGTTAGCGGCAGTATTGTTATTGGGTCTTCATCCTTTTCCATCCACGTGAGCAGGGGTACGTACTTGACCCAAGTCATCCAACATCTATAGTTGTGTCCATCAATAGTTGAAATATTTTCTCTTGTTACCATGTTGCTGCCAACCACTCCTATGTCCCATTTGTTGTTCATGTACACCTTCCCTTTTATTATCACCAGTGGTCTTTCCCAACATCCGTTTTTACCAGGGACTTCAGTGGCGTACCAATCACATGGTAGGTACTGTAGTGTTACTTTCTTTGTTTCTCCTTTTCAGGACCACTTGTTATGTACCTGAATCCTTCAGCATGTAAACTGCTCTTGTGGTAACTCAAATAAGTCTTGAGGAAGTTGTTTTCATATGGATATGTATCTCGTGTTTTCCACACCAGTTGCACCACTGTCCCTTGAAATCTTCCTTTCGTTTGGAACAGTGCCAGGTATATTATACATCGTGCTAATTTTTCATCTATCTCCGTAGCAACAAATGTTCGAGAAGCGCTCATGGCGTATGGGATTAATGAGCAAACGTAGCAGCTGTCTTCTGTTGTCTGTTTACCTATGTGGGTCATGTGTTGGTACCATATGTTGTTTGAGATGTGTGCTGAATCTTGTATGTAGTTGTCAATACCTTTATTATCTGAGTATGTGCTGCTTTTAACTCTATTTTCTTTGTGTGGGATTTTACTGGTACCACCTGACGTAACACCTGTTGCAGCTGGGGGTGGGGGTGTATTAGGTTTGGGTACAGCAATAATATCAATAGCATAGCTGTACTGCCATACAGAGGCAGCCAAGAACCCGGTGATCATTAAAATCCCCATCAATTTTTTTACAGATGCTAATTTCACCGGCATTTTGCTCTTACCTTGCTGCAGTCCGGCAGCTTATTCTTGCGACGTTACAGTTGCCCGCCTGAAAATTCTTAATATGCTTGTTATTAGTGTTAGTTGTCGTTTTTAAGCTCTCCCTATCAAGTAGTCATTCAGTGCCCTGGCGAAGAGCTGTTCCCACGCCAATCTAAGCGATCTATCTCTTAGGGCAGGCAAGTATGGTTGGAGGTGGGGCATTGAATGTTCTATGGCCAATAGGAATGCTGTGTAGTAGACACGTACCCTCCTTTTTTCAGATACGTTGGCCTTTTTATTTCATATACAAATTGGTGTGACAATTCTTCCAGGTAATTATAGTCTGAGGGTACCATCTACTCCTGGGCAGTGAATTGGTTAGTTATCTACTTTCTTAGTAGTACAATAATATGCTGTACCTGCATGTGCGAGAGAAAAGAAAGAGAACATTCAGGTGTTTACATGTGTATATGTGCAAGACAATGTCCTTCAGTTCAGTTATTACTACAGTGGGTAGGGGGTCAATGGGCAGAGGGTTTGGGGCTCAACTGGCGGAAGTCTCTTTACTCTTTGATCGTGTAACCATGGGGCGGGCGATATGGGGATCACCCCTTTCTTGTCTAGTAGTTATCTCTGGGGAATCTGGGGGGTGGCAGGGTATGGGGACACTTAGGCCGTTAGTTGCGGTAGAATTCTCTTCCTCCGTTGGTGACGCTGTTGTTGTTCTCCCAGTGGCCCTGTCGGTGGCGCTGGGGCGGCTCTGGAGTTTGTAGATCTTTACGTCGTGTAGATGGTTCCAGGCACGTTTGTCCTGTAGCTTTACTGCTCTCGTTGATACCGCCTCTACCAGATGGGGGCCAGTGAAGCGTGGGCTGTTCCACTTTCTGTTGAAATTGCGGAGTAGTACGTGGTCACCTTTAGCAACTTTGCACAGTCTTTCCTTTTGCAATTCTTTATCCGCGTCTTCTTGCTGATCGCTGTTAGACCCGCCCGCGTGCGCTCGAGCTGTTGAGACACAAACACTGCACTAGTAATCAAAGAAGACACATATTGGTACATTTCATCACCAAGGACATTTGCAGTACTCTCGTGGTCGGTAAATGCTCTTGATGTTGGCGTTAGGGGAAGGCGCATTTGACGTCCGGTAACCACCTCGTGAGGGGTGAGGTGGTGTTCGGAACCTGGTCTATTCCTTAGCTCAAATAGGGCTAATGGAAGACAATACAACCAACTCTTCTTTGTTGTTTGCTGTATTTTTGCAATTGCCTCCTTTAATAGGCCATTCAGGCGTTCACATACACCGTTGGCCTGTGGGTGGTATGCACATGCAAATTTATGCTTGATGTTCAGTAAGGATGTGATGTGCTGGAACATTTCGTTTGCGAAATGTGGGCCATTAACTGACCGCAGTACCTCGCACACTCCCCACCTGGGGAAGACCTCCCTCACTAGGAATTTAGCTGCTCTGAATGCATCTGGGTGTGAACAGGGCCCTGCTTCAATCCACCTCGAGAATGGGCATACTACTACAATCATATACCTATTTCCTTGACATACGTTGATCATATCAACATAGTCAATATGGAGATGTCGGAAGGGTCCCTCTGGCCGGGGTATAGTACCTCTTATCACCTTCAGAGTGTGACCGGCAGTAAACTGTTGACATGTGAGACAATTGCTGATAAAATTTGACACATGAGAATTTAACTCGGGGCAGAACCAGTCTTCCCTAATTCGTGCTGCAATTACTTCCTTGCCTGTGTGGGCTGGGTGGTGTAGTTGGCTCAGGGCGGTGTTCAATAGTGCCAGTGGTATTGCAATCTTCCCAGTGTCACTCTGGCGCCATAGTGCGTCAGTTGGTGACATTGTGCATCCCCTTTTTACCCATATTTCTTTTTCTGCCATTGGTGCAGCCGCTTGTAGCTCCATTATCTGTGTGGCTGGGAGATGGGTGTACCCTTCTCTTATCAACATCTCCTTAGCCATTCCCCTCCCTCTCCCTCTCTCTGACTCTGGGGGGTTCCATATCTCACCAAAATATGCAGCATACTTCGCATGTGCGTCTGCTGCTGCATTCCCTTTTGAAATGTGGTCTTCACCATTGGTGTGTGCGGTGCATTTGACCAAAGCTAATTCTTGGGGGTCATTTATTGCTTCAATTAGTTCAGCCAATAGGAGGGCATGTTGCACTGGAGTGCCATCAGCTCTCCTAAACCCTCTTCTTCTCCATTTCGACAGCCCTGAGTGGACAGTGGACGTAACATATGCGCTGTCGGAATATATGGTCACTCGTTTGTCAAAGCTTTCCCTCAACGCCAAAATTAGTGCAATTAATTCTGCTGCTTGAGCGGAATAATGCTGTGGTAGTTGTACACATTTCATTGCCACACACACCGGTACCTCCATCATTTTTACCACTGCTGCCCCAGTCCTCCTTATACCATCCCTTTGGTCGATAGTTGATGACCCATCAATGAACAGGAGCTCACCTCCCTCTAGTGCGTTTTCTTCAATCTTTCTAGTAAATGAGTACATTTCAGTTATTTGCGTACAATCGTGGGCGTAATCTCCTTCCTCAAGTACTTCTGCTAGGAACCTTGCAGGGTTGACCGTGCTACATCTAACAATTGATAGTTCAGCTCTGGATAAGATGATCTCATAACCTGATGCCCTTTGCGTGGTTAGGGTGGACTTAGGTTTATTCAATATTGCAAATAGTGCATGTTCCACAAACAGTGTAGTTGGGCACCCCATGGTGATTGCTGATGCTTTTTCTACCGCAAAAGCAGCTGCAGCGAGACCTTGTTCGCAAGGGAAATGACCTAACATCACAGGATCTAAGTGGCCGCTGTAAAATGCTACTGGTTTGTAGCCCATGCTTGTTGAGCCAACACTGCTTTCATTACTGCTGAGTCGCAATGTGAAAATATAAAGAATTGTCGCTCATAGTCTCGGGTTGCCAGTACCGGAGCAGTTGATATCGCATCTTTCAGTTCATCAAAAGCCTCTTTCATTTCCATTGTCCACCCCAACTTTTTCTCCCCTTTATTAGCTTCCTTTAACACCTCAAGCAGAGGTCCTATGTATGAGCTGTAATCAAATACCCATGCTCTACAGTAGTTGCAAAGACCCAGGAACTGCTGCAGTTCCCTCACTGTTTGTGGCACTGGCGTTTTTGAAATGGCATGTGCTCTTTGTGGTGCAATCTTTCTTCCATGTTGGGATATGAGCTGACCAATGTAAAGTACCTGTTCTTGACAGTACTGTAACTTTTCCATGTCTACCTTGTAACCTTTTTCAGCCAATATTGTCAGCATCTTTAATGAGTCCTCTCTGCATGTTCTTTCGTTTGTACTGCAAATTATTATGTCGTCGACATACTGCAACACTGTGCTTTCCACTTCAATGTTACCCAAATCCATCTGTATTACTCTGTTGAAGATTGAGGGTGATTCGCAGTACCCTTGTGGCAATCTGGTGTGTTTCCACTTTGTGTTTCTGTAAGTGAAGCTTGTCAGATCTTGTGAGTCTGGGTGCAATGGTATTGAGAAAAAAGCATTTTTAAGGTCGATCACTGTAAATCTGCTGGAATGCCACACAATATTGTGGCCGGGTTTGCGGCTATGGGGTATTCTGCTTCTACTATGTTGTTCAAGGGCCTGAGATCCTGTATGAAGCGCCAAGACCCCCCTCTAGCCTTGCGCACTGGGTATACAGCCGTATTACATGGTGATTCTGAGGGGACCAATATGCCATTATCTATAAGAGCCGTTATGGTTTCATATATGCCCTCATCTGCCTCTTTTGATAGTGGGTACTGTTTCACTCTGGGGAGTATTGCACCTTTTTTCAATTTTATCCTTACCCCCCCTATACTTTTTATGCACCCCACGTCATAGGGGCTAGTAGTCCATAATGATGTGGGTACTTTTGTCATATCCTCCTCTAAGAAGGGAACTGGGGTGGATGTGGGTGCCTCAAGTGCCATTGCCATTTTCTGTGCCACTTGTTTGTACGCCACTCTTAGCCATATTTCCACATTCATCATAAACACCATTTCACCTTCCTCCTTTTCTTCTGAGAACAGCTCCTCATCTGACACCTGGGTGAGTCTACATCCTTCTGCTAGTGCTATCACTGCCCTCCATGCTCTTCCTTCTCTGTCTTGGGCATGTACAGCAATGTAATCAGCTGTTGCTATAATGCTCTCAATGTCCACTGGAAACACCTTTCCTTCTGGTTCATTGACTGGTGTTTCTGGTCTGAACAAATAGGCTGCTGGCCTCCTCCAGATCTTTCCCTCTATCCCTGGCATCCATGCAAATGCCATGTCTGTCCCGTACTGGAAGAGTTCGCCATCTACTGGCTCAGCCCTAATCGCTGCCGGTCCGCAGTATGCTTGCATAATCTGTCGTGCTGTGAGCATGTTAATTCCTGGAGTAGAGCAAATTATGCCGTCCTCCGTAAAGGAGATCGTCATATTCAACCTGTTCATGATATCTCTCCCCAGTATATTTACTGGTGAGGCACTATAATATAAAAGTGGGACTGACATGTCATAATCTCCTATAGATAAGGGAATGTTATCAGTAAAAGGAACCAACCCTCTAGCCCCAGAGAATCCTTGGGTGTTCATGGCTTCGCCCGACATCTTAAATTTACCTTCCCTTATGCAAGACCGGGTCGCCCCGGTGTCAACAAGGAATGATAATTTTTTGTCACCTATCGTTACCTCTATGCGTGGTTCCTCCGCACTATTAGGTGTTACCGACAGGATGGGACACACCAAGGCCGTCTGTGGGCTGTCCTATTGAGGGTACAACGATTGACCATTTCCTGTGTAAGGGTTGTGTCCCAGGACCGTCACCCTACCCAGTTGTGTTTGTTGTGCTTGGGGTTGTTGTGTTATCGCTACCTGTTGTTGTGGCAGTTAATATGTCTGTGTCTGTTGTTGTGTTATTAGTTGTTGCTGTTCATTTCCCTGTTGCAACGTTTGCTGTTGCTGTATGCCCTGCTGTTCCTGTGTGGGCCTTGGTTGTCCCTGTTCGCTCCATGATGGTGTACCTGGTCTTACTCTACACGTGCGTGACATGTGCCCTACTAATCCACAACTCCAACACACCGGTGGTTCCCTACTCTGCCATGGAAAGCTTCCTGTGTTGTCCTGGTATACTGGTTGCCCGGTGGGGTAGGAATTTCTAAGTCCTCCCACCTGCTGTTGTGTGTTATATCCGTATCCTCTCCCTCTCATAATTCCTCCTCTTCCCCTGTTGTAATTATAATACCCAGCTCCTGGCATTGAGTATCCTCCTCCCATGTTGGTCGTTTATGGTTGGAGTGGCGGCACCTGTTGTGTTATAGTCTGTGAGGGTGGTATTTGGGAGGGATCTTGTGCAGCCACTACTTGTGTGGGGCTTTGGGTCATTGTTGTAGGTGCAGTTATTAGTGCCCCTTCCATTGTGTATTTAGTAAGTTTTTTCTGTACTAGTTTAGCCTCTTCCGTTTTCCTGTCCTCTTCCTTTTGTTTCATTTTTCCTTGCCATGCCCTACAATGATGCACTATTGTCAGTTGTATTTCTGGCCATGCTTTTGCTTCCATTCCCACTACTTTCTTCAGTTGTTTCTGAACTCCTTCTGGGAGCCCTTGTACTAGTATATGATAAAATATTGCTGGTGTTTTGTCCCATTGTTCTCTAGTTTCCATGCGCCACTTCTCTTGGATTTCCTGGATATAATCAACAGGATCTTCGTTCTCACGCATCTTGCGTGAGGTAATTGCTCCTATGTCTGATGTGTCTGGGTACTGTACCCTCAATGCCTGCCATAGTGCATGTCTGCAGTTTGCGAATGGTGCCCCATCATGCGATGTGTTTGCTATTGTTACCCCAGGGAATCCCGCTCTCTTCCAAATGTCATCCGCTGCATCCCCTAATATCGATATTAGAAGGCCCTTTACATCTCCCACTGCCAGTTTCTGTCCTGCGGTGTGTTTTTCCATTTCATATATCCATTTACCCGCACCTCCACTTAATGATGGGAGCCTGCACTTTATATTCTCTTTGTCTGTATGCTTCCAAGGGACGTACTGTGGTCTAACCCCTCCCCTCTCCAGAAGTGGCATTAAATTGTGTCTCGTTTTACCCCTTGGGTTCCATAAAATCGAGTCCTCACACCCCTCCTCTTCTTCCCTCTCTCCTACATCGTCAATTTCGTCCGTATTTCCCCTGCTCGTAACTCTTTCTTCTCCATCTTTTCCCCTTCTTCCATCATTTCCTATATTTAATGTGGGCGTGTGTATTTGTCCTTCCTGCCTGCGTCTAGGGAGGTCTCTAAGCCGACCTGCATAGGGTGTCAGTTCATTTGTGAAGGGCGCAAGTTTGATTGTACGTAATGAGCGTGAGGTGGTTGAGCATGTAGGGTGGGACGGGAGAGGGTGTGATGGTGACGGTGTGGCTTCATGTGTCTGTCTTTCCGCTGTTCCTTGCTCTTCCTCCTCACTTCTCTCCAGTTCGTCCTTTGTCCTACAGATCCATGGTGAGTCTGTATTAGTCCGGGTGGTGTATAGTTTATCTAGGCTTTCCCTTTCACTGTTTCTTCCTTCCTTCTCCATTCCTTCTTCTTCCTCACTACAAAAGTCATTCATAAACGGCAGCCCCCACTCTGTCTTTTTCCCCTTGATTGTTACTGTTTTTAAGTCTATTAGGTCCTGTTCTCCCTTTTCTCCTTTGTCAACCGCTCCCCTTTGCGCTGATGTTGTTTCTACTTCTGTGTCTCTATATACATACCCCCTTACTTCACTTTCCCTTCTCCTATCTTCTCTTTCCCCTTCATTTCTCTCCTTCATCTCTCTACCAATTTCCTCCCTCTTCCTTTTTAATTCCTCCATTACTTCACTACTCACCTTTTCCAATATCCTTTCATCCTCTTTCTTCCTTTCCCATCTCACCCTCTCCCTTTCTAATATACTCTCTATCACCCTCCCTTCTTCGTATTTCTTAGTCGTTTCTGATAGTAATCTCTTCTTCCACATTGCCATTTCTTTTTCTTCCTCTTCTTCTTCCCTTTTCCTCTCTCGTAGCACTGCTCTTGATACCCTTTCTGCTGCTGCTTTTACCCTTTCAGCTTCTCTCTTTTGCTCCTCAGTTCGTACCCTTATTTTTTCCAATTCGTTCTTACCTTCTTTCCTTTCCCTCGCTCTCTCTCTTTCCTCCCTCTCGAGCTGTTTGATCAGTTCATTCTGCTCATTCCTTAACTCTGCTAGCCGTTCCTCCAAAATCTCTTCCTTTTGACGTAACAGCTCTTCCCCTCTCATTCCACTCTCCCTGGTATTATCCTCATCTATTTTCCTTACTACCTCCTTCTCTTCTCCTGTTAATGAACCTCATAATTTTAATAGTATCTGCGCAGCTACCCACTCACCATGTCCTATTTCCACAGTTTGTTCTTCTCCAGTCCTCCCCTCCCCTGCTGGCATCTTCCTAGGAGCCACATATGGTGGCGGGCTGTATGCCGGGTTCGAGTACCCCTCAGCTGCCCTTAACTGTCCTCTTTCTATTTCTCCTAATTCTCTTAAAGGGTACAACCCCCCTCCCTCTGTTTTCACTACCTTTGCTAGGGGTGTATCGTTGCTCTGTTCCTTTTTTATTTCATTTTCTTTTGGGTTATTATTCTTTTCTCCTCCCTCTTTTCCGTTCCCCGTGTTCTTTGGGTCTTCACTTCCCTTTTTCCCATTCTCTCCTTCCTCCTTAATCTCTTTTTCTTCCGGTGTTTCCCCCACAGTGAACATTCCATTTGGTCCTGGTCGGGACCCTTGGAACATCCTCCATAAGTTAAACACCTCCACGTGGTTTGTCAACTTCTTCCCTTTGTATGTATTATGCAAATGGTTTAATAGTGAATGTTGGGTATATGGATCGAAGCTACCATTAGGCGGCCATGGTGTTATCATTTTGTTGTCCGTCCCCTGTGTCCATTCTATGCTATACTTGATCAGTTTCTCCCTATGGGGTGACAGTGTTGTACATATGTGTTGTAGTGGGGTAGTGAGGGTGTTCCCCCACCCTCCCGATCCTGTCCCGTATGACATCGTAGCGCTTCAATTGTTATCCTTCCCCTATTTGGTAGCTATTATCTTACTAACACTTACAATACACAGCCTTATACCTTTACCTGGCCCCGTAAGTTTGGGGACTTGCGATAGTCCGCTAAGGAAAATTATTAAAATATAGTATTTACATTTGTATATTTTCTTCTTTCTTTCTTCCTTTACACAACACCCTTACGGCCCCCTGCGGCCGAGGCACACGTAGCCCCCTGCGGCTGCGTACCCCTTGTGACGTTCTTATACAGTTGTCCTATTTTCACTTGCTCCTCCTCCTTCTTCTACAATTGCCGTGGCCGGCGTTCTCCGTGCGCCGCCACGTCCCCCGTTTCGCCTTTCCTCGATCAACTCATTACCGTTTATCTCCGTTTCCACTCCCTTACCACAGTTCTCTTCCCCACCACTCTCAGAAAGAAAGATGCCTTGTGCTCGGGATATCCTATGAAGACCCTACTGGTGACGTCACCGATCTCTTCGAACTACTGGTAAGTTCTTCATATATTCTTTAAGTCCAAAATACACTTGCAATCTACCCCCGTTAACCCCACAGCTGTCTTCCTGTCACTCCTGGAAGAAGGTAATCAATAAATATAATCGGACTGCGCACGCTGCGTCGCCTCGCGTGTGATACGCCCTTCGACAGGAGGGCTTAACCAGCCAATTATCTTCCGTATTGGGCAACTAACTAGCTACCGCCTACAGGGAAACGTCATCTACCTATCGAGTTTCTTGCTCGAACAATAGGGATCCTCATCTACTCATTGATCAATAAATGCCAAATCGTAGGAAACCACACACACACCCCTACACGTAGTCGTGACCTAGGCCAATCAGTGTCTACGAGCGGCCGCACGTGATGTTTTCGTGCGCCACCTCCTTCTCTCGCGTAACGTAGCCGACTGTTCCCGCATTCGTTCGGCTACCATTCATTTCATTGCCTACACTAAATTGTCAAACCTTCGCCGCGCACCTGTGCAACACCTCCCACCTCCTGTATTTAATTCCTCCCCCCTCCCTCACAATTTCACATTGCTTGTTGTGCGTGGCATGCTCACCAAGTTCTCTTGATGTGGGGCCGCTCGACTGCGTGCACCCCTCCAAGCGGCTCGCCACCTCCCCTCGTCTGGACCACGTCTGGACACTCGCCAACCGCGGGCGGGATACTTCTCAACCGGCTCCCGAAGGCCAATATCCGGATTGCGCTGTCCGGTCTTCTCGCAGTTCCGCGATGGTCCTGTAGTCCTCTGAAGGGGGCAACGGCAGAGGGGGCCACGCCGCCGGGCCTCCTCGCAACGGGAGTACCTGGAAAAAAATAAAAATAAAAAAGCAGATCTTAAACAGATCTCAGCAGTGCCTCCAACTTGTCGGGGGGAAATTCTGCCGGGGTCGGCCGGGGCCGTCCGTAGACCTCCGGGCAGGGAGGCCCCAACTCCTCCCGTATATCCCAAAAGAGATAGAGTATGAGACACACGCAAGAAGCAAGGTGACTCTGCTGTTTATTAGACAAAACTGCAGGGATGGGTCAAGGATCGTACGCGTCCGTCCTGACACACACACAATCGTGGGGCTCGCAGGCCCTTTTTACCTTAGTATGACGCGCTACTTGCGTCACCTTAGAAAGTTTAGCAAAAAACCTATTTCCACTCTGGATTGGTTACTCGAGTGGTAGGGTTAGTATAGCATACATATAGAGAACGGTGTTAGTGGTTGAGGGTTAGTCAGGTGGTATACTTGGGCTGTCCCTTCAATTTGATACACGAAAATTGTTACATGAGGACCTCTGAGGATTGGTCAATGTTAATGGCGTCAGTGATAAGAGCCCCATGTTCTGATTGGTCCGCTCGCGAGCCTCCCAGTCTGAGACTATCGCTGTTCCCAGCTCACGGTGCACCTGTCAATTGCAACAATGTTTTACTATGGGTAGGTGTAAACAATGTGAGGATTTATTCATATGTTGGGAGGTCGACTACTCCCACTGCTGCAGATGTCCAATGAGTCTTTTAATTGTATCTGCCTGTGTCTTGAAACGTTGGATTCAGGCGTCTCCTTCCTCCTGGGCTTGGCATCCTGTCAGGTTTAGCTTTGTCACGTGAGGTGGGACCGTTTTTGAGGCAAAATTCAGCACAATTAATATTGTTTTTCCCACTGTGTGCCTGGTTTATCTTGCAGGTGCGACCTTGGCGTCGGCTTGCGGCGTGCGAGATTGCAACATCGTGTCCTTGGCGGTGTGCTTTCGCCGGGCTCATTCTGCAGGGTCAGCAACCGAGCTCTTGCTCATTCAGTGTTCATGGAAGCTTTTGCTTGCGGCCTACTTGGGCCTGGTGCATAGGTGGAACTGTTTGATGCAGAGCGCTTTAAGTTACGGTATCATATTGCTCTATCCTCATTATCGTGTCTCCGTTATATTCTTCATTATGATATGATATGATATGATATGATATGATTGTTTATTTATATAGCGCCTATACACAGAAGTGTTTCAAAGCGCTTCAAGGAGGGAGGGAACATGGGAAATACAGTACATTCAGTAAAGTCCTTGAGCAATATAGAATGTGGAAAAATAACTACCATAATAGGCCTGACGACATTTCTGATAGTGCAAGTGCCAAAAAACACGTAGGGTATGAGGGAATGGAGAAGGAGAACAAAGCAAGCAGTAACATTACTATGTCTGACGACAATTTACGCAGTGCAGGAGGAATACAAGAGGAGGAGGGTTGGGAGGGGGGGGCAGGGATAGAGGCGGTGAGGAGGAACGAGACAACTGCTGAGCCAAATTCATCAGGTAAATTTAGAAGCAGGGGGGGGGAAGGAGTACAAAGGGTAGGAGGGGGGGGGACAGACAAGCTGATATCATCGGTCAAGAACAGATGATAGGAGTAAGTGCAAGGAGGAAAGAACTCGAGGAAGAGTTTAAGTCCCAAGAGGAGGGGGGAGATGCAAGCAAGTGAGAGTAGGAAGTAGAGGAGGGTGGAAGGGTCAGAGCAGGTGTACAGGGCACAAGTATGGTACATGGTTCTTAGAAGAAGCGTGAGCAAGCCTTTTTAGATAAGTTCATTATGCGTCTTGTGTTTCTGCATTTTGAGAGCCTATGTGGAAAATAATAAAGATGCACGTCCGTGGGTATGTCTGTCGCCTACGTCATAGCACTGAGTATGTTCTTCGTGTGGATTGGTGTGGGAGTGTCCGGTGTGCATGTTTGCACAGGTGTGCTAACCGTTGGCTAGGTCGTCATGGCATCTCTAACGACGTGTAGGTTTTAGTCGAGTTGATCCATGCCGCAGGTGTCGGCATGTGCAGGGCAGGCTGCTGGGCACATCCGTATGTTCCTGTACCAGGGTATTTGGTCGTCTGGTAGTTGGGCAAACTCCTCTCGTGGCGGGTGTCTGGGCTGTGATCCTCTAGGCCAAGCGCGAGAGGGGAAGGGCGGGAGCCTGTTCTTCCATTCTCCAACTTCAAGTGTGTCTCCAGATAGCTTGGAGTTTGCGTTTTTGGATGCGCATTTCTTTGAGTTGGGGGGTGAACCATGAATTAAGGTGAGCTTCACGTTTACTTTTGTGGAATTTGATAGGGGCAATCAAATCTAGAGCTTTGGCCATGGAGCTGTTGGAGGACTCAACTAACTCGCTGGGGTTGGATTCACTGGAGCTGGCAATGAGAGCTGGTAGGAGAAGTGGGAGTCGTTTTTCAGCCGTGATTTCTTTTTTGCTTCTCGTTGGCATAGGGGGTGCAATTTTATTCTTGTTAGGTTTGAGAGGCTCTATGCTGGCTGTAAAGCATATAAGATAGTGGTCCGTCCATATTTGAGGTAGAATACTAGAAATGGTGATGTCACAGTTATGGTTAGCTATCCAATCTAGCATGCATCCTTTTATATGTGTAGGAGCCAGGACTTTTTGAATAATGTCATGATTGACTAGAATGGATTTGATAGATTGGGCTTGTTTGTCCTCAACATCATTAAAGCCTAGGTTGAAGTCACCTACTAAAAGGAGCTGGGTGGAGTCTTTAATTCTATTAGTGAGGAGACTAGATAGGTCTTCCTCAAAGTTGCCTAGTGGGCCAGGTGGTCTGTACACTAAAAGTATCGTTAGTGTGCTATTGTTGGAGATGGGTATTTTAGCTGATAGGAGTTCACACGATGTGATTGCTGGGTGTGGGGTGAGTCTAGCAGCTAGCTGTGTTTTAGTTATGATGGCCAGGCCGCCTCCTCTAGTGTTAGGCCGGTCGACTCTTAGGATAGTATAATTGTCCGGGATGGCAGTCATGAGGGCAGGGCCAGCTGCATCATGGAGGCAGGTTTCAGAAACAGCGAGGATATCTAAGTTGTCCATAGCCAGTATGTCGGCTATTTCAGTATTGTGTGCTATAAGGGACCTAGCATTAATAAGGGCTCCTGATAATTTAGTAGTTGTAATGGTATCTTTGGCCAGTCTGGGACTAGGGTGATTGGGTCTTCTCTGTTTGTGATATGCGTCACCTTGTGGTTCGGGACCACCTTGTGGTTCAGGACGATTTGCCATTGCTGAGGCTAGGAAGTTAGAGTTAATGGCAGTAGAGGTGCGTGTGGGGACTGGTGGACTGGTTCTTTTATTTTTGATGTCATAAAGTCGTGGCAATCTCGCTCTAAGTCGCAGGTTTCTCTCTTGCAGATTGCAAGGGGTAGGGTTGGTGAGGGCCATTATTGTGGTGATGGTTAGAATGGTCCAGGCTAGGGACCAGGATGTATATAGGAGGCAGGTCTGGAGAGTGCGCATGTTGGGCGAAAGGACACAATGGCAGGTATATTAGACTGATCTAGTAGGGACTGAGATACAATTATCCTGATGCTTTAGCACCAAAGTTTGGCAGTCTTAATCAGGGCTAGCATACCTATGTGCCTCAATGGGGCATCACAGGGTATCACAATTAAACTAAAAAGCACAGGGCAACATCTAGATTTGGGCATCAAAGGTAGGCTACAATACGCATGACGGCATCTAGATTAGAGGCATCACAAGGCATTACAGGTAAACTAAAAAGCACGGGGCAACATCTAGATTTGGGCATCAAAGGTAGGCTACAATACGCATGACAGCATCTAGAGTAGAGGCATCACAAGGCATTACAGTTGAACTAAAATGCACAGGGCAACATCTAGATTTAGGCATCAAAGGTAGGCTACAATACATAAGGCAGCATCTGGATTAGCGGCATCACAGGTGGGCTAAAGTACTCAGATGTCGCACCAGAAAAGCGGTGATGCACAAATCAGTTTAAAAAGCATTTTAGGCAGCATCAGGATACTGTAGGTTTTGGAAGGATGCAAGGCATAACAGTGCTAGTATGCCGACGTAGTGTCAGTGCGCAGTAGGCATAAGCAACAGAGCGCAGGGTATTTGCATTAGTAATTATAAAAGGTTGAAGCCCCAGGCATACAGGGTTGAGCAGATTGAAGATAGGTTAGGGCAGAAGTCAGTTGCAGCAGATGTTAGGTAAGTTTACAGAAGCTGATCAGATAATGTCAGTGAGCTGCGATGCAAAAGTTACCTTAATGGTCATGTGCAGGAGGACCAGGGGTTCTGGCAGATTGGCAGAGTCGGCAGTGAACAGGCATGGCATGGAGTTTATGGGCATTTTGAAGTCCCATATCACAAACATGATGTGCTTCAAAATCTTCAGAAACCAGGGCCTTCTCGCTGTGCCCTATGAAACAGGTGAAGGCAGATACACAGACCATGGCATGGTCATTTCTGATCCTGTAATGAATTGTTTTTTGAAGTGAAGCCGAGGGTTAAACCGCTGCTGTCACATTAGCATTTACATCCCACAAACAGGGATGCAAATGCTTTCATTTTTTAGTCTTTTCACCAAGATGGTCCCTTCAATGGAATGCGCTCCAGCCATACATTTGTGTCAAGAGCTCACTTCAGACACTAATGTATGCAAAGGGGACAAGACAGCACATCTTTCAGACACTGTCCAGTTCCTACAAAAATGCTTTGATCACCTTTGTGAATAAGGTGACCTCAGAATTTCTGAAAATACCAGAAATTAAATGACCACATTCTCTGCCTTCCTTTCATTTGATCTATTTTTTGAGAATCTGGGCCCCAAAGTGCTGGCCAATAAAAGGCATTGTGGTCATAGAATTGAATACCATATTTAGTTGTGGCCTTGTGCAATTTACATTTGCAATCCTTAAACGTGATAGTAAGGAGTCTAAAAGTCACCCTCTGCTCTATGGGTAGCCAATGCAGTTTTCTTCTTATCTCTGAGACCTGGGCACATTTTCTTAAACCCATAAGTGCTCTTATAGAGCTATTTTGAACTACCTGGAGTTTGTTCAGTTCAGTTTTGACTCCTGAGGCTAGAAGATGCTCTTCCTCGTCAATTGATTCCTATGAAAGGGCCTGGGTGACCAAAAAACTGAGAACACTCAGAGCCACTGCCAGGTCATTATGCAGCTACCACCAACCCATACTCTGCTCTGTGGGCAACAAACAGGTGACAAAAAACACACATAAGACATACAAGGGTGTACCCTTACCCATGGGTGCCATAAGTGTATCCCATGGGAATTGTTCACCAAAAGGATACCAAGAAGAGCTGCACTGCCAGAGGTCCAGGCTGGACCTCAGCGGTAGAAAACTTTGAGAAAACACACACACAGAAGTAGTAGGACAAGGACTAGGAGGCCCGGCCCTTCCATAAGGCATTTCCAGCATCACAACAACCTAACATACCATTTTCACAATAACATACTATTTTCACCCAACATTTCATGAATGATTCTATAACTCAAATCAATGCAAAAATCAAACTCTTCAGAGGCCACCATAATACCTCTCAGCTTAAAATGTCCTCATTATCAACACATTTCTAGAAATGTATCCAATATTCATGTACTGCTTTCTCACAGGCCATAAATAAATGCCGTCATCCATGTTTTTTTTTTAATAAACAAAAGATTATCGCATATTCTGGTACATATCCCTTAAGACCCCACATAACTAGAGTACCTAATTGGTTAAACCTAAATCCCATGAATGCATTTCTTGTTCCTGTATTGATCATAGGTACTCTGTTAAACAATTATAATGCCTTGTAATTTTCCTATATTCTTTAAGTGGGGAAAGCCTTTTTAACTATTCAGTTTGGCTCACACTATCATGCTCTCTTACTTTCACTGAGCTCTTAGAGTTTAGAAGTTGCTTATTATCATAATTTATTTTGCCACAAACCTCCATTTTTTAGCTGTTAAACCTATTTAGCACCAACAATGTACCTATGACTACAATTATATTTAGGGTTTCATAAAGGGACCTCTTTGGAGGGTCCATTATTTTGTGTAGTATAATTACTTTCTTTTAAATAATTATGGAATAAATAATGTGAAGGCCTAGTTCAAGCCTATTTGCTGTTATTGGGAGAGCCCCAGGCAAGTTCAAGACACTTGTCCATATATACCCTTCCAGTCTATCAAGGACCAATTCTTTGGGAGTGTCTATCAGTTCTAGGCCATAGAAAAATTAGGTATTACTTAACTGCTGTACAACTTCAAGAGCGGAATCAAGGTGAATCTACAATATTTACCACGCATATTTATTGGTTGTTCTATTATTTTTAAATATCATACTAGCCGATTTATTGGAATTATCTTCCAGGTTGTTTTCCTTCAAACATCTTTTTGTATGTACTAGTGCCTGTTGAAGCCCTATTTCAAATAGGGCGATGTCTTCCAGAAAAGCCAGGAACCTAACATTTTCATGACCTTTCTTTGGAGGAAAGTACTTGGTTTCTCTAATGCAACCTCTAGTTCCCTTAAATACAAATAAAACAGGCAAGGTGCCAGTACGCATTCCTGGTGAAGACCAACATTAATGGTTATTTCTTTTGTACCGCTACCATTCTCATTTATTCTCACCTGGATAGAGGTATAAAAATGAAGTTCTATGATTATTTTCTGTAACCATTCTGGAATTCCCCTTTGCCATAGCTTGTTCCATAATCTATCCTGGGTCATCACATCTAATGCCATATAAAGGCCCAAAAAGGACACATTTAAAAAAATGTGCTTTAATTTAAGAAATGCAAATGTCACCTTATTCATAATGGTGGCCTGTGTGCTGCATTTTTTCCAACGGGCTCTATTGTAGCACAAATTATGTGCCGGCCAGCTCCCTCAGAGACTCTTCCTGCACCCATGCATTTATTTTTTAAATCTTTTTTTTCAATACAGTAGAAGACATCCAACTACAGGGACAGTATGCAATGAGGATACATCCATATGGCATTGTGCAATAACATAGTCAACGATTTCCGGCACTGAGTGCATAGTTCAGAAAAATAGTCAGTACAGACCTTCTGCTTATGCAAATATTCTTTGAACGGTTTCCAAGCATGCTTTGGTCAACAGGACGGAGTAACCATCGATCTGTACGCTTCCTTGCATTCATTAGCATGCGTCATTTCATCTCTTAACCACATGTCAACTTTCGGAGCAATTTTGGACTTCCTCTTGAGCAGTATACATTTCTTAAACAACAGGCAGACAATACTGAATAGTCACCTCAAGACTTTACCTATATTACTGAAAAGGTATTCAGGGAATGTAACAGCTGAGGGGACACCAGTAGATTCATTCAATATTACAGCTATTTCAGACAAGAACTGGGCGATCTGGGGCAGGATCAGTACATATGATGCATAGGAAAAGTTCCTGCAGTTTAATTCCGGTAGACAGATCCCACCCTTCACGAATAACTCGGTCGCATGCCGGGGGAAGCCCGGGCCACGCCAAAGCAGGATGGAGCCCACATAGGGTTCAGGAACCTGCAACCTCTTAAACACTCTGGACCAAGCATTAACAGTCGTTTGGACCAGGTCAAATGTACAAGTGTCAGGGTGGCTATTAGCAATTACTATTGTGCACAGGTCTGAAGGGGAAGCGCTGTATCTTTCAAGGTCTGTGTGCAATGGACGGGCATGTGGGGTATACCAACGGCTAGCAAAGTGTGCCTGAGCGACCTCGTAGTATAGCTCGAAATCAGAAGCTTGGAGCCCCTTCTGATCATACGGTATGGTCATGGCCTTCCATTTCATGCGTGGGGTATCCGCAACCCAAACAAAGCCGATTGCAAGCGATCAGAGCTTATCGAAAACTGCCTGGCCTGGCCACACAGGGATATTGACTAAGTAGTATAATAGCTTGGGGACTATGATCATCTTCAAAAGTGACAATCTACCATATAAAGAATTTATGTGCCGTGGAGCCTGTCATTCGCAGCCTTGAAACATTTGTGTATTGGCGCGTTATAAATGCCATATCATATCATATCATCTATATGTCTGAGGTACAAAATGCAGGCAAAGGGCTCTATGGAGAGGGCAAAAAGCAACAGCGACAGAGGGCATCCCTGTCGAGTGTCGTGTGCGAGCAAAAATATAGGGGATAATGGGAGTGCATTTTATCATGGCAGGACCTTTATGGGCCTGTCATTGTCAAATGAGTAAAAACAGAAAATAAATGTCTATCATTGTCTGAGGGATAATCACATAATTGGGAGAGCAGCAGTTCATACCTCTGCTGATCAACATTTAAACAATGTAGGAATGGGTCGGAAAGGATCCTGTCATGCATTTCACATCTCCTCCTCATGTTCCACAGAGGCAAATGGGAATGTGTTTGTTTTCTGCACATTTGAATGCCATGTATGAATTTGTGTGAACATTCAAATGTGCATAAATGCCCCCTTATATGGGAACATGTGCACAGAGTATTGTAGTATATTTTGTGTAAATTTGGGGTTTGGCAGTATTTTCTTACCGCCAAAAGATGAGCGGTACCTTGATAATACCTATCCTTGCGTTTAGATTGGGTTTGGCCTCACATCATTTTAGTGACCATACTTTGTTACATTATATTGGAGCATCTAGTAATATGCACTGCTGGTGGTATTTTGTGGTAAGAGGTTACTTAGTGGTGAGCATAATTTTCCTTCCCTGCATTATGACCCATCATACACAAAACCTTCCTTACTATTATAATACCCGTAGTGATCTATAGAGAGTCTTGGACCTACATCCAGGGACACCCAATACTTTTAAAGAGAGTGCCACCTACAGCCTGTGGCCGGTATCACAGGTTTATTTACACCAGTGATCTATGCCCATAGGCATTGCTGGCTCATAGACCTCCAGCAATCTATATTATATTCTATGCTCTCCAACAACATGCAAGGAGAACACACACATGTGCATGCCTGTTTATCACTGCTTATTATTGTTTATTATTCTATCTGCATGGGAAAAATGACAAATGTATTGCCAAAGAGAATACATCTCCCCTGTGGCAAAATAACATTTCCAAATGCAATTAAAAAAAACATACACCATCTGTTTTAATATATATTATTTGTATTGCATACAAATATCATTCACAATGAAATCTTACCTTGTACATGCATCGTTATCTGTAATACAAGAAGAGAAAAATACATAGACAGAGCAAGAAAAATTCACTTTGTAACATTATAACATGATGAATGAAATGCAGGGGATTTCTTTTGGCTACTATCTCTGAATGATGTTTTCAGACCAGTCATTCGTCAAACAACGGCACACAGTAACTTCCCTTCAACCGTATGTGTGATTACCACAAAGATTTTTACTCTCTCCCCCATAAAACCTTCTTTCACTCGCCTCAGAAGAACAGGCTCAGTCAGCATGAATTGCCTTAGTAATCTCGGTGTCTGAGATGCACAGCGAAACTTCCAAGCCAGTGCCAGTGACTCCAAGATCATCTGTCTCCTGAGCCCAGCAAACACATAATCACCTCTCTCTCTGACAGTCTTCCCCCAGCAGAGCTCTGCACCTACCCCCTTTGCCTACGTGATAAATCTGCAGACACTTTGCTCCAATCAGTTTGAAAGGCAGCATCAGCCTTCGTTTTTGCAAAATAGACTATTTAGGCAGGGAGAAACTGTATCTAATATCATTTCCTGGTATGCAGGCTCTCTGCTTTCTGCAAACTGAACACAGAAGAGAGAGAAAAAAAATATATGCAAGTACACTTTTAAAAAATGAATTTTCTTTGCACCTCATTTCGCACACAGAGAGTGCATTATAATGTTAATGAGTTAGCACTAGTGATTAGTAATTGTTAATTAAATCAGTCAGTTATATAAATAATGCAGTCTCCTATGCATGAGGTATTCCAAAGAAGAGAAAAACAAATTTGGTGCACTTTTAATCTTTGCAGCTTCACATTGAGTTTTTTTTTTTACTGTATTATAAATCCTGTACCTTGCATGTCTCCAGCCACATACTCACATGTTATACTGGCAATATAAAACTGGCTATATGTGTGTGCCACATTATTGCTGGCAACAAAATGCCATCACATTCAGTGAAGCGTTACAAATACTACAAAGCATTATATATATTACTACAATATCCCTCCTTTTCCGACAATTTGGCAATGTTCCAAGCCACAATTGGAGGAAATTCAAATTGCTCCTCCTTTTCTTTCCATCATAGCAACTCAATAAAATGAACATTCCATTTTTTTTTACAATAAATCACTGCTTAACCACCACAAAATCAAAATTCATCTCAAATGAGTCCATCAGTGCTTACAAAATATTGTACACATTTCTTGCCAACTGAAGTGTCCATAGTCCAATGTCCAATGTTTTTGTTTACATTTAAGTTCAATAACAAAATAATAAAATAAAATAACTAATTAAAACAAATAATACAATAACTAATTAAAATAATTAAATACAACAATAAATGTGTGGGACTTCATCGCCCATACTTCCAGAATGCATTGGAAATAATGCACCCACAACGCTGCAGGTTCAGTTCAACATTGTTCCATTAATGATGCCCACCTCTGAGACTTCCCGACCATCAACTTCTCATCATCTAGTTCATCCGGTGAATTCTTTCAT
Organism: Ambystoma mexicanum; assembly: GCF_040938575.1. Lineage (NCBI taxonomy): Eukaryota > Metazoa > Chordata > Amphibia > Caudata > Ambystomatidae > Ambystoma > Ambystoma mexicanum. The sequence goes on from NC_090936.1 coordinate 754,169,373, forward strand.
CCTGGCACTCTTGGATGCTTTTCCATAGGAATCATCTCTTTTGGCGTCCCAGTTATTTTGTATTCACCTCCATACTTCGTTCCGGATGCATTACTTGATCTTCATCCCGTTGCACTCCATCACTCCATCATCTTCTGTGTCCTCCGGTCCTGTGACCTCTAACCGAAAATATTTGTTAATTGTTCTAAATTAAACAGAAAAGGGACAGATTGTACATAGCACAATACCAATTTCACCCTTATACCAAAAATAAAATATTTAATCCAAAACATTTCGCCCTTTTTCTTTGGTCTCTGAAACTAAGCACATGTTAGAGAAAAACAAACATATACACAAAGCATCATTAAACATTAAATATATTTCAACATCGTAATAAAACAATACCATTTGCTTCAGCCCCCTTTTTTAATGTTTATCACATATGGTATTTTTATTTACATCTATTCCACTACAAGAATCATATTTTTATTTCTCTGGTATTGGGCACTATAAATAGAACCATGTGTTTTTTTAAATGTATTTAGGGCCCTGGAGTTATTTCTACTTGCTCAAGCCTCCTTACTTCATGTTTGGGATGACAGGGCTTAATTTGGTTAACATGAACAAACTGCTCTGTTACCGTTTCACCCTCTGTTCTTAATATTTTGTAAACCACTGGAGACACCTTATCTATAATTTGAAAAGGCCCCTGCCAGGCCGCCAAACATTTTGAATTTTTCTGTTTACCTTTTCCAAAATGAAATTTATACACCTGGTCCCCTACACTATACTCTTTCACAGATGCCTTTTTATCATAATATGATTTAGCACTGCTAGCAGCCCTTTTCAAATTCCGCTGCACAAAAGCAAATGCATGTTGTAAATGCTTCCTCAGTTTGTCCATATATTTGTGAACTGTAGATGCGCTTACAAGTGTCTGTTCATGCGCCCTGTATAATAAGCGTTGTGGTAACACCATTTTCCTACCCGTCAATACCTCATGAGGGCTAGTACCTGTTGCTTTGGCAGGAGTTGATCTGATTGCCATCAAAACCAGAGGTAAACGTAAATCCCAGCTGGAACCTGCCTCTGCTACAAACTTCTTCAGTATATCCACAACAGACCTGTTGCAACGTGCAACACCCCCAGAAGAGGTAGGTCTGTATGCAATATGCAGTTTTCTTTTCACCCCAGTATCTGCCACACCTTACTCATTAAAGCGCTTGTGAAATGACTTCCTCTATCTGATTCTATTCTTTGTGGTAACCCAAATCTTGAAAATATATTATTCACCAGTAATGTATCTGCTGTTTGCGCACTACAATCTGGTGCTGGAATACACTCTATCCATTTTGCCATCAAACAAATCACACTCAAAATATAACGGTTCCCCCTGCTCGACCTTTTTACAGGCCCTACATAGTCTATTTGCAGATCTGACCATGAAAGGGTTAATCCTCTTTTCATCAGTGGAGCTCTTTGCATTGGTGAAGCGGTTTAAATTGGGCACATACTAGACATCCCCTAGTATATAATTCCACATCTTGGGACATATGTGGGCAGTAAGCATAATCTTTCAGTATCTCTAATGTTTTGTGTGAACCTCTATGTCCTGCAGTTATTGCATCATGTGCATGGTGTAGCATTAGCCCGCTGAATGAAAGAGGTACCACCCACTGTATCTGTCCTGTTATGGATTCCCTAATCATGAGTCCATCCTGTAGTCTGATTTGATTTTTCTTCTTTAATAGCACCCTCAACTCTTCTTTTTCCGCACAATCATTTTCAGTTAAAGGATTTTGTTCATGGTCTATCAAATGATTATAATAGATTCCCAAAATGGGGTCGTCTTTTTGTGCCTTAATCAGGTCTTGATCTGGTGTATCATAACTCCATTGCACTACTGGTTGTTCTATCTCTTTTGGAGCCTTACAGCGTGTAACTGCATCAATCTGTATTTTACCAAGTAAGTGTTCAATAGATAGAAACTCTCCCATCACAGCTCCAATTTTGGCTAAAAGATCTGCCTTATCATTTCCCTCCGTATCTTCTCCTGGAGTTTTTAAATGTCCACGCATTTTCCTCCAGTATATTGTTAAATCATTCTCTGACACTAATTTGTCTATGGCCTGTATCATTTTTCCATGTTTGAGAGGCTTTTTATTGTATGTAATCATGCCTCTTGCTTTCCAACCAGGCAAATATTCCACAAAGCTATTTCGTGCATAATCAGAATCAGTCACCAGGACAATTTCACTAAATGTATTATCAACTGCAGTAGTAATTGCTTTATACATGGCTGCCAATTCTGCTACTTGACTGCTCCTAGCCCCAATTCTCATCCCTATAATGGGAATGTCTTCACATTTCAACCAGACATTTCATGTTCCTGACACCAATTGTTTGTTACTGTCATTTTCAATGTGAAAAGCACAACCGTCAACATATACAGTTGGCAAATCCTTGCATGTCTTTTCATCAAAAGCTTTGTGTGGTGATTGTCCAAACTCCTGTAAACTACATTCCACTTCTACTTCATTTGATACATGTTCATCTGCACAGTCATGTAAATCTGCCATTCCTTGAGCAACTGGGCTCTTTTTATTTTGGCTATATCTCACTTCAACGGGAAAGCCTTGCAATACTAATGTCCAAGAAGTAATCCTGGACTGTGCTAGGTTGCCTGAGCTGATTCTTTTACTCTCTAAAAATTGCAGTGGCTGATGATTTATCTCAATGATTACCTTTTCTCCCTGAATAATGGGGCGGAAATGCTGTAACGCCCACACAGTGGTAAAAAGGGCCTTTTCATATTCACTGAATTTAATTTCAACTTGAGAAAATGCCTTACTTGCATAAGCAATGGTTTCATGTTTTTGAGATAACACTGCTGACATACAATCAGAGAAACCTATCTCTATAAAGAAATCCCTGTTCTTTATGGGGTATGCTAAGCATGGTGCCTTTATAAGACATTCCTTTAATTTAGCCACAGCCTCAGATTGCTCTTTTTCCCATTTCCAGGGTGTATTCAGCTTCAGTAGTTTAGCCAATGGTTGAGTAATTTCAGCATAATCATTGATACATTTCCTGTTATATCCTGTCATTCCTAATAAACTTTTTAAACCTTTCACACATCTAGGGTATTTTAATTTCTGTATGGCTTCTACCTTCTTCTTTTGTGAGTTTAGTCCATGTTCAGTCACTTCATGGCCTAGAAAATTCACCTTTTTCTTGCACCATTGTGCTTTCTGTAAAGATACTTTGGCACCTGCCTTTTGCAATTGGCCAAGAACATGCCTCATTTCATCAAAATGGCTTTTAAGCTTTCATTTTTCATCAGGGCATCATTCACATAAACTATAGTTCCTCTTTCCGCTGCATCAGGCATAGCCTTTCTCAAAAATATGCCAAATTCACTTCCACTATTGACATACCCAAATGGAGTTCTAACCCATGCGTATTGCGTCTTATCAAATGAAAATGAAAACAAATTCTAAATATCCTCTGCCAGTGCCAGTGGTACACACCAATATCCAGATGTGAGATCTAATGTAGTAAACACCTTTGAGCCATGCACCTGAGCCAGGCCTTGATCAATGAATGGCAGTGGCCATCTGCACACTGGCACTCTTTTATTTAATTCTCTCAAATCTGCACACAGACGCCATTGACCATTTGGCTTTAACACACCCAAAATAGGTGTGTTGGATGTGCTATGAATAGTTCTGATAATTCCCGAGACTCCACATTTTTAATTATCTCTGCCAATGACTTTAAGCATGCCAGTGGTATCCGATACTGGCGCACAAATACTGGATTTCTACTACACCCTTCCAGTAATGTGGCAACATGTAAATTAGTTAGGCCGCAACCATATGCATCTTTTGCAAAGACATCTTTAAATTCCATAAATATTTTCCTCAATTCATTTTTATCTTCATCGCTATCGCATGCATCTGCTGACAAAATCTGCTCCTCTATCATTTTTAAGAATTCTGGGAAATCCTCCAGTGGAGGAATCTCTGTGCGTTCTTCCAATTGTGTGGCTGTGTCTCTCTGTAAAGCTGCCACTTTAAAATATTTTGGCATATCAGCTTCCACTTCCATGTGCTGATTTTCTGTTTCATTTTCATTTAAGTCAAATACTATATAATCCTCTTGGTGACAGCACACTGTCTCATTTGAATCATAAGGGTACACAGATTGAATTTTAAAGATTCCTGTGGGCTGCGAATCCAGATATTCTGGCAATACACCTCCTCCATCTACATACCTTTCAGGGATATTTCCAATTACCATGTTATTGAAATCTGCAGTATAATGGGATTTTTGTATGGCCATACCTGGCAATAAACCTCCTACATCTACATACCTTTCAGGAATATTTCCAATTACCATGTTATTGAAATCTGCAGTATAATTTGATTTTTGTATGGCCATACCTAAGGATGAATTTTCCTCTAAATGAATATCCTGACACCCTTTATTATTCAGCATCATTTTTTCAGACTTTCACCAACATCTATCAATGGGATGTATTCATAATCCAGGCCTTGCTGTTTTACGGATTCATTCAAGCACACAAATGCATAAGAATCTTTCATTTGCTGTCCATTTTTGCACTTTAGCGTTATTGCTACCTGCTTGGTGAATGCAGGAATAATAGTATCCTTCCTCACCTGTAATTCAATTGCATATGGGATCAGTTGTGCTCAATGATAAGCCTTTCATTTGTCTTCAAATTCAGGTGCAGGCCCACCTAGCCGTGACCATATTTTTTGATTAAGGAAATCTTACACCATACACATTCTGTGCATGATATCCTTGCCCATGTAAAAGTCATTTTGTGTTCCATTCAGTATCCATACATTATGATAAATTGTCTTATGCCCAATATTAATCTTTAGCATGCATCTGCCTGCAATTCGGTTTTCTAAGTCTGGACTGTCCAAACCAGAGACATATTGGTTTTTAATTCTAAATTTTGGGATCTCCTCCCTCTCCATTATTTTTTGCAGTAATTTCTCATTAATAAAGCTTCTTTCCTGTTCAAGCGCTAAGGTGGCTTTTATCACTTTAGAATGGTCATTTACACCGATGTGAACCCATGGTTGCCCATCTTACATGTGTATTTCAGCAAGAGTAGTAATGTGTTTTTCTGTGTCGGTTTTAGGAGTAGTATTCTGTTTGCATTTCTTCTCTTTTAAATAGAAGCGCAATGTGTGCTCATCTATTTCAGTTTGCAATTGTTTCCTAGGGACTAGATAAATCTGCACAGATTGTCTTTCCTTCCCACCTTGCATTTTATCTTGACACATCAAGATAACAGTAACGCTAGGTATACGGCTATTCTGGAGGTATACCTCCACTGCATCATTCGTTTTGGCAATGGTGTGGCATTCATGTATATTGCTGTTTTGTGATTTTATTTTCTTAGGTCTCAATGTTTTTTGGGTTAAGGACCACAGTACTCCATTCACCCCATCTATAAGAGGAGACAATCTTTTCAGGCAATCTGTCTCCATCAGAAATGGAATTTCACAAATAGGTGTGATCAATACCTCCTGTTTCATTCTGTGTTTTCCTATCTTTATGTCAACTTCGCTAACACCTATAATAGGCACCTCCTCACCATTAAAAGTATGCACTGGAACCTCACTTTGCCTCACTGTGATCTGATTCTGTGGAGATCTCCCTTCATTGATACTTTTTACCAATTCTTTGGACATAATTGTGGCCCGTGCGCCAGTGTCAATCATCGCAAATGTATTACATTTCTCTTCTATAGTGATGGGAGCATAATACCTGTCTTCAGCTTCCTCTAATATACATAAAAAGTGTGAATTCTTACTGATTTCAGGACTCACGTTTCTCAGGCCTTTTTCACTTTTGGCTAAGCACATTGGTAAATGGAAAGACATTTTCCCTCCTTTCTGTCCATTTCTGTGTGAGAGACTCTATTCATTTCCCCATGTTCAGAGGTTTTATGGATTGTGTCCATTGTTTGCCCATCCATCCAGGGATCATCAGAGGTCACACAACACTCCTTCAACTGAACATGTGTAAAAACATGACTTAGTAATTTGACATTTTCTAATTCTGTGCATTTGTGGTTATTTGGTATGGTTCCAGTCCTTTCAACTTCATCAAAAATCTGTGGCTCAAAGAACTCTTCGGGTGATTGATCTGTACCCTCCTTTTGAATATTTTTTTTCTGCCTGTGTTTGGTTAGTGTTTTGATTGCCCAGGGAAGGAGTTCTAGCATCTTCACTTACTCCCTGTTCACTGGTATTCCCCATGCAAGAGTTATTTTTCTTAAAATTGTCGCTTTGTTCTTTTGGAATTTAAGGTTGTCCTTTTTCATTTGTACAAATCTCCAATGTTTAATTTAGCTCTAGGTTAAACCGAACTTTAAACCGAACTTCTTTTGCACTTTCTGTCACATGTTCATTTGCTGGTACTTTCATTTTTAATTCATTAGGCATCTCAGAGTCATTATGCAAAATCACATTAAGGCAATCTGTTTTCTTAGCATTGCAAGTATCATTGATATTTAGGGGGTAATTCATAGAATTCAGCGCACAAGTGGCGCACGCGGCTGGCGCACAGTGTGCGCGTGCGAATCCCTGCGCCAGCCGCGTGCGCCAAAACCCATTTCCGCGCACAGCGTATTCATGGATTCCAGCCACCAAAACCAGCCGTGGCGCACAGTGGCGCAGCGACCTTGCAGCAGCGCCAGTTACGCCCCTAAGAACGCCTTCCGCGCAGGGAAAAGCCATCAAAATCCCCAATCCAGCGCAAAGGGCTGCGCTAACCCTGTACCAGCACGGCAAGCGGGCTACGTGTATTTCAGGGGTTCACGTGAAGTTTCTCACGCGATCGGGCCTGGGGGAGCGTGCTACGTGTATTTCAGGGGTTCGCGTGAACTTTTTCACGCGATCGGGCCTGGGGGAGCGGGCTACGTGTCATACAGGGGTTCGCGTGAAGTTTCTCACGCGATCGGGCCTGGGGGAGCGGGCTACGTGTATTTCAGGGGTTGGTGTGAAGTTTCTCACGCGATCGGGCCTGGGGGAGCGGGCTACGTGTAATTCAGGGGTTCGCGTGAAGTTTCTCACGCGATCGGGACTGGGGGAGCGGGCTACGTGTATTCCAGGGGTGCGTGAGAAGTTCCACACGCGATTGGCCTGGGCGCGTGTATTTCAGGGGTGCGCAGGAAGTTCCACACGCGAATAGCCTGGGCGCGTGTATTTCAGGGATGCGCGGGAAGTTCCACACGCGAATAGCCTGGGCGCGTGTATTTCAGGGGTGCGCGGGAAGTTCCACACGCGAATAGCCTGGGCGCGTGTATTTCAGGGGTGCGCGGGAAGTTTTACACGCGATTTCAGCAGGATAGGTGTATTTCAGGGGTGCGCGGGAAGTTCCACACGCGAAGAGCCTGGGCGCGTGTATTTCAGGGGTGCGCGGGAAGTTCCACACGCGAATAGCCTGGGCGCGTGTATTTCAGGGGTGCGCGGGAAGTTCCACACGCGAATAGCCTGGGCGTGTGTATTTCAGGGGTGCGCGGGAAGTTCCACACGCGAATAGCCTGGGCGCGTGTATTTCAGGGGTGCGCGGGAAGTTTTACACGCGATTTCAGCAGGGTACGTGTTTTTCAGGGGTGCGCGGGAAGTTCCACACGGGAATAGCCTGGGCGCGTGTATTTCAGGGGTGCGTGGGAAGTTCCACACGCGAATAGCCTGGGCGCGTGTATTTCAGGGGTGCGCGGGAAGTTTTACACGCAATTTCAGCAGGGTACGTGTATTTCAGGGGTGCGCGGGAAGTTCCACACGCGAATAGCCTGGGCGCGTGTATTTCAGGGGTGCGCGGGAAGTTTTACACGCGATTTCAGCAGGGTACGTGTATTTCAGGGGTGCGCGGGAAGTTCCACACGCGAATAGCCTGGGCGCGTGTATTTCAGGGGTGCGCGGGAAGTTCCACACGCGAATAGCCTGGGCGCGTGTATTTCAGGGGTGCGTGGGAAGTTTTACACGCGATTTCAGCAGGGTACGTGTATTTCAGGGGTGCGCGGGAAGTTCCACACGCGAATAGCCTGGGCGCGTGTATTTCAGGGGTGCGCGAGAAGTCTTACACGCGATTTCAGCAGGGTACGTGTATTTCAGGGGTGCCGGGGAGTCCTACATGTGATTTGACAGTGTGGGTCCTCCCAGGTGTTCCCTGTACACCCTCCACGGCCCCTGCAGGCAGCCCACACCACAGGGGACTACCCTGCATCCCTGGTCATGTCCCGCAGGCAGCCCACCCAACATGGGCATGCCCCCCAGCAAAGGCACATGTCTCCTTGAACTAATGAACACCAACTCATGTCCCCCACCACCCCCACCCCCCAGCACTGTGGGGCACCTGCCAGCAGGCCCCCACCCATGTCCAACTCATGTCCCCCACCACCCCCACCCCCCAGCACTGGGGGGCACCTGCCAGCAGGCCCCCACCCATGTCCAATTCATGTCCCCCACCAC